>NC_140030.1:87363509-87963509 GCF_963513975.1 Fringilla coelebs
GGTACACCTTCAGTGCACATCTGCCATGACTAACTCTTCATGCATGCCATGCAATTATCTCTATTTCAGGTGAAATCTAGGGGACAGTGCAGAGGGCTTGAATCACTTAATTCTACCTCTATTTCCTTTGGGATCATTCTGGATTATGCTATCTAGTTACTTTGCCTTTATGATTCAATTTTTAAGCACTTACTTGGACAGCTATCAAGTATCCTTTAGGACTCCCACAGACAGAGAAGCAGACTCACTGTAACCATCTGGGGCCAGAACTATGATTAACTTTCAAGTCAGTGTGCCTGTAGGAAAGGACTGTAAGTTAGATATTGTTCTTCCACTTCAACCAGAAAAACAAAACAAAGTTTAAAAGTGGCCTCTAGATTTGGGTGCCCAGCATGAGACATTTTTTCTGTTATGCATGCAAAAATCACTGACACAAAATTTTGGAAGCTGGTGGTCTCCTGTCCCTAAAGCAACAGTGATCCTCCTTCCCTTCCTGGCAACTGAGTTCCATTCACAACCCTTATGAAGATACTCATGTGACACATGGTAATAGGGTCTAAAATCACAATGTCCTTTTGTAATGCTATGACCTGCCCTCCCTGCTGTTTTTTTCATCATTAACCTTTAGGTTTTGGTTTCATTGACTTTGTTTGATATTTCAATTTACAAGGAAATGACACCAAGACAAGCACCTCAGTTGGAGAGTTTGGGATGGGTAATTGCTCCTCATTTGCCTGAGAAATTCTCTAGCTGTTTCTGTCACTCTGTAAGACTGTCTGGAGACATCCAGGATGATGATTGATACCTGAAACCTTTCCTGATCCCATGAGCCAACAAACCAAAAAACCAGGATTTCTTCATTGCTTGACAGAGCATCTCCTAGAGTGGCAGTCTGCATGCTTTCACCCCTGAACACCTCACTGCTCACACCTCACAGACATCCCTCTGGGCCTGCCAATACTCTACCACCAGCACCTACTCAGTCACTCTCACCAGCAGCAACCACATCACTTTAACTTTCAGCAAAGCACCAAAGGCACCTCCTTCCCTACTTCCCCTGCCCGATTATCACATTTCATTGCCTTTTTACTTCCTGGTGCATTCAGAGGAAAATAAGCTTCACAGATAGATGGTGAGCAGTCTATGAATGAAAACAGACTGGTTGAAGTCCAAATAATGGCTGTGTAGTCACAGCTAGACCAGCCTGTGGTTCTTTGGGCTGTCTCTGGCAGAAATTGGGATGAAGAACTTCAGTTAACACAAAGTAGATGAGCTTGTAGACACATACCTTCTCTTGCAGAGACTCTGGCAAAAGTATCAGAGTGTGTAGAGTATCTTATTTTTCTCTGTAGAATTTGCAGCCAACAATGTCAGACTGCTTTGTAATCTTTAACTGGTGAATCTGAATTATTTCTGTGAAAAAGAAGGACTACACGGACATTGCTCCCTTCACCCCAGCCTTGGAGCATAGTCACCACTGGAGAACAGCACCAGCTGGGTAGTAAGATGCAGTGACATCTTCTCAAGTGCAAAAGAAAGTGAAGAGAATCACCTGTAGCTCACTTTCATGAGGAGGGTGGGAGGCTCAAGTGCAAACTTCAAAGTGAAGCTGTGTGCAAACACTCAAACTGGACCTGGTGGGGCCAAGACTTGCTTTGCAAAGCAGTTGTCATTCTGTCACAACAATGCTGCTCAGGACTGGGAGTCATCAGCCTTCAGCAAGGCAGTCTACACACTGTAAGAGTTTTGGTTTTTCTGTCAGTAACTGAATCAGCCTGGAAATAAATCTTAAGAAAAAATCCCCAGCAACCTTCTAGGCTGCTGGAAGCCCACGTGGCCCAAGTAGTCCTTGTTTGCGCTGTTCTCCATCCCTTCCAGTACATCCATGCAGATTTCCAGGGTAGGAGCAATCTCTGGTCAGCTCTTCCCTATTTAGGGTAATATCTAATCCCATGTTTACCTGAAAGCCAGTTCTGATGCTTGTTCTTGGGTCAATAATTTCTGCAACAGCAGGAGATGAAAACACACAAAAACATTAATGGAATCAGCATTCTCTCACATGATTGATAATGTTTCCTTTCCAACAGTCAGCAGGTGAAGAAACTCAGCAGTAAAATTCTCTTGCACATAAGGACCCAGAATATGACAACTCCTGCCTTAACAAGAGAGCACATGTATGGAATCAATTCCTTTCAGTGCAGGCAGAAGGGAAAGTGTTAATTATTCTTTGTGGGATGAATGAAATGCACTGCACAATTAGCACCTTCTGTGCTCCTGCCTAATGACAGGCTTAACTTAGGAGAATTCTCTGTACTGTCCTACGTATCACCTTTCCTCTGACATTATCTTCCTTTTCTTGGCTCTCTATGTAGAATTTTAATGAGACTTAATTGTTTTTCCATCAGCTGCAAGGATTTCAATCCCAAGTCATATGTTGGTTGTCATTCTACAGAAGGTGGTATGGGGAGCTGTAGAGATGTTCTCTAGCTAAAACGGAGCAGGAGGCAGCCCCCACACCTCCCACTGCATCCCAGGGAAGGGCTGTCTCTGTGTTTCCAGTGCAGGCCCGGA
Organism: Fringilla coelebs; assembly: GCF_963513975.1. Lineage (NCBI taxonomy): Eukaryota > Metazoa > Chordata > Aves > Passeriformes > Fringillidae > Fringilla > Fringilla coelebs. The sequence goes on from NC_140030.1 coordinate 87,366,081, forward strand.
GGCTACAGCTTTGTATTTCTGCAGTTGCACAGTGGGGATGGGAAAAATCAGTCACACAAATGACTGCCACCACCTCCCCGCACCTCCACTCGTTGCAAGGAGGCTCGAGGTGTTGGTTTCTGCCTCACAAGGGTTTGCACTCAACACAGAGGACTTGCAGGTGCCAAATGAGCTGTACATCAGCCTATTTTATGTCCTTGGCCATTTACTAGTCACCTGCACAATTCTGTCTTTTGTCTCATCATTCAGATCCTCTGAAGTAGTACAGCATACTTAAAACAGATTTATTTACTTCTCTTAAACTATTACAAGAGCACTTCTGAAGATATCAGAGATTCCCTGAAGCATCATGAGGAAAACAAGATGTTGCAGGAGCAGCAGGGTAGAGCTCACTATATCTGCTGCCAACAGGGAGCACAAAGGGTTCCTGGATATACAGACCCACGATGCGGTACCATTACAGAGAAGAATGCTACATGCTAGGATTACTCTGTATGGCCATCAGACTGCATGAAGATAAATTCCAGATTTGAAGAGGTGCTGCCCTAAAGTTAATTACTAAGCCATTTCAGCAGCTGACACTGCCTGTGGGATCCTGGCACTAGGTGTGAGGGTGCAGGGCCTGGGAGCAGGGGTGGCATCACAGCAGGCAGGCAAGCCCTGAGCACCAGGGCTCTGAGGCTGGTGGGAGAAGCCCCAGACACAGAAAGGGAATCTTGGTCTCTACACAGGGCTCCCACAGGGCTGCAAAGTCTGCTATCACTCAGCAAAGGGCCAGGAACCTAAAAACAATGATGGTTAATTAATATCTCAGACTTCCATAATATTCAATCCTGGGTCCTATACATAGTTTATAATCAATGGTCTGGGATTATGTTAGCAAACAGCAGGATTTATTAAATGAGGAAGCTGAGGCACTTTTTACTTGTCTGAAGGGTATGAAATAAGAGGAAAATACCATTTGAGGCCTTAGAGAGCAGTAGTTTCAGGTCCAGGAGGACAAACTCACCTTCCCGCTCTGAATCTTGTGTTCCTCAACTGGACAGTGTGACATAGGCTAGCCAGCCATGTTTAATCAATACTTACATATTTTTGTTAGTCATCCATGGACTTATTCATTAAAAGATTTCTCACAGCCTTGTTCCTGCACACTACTCTATTTCAGCATGTGGAGCATTCAGTGGCAGTTTCCATGTAGCTGTCTTCTGTAATCACATCTTCTGCCCTCCCAAAATATCTCTTTCCCTTATGGGAAACAGCATGGAAGAAATAGCATCTTTTATGTCATAGCTGCTGTATGACAACTGTGTGGTTTCCATCTACACCTTACACTCATTATAAATATTCACTTTTTGACAGCTAGAATCTTCCCTTTGGGGCTTTGGTGCCAATCCAAATCCCAGGAAAGGGTAAGAAAACAAATTAATTAGCAGGCACTGGAGAGTGTGAATGTTGCCCAAAGGTACACATTGGCAACTAAATAGGAGAAGCCTATGATGCTTATTAAGTCACTTGAGCTTGGCTGGTTGGCAAGAACACAGCTGCTGCACCAGAGAGCAGTGGGCAGCTCTGCAGCTGGAAGCACAGCCAGAGCCCTGCACTGCTTCTTTCCAGGTGGGCCTGTCTCCTGCTCCACTTAGGGGGGACATCAGGAAGCCACCTCAGATTTGAGGTAGGTGCTTTATATTTGATCAGTTGCTATAAACAAGACAGGCCAGAGTCCCCACATTAACATGCAAGGCTGCAAGATAACCATACAAAGTGACATCCCCTCAGCAGTGAGCAGCTTCCCACCTTGGCAGCCACAGAGCCTGCTAGCCACTCAAACAGGGCTCTAATTTTGGCCACTAGTAAGAAGATGCAAGTAAGAGGATGAGACCCGAAAAACTTTGTTTACTCCCTCTTTCTCAGACTATTTTTCGTTAACCATGAAAAAATATTCAAATTAAAGCAAACACTGCAGATATGAAGGAATCTTTAATTCACTGACAAGAAATGCTGCCTTCAGGATCTCTTTCATGGCCACTATAAATAGAAAGCCATAGCACTGCAAAACTAAAATCAGTGCTGACAGTCCAGCTCTTGCCTTCTTTAAAGAAGTTGCCAAAATGTGCAGAAATTGAAGCATTCAGAGAGATAACACACTGTTTGCTCAGTGCACCTCATCTGTAATTTACAGATTGTGAATGTTGGCATCACTTGAACACTCTAAATGTTGGCATCACTTGAACACTCTACTCTTCCTTTAAAAATGTGTCCCTTGCCTAGAGCTTTAGACAGATCATCTAATTTACCAACGAGCCAGTAACATTCAATTGAGTGCTGCTACTAGAGCAGAGCAGAATCTGTTCCTGTTGTGTCATAAACGGAGAACTGTTGCGTCCAAACTTTCATGTCAAGGTGCAGGCAGGGGCTGATGTCTTTGTCATATCTCACATTTCTGGGTGAACTCCTCTTTCAAAAGCATAACTATACCTCTGAGTATGGGAAAGATGCAAAAGCAAGCAAAAAGATGGCTATACCAGCTCTGGCCTACAGCAGCAGACACTTCCATCCCTCGCTGCACTACTTAAATTTAATACTCATGTAATTAAGTAAAGTCCAAAGAATGTAAATTTAAAAATTCCTCTGAATGTCATATGTCAACTGTGTCCTATATCAACATGTTTCCCATTCTCCTCTGTGCTTCTTGCTCCCTCTCTCAGTTACATTTTCTGGAGTCATGTATCTTTTAACCAGGAGGAAAGATGTTTAACTTTCTCTACATAAAAAACTCTCAGCAATCTTTTGAAAACGGATACCTTTAGCAAACAAATTTAATTGTGAAAGAGTCCCACTTAAAAAGCAAGCATGCAAACAAAAAAATCCATTAAAAGTCCCTGAACAAGCCCCATCTTGAGAGGGAACTTGAGAGAGAACCCTGCGCTGGGCTGAGGGTATGATTAAGCGCTGATAAACCCAGAAACTGGAAAGTTTCCCGAGGGCTTAAGAGATCTTTAAACATAACTCCCTCTGCAACCAAAATTTGAACTCAGCTCCTTGGAAGTGAAACTCGAGCCTGCTCATCCCGGTCAGCCCGTGTTAAGGCACCATGAGAGCCTGGCTTTCCAGGCTAAGGCTTTGTGCCTCTGCCGGCGGAGAGCTGCAGCTCAGCCGCTGCAAGGAGGGATTAGCACCAGGCTGATGCCTGCTGATCCCTGAGCGCTGTGTGAAGGGGAAAATGCAGGGAATGGGGGTAGAGCAGGAGCCCACACACATAAGAAGGGGCTGTGAGCTGTTGAGGCATGGACAGCTAATGGAAATACCCTCTGCAGGGCCATGATGCACCCCCAAGGCACCCATCCAGCTGGCAGGGCTTTGGGGCCCCTAGGAGGATCCATCCTCAGGAAACATAGAGACAGATGATGTGTGCTTAATGACACAAGAGAAATGTTTCTGGCCATGCACATGCATGTATGGAGTCCCCTGACCGGGGAGGAAGCTGGCATCTATGAATCTCATGCCAAACAGGGTCATATAACATATATAAATGCACAATACATAAATGTGCTTTCCTCATGGTCTGTGCCTGTGCCTTACCTGGATTTATGAGAGATGACATCAATTAGTTTGGGAAAATTCTTGGGATCCTCAGCTGCCAAGAAAGGAATGGATAAAATCTCCCACAGATCTGGGATTTTGGAAAGCTGCTAGACTCACCTGAAGTTAAACACAGAAAGTATATAATGAAACAGTGAATATGGTACTTTTCTTCCATTATTTCTGAAAAGGGTAATTAATGTCTTTACCTGTGCTGTAGAAAACTCTGAGACAAATCTGTCCTCCAGGTCACAGGAAGTGGTGACATACAGGCAAAAATAAAATTAGTGTTGCATTCAGTTTACGTCTGCATGATTCCCACTCCTAGAGCCACGATTATTTTTTTCCTTTAATTTTAACCATGTCTGCAGAAAATGAGAACCATGTAGCACACTCCTTCAAGCCAGAGTAGAGATGCCCAAAGTCCTCTTCCCTACCAACAGCCTTTTGGGGCCACACCATCCCTGACCATTGCAGAGCACAGCTTCACTGACAGCATATACAACTTGACAAGTAAAAAGTAAAAGATGTTGAAGGAATTTTCTTCTCTCCCCACCCCCACCTTCTAGTAGCACAGAATCTAGATAAACAAATGATTTCATTGACTTTGCCAGTAGATCAGCCTTTTCATCTGGGAATACTACTTCATTTAAAATAAGGGATTGGAAACTCTTCACAAGAGACAGGTAAAACTAGCACAGATATATCATTACCAAAAATAGCTGGAAAAAAAAAAAGAAAAGAAAAAATAGCAGGAGCCAGAGATTAAACAAGGGACCTACAAGGGCTTCTTTTTTTTTTTTTTTTTTTTTTCATTTCTAGCTGCTTTCTTGGAGAGAAATAGTTGCTCCCAGAAGTGATGGAAACCCTGGCTTTGTCCTGCCTTGAAGCTGAGCTTAACTGGAGGGGTGAAACAATTTTCAAGAAGTACTGATTGCTCTCCCTGTTAATTCAAGTAATTTGCTGGCCTGCAGGGGCTCTCTGCTGCTCCTCAGCAGCCGGGGCCAGGCAGAGACACAAGTGAGGGGAGCAGAGTGGGGGCAGTGCTTGACTTTCCCTAGGGATCCCACCCTGGCCAAAGCAGCTGCTGAGGAGCAGGAACACCTCACATTGTCCCATCTCCTGCAAGGAGCACAGTGGGCAAGCAAGCAGCCTGTCCCATGGGAGGGAAGGAGGGAGGGAGGGAGGGAAGCTGCCTTAGTCAGTGTGGAAGGAGTAAGGGCTGCTCCCTGCACTGTGAGAAGATGGAGGGAGATGTGTCCCCATTCTGTCTTGGTAATAAAATGCTTCTCTTAATCATTCCAGTATAAGAATAAAACTTTCCACTCAGGCAGAGCATACAAGATGTCTCATACGCTCTTAAAACTTCTTCCTTGGATTTGTTGTGCAAAAAGGCGCCATAAACTGCAGGTAAATCCACAGGTTTTCCCTTGGTGCTGGGAGCCCTCACTTCAGTGAATCCCCACTTGTACTTTACAAACTGTGAAAATCGCTCTCTTTTGTTTCTTCCCAATGATGCCATGAAACCAAGACGCCACAAAAGGGCAACTAACTGCAAATATCAAGCTTCAAAAGATAACAGCTTATATGATCTGTGACAAGTTTCTATAGATATTTCTTTTTCTACTGTTTAAACCAACTGCAGAGTCCTTATGCATCCATATAGGTAGTCTTGGAGTGGATTTTATGGGGTAACACAAGATCCCCAAGAAAGACAGGGGCCACCTTGGGCTGAAAATAGAAAGGGGAATATAAAAGAAGATTTCAAGGTCATTTCCAAGCCACTAGGAATTTTTTTTCTGCTTGCCAAGATAGACTGATTAAATAGTCACATCTTGATACAAACATTACGAAATTTTCTGTTCATAGCATATAAACTTTTATAAAAGTTCAGCAAAAATTCATGTGGATTCAATCAATGACCTGGAGAATAGAGGGAAAGGAGTATTAAATTTTTTTGCACCAGCAATTTGTATAAATTCAGCAAAAAATTGCATTTTACTGTCAGTCAATATACAAGTCCTTGTTATGATTGGGGGGGGACATGACACACAAATTGCCTAATTTCACTGATTCAATGCAGCTTCTGCCAGTCAACAAGAGCTTTCAGCCTAGACAAAGACTAAAATAAAGCATACCAAATAAAAGCCATGGACATATAATTGTCATTTCCCAAAAGCTTCTTTCAGTCCCAGCTTCTCAGAAAACTACCCAAGCATTAAAGCTGCTGCCTCTCAGGGAAACTAATTACAATTTTTAAAAAAAGGGTTGGGGGGGGGGGGAAATGAGAGGATGCAACCCACATGTCTAACTGAATATATAAAGGATAATTGTGTCATTACAACCAACAACATTTGAGATGGCAAAAGAACCACAAGGCAAGAATGGATGTGTTGGACACCGTCAGGCTCCCATCAGATTACTCACAGAAAAATGCAGCCACCACCAAAAGAATGTAATCCTTGTGTGCTTGCAGTGATACGGCTCAGATGTGCATGCCGGTATTTCTGAGCCTTTGCAGAGCTGGAAGTGTCAGCAATTCATTGTTTACTGTCTGGACTGAACTGACTCTTGGGGCTCCTGAACGATGCACAGACTCCATCCCCCAAGGCGTGCTGGTTGCCATCCAAGCAGTACAAGCTTCCCCAGAGGTCTGAAGCAGGGTGCTCCTCACATCACCCAGGGAGCTGCTCACAAAGGCTCCATTTAACCACTGCAGCTCCACCTTTGTGGCACAGCAAGACAATTGTCCTTTTAAGAAGAAAAAAAGTCCTGGAAACAAGGAAAGCCAGTGGGTGCTGCCAGGAAGGCAGCAGCAGAGGCTAGTTATGCTTTCTGGCCATAATTTATCATGAAAAAGAGTTGCTATCTCTATCAGTGCAATTGCACAGCCCCAAAGAAATCATGAGAGCATATTTTCTGAATAACTTCAGTCATTCCCTCGCCTAACCTTGCCAACAAAAAGCTCACTAAGACAAGTTTTTCTGTCAGCAGTTGAGCTAATGAAACTCAGCTTCCTATGGATTTGTTACATAACCCCACAATACTGCTGAAACCACCTTCCTACCACCCTGTTACACGTTTGGGTTTACTCTGCACCCCTCAGTGACAACATTCTCAAGTTTTCTGATGTTTACTCATCCTTCAAAAAATAGTCATGTCCCTTAAAGCTGACAGTGAATGATACCTTACAGGCATCCCTCCCTTACTGCTGTCACCTATTCACCCTGCTGGTCTCACTGATTTCTATTTCCCGTTTGACACCCTATAGTTACCTGTCTCCAGTGACATCTTTGGCTCCCAAAACCTTTACTTTTCCATTGCTTTGAGGCAAGCAAGAAACAGCCTCTGCTCTAACTGGTTTAAAATCTTGCACACAATGAGAGGGCAGATGGCTTTTGTACGTTTGGGACAAAATGGAAGGATGATGGCTGAACAATCACAGCTTTACCTTGAGGGGCATTAATCAAGCCTTTGGAAAATTTCCACCAGACTTCATGAAAATCACAAAAATGGTAATGTCTTTGAGAGGTTTTCCTTTCTTTCCAGATTGGCTGAAATTTGTTGACAGTTTGAAAAGTTACATGGAAGAGTTGGGGGGGGGAATCAACAGATGGACAGACAGCCATGGCAACTGTAAAAGCCTCATTTCTTCAGAAAACCACACTAAAAATAGAAGAAAAATACTGTGGCTGACAGATTTCATTAACATAAACATACAAGGTTTTTATTCTACTTGCATTCTTACTGGTCTAACTATTGCATGAGAGGTTTAGTTGCCATTTCTGATGGAAAATAACTCAGCTGTGCAACATTCTGTCTGGAAAGAGTCCCTCAGACTCTGAATTCCTAGGCCAAAGACACCCTCTCCCACTGCTTCTTCACATTAGTCAAGGGTTGCCTCTAGTACACACTGAGCAATCTCTTAAACTTGTCTTGTGGGTTTTTTCCTTCTCTCTGTTTATTGGTATTTAACTTGGAAGAGCTGCAGACTGAATAAGGATATTAAGACTCACATTTGAAACAATGTGTTATGTACTAAGGGAATAAATCAAAGTCATGATGTCAGTGGAAAAACTCTCATTAAATTCAATCAGTTTGGAGTGCCATTTAATAGAGAGTAGGAACTCTTGGTGAGAAAGTATCAGAGCATCTCATGTGACTGAAGTCCTCCAGGCAGCTGAGTTGGGCCCCCTTTGTGTGCTGGGGCCAGGCAAAGTAAATCCAAGCAGCACAATGCAGTGACTTGCAGAAATGCTAACCTGAAGAAGCCCTCCAGCAATACAGCTGTTAGGGCTGTTTCTAGCATTAGTTCAGATTGTGACACCTCTTCTTTTGAGGGGTACAGGCTGAAAAGGTATGCCCTCATAGCACCTAAAAATCAATAAAAATACTCCTTTGCTCAAGCTCTAATTTTGGGATTAAAGTTCCTGAGTGGTCCTTTCAGCCTAGCCTGTAGCTAGGACGCTTTGTCTGAATGCTGCCTTAGATTTGTAATACCTTGACCCCAGATCAGATACATTTTTCTTCAGTAATTCAACACAGCCTTTAGGACACTGCTAGATGACACACTTGAGTCATCTAGGGAGTTAGAGAGACTTGTCCAAATAAAGTAGAATTTACCTGAAGGAAAAAGCCACTACAAGTTCCATCTAAAATTCACCTTGGAACATCTTTGATAAGCGGTGAGCAGATCTTGTTTGGGTAGGAGTCTGAAATTAATTCCAAAATTAATTCCATCTAAATATCAGAGGGTGCTCATTCCATGGGATACTGATATATCAGACATAAACACAGAATGAGCAGGTTGGTTGAACTGTTATTAAATTTTTCAGCTCTGTGATGGCAGCAGGGCAACTAAGAGACCATGCAGATAACTGCAGCAATATGCAAGGATAGCAGAAACTAAAATCACTACAATTCATTTAAATCTTCTGCCTAAGGAAATCAATGTAATATAAAAAGATCCTCTGAGTTAGGATACTGTTGGGAGAGTTCAGATCTTTTTTTATCTGCTGCTCTGTACCAGGCAGGCTTTCTTTTCTCTCTCAACTCATGCAGTGCAATCATGGTAAGGAGTTCTTGAACATTTTGTGACCCTAAAATTTTCCCCTTATTTGGTTTTGCAGATCATTTTTTGCAGTTTTGCAGTCACTTTACAGGGTCCCTAGCCTTCTCCAGGGATATGGACAGAACTACAGCCCTACAGAGACTGTGAGATTCACTCTTGCAGCCCTACTGGTTTGGGTTAGCAATCACCACCTCCTTCCGTACACCAGCATCTACGTTCACTTCCGACGTGCCAGCTCGCAGCCCACAAAGCAGCATTCCTCAAAGCTGCTTCTCCTGCAAAACACTGTCTATGGGAAAGGAAAAGACAGATGTCAAGGTCAGCCTGTGACTGACAGTCAACAGCTTTTACTTCTCCCTTGCTCACTCTTGCTCTGTTGCCGACAGTTCAGCCTTTCCACAGCCATTAGTTTCCTTGACTGCTACCCCAGCCGTGTATTCCCATTGTGAAAATCTGTCTTGTTGGTTATTTGCAGATCTTCCATGCACACAGACACTGCAACAACATGAGTACAGGTCAGCAGCCAAGTTAGTGACAGAGGATGTTTGGGAAAAGGAGCTCACATGATATATGTGAAAAATTCTTGCAGAGATTTCCGTGATGATTGATAAATTCCATCTCAGCAAAACCACCTTCTGCTGTGAGTATTTCAATGGCATGGGAACTTCAGAGAGGATTTTTGATTTTCTTTTATCTTTTGATATTTCTCACACCTATCTGATATAAAATCTTGCACTTCATTTCTACAAACTTTGTGACATAAACAGGAGGAAAACACAAACATCTGAATTACTTGTGAGATCTGCCTGGAAGGTTAGATGAAGAAAAATCAAGAGCTAAACCTATCTATGGAAAAGGAAACAGGCTATAACTGTTGTCAGGTGCAGCAGAGCCTCTTGGGAGTCATGAGGATTTGGTCTTTCCAATAGGAGGCGTGCAAGCAATTAGAAAAATAGCCATAAAATTATCTATGTTCGGGGAAATGGATGAATCCTCAATTCTACAGGTTGAAAAGACCAGAGGAAAAGACATCTGTATGTTTTCATGCTTAATGTTTTGGTAATTACTCTTCAGAAAAAGTTAGAGGGTTCTGACACTGTGAGTACACCATAAAAACTCATTTTCCTCTTGCATCCCATACAAATAAGTATCTTCTACTTTCCTCTTTCATTCTCTGTGTTGTAAATAAGGATGGTAACTATTCAGGAAGAGCATGAAAATGGCAGTCAAGTTTGTGTAGCAGCAGCTGAAAATGTTCTGGTTGTTCAGAAGAACTGAAATCTACTTAGATGCTGGACAGGAAAACAAGAGGTGGCCATGGGCAAGAGGGGAGCCTGGTGCCCCCAGAGATGTGCCACCCCAAAAGCTCCCTGACAAAGCTTTGTAACTATTCAGCAGCCAGAAAATACTAAAGCTGAAGCAGAAAGCAGCATGGGAGGAGGGAGACCTTGGCACTGCATGGAAGTGGACACTGGATGATTTCACCAGAAACCTCACCACATTTCTCCCTCATGAATGCCGGACCAGCTCTACAGGAAATACTGCAAGATGAGGCAGCCTCTAATTTTAAATGACTTTTACATCAAAATCCCAGAGATTGTTGCAGGACTACAAAGCCTCTTTGAGAGCCCTTGCTGAAGCAGAAATTTTCACCTCACAAGAAAGCCAAGAACAGGAGTTCCTGAAAAAACAGGCCAAAAGCAGTTATCTTGTAAATAACACCAATATCAGAAAGTCTCCTGGAACTCAAAGAGAAACCAGTGGGCCAAGGACCTGGTCACTGGGCTGTGCTGGTCCAAGAGATGCTGCTGAGAGCATGAATCATAGAAGCAGGACAGTCACATCCTGTTCTGAGTGTGCTGTTTATTTTTCCTCCTCCTTCAGTCCCAGACATCTCTGCTGTGCCTGCCCCCAGTGCTGCCAGCTGCAGAGGTTATAAGGTGCACGACTGTCAACAGGAACTGAACTATAATCACAGCAGCTCCTGAAGCAGCCATCAGCTGGCAGCCAAGTTCAGAGAGGAGCCAGAAATCTATCGGTCAAGAACTTTTCCTAAAACTGACTCGGTTTTTTCTGTCAATGGGAGTGCAAAGTATGGAAAAGTACTATTCTGACTTGGTTATCTCTCCATAACCACTTGCCTTACATTGAGGTCAATCAATGGCCAAAACCAGCAGCTGAGGAAAAGCAGACTACCTGGCTGGCACACAGCAGCCTTGAGGCAGTTTTGGCAGGTAATATCAGTCAATAGAGAAGGCTGGCTCTGCCCCCATATCGGTCTTTAAGACTGTGTGATAGACTCTGAAGCAACAAACATATCCATTTTACACTGAGGAACTTTGTCCCTGACTTTCTGGTCAAAGACAAGAGGGCAGTGACAAGCACAGTATTTAAACTGTGTGACTCAAGGGTAGTGCTGCTCATCTCATGCCCCTCAGTGACAGCCTAAGCAAGGAAGCCCTGGCTAATTGAAGCACAGTAGGAACTTTACCACTGCCTTCCATGGGGGGAGAGTCTCATTGCAGCTATACTGACACCTACCCATCCACTGCATTTTTATAGGATGCCAGCAGACCTACCATGGGTTCTACTATTTTTCCAACGAGTGCCCTTATGAACAGTGACAACAGGGCTTGTCCAGACAATGCATGACTGTGCAAAGGTCACCTTGAAAGGAATTGTACTGAAATTCCAGCTAGAGGATGCAATTAAAAGTGTATTGTTTTAAATAACTCCCAGAGTCATGCCCTCGTTGCTGTAGGATGTTGGGAAGGCAGATATTTAAGGGACTGCTTCATTTGTTGAGCTCATCACAAGAAATGTTATTAATGCTTAAAAAGGTTTTCTTTGTGAAATCAGCCATTTAGAGCAGAAAGGTAGTGGAACTCACACAAGCAAGTATGCTCCATCAAAAGCAAACCTTGGGTTAACTGGCACAGCAGAGTGCCCAATAAGACCAGAGCTTCTGTAAGAAAATAATTGTATAAGATAGCCCCTCTGAAACACATTAATATTCAGTCCTCCTGCCATTAGTGTAATTTTCCCTGACCTCAGCAGCCTTGAGCCCAGAGGATGCACACATTCCAAAGCCCTTTTGCTCCCCTTGATCCTTAAATAAGATCAGCCTAGGTGTTCAGGGAGCTCCTGGGACAGCTGTGGCTTCCCATGGGACCTGGGTAGCCAGGAGGCAGGGAAGTGGCATAACAAAATACTACATTTGTATTAAGCCAGAATCACCCTGCCACCCCTGGAGACTTCACAAGCATTTTATAGAGGGTGACTTGTCTTTTTGTCACCCTTGCTGTCTCACATGCTAGAGCTACCTTCTGGAGGTATGGTAGATACACCAGCCCTCTGGGAACACTCTGCCCTTCACAGGGTGAGACCATGACACAAGCTGGAAGAATGGTGAGATGAAGAAAAGAGTTGTTTTTCTTACACGCTCCAGAGAATGTTCTTGAGCATAAGTCAGGATTGAGCATCAGTTTCTAAAATCCTAGGGCTGCCTGTGTCAGGAACAGCACCTTCACCCACATTGTCAGCTTTTTCAGGCCAGTTATGGTTTGTAACATTGTGAGCAGACAAGTAAAATTTACCTAGCCCTGTCAGTATCCCGACAAAAAAGCCCCAGGGACTTTTGTCAGGTCATCTTCACATCACTTGAAGAATTGACCCAGGATGGAGTGAGACACTTCCATTCCCCCAACTGAGCACCGGTCCAGCCATTCCCAAATTCAGAGTTATGACCCCTTTTGGGCTTCAGGAATTATGAGAGTATTTGCAACTAAAGGTCAGTTGCACCTAATATCTGTGCTAGTGCTACAGACCCAGAGTCATTCCCACCCACTTCTGCTTCCCATCCCAGTGTTCCTTCATCTTAGTCTTGCTGGCTTTTCAGTAAGGAAGAAGAAACTGGCACAGTAATATTGCATTTCTAGTATTTACTTCTCAAAATTTTAGTTAATATGAAAAAATTCCTCAGTTAGTCTAGATTCACATCAGTATTGCCTTCATTTGAGCAAGTGCTTTACCTAAGAAAAGAGAGTGAAAATGAAAAAATTTGGCTCTCTTGGTACTGTTAATATAGTTGAAAAACTTGGGTGGTGAAAAAATAGTACCTCTGTCAGTGGCTTCATAGATAAAGTAACCTCTCTCAAATGACAAGAAATATACATGTTATTAGCAAAAAAGAAATACAATTTCCTTCTCAAGGAGTTTTAGAACTCTTCTCTGAAGCAACTTGTCTGGGGCCATATGACAGCAATCTACTAATGTACTAGCAATATGCTCCAGTGGGAAGCAGGTAAAACAAACATTAGACAAAGGATCAACATGTCCCGGCAGGAACTTACAGATTCAACCAGAAATTCTCTATGTTCCAGGCCTGTGAAGAAAACACTTTTTCTTTAAAAACACGTCCTGATAACAGCTTCATGCTAAATAATCCCAAAGCCTGTAGAGCTGCCCTTCACACCCTGCCCTAGCAAAATCTCATTATTCAATCTATACAATATAGGTATATTGGTGGTATAGAGAAATGAGGAAATGGGGAAGAAAAAGAAAAAAAAAAAAAAACCCAGAAAAAAAAAAGATGAAGGATATTTATGCCAGCTGGATCTGATATTCTCTCTGATTAAGGAAGTCACAGCACTGCAGGAACAGCATTGACAAAAAGTCCCCAAATCCTTCTATCTTTTGCTGTGTGCTTCAAAAAGTTGTCATTGACTTCAACAAACACAGCTCCAAAATGTTTAAATAAAATTGTCCTTAAAACTTTCACCCACTTTTCTATGTCAGCAAAATAGCTATCTATGCTAGTCAGTTCTTTTTGCTCAAGGATCTACCTGAAAGAGAGGCAAGTTTGATTTGCAACTGTTTCATGGATGCCTGAAACTTCTAGGATGCTTCCATGTGACCCTGCTAAAAGGGATTTTACTGTGCTCCTTGGAGGGGAAGCAGCAAGGAAGCCTTGGTAGACCACTTTGAGTTTATGAAGGGATTTGTCCATGAAATTGGTGATCATGCTGATACCACAGCTAAGAGTCTTCATTCCTCACTTTCTTCTCTAATTTGAAATAATTCAGAGCAATTATACATCCTAGACAGTTTCCACCATGCTTATAATTTTAAATAATTTCAAGCATGTAAATATCTAAATTAGAGCCAGAAAAAAGGGCAGAATGCTACAGTGAAAGAAATGCTCATGCTACTCAAACAGGCAAAGAACCATCCTCTCCATTAGCAATGGTGAGTGACACAAATTTGGTGCCTCATCTGCTAAAAACATAGATTTAAAGTAGATTTAGGAAGAGTGGTTGGAGCTCAACGTGTGCCCCAGCATAAGGTTCGGACACAATTCTAATGTCCTTTTTAGTTTTAAAACTCACCCATAACAGGGCAAGACAGAAGGAGAATTGCAGCCTTTTTGAGATGATATAGGACAAGCCATCCTGGAATTACCCTGGAAAGAGACTGCTGTGTTCAGAGCCAAGGCAGGCAAGAGTTTGATGGTACTAGCTAGTCCAAAAATGAAAATATAGAAGATATAAATCAAAGATCAGTGACAGCTTTGGAAATCAGCTAGTACATTACATCCTGCCAGCCCAAAAACCTGCATCTCTTCAAGCTCAGAGGAACTGTCAAAGTCATTACTGAATAACTGAGGGGAACAAAATATTGACTCGAAGTCCTTTGTGCTCATAAATCGCAGGTTTCATTTTTCAAGCCGCAAGTTTCCTCACCTATGCAAATGCAGTACCTCAGGAAGTCTTTCCCCACAGTTTGTTCCTATCCATGTCAAAACAAATTATGCCTGCTATTCAAGCTTTCTTTGGCAAAGCCCAATTATTTTTCTTTACTATTGTATCCACTCTCCAAAAAATAATCAACCGTAAAAATTATCTTCCCATTCATTTGGATTAATTCTGATCTTCATACTTGTTTCTGGCACAAACACTCACAATGAACAAATGATAGCAAAGTACTTAAAATCCAGGGTCATATAAACACTGGTTCAAACCTTGGGTCCAAAGGCTAAAGTATTGCTCCAGCAAAAACCTCCTGGGACTTTATTGCTGGTTTGAAGCGCAGTCTGCAGCGTGAAGGTGACAACATTGGTAGTGGAAACTTGGACAAAATTTATCTCTGAGGAGCCACAGATGAAATCTTAGCAATGCAAAAGGTCTTCTTGTACTTATGGTAAATTTAATCTGTGATGCTGATTTGATTTCCCTTGGAGGTTCAGATTACCATCTGGTATAAATCAGACTGATTCCTTTGACTTCACCAGGATTATAATGCTCCATGCCAGTTCCAGATCTCACCCAGTGGCTAAGGAATAACTGCTCATTTTCACTCAAAGCTGGCAAATACTGATAGCTTTAAGTTTCCAACGAAGGCAAAGATGAACTAAATGAAAAATAGTCTTTCTAAACAATGCAAAAAGTAAAACTAGACATTATTTCAGGTCAGTCTGAAACATCTAATTAAAATTAAATGAATAGGTTTAGACTTTAAAATGACAAACAAAAATTAAAAACTTTTCTTCAAAAAACACCCCAGCAAATGGATGCAGGGCAGGGGGCACAAATATCTATGCTTCACAGTAGAGAGTCAAAACAGAGAGGCATTTTTCTGTCAAAAACATTAGAATTATTTCTTTTAGGGAACAAGAAAGAAAACCTTTTTTAAAAAAGCATAACAAGGCAAGTTCTACTCTATATGATGCATAATTCTTCAAAATCTCACTTTTTTTCAGGCTTTGTATGACCTGGTCAGGGGAGCAGAAATCTGTCCTTTCAAGCAGTAGCTAGTTTGTCTTTCTGTGACAACAGCAGTAGAAGAGGAACCTCACAATCTCATTTATCTCTTCTGTTGTCTTTTCAGAGTCTGGCCTATGCCTTCAACACCTTTCTAAGGTAAATAGTCTGGTACAAGCTAACATTAGCAAATCTAAGGACTTGGAGAGACCTGGTTTCCTACTGCTGAGCTGTGCTTGGCACAAGGGAGAGACAGTTCACAGGTAACTGCACAGGAGCACGTGTGCTTGGCTGTGGCACCTCCTGTTTCACCACCTCCTGTTTCACCAGGCACACAGCACTCAGGATGCAACAGCCTGGGCACAGCGGTGCACAGCTGGCACCAGGAGCGGACCTGGATGGGCAGGTCCAAAACACAGCAGGTCCAGCATCAAAACACAGCCCCTTCTATTCAGTGGTGTCAGGAACAGACCCTTATGTCTGCCTAAAGGCTGTCCCAAACCATTTAGTAGCTGAGAGGGACCTGAATGCCTGACTCTTTCTCATGCCAGAAAGAAGGTGCTGCTCCTGAGCAAGCCTGCCTGTGAAAAATCTATGTGTTGAAATTGCAGCCATTCATTCAGCCTCTGGGCTGTGCTCTCAGTTTCTGCTGTCTCTTCTTCCCTGTGCCACAGTCAACACAGCTCATTTTCCCTCCCTGCCTCTCCATTACCTCCTCAGGACACAGCCAGATGCTTCTTTGAAAACAGCTCCTGCCTGCTCCCCAGTCTTCCCCTTCCCTGCTCCTTCCCTCTGTCAGCTAATATCTGAAGGATTGGATGTCCCTGTACACATCGTGGTTAATACAGCTTGTCAGTATAAAAAAGGCAACAACTGCAGTTGTTTAAAATGAGGCAAAATTTGGGTAGGACAATCTCTCACCTTGCAAAGACTGCTATGGATCCTCTTGAAGAGCTGTGAGCTCTTGTCTCCAGGGAAAATGTATTCAGTGCCCAAATGACTTGCAGCTACTCCTTGGCATTGCTTGACAAAAGTTTCACTCCTACCAAAACAACATTTCTTTCAGTACATGCTATAGAGTCTGATGGCAATCAGCATGAGGATACTCTACAGTCCGTGGATGTGTAGCCCTTAAAACCGACTGAATTCCGCAGACAAAAAAGCCCCAACTGCAGAAATAGCAGCTTGGAACTGCCTATTTCTTTTTAAAAGTAGAGTTTATTACCTTCTCACAGCTGGTGCCTGGGTGGCATCAGTCATCTGGAATTTAAGTTTCTCTCTAGGAACTTTGTTTTACCAGTTACATTTTCGTTTGCTCTTCAGAGTTAGAAAGCAAGTGAAAATCAAGAGCAAGTACACTCCAGGATCGTCTGAACTGTATTTTCCAGTTGACTGCTGGACTCTAATCTCTAATTTTGTTGCCAGGCATTTATCTTCATAATGGATGGATTTGGTGTTACCTTTCCAGAGCTGTTTTCTGACAAGGAATTTTAATTCGAGGTGACTTGTGCAGAGTCCCAGCAGGGCTGATTCTGAGAAGTGCTCATTATGGGTGTGGTCAACTCTCCTGGAGGAACAAGACTATCATATTTAATATGTGAGGCAGGAAAGGACAACAGCACCAGCCACCTGGCCCGAGGAGACTGTGATTTTCAGTAGAAAACAAGTAAAACTCAGCATCGACTTTGAGACATAAAAGTAACATCTATTAATTCATTAAATACATTTCACATTAAAATAAATGGAAATCACCTCAAGGCTAACAGGTTTGTGTCAGCTGGACAGTTAGGAGAGACCCTAAATTTCCCCTTCCTTTTTTTGCTTCCTGGGCTGGGCATTGGTTTTGGTTTTTTTACCTATAAACTTCAGACAATGGCTCAATTGGGGCCCAATCCATTCTTTAAAATTATCTTCCAACATAAAGAGGTATTTCAAATCCTAAATGTAGGGACTGGAAAGGAAATCTGAGAACACTAGAATTAAAAAAACCAAGGGGGTTGTCATCTAGCAAACCTTTCAGGTAGATAAACAAGCCTTAAAAGTAATATAAATTCAATGTCTGTCCTGGCCTTGTAAGATATACCTGGATTGGGAGCATTTACTACCCAGCTTTCAGGCACAGGTGGCTATTCCAGCAGTATGCAAAGGTTACCCAGCAAACATCTGCTCACCTGGGGAATTACATCCCCAAAATGCCTGATCTCTGTGTGCATCACACACTGAACAGCTGCAGAATCAGTCCTTTTCCAAAAGGCTGAAGCAATGAAATTCCCTGTCTAGTTCTCCTACCTTCAAATCTCATGTCTATAGTGTTTCTGGTCTTTTTTTACCATAGTCTTACACTTTACTTCTTCTGTGAAAACTGCCTTGTAAGTATTCTTACCACCCATTTATGCAAAGGGAGACAAATGTAATTCCCTTGCAGTTGCATAATCTCATCTGTATTCATAGCTATATGAATATTGATGCAAGCTTTTCCCTATCCCTTTCCTTTTCCCAATACAAGAATCCTGTAAGGAAGAGTCCCAAGGAAAATCTGAAAATTTGTTGTAGTGACTCACATTTATTATGCCCCAGCCAGACTTTTCTTATATAAGGCTGAGTCACTCATTAGCTGAACCTTTGCAAAGAAAGAAAAAAAAAAACAACAGGGACTTTTTTCCCAATACTCAAGTCTCAGGTTTTTATGTTTCAGCAATATGGATTATGGCTTCACCAGAATTTTTATTAAATTTCCTGTGACTTTCCTGTTTTTCTTTTTAGCATTTCTTTCATACAGCAGCATCCTTATGACACTTGAACTGATTTGAGTCTTGGGTTGCCAGGCAATACATTTCCAGGTGAAATGAAATGTTTCTCTTGAAACCTCTTCTTCCATTTCACATGCTCTGGCTGTTTCATATTTATTTTTCAAAGCTCCAACAACACACCTGGGACCGAGATGTATTTGTCTCCCTGTGCCTACAAATGCAGTTGTTGAGAGGTCATTCCTAGTTTATACCTTGGAATTGCATGGCCTTATATACAGCCCTCACCCCACTGGCTGCCCAGCCTGCCTGCTTTGGGGAAATAGAGCAGACCTGTGTGTCTGCTCATTTGCTGTCAACCTGAACAAGCCTCCTGGTGACTGTGATTCCTGCAAAACATCTCCCCAGATCTTTCCCGCCGGTCTCTGTGAATCCAACACATTTGAAACAAAATGCCAGGACAACTCTCTTTCTGACCAGACATTAATGTGGCCAATTACTTTAAGTGAAATTAGAGGAAATGGGAATCTTCACATTAGTCTTCTTCACATTAGTCTTAATATTTCTTTGTCTCTCAGGTACAAAGTACCCATATTTTCACATTAGAAAAGGAAAACTGTGGTCCGCATCCAGTTTTCCTAGGCTTCACTGGCAAATCTTCACTGTGATGTTGGTGGGTACTGTCTAGATGGCAAAAAACTAAAACAGATTTACCAGATTTTCCCCAGAACAAGCCTTAGGAACTCATGTGGCTTCAGCTACCCTTAAAAAGATGATGTAGAAAAACAACTTGCCTTGACCTTTTACAATTACATAGTAAAAACCAATGCAGTGCTTTTGTCTAGTAGGAAAACAAAGTGAACAGAGGTGTGCTGGTCAGTGACTGACAATTCAATAATACCTGGAGAAGTGTATCTTGCAGGGATTTGATGCCCATGTTTGTACATTTACTGCCCAGCAGACAGGAGTATAACCACAAACTTTTATGTGCAGCAGCTGACAATGGGTTTCAGATTTATTTGGAGGTGAATGTCTCTGAAGTTAAGGACAGAGTTCAAGCCCCATATCTAGTTTGAACCTTGCCTGGCAGATGGCTCCCACACCTCTGAGATTTCCAACTATCACATCAGATCCATCTTTCTCCAAATGCAAGCTGTCCCAAAGTGGCTAATCACTGTCACGTCCTTTCTCCACCAGCAGCCAGTCAGGGATTACACACATCTAATTCATTTAGACAACTGTATCAAATATCTCTGCTGATAGATTGACACCAAATATTTGGCTTCAAACATGGAGATACTTCAGGCAGAAACACAGTGAGGCCAAAATGTCACAGAGACCTTAAACCACCCCAGCCCAGCAGTCACCCCTCATTGCTATCCCTCACCTGCCCCTTTGCTGGTATTGCCCCAAGTATTCCTACAGCTTCACCATGCACAGGGTGAAAGAAGTGATAGAGTGAAAGATAAAACAACAAAAAATAAGGTGAGTCTCAACATGGATGGGTGGTCTAGCCCCCACCAGTACATGACCCCACAGCATGCCCAAGGCCGCCAGAGGGGAGGAGATAGAAGGGGGATAGACTCTGTGAGTGAGATTGTTCTTTGTGGTGACCTGTGGCCACAGTTAAGGAAGGAAAGCAAAGCCCCCAGCAAGGGATGAGTCAGGAGAGCATCAGCCAGGTGGCACAACAAGGTGAATTCTCAAAGGTCCAAGCTTGTGTGCTGGTTTTTTTCCATTTAAGACTCATGCAAATAACTGTGACTGATTTTCCTAGTGCACATGCTTTAAATCACTACTTCTGCTTACACTGAGCTTTAGTCTAACTGAAATAAGAGTGATTCTCACCACAGATAGCTGACATTTCTTGTCCAGAAAGGACAGTGAGCTGTAGTGGACCTGAAAACTTTAGAAAACACCTTTCTGAAGGTGAAAGCTCACCTTCAGAAGCGCCCAAGCCCTGCAGGGTGTTTTCCAGGGTATGCAAAGGGTGCAGGAGTGCAGGAGATAGGCTGAGAGATAGCATTGTGGGTCAGAAGAATAAATGTGTGTGGTGCCTGTCAGGATCCCCAACATCCCAGAGAATCCGACGTGTCACCAATGTCTCGCACAGAGGCAAACTGCAGCAGGAGGGACTCCAGTCTCTTAGCACCTACATATCAAGTCGTGCTGAAAGCAGATAGAATACATCAAATGTTGATTTTGAAAATGAAATTTGATCTGCCCACGGCCAGTTTTTGCACTTCCTTTTCTGTTGACAAAGAAGAGGGTCAATATTGGCTATTCTCAGGCTCTTATGTGCTTGCTACAAATACACATTTGCGTGAAGCTCAGCACTACCGAGGCTTTTTGATGGTAAGCTAAAAGAGCAAAAATTAACTTAGCAGTATTAAAAATAAGAGGGAAACCTCTCCTCAGACTACTAATTCTTGTGGACAATGTTCCAAGGTACTTGCCTCACTTAAGTACTCTGTGAATATGACTTCCAAGAAAAAGATTGCTGTATTTCAGCTCTAGACTAACCTGAGCCACACCATAGCTCAGCTGTTGAAACCAACTTCTGAAACGATCCCTGTGAATACAATTTTGTCAAGCAGAGTTGGTGCTGCAAGCCAGGATCAGCTGAAGAAATGTGGATTACATCTGCCTCATTGAATCCTGTTATTATCATTATTACTTCACAGCTCATATTTTCTTCCCAGTGCAAGGCTCTCCAAGCGCAGGAATTCGCTGAGCTCCTGGTAACTTGCCACACACGCTAACAAAGCTGGCATTTATCATGGCCTGTCAGAGCAGCACTGCAGCTGCTGAATTGCTGATCCCTGCTCCTGCATGAAAAGCCCTGGGCCCTGCAGGCAGGCATGGTGAATCCACACTCAGTATTGCACAGTGCCACGGTGCTCATTTCCCACCAGCCCAGAACCCGCCACCTGCGCTTCGTCCCGTTTCTCTCGCCCCCAGCTTTGGCAAGATGCACCTGCTTAAAACAACTCACTTCACCTCAAAGGCTGATGGCTGCCCTCCCCTCCTTCTGCCCATTTTCCACCAGCACAGCTCTGTTTCTCTGTTTGGGCTTTTCCACACAGTTCCATACCTTGCAGTAACAAATATCAATGCCGTGACTGGAGCCACTGCTGATGGTTGGGGCTGGCACCAAAGGCAATTGTAATATTGCAAAAAAATGTGTGACAAGCACCAAAAAATCATGTCCTACAGTAGGCATTCCCATGGCTACTGGCTTTGGTGCAGGTTAGTATGCAAAGGAAATCATGGAGGCCCTGTCAGCTCTGCCTCCTGACTCAGCTGGCAAACCCTGCGTGATGTCAGTGAATAAAAGAACAGCCCAGCTTCTCAATAGCTTCACCAGCAGCTTCTTCAGTTCATTTTTCCACTTATGAAACATATGTTCTTTAAAGGTCATAATATTGTAGGCTCTTGGTGTTTGCAGCACATTTATCTTCACAGAAGTGGCACTTGGTTTGATGGGCTGTCTCTGCCCATCATAGACTTTGCTAATTCTTTTATTTTCTCCTGGCAGAATTAATGAGCTCGTGGCTCACCTTTGTATTTTTAGTGCTTTTGTATTACCCTACTTTGGATGGAACTCCACAGCTCCCAAAATTGTTAGAGACCTAAACAAGTCATGAAAGAGACAAAAAACTCAAAATCAACCTCCTCTTCTTTGCCTCCTTAAGAACTTCTTCAGTGAGCCCTGAAGACAATGCCCCTGCTTCCACTAACTTGCAACATGTTGAGCTTCCTTTTTTATGCATCCAATATTGGGAAACAAACACTCAAAACTACCATGTCCTGTTGCCCACACCTCATTCTTCTGTTCAGATGAAAAATGAAGTGTGGGGGAAGACAATAATTATTAGTATAAGCAATTCTTATACAAAGACTAAGATCTACTAACTACCATGAAAGTAAAACCAGACTCCAGAGATTAACTATTCCCAACTTTATATTTGTGTATGTTAAATGAGGAATGAAGGAAAAAAAAAAAACAGATGAGGGAAAGAAGGGGGTCTTTTTTTTTTCCTTTATTTTACCCCTTGCTGCAGCATAATTGCTGAAGGTGTTTAAAGACATTGTCTTCCTTTTCAACTCTTTCTTTCCCACAGCTGCACATGGGCTGTGGTATTAGTGGGAAAGTGGGGAGACCAGTTCACAAAATACATGAACAGATATCTTGTTTCTTTCTCTTGGCAGCTCTGGGGACTACTTCCACTTTTTCTGTTTATTTTTTAGTTCCACCTCAAAAATTTTGGATACACAAAATACACAGGACAGCTCTTTTCACCTTTGTCTATCCCTGTACCAGGCAAGGTTTTTACCACTCTCTGTATCTTCAGCAATGTTTAAGTTTTCATCCCACCTTTTCTTTCGGATGGGGCATGCTAAAGCTCACATATCCTCATGGGCCAGGGTTAGAAGGTCCCACCACCCACCCCATCAGCCAGAGGAAGAATATACCCCATTGTGAGCTCTCCTGGAGCCAACTCTGCATTCTCCTCTGCCTGCAGCTCCTCTGAGGTATGCAAACTTCACAAAACTTCTCAGTGGGAGATGGTGGATGTCCAAAAGTACAACAAAAAGCCAACAGGATTTTCAAATATTTTCAACAGGCCTATTTTCAAAATCAGATTCCTTCAGAAAACTGCACTGTTGTCACCTGCACTACTTGGCTTTTTGAAAAGCTTTGAACTCTGAAGCATAAGCTCGTTGTAAAACCTGCTGCGATTTTTCCTTTTTCTGCCAGCCCTAAGACTGGGTCTCACAGGCTCTGAAAGGAGTGACATTTCCAGCCTCTTTCCTTGTCACACAACCTACCCCGTGCTTTCAATGTGCTTTCCAATCTGTCAGGTCTAAACCACACTCCTTACATCCTTACAGCTTACCAAATCCATGCACAATATTGGGCAGCATCCCACAGCATGGTAAGCACCTCATCCCTGGGCTGGCTGGATGTGGAACAATTATGACATGAATAAACTTGAGGTGTGCTTGGTTTGTGTTGGCATGGGCAGGGCAAAGGCAAACCTTTGCATACAGGTAGTATATATTAGCCCAAGGAAGGGCTCAGGTCCTACAGGAATTTTTTTCCATGGCTCCAGACAAGCCTGAGAAAGCACTGTTTTCTGCTCAGGTGAGACCAAGTATCATCACTTGTTGCAAAGCTGGGGTGTTTCCCAGCAGCTCTTCCTGCTTTGGGGCACCTGGCAGCACCTGGAGGCAGCACCAAGCTGGAAACATCAGCATGATCCAGTGCCTGCACGTGCAGCTCCCTGCTCCTGCCCTTTGCCAGTGCTCTGGCAGCACCTCTGTCCGCTCCTGTTTCAGAGCTGCTTCTGCCAAACAGAAAGGCTCAACCCTCTCCGTGCCAGGGCAGCCTCCAGGCTCCTCTTATCAATGGCTGCTGCCACTGGTGAGCAAGTCTGCAGCTCTTAGACCGCATGGAAACTCTCACAAATCCTGTGAAAAATGGGCTGGTTTTCTCCTGATAGGCATGAACAGAGCACCCAACATACCTGTGGTACAGAGGAGAAGGAGAGGCCTCGCAGTCTGGCTGGATTTGCACACAATGTAACTTGAAGCTTCAGATAGCCCTTGCAGCACACATCCCATCCAGGGTAAATCCATCTGCATGCATCCTAACTGGAGCCTAAGGTGTCCAGAAGAACAGGTTTTTTTCATTTTTCAGCAAGAGAGGATCAAAGAAGTGGTAATCAAAGTATATCTCCATCCCACTAAGCAAGCCTACCTCAAAATATATCCTCTTCATGTGGAAAAAACACTTATTCTGAGGACTGAAAATTGCTTCTAGACTTTTAGCCTTCACAGACTGCTGTGCTTTTAGGTTTCTCTTTCTTGTTAGTCTTTGGCCTTTTTTTTTTTTAGTATCTGTTGGAGAAACCACATGAAGTAATGCTGCTGATTAGATGCACCCAGTAATCCATAGCCAAGTTGCCTGGGATATGCAAAAAAACACTACTAACATTAGTAGGGCCACAGATTCTTGGGGAGTTTACCCACACTGCGAACACAAGGAACAGGGTGGTGGGTTGTACAGTCTCCAGCTGAGGAACTTCAGGAGGGACTACCTGCATTCTGACATGTTTATGAAACCTTTAACTTAGAAGCTTTCAGTGAACTTCAGATACATGTTGTGTGTGTCAGAAAAGAGCAACCCATCCCTGCCTTATAACCCGTGACTTGAAAAGATGGAGTTGTAACAGACTGCTTTGCTGGAAAGGCAAAAGGCTAAATTGGACCTGGTGGGTGGAATTTAACACAATACTCTCTGCTCTGACAGTCCTTTTGTAACACCAAAGCTGGAAAGCAATATTCTTGGCTCTCTGATGTTCAGCTTTCTCCATCTGTAAGAAGGGTTTAATAGTACTTACCTAGCCCACAGACATGTTGAGACAATTTGCCTACCACGTTTTGAAGTCTGCATCTGAGAGATGCTCTACAAAAGCAGGCTATTATTTAAAGCACAGTCATTTTGGAAAAGCAGTCAAAAATAATTAGTTGCATATTCAAGAGTGTTCTGTAGTCCTTTTTCTTTTCATTGATGGTCTTCACTAAATATTTCTTGCATATTTTAAGAATGATATGACTGAAAACTAAGTAATATCTGCCTGAGAAATCATCTTTTGAACAACAGTAAAAAACTGGGCAGCTGAAAAAGGAGGAGGTCGTTGCCATATCTTGGAATTTTCCTTTCTTATCAGGTATAAGCCCAGAAGACAATAGGACAGAGCACCATAAATCACAGAAATCTGCACAGCATTGTCTCCCTTGGTGCTTACTGCATAGAACATGTATTTTGCTGGGTTTAGTCATCGCCTTCATATGAGCAATGATCCATTTTGTTATGAAGAATCTCTATTGGTGGCAAATTAATATAAGTGGATTCATTAAATATGTTTTCCTCTGAATGTCTGACTGTGTTTCACCCTCCTCAGAATACAAATGCATCACTGCCGTGTGAATCAATAGGGTTCTTCTAATTTTACAGGCACAGACAGAAAACAAGAAATGGCACCGGTTTATTTTTTTTACCACAAGTTAAAAATACCTCAAAACAAACTTCTTTGTCACACAGGGATTGATTTTTATCTTAGGAAAAGCAGGAAGTAGGAGTATGTTCACAGAAGAGAAAGAAAGTATTCTGTACATTCCCTAGAAGTAGTGAGAACTTCAGTTGTCTGAAGATACATATATATATGTATATGTATATAGAATATATATGAACCTCCCACAGCCTCTGCCTCTTCCCTGTATTACCCCACCACAGCCCAGGCCCCACAGGCTCCCACCTGACACTTTTCCAGACCAACAGCCTCTTCTCAGCTGCCATCTCTTCTTTGGTGTCTTTTCCCCTCATTCTCCCTGGGCACACACATGATCTCAAGTGAAGAGATCTTAAATGGGTGCAAGAGCACTGTGGACTTCTCTCCTCCAAAGGAAAACTAGAAAACGTCTCTTTGCCTCTGCCCTCAAATTGATATTGAAAATGTCTTCAAATGACCTGACAGTACAACCAAAAGCAGCTCCTTCCAAACAATTTTAAGTCACTCTGAGTCTGACATAGATTTTACTTTTTTAAGTAGAAGAACAAACCAGGAGCATGAGCTGATAGCTCATGGTCATGGACAGCTTTGAATTTCCTGGGTGAACTCTTCCAGCTTCTGTCAGAATTTCAGTACTTACAATGAAAAAAAAAAACCAAAAAAGCCCCTCAAACAAATCCAAAAATAAACCCCAAAAACCAAAACAAGCCCCAAACCTGTGTGTTTACCCTAAGAATCAGGAGAGTTCATTATGTAAGCTTGTACTTAGAAGTTTTATAATTGCATTTTACTTACTTCAAGACAAGAGCATCTCCACCAGAGCTCTTCCAGCCTGTCAACTGTATAAATTCTTTCAATTACATTTCTTCTTTTTACTAGACATGTTAGGAATCCACTGGAAAAGATGAGTCCCAGCTTTAGTCAATATATTCATTTGCTGCTTATGTAGTATGCCATTAATATTTTGAAATTATTAGATCTCAGATCTTTTCATGAACAAAAGACAAATGTCATCTCCCCATGAACATCAACATGAGACATCAAGCTTTTAAAATGCTGTTATTTCCCCCATCCTCTGCTTCTTTACACTGACTGTGTTGATGCTTTTAAAATTACTAGGGAAAATAATTTCTTGGCTCCCACTTTGCCAAGTTTCACTGTGAAATATTTTTTTTATATCTCCATGACTCCATTATGAAACTCTGAAAGCTGGGGCCAAAGAGCAAACCTAAACTGGGAGGGATATTGAGCTGTAGTCACCATCCAGCATAGCAGTTCACTGTAGCTGTAGATCATCTGATCCTGCTCATATGGGGTCCAGACAAATGTATTAGCTGAAAAATCAGGAAAAACCCAGTAGGGAAGCTTTCTTGGGAGACCAGAGCATCCAGGTGAGCCTGACTGCTTCGCAGCTGCCTGCAAGCTGAGGTGAGGATTCTGAAGATTGCAAATTTATGATAGTGTTCTATGGCACAACCATTTTCTTTTGTGTTAAATTCAGTACAGGCAAGATGCTGAAGAGTCAACAAATATCCTACTGACTGTTAAGTCCCACATATTTTAATAGCATCGCTGTCACATCTCTTTTTAGGAAGGCTCATACACGTTAGGAAAAACCTGTTTCACTGTGAAAAACATCTATGCCTCTATTTGTCTAAAACCTGTTATTTTTATCTTTAAACTCCCAAAACAGTTTTGTTGTCCTTGAATGTGACTGACATGTTACAGTGAGATGAACAAGCAATTAGGAAAAATTTACTGCTTCTTTCTATATCCCATTCATTATTTCAAGCTGTTGAACTTGGACCAACTTGGTGGATTGAACAGATTTTCCTACAGGTAATTGACTTCAAGAGAAGGCCTGGAATAATTCTAGCTGGCTGTTACTCTGGGAATGAGTCTCCCTCCATTAATTAATCACTCTGAGGAGAATTTTTCTTTCTGAATAAACTCATTATTTTTAAACATATGACATTTAGCTGTATAAATAAACTCCAGAACTGTGATTTAAAATGTGTGCTAACTGTAGGCACGACATGCCATGGATAGCAGAGCCTCCTCTGCATTTTCTGGAGTGACTTTATCTTCTGATTACAAAGAAGTGGGGGCAGGGAAATGAACTGACTTGTGATTTCACCCACTTATAACCAGGATTTCTTTACTTGCATGATTGTTGCATTTAAAGATACACTCAAGGAGACATCACCTGTTCAGCTGGAGAGGACCAAAATGTACTGAAAGACAAAAAAAAAAAAGCATACCCAAAAAGGACAAAGCCAAATCAAACACAAAAAAAGGATGCAACAAATTAGTTTTTCTAACATAGAGATGCTCAACTGTATTAGTCCAGTGAAAGTCATTCAGACCATTTTTAATTTTAAAAACTGTTTTTTACAGTATGAGGCTTGGACAGATATTCTGTTCCAAATCTGGTTTTAAGATCTGAAGACATTAATATCCACATTGCTAACAAGAGGTTACAATATCCTAGCTAGTTTTATCTCAAGTGGACTGAGATAGACTGGGAAGTTTGTCTCTAATGGAGAAGCTGATTTTTAAAAAAACATCCCTCTGGTAAAACACTGAGTGTCTGGTAACAGTTTCTGTCTGCAAATCTAAAAAAAAGCCAAAGAAAATTTTTCATACAATCAACTATGAAAATATACAACTCATTCCTGTATCTGACTAATGGAACAGGATTAGTTCTAGTCATCATTGTGCACAAAATGTTGTGGTGGTGAGAAGTTTACGCTGTGTTCCTGAAATTGAGTACATTGATGGATGGCAGATCCATTGTTTGCTGGATGGTCCAGACGCTGAGGTATGAGCCTCTTCTGAAAGGATGTCTGTAGATGCACCTTCTTGAAGTATTCAGGACTCGCCACAGCCACCTGCAGGGCATCACCCTGACCCAGTAAAGCCATTTTTGTGCTGCCAGTGCTGCTCTGCATCAGTGATTCAGAAACAGCAGTAAGAGAATACCGGCTTCAGACTCACTCTGGACCACTTGGCTATTGCCTTTTATCCCTTTCTCTCTCTGCTGTTTTCTGGTCTTCTTAGAAAGGAACCTAAATAGTTCCCCACACCTATCCAGGCTGAACTGGACCCTAGTTCAAAAACCAGTTCCTGCCATTTGTACCAAAGCAAAAACACCATCTGTCACAGCACTATTAGTACCTCATTAGAAGTCACAAAAGTCCTGGGTACACCAGCCCACAGCAGACAGTGGGTGCATGGCTGGCCAAGTATCCAGACCCTTTGTGATGGGCAGACAGGCAGAGCACTTGACCCACTGGCTACAAGTGGGCAGGAAGCCATTAAAAACAGAAAGCCTCTGCCTCCTTGGGTACTGAGGTGATGCTCCAGAGTGTACAATTAGAACAAACATTAACATAACCATTGGTTTTCAGGGCTCCCATTTTAAAGCAACATTTTTCTAGTAACACCTCTTCAACGACTCTCCCCCATTCAGCTCCAGGCATTAAACTGGGCCCAGGCCAGCAACAACAGTGGAGCTGTCCCACCTGGCAGTCCCAGCAGCCTGCTCCACCAGCTCCACAAGCCCAATGAGCAGCACACACAGGCAGAAAGCTGCAGCTGCAGCTCTGGCTCCGCTTCACTCAGAAGGTATGCGCTCCCCTTTCCAAAACAGCCACAGCTTTATTAAAGCCCTCACTAAAAAACTAGGGAAAAAGAGAATGAACCCCAAATTCATTAAATTCATTTAAACTTTTTCCAGTCGCTGGGGAAGCTCCAGTCTGCATGATGACTACAAAAGCAAAGCATTTAACAGCCTTGCCATGCAATTTGAATGTGTCTGTACAAGACAAAAATTCAAACCTTTCCTACTCAAGCTATCAATCAAAGTGAAGCTAAAATTACAGTTTAACAAGCAGGTATACATGTTTTAGTTAGCAAATGAGGCAAGCAGGGCACATTATTTTTAGCTGCAGTGATGAGGAAAAGAGTGAAAAATAGAAGGAGGAAGGAAGGAAAAATTGTGTCTCTCCATTTGGCTCAGGCTTCTGAAGTTTTAGTTAACACTGGCAGCATTTGGATACGATATGTCTCCTAATGGCATTCAAGAAGTCTCTCAGACTGAACTATTGCTGTGCATGTAATTATATTGTAATTTGTTTTTTTTTTTAAATTGAAGTAGAAAAAAATGATTGAACTTGCCCCAAACTTGCCAATAAATTGTGAACTGTTTTATTAGGTGACCCCATGGGGCCAGGATGACCATGAACCACTGCTTTTTCAAGCAGATGCTCACCAAAATCCAATGTGCATCAACATGCATTTTCTCCTTGATTCCAAATGCTTTTCAGCTGAAACCACAGGAAATTTTCAAATTGCTTATGACACAGTCTGGATCAGCAATTAGCTGATTTTCTCTCTCTTAAATTATGGAAACAATTTGCCCAAACACAGCCATCATTCATCTTCCCTAATACCATACTAAAATATGCCAGTTGCAGGATCACTAATCACACTCTTGGGCTGGTCCCTTGGACCCCAAGTTAGGCAAGTTTTCATTCTCTGCATTGGATCAGCAAAACAGCTTCCCATAACAGTGGATGATGGAGGAAGGTATCTTGCAGGTACAAATGGCTGACCATATCAACAAAAGTCACAAATACATTCCTACCTACCAAGGAGCTCCAGTTCCAGCAGGGTTATGGTTGTTGTATGTTTTTTCTAAATGCTCTTTGGTAAAAGTACTCACCCTTCCAGCTTTAACTCTGCCCCCCACATACATACACCACCATGAATGCAGTCACAACAGTGTTCCTCTCAGCACTTCTTGAAATGTAGAAGACCACGACTATGGATGCCAGAACTCTGTCTTGATCTCATCTTTCAGTACATTTTGCTCCAAAATCACAGTCCTTTACTCTGGCTAAGGCATATCCATCCATATGCCTGGATAAGGCACAGCCAGCACCGAATTCAGGTCACAGAAGCTGGACATTTTTGCTAGAATTTCATTTAAACAGAGATGTCCTGGTAGGCTGCTTATCATAAACAATGCAAGGCTGCCTTCTGAAAAAGTTGAGGCAGAATCCTTCTTGCCAAAGACAAGAGGCCACCATGAAATGTAAGCTGCTCTTCATAGTAAAACAACTTTCTTTTTGCTAATGTTCAGTGGGAAAGACTCAAGGATGCCACTCAATCCATTTTCAGAATAATCAGCCAAACAAAATTAGAAGGGAAGGCTAGGCTATCTCATGATATCAGAATTTTCTGAATGTTATTCTTGTTGGTTTGATGACTGGGGAAGCAAGAGGAAAGCTCTTTTCCTTTTCATAATTTTTTCCCCATGAGGAATAATTTCCCAAAGGAATAATTTAATCATAAATTACAGCTAGTAACTCACTGAAGAGGGAAAAGAAACAAGTCAGTAATGAAGAATCAACTTTTTGGTCCCAGCAGGGAACTGAAAGAAGCAGCTTTTTTCTATTACTACTTAGCCCATCCTGGGGTGTGACTCATTAGTGCTTTCATGGCTCACCAGGATGTTTTGGTCAGTCTTTTAAGAACAGCCCGATCTGTTTTTCTGTTGTTTTCAGGGCCCACACTGCATTTTCTTGCGGCTTCTAGCACTCTCCTAAATGCTGGAGGTGCTTGAGGTTCAAAACTGCACTTAGGGGATAAAAAGGTCACTGAGCCAAAAGGAACAGCTATAGTGAGCTTTTGTTCCCCACCAGAAAACACCTCAACATTTTCAATAAAGCAGATGTTTGAATTTCTGAGCAGCTGCCAGCTCACGGGTGTGAGCGGATTCAGCAGGGCAGGAGTGTTCTGCTGAAGAGGGTCTGGAGAACTTGCTGTGCCCCTGAGCATGGAAAAAGGCCACAAGTGAAGCTTGTGGAAAAGAAACATGGGCAGGCTGGATGGCTGGTCTGACAAGAGACTGTTTCACTAAAGTGCCCTGTGTGCAGAAGGGTCTGGGGGTGGGATAAGGCCACTGTGTTTACTCACTTTGAAGGGCTTTTGGTTTTTAACTCAGGGGGTTAAAGAATTCTGTCCCAACTGGCATATGTCCTGGAAAAAAACAAACTTGTCCAACCGGTGTTAATACAAACAGGCCCTGTCCCCAGCAAGCAAACAGCATGGGCGAAACAGGAAAGTTTGAGAGTGAAGTCAGAGGCAGGAGTTGCTGGGAATGGAAAAGCAACAGCTGAGAGTCAAGTAAACTACCTGAAAAAAAGTCAAAAGCCTCCATAAAGCAACTGTTCTCCTCCTATCTAAGCTATCCAAGCATCATATTCAAAATGCTTCGTTATCTTCTGAAACCTGGAGAGTTCACAGCCTGGTTGACAACACTGACAGCAAATCTCACTGTTTAATGCCCTTTTGTCCTGCGTTGTCTTTCTCCGTAGGACAACAAAGCAAGCGTAAGCAGCATCTGGGCATGGAGAAGAACAAAGAGGGGAAAGTGAAAGGGAGAGTTTCAATAGATTGGAGACAAGCAAGAAATGTGATGATCTGAAAAAAGGAAATGTCTGATGTGGAAGAAAAGATATATTTCCTAAGGCATGTCCCTGCAGGTGCAAGATTCACAGGAGTTGGTTGGGGGCCTGACAGCCGAGAGCTGTGCTGGTAAACTTGCATTTGGAGAGGGATCAACCCAGGACACAGCAGTACCAGCGAGGAACACTCCCCCAAGCTGGCCTGTGCTGCCTCAAACACCAACACAGAGGCTGCCTTGGGATTTCATGACTGATTTGAGTCTTCATGGTTGCAGGGGAATTCTGTTGCTAAGCTGCTCCAGCTGCAAACCTTAATAGTAATTGTTGTGTGCATCTCATCTACCACATTTATCAGGCTGGAAAATTAAGAAATGAGGAGAACAAGCAATGCCATGCTATGCTCCACTGAGTTTTCTCCTTAACACAGAGTGTCACCAGTGCCAGCCATAATAAATACAGGAAAGAAAATTTGGGCAGCTGCAACCAGACTGATTTGCACCCACTGAAAATATTACATTGGATGCCACAGAAGCAGTTTACTTGAACTCATCACAGTTGGAAATAGATCTGTCCTTCAGGAAGCAAAGCTATCACAAAAGAGTGAGGGCTTTGTTGCTTCTCTGTCCTTGGGAGACTCTTACTGTTGGATGTTTTCAGGCACTCCAGAATAACCAGTTTCTTTCATATGGTGAAGCCTGGTACTAAGAACTTCCTGCTACCATGTTATTTTTTTTTGCCAGACTGTAACCACTTGGTTTGAACTAACCCTGATGGCTTGACTAAATTGTTTTTAATTTTTTTTTTCCAGCAAAACGGTTGGACTGCTTCCAAAGCAGAAGCTGTTTGTGTTCTTATGCTCACAAGATCCTTGCACAACCAACTCCAAACCCCATGCCCTGGAGCAATGACCTGGTATTTGTCTGACACGGCTTTACATCTGAAGAGTGAAAACTCATGTAAAAGGTTACCCTAATTATGGGTACCTTGGGGGGTGGGAAAAAGAAACTGTAAAAGCAAAACTCTCCTTTAACACTACACACAAGCTCCATAGAAGTTTATAGCACAATTTCATATCCCCAAAACTCACCCATGTTTGGCATGCTCCTGCTTTTTCTGATTTTCCGGTGAGAAAACACAAAGGAACCTGGGGGGGGCTGAGGGTCTGTATCCAACTGACAGCTATGTAGGGAAGAAGGAAAGAGAGATTTTGCTTACCAGAAGATAACACTGTGCTACACGCTCACACACAATGCAGCAGTGGACCAGATGTGTATAAAATGCCTTTTACAAACACCCGTAAAGCCAGTTCTGTAATTATGACATGAAGTATTACCAGTTTTTAATTCTCCCTTGTTCCATTATTTCCAGCAACATAGGAGTTAAACAGGCAGCAACTGAGCTGAAAACAGGGACCAGTTGTTTGGATGCAAGACAATAAGCTACAGAAGGAGATGCAGAAAGATTCCATGATCTGGACTTAGAGAGAGTGTCAGAGGGAAAACAAAAGAAATAAAGATGAATTTTAGCACTTGGGCTTTCCAAACTTGGTATGATCATTAACTGATGAGATTAACTTTGAAGACAAAGTCCAGGCAATGACAGTGTAGGTAAAGAAATGGGCTCAGGGGAACATCTAGCCAGGAAAAGGAGAAAGGAATTTGCTTTGGAGAAAGACCCTGTTGGCCACGAAGCATGGACCTGCTCTGGTGCACATCTTCAGACAGCTACTGCTGGGAATTTGCTGAGAAGCTGAGCACAGCAGTGGGAAGCTACAGAGGCCATAGGTCAGGCTGCTTCCCCAGCCACTGGAACAAGAAGGTTTCACATGGTGCTTTTAGGGTAAGCAAAAGGTGCTGAACAAGGAGTCTGAAGAGGCTGTGAACAGATAAATGACCTCTTTGTCTGCTGCGCTGGGAACATCTGTCCTGAGTGCATGACTCCCTGTTAAGGGAATTTGATAGAATTCATCCTGGATTAACTGCTATCTATTTTTTTTCACCCACAGATGCAGAAGGAAAGTTCTGACCTCGGTGCTGATGGAGTGGAAAGCATCACCAGCGGGCTCCTGGAGAATGCTGTGGGTGTCTCTTCCCACAGTAAACCTCTCTCTCTCCTCCTCTTTCCCTCACTCAGGGGTGACCTATCTACTGTACAGTACTTCAGTGGAGTGTGGTTAACAGGTTTGCACACCACCTTGTATAGAGAGGCCTGTGCAAGTCAGAGGAAGAGAAGAAGGGTATTGATGGGCTGATAATGTCCAAAAAACAGGAAAGAAGGATAGATTAATATGAAAAATACAATATGTTTGGAGCTGAGCTCAGTAAAAATTTCTGCTTTGGTTTACTTTCTCATCTTCTATGGTTTCACAGGTAAAAGTCTGCTTTTTTGCAGAAACAGCCACAAAAAAATATTTGGATTCTGTGACCATTTGTCCATGACTATTGAAAGAAGGTGGAGTGATGGAGAACAATCTGGTAGGAACTATGAACTTATGTGGAACATAATAGAGAGAACTGCATAATAACTGATTGGTTGGCTCAATAACTGGCCAGGAAAAATAGAAAGAGGGAGGGGGGGAATCTATTTCAGATTGGCCTAAAGTTATTTTCAGTTATTCCCACCAAAATGGAAGGAAAAAAAATATGAAGAACTTGAGAATTTCAGTCCAGAATAGGAGTTGACTTCCAAGCTGCAGCACTGCCAGTTCTTTGGCTTCCTGCCTAATGGTCACAAGAAAGAATTAATATCAAAACCCATTGCTAATACAAGTCATATTTTAAACATTTGATCAGCAATTAAGCTTTGACTTCACAAGAACTGACAAGTAATTCACAGTCTGTCCCAATAAACTTGGTGTCATTGAAAACATTCTAGGCTAACAGTACCAACAATGTTACCAGCATAGTTTCTGTCATGCCAAGAGTGATATTAAACAGAAACCCATACATAATTTGGAACAAGAGACATATGTAAGTGATTTAGACACGCCATTGTTTGGGGGAGGTTTGTTTTGTTTTGTGATGTCTTTAATTACGAATCCACAGGAGATCAATGCAAGTATCAAAATCATCACAGTGGAATATTTAACCTCCTAGCTGGCTCAAGTAATAGTCATGACAACAAGATGCTGCCACATCCAATCCCTGTGAAGAAACCAAATAGTAAACAGACTACATTGCTTGTCAGGCTGCAGCCTTCTCCTCTGAAACCAAATACCCATAGAGACAAGGCAGAATGAACTGGCTGTTATGATCATTTCTATAAAATAACTGAATATTAAAATGAGAGATGATTGGGCTTTACTACTTGTCCTTCTACTGAGCTTTTCTCTTGAAGATCAAAACCTTATTAAAAGCATTGGTAAATGAGGTCTCAGAGCACTCCAACATGAAAGGCATCTTAAAATCTTTCACTTCTCAAGTCAGGAAGCTCAAAGGAGACAGACTAACTCTAAAATGAATTTGCTTCAACTTATGTGGTATATGGGCAACTTCTAATGGCTCCAACAAAAGATCAGTACATTGTGTGGTTTTGAATTCTTTTGACCCAATTCATCTCTTCCAAGGTTTTAAAAATAACAACACAGCGTGCAGTTTGGAGCTGGAAAATTAAAGTATCTGCCATTAACATAGACCCACTCTTCCTGGAGTTTTACTTGCCCCTCCCAAGTCCTGTCAAGGGCTGAGCCTGGGACAAGGGAATGCTAATATCCTGCGTATTCCCTCCCACCCCTATTTCTCCATCCACTCATGTTCACCTGCCTTGTACCATTGACCATACTGGTCCAGAAAAATTAGGCTGGAGGACTGGAAATGGCCATGCAACAAAATGACAGTTTACTTTTGTACCTACTACTATAAGATCAAAAATATGAGTCTTAAGGAAGTAAGTACTTTTAGTAATGTGAATTACTGAATAAGCTGCATTTATACAAAACAATGCTTCTAATCACTTCTTGCCACAAAAGATTTTCAGTATTAATTCTGAAGTGTGACCTGCCTTTTAAAGGATGCTGTGCACCCCATAAGCAGTGGTTGGCACACATGCACACACACCTCTCTGTAACCCATATATGTTTTGAAGAACACTCATGCTTTCATGGAAAGGAATGGTGGTGGGACAGGAGCAATCTGATGACAGTGTGTGAATCAACACCACAGCAACAGAGTGACAGCTTCACACCTGCACACAGACAGCAGTCCAGTGGTTACTACATCACCTGTCAGTCTGCAGTCACAGCTTGGCTCTCACAAGGGAATACAAAGGAAAAATTGTGGTTGTACACATGCACCAAGAGGCATTTTTCTTTGGTAAGAAAACCTGGGTTTAGTGTTCCTCATTATGTCAAGCCTGTGGGGCAACACTGCAGAGGAGCTGTGAGCCCAGGCTCAGCTCTAAGAGCCTGAGTCTTACTCACAAAGCCCAGACAAAATTAGAAATAGCAATTAAACAGAGAAACAACTTTTCCACTCACACACAGGATGTAAATCATGTCAAAAGACAAATCAAGGAAGGCCCAGGATATTCTGCTGGGAGCATCTCTGAGATCACTTGGTAACTGTGTGCTCTCGCTCTCTCTTCTGAGCAGGGAGCACATTCCTGGAGCCTTTGGCACGTTCAGAGTCCCTGAACAGACACCACTGCCATCACTGGTGTTTACAACACACACAGGCTCCCAGGGCAGACTCCCCCTGCCCAGTTCCAAGGAGAATCCAATAGCCTGTCTCAGGCAGGATGCACACAGCCCTGCCTGGGTCCTGCCCAGCGCTGCTCTTGGCCATTGTTAACTCCAGAGAAGACTGGAGGCACACTGTTGGGCCATCTCAGTCTGAACATGCAGCTCTTTAGCAGCCTTTGTCCACTGCTAAGCCTTTCCTTATTGTGCGGCTCACACCTTTAGGAGCTTCTTGGTCAGTAGGGCAGCACCTGGATGTCTTCTACTGTCTTTACCTTCTCTCTACCTTTGGCTTTCTCCATTTTTTCAGTAAAGCCCAGTTCTAATCTTCCTTTGTTCCAACGTGACTAAGAGCTGGCTCTTCTCTTACCTTGGTCCTTGTGCAGCAGATTCCTCATGAGGAAAAGCAGAGAAGTGAGTGGAATGTGGCAGGTGAGTGCTAAAAGGGCACCAGAAGCCCTGCTGGCCTCCCACTCAATGCAA
The DNA here is from genome assembly GCF_963513975.1 of Fringilla coelebs. Lineage (NCBI taxonomy): Eukaryota > Metazoa > Chordata > Aves > Passeriformes > Fringillidae > Fringilla > Fringilla coelebs. The sequence goes on from NC_140030.1 coordinate 87,402,946, forward strand.
TATCTTCCTCAGTGTATCACTGCTCAGGTTTCCTTTCCACCAGGTGCTTCCCTCAGCCCCTCTCTTTCCCCCCACAGTGAGGGTGGAGATCTCCTGTAGGAACAGGACAGCTCTGCCCAGGGGTCCTGGGGAGGCAAAAGGAAACAAGAGACATAAACAAGAAAATAACAGAAGGATATTCCAAAATCTCCTAAATGCCAAGGAAACAAACAACAAATGCATTGCCTTGGCCTTGAAGCCCACAAAACAGGGCTTTCTGTAAGCAGAAGCACTGGGAATGCTCACAGGCTGCTTTTTACAAAAAACTTTGTGAACATTGATACTTACCTCAGTTTTGATATTTTCATGTCCTTATGTCTGAGCTGATTTGTTCACTCTGAATGCAGCTGTTGGCCAGTAAAGCAAAAGCAGGAGATGAAACCATGCTCCTCTGAAAAAAGGGAGGACACTCTTTTTTTGCACTGTTTACACTCACAGTTTGTCCAACAAAACAGAGGCAGTGGGATTCAGTGCAGAACTATACTTCTAATACTCAGTACCAAAACAGTGCTCAAATGTCTTCAGTTAAACTATTTTCAATTATTATTTTTAAAAAGAGGTGGAGAGTATGATTTTTTAGTTTCCAGGATCCACTTACGTTCAGAGCAAAAACTTCAATAAAGGATAATGTTAAAATTCTTTCTTGTCCAACAGTCTCATCTAGAGCGAAAAATACATTTCTCATGCACATCTCTATGTCTGTTCTCCACCTGGCACTACACAAGATTTAAAAACTCTGTCCAAGTCCATTGTACATGTTGTATGACAGGTGTTTGCCGGGAAAGCCAAAATGACCTCATATGTGCCAGTCCATCCAACAAGCACTTACACCACGTCAGCTTCAGGTGATGTTGAGTTTTGTGTTCTGCCAAGGCACAGATGGACAGAGCACACCTGCAGTCTTTAATGGGTATGCTTCTTGAATATCTTAGAACAGCTTTGGTTCACTCCTGTCCGGTGCTTATGTCCAGGATAACCTCAGGATCTTAAGCAAATGCCTATTAAAGCATCTCTTCAGGTAGCAGTTGATGAGTGCCAATCTACATTAAATTGTGGGATATTATGTCACAAAGATTTATATATTAACTCCAGGCTTGTGTTATATTGCAGTAGTCCCTAAAGTCATGCCGCATGACCTACCTGAAATTGCCAAGGAGAAATTTGAATTGAGACTCCTAATTAATTAATTTTCCACATTTTTACATTAGTGGCAAGTTTGAAAAGGTCAAGGCAAGGTAAGATTTTATGAAATAACTGTTTAAAATAGTCTTTGGATTACTGTGTTTCATTTCTGTAAAACAACTAGGCCCAAAACTAGATTTTTACCGGGTCTTCAAATCAATATTTTTATCTGATCATCTTCCATCTGTTGCCATGCTTTATGTACATACTTGCACACACTTCATTTCAACACAAAATCCTCCATCATTGGGAGGCCATTTCTCTTTTTTTTGAGTTTCAATCCAAATCAATGTCCCAGGAAGAGATCCAACTCACATTCTCTGTGTCTCCATTTCTGCTCCTGACAGAAGTTGTATAACATTAAGTCTTCAAATGCTCAGCATTTGCTCTAAGTGCATTTGAATGGATACTGTGATATACAGCTCCCTGCACAGCACATCACATTGATTTTGTCAGCAGGCAAAGAGCTGATTGCAGCATCTAAGCTCCATTTCATAGAAACTTGATGTCCCTTTTCATTCTTGCATTTGAATGACTTCCACCTCTGGAGCAGCCTGGCACCTCTTTTGGGCATCCCCAGACCAAGTCTCAGTTCTGTAGTGAAATGAGGCAGCCTCTTCAGGGCTTGCTGCCACAGTGTAGGATAGAATTACTTTCTCTGATGATTTTCTCCTGTGAAATTACCAGTCAGTAAGACAACAGAAACAAGCCAACAAAAGTATAACTGCATTCATCTTTAGCCAAATAACCTCTAGACTCGTAAGTCAATGATCACCTGGTACAGCAAAAAGGAAGTCAATAAATGAGGGCCATTAAGAGGATCAATAACAGCATATAGGGAAGAGAATGGTGTTAGTCATCACTTTGATGTTGAAATGTTCTTATACTTTTCTCTGAAGCTTCTAAGAAACACCTAAATAGGTGTTGGTACTGAAGAAACACCTTCAGGTGCTGGTACTGAAAAGCATGCAGAAGCCATCTGCATTATGAAAGACTTCACAAAGAGAAGCCTGAAATAACTCTCATCACCTTTCATTCACCAGAAAATCATAGGACAGAAGCATTTGTGCTTCATCACATCCATCAGCTGTATATTGCTGTAGTCAGGGAAGCTTGCCCTTGCCTCTACTCTGTCAGTGTATTCCATTTATCCCACACGGGGTCACTTGAGCTCATTTCTTTCATCGCCTTTCCTTACTTGATGAAGCTAAAGCAAAGTGACAGGTACAGAGATAGCAAACAGCACGACTGAGCTGGACCTCCAAAGGACTCAGACATTCTGACAGTGCTCTTTTAATTTAGTCAGCTTCTTTGAAGATGCAGCCACCTGAGAATAAGCCCTTGATTTCACTGTGTGTGTTCTTGGAGGTGGCACAGCCTTTGTTTCTATATAGCCCTAAGCAGAAACCCACACACAGTGATGCTGCAGGAAATTATATTTGTGACTCACAGCTTTTCCACAGCACCACAAGACTTCACAGTTTGGTGACCCCAGATGGGCATGGCACTTGGCTTGGAAAAGGGATTTGGTTTTCAGACCTGGGACAACACTCTCTGGCAAGGACTTGGTGGCCTAGAGGTCAGGTGCAATACCAGGTGGCTAATGGGGAGTCCATGTCTCATTTTGAATTATGGGGTTCTCCCACATCAGGACATGTAAGGTCCAGGGGTTGGATTTAAAATCCTTGCCACTCTTCATACTTTCAGTATAGAAAGTTTCAGAAGAGTTTTTGGCCAAGTTAAAAAAAATATCCTATAACGGTACCAGCCACTTGAGGTAAGGAAGAAGCGTCATCACTGTGGTTACACAGCTCCCTAAATTCCTGCAGACTGTGGCCAGGAGGAACTGCACAGGTCCTTATTTGTCCCTAAGGCTTAGCTCCTCTCCTGCAATTAGAGGCCATTTTTAGAAATTTCCTATACAAAGGCAAATGTAGAACTCAAAAAAAAAAAAAAAAAATCCTCCCACTTACCTGTGCAGTTTAGAGCTTCTGTTCGCCCCTTACCATGGAGGTAAGCCATGGGTGAGTTTGGGATGCCTTTGGAGATTTGATGAGGTGGGAAAATGGAGAACTGCCATTTCTCAAGCAGATTCCAGCAAGACCAAATAATTTGTTGCTGTAAATTGAGGTAGAGCAATTGATTTCAGTCAGTAGCCAACAGGCAGGGGGTAAAAGTTGCCACTGGTGCCCAGTCCAGGACCTGCCTGCGGTTATCCCTGAGGCCTGCACCGAGCTGGAAACAGGGAAATGAGGGAGAAAAATATGACACACAATCCTTTGCATTGTATCACACACCCTTGTGCCAACTTCAGTGTTGCTTACTGAAGCCTTGGCTGGGTAAGTTTCTGACTCCAGCAATAGCTCTCCTTCAGTATGAGGCACAAGGCAGAGCCCATTACACCCCAGGCTCTTGCATATCTATAAAATGGTTCTAAGTTGAACAGGACCCCAACAGACACTAAAAAGCACATGATAATTAAAGTGCATGTGATGCTCTACAGCCCTCCACTTTACAGTCCTACCCTGCCCATCCTGCCAGCCATAAGCTTAGTCCCCAGCTCTTGCTTATGAGTCTCAGATCTCTATTTTTCAGCATACTGCTCACATTAATTTTACAAGATCTCTGCATAGGTCTGAAAGCTAGCCTATGTTGAATCACATTAATAAGGCACACAGCACATGCAGCTAATTTTTTTTTTTTAAGCTCAGATGTGTGTTTCTGCGCCTGTTTGCCCTCTTAGCCTCTTCATTTCTTCATATGCTGCAATTAAATTAATGAGTGAGACTTCCAGATTCCCAGCTCTGCAATTTTAACTGCAGGACTTGGCTACACTGACTTCACCAGCTTGCTCTATTGTCTGGTCATGAAGGTCTGCTCATCTGCTTGTGAATCCAGCCTGAAACCCTGACACTTTGCTCCTTACCACATTCACTTACATGATCTATAAAATCACAAATGGAAATGAAAAAGAAAACAATAAAAAAGCAGCTCTTTTGAGACCTTTGAAGTAGTATCCTACAAGCAGCAAATGCTTTTTGCAGGAAAACCTAGAAACTTGAACAGACATTTGGCAGTCTTCTGTCAACTAGCCAGGCACTGGCAAAGCATGTACAAAGAATATCCATCTGAGCTGAATTTCATTTACTAGTAAACTTTGTTTTTACTAAGGAGGAAAAAGGGAACCTGAGAAAGAGTTAAGAATTTCCTCTTGTCTCATTACTGGTGACCTTCCATTAGTCACTGAAAATGAAACGGCTTGTAATGGGATCTTGTGGTTTCCATGGCTCTAGAAAAGCCATATTTACGAGGTTGCTGCTTGATGACTCTGATGAGTCACACCTCATGAAAAAAAAGGCAGATTTGAGAGCAGCCAGCCCCAGCAGTTGGGGGGATATGAAGGGTGCCCAGAGGCTGTCTCAGGGAGGAGCACTGCCAAGGGCTGGAGAACAGGCCCACCCTGGGCTCAGGGGTGAGCCCAGCGCTGCTGGGGATGCTGCCAGTGCTGCTCACTCAGTGCTGGGGAGCACAAGTGGAGCCATGCTCACAGAAGTGCTGAGCAGGAACAGAGAGGCAGCTTCTCAGCACACACTTGGATTCTTTGCAAGCAGCTGTATCAGACAGCACAGCATCCATCATAAAATTACACTTTTCTCTCTTACTTGGTTTACTATAGCACCCACAGCAAATTACAGACTCGTAGAATCATTGAAGGTAGAAAAGGCATCTAAGATCATCAAGTCCAACCATAACCCAGCACTGTCAAATCCACGTCTGAAGCATGTCCCTAAGCAGCACACCTACACTTCTTTTGAATACCTCCAGGGATGGTGACTCAACCACTTCCCCAGGCAGCTTGCTCCAATGCCTGACCCTTCACCAGCATCATTGCCCAAACCTGGACACACTCAAGCACCTCATACCCAGAAAAAATAAAACACTCAGAAGAAAATAAAAAGGGTAAAAAAACAACTCCCCCCGTTTCCACCACCACCATCACCAAAATAATTTCAGAACCATCATGCTACCTTAAAGATTTTGGATAAGCTACACACAAGCTATTTTTCATGTACTACACACATTACCTGATGTGATAATGTTCAGTTGCAGTTGCTCTGTGTTAAGTGTACTTACCTGTAATATCTATTAAAAAGATGGAATTTCTTTTTAGGAGGAACTTAATACAGTAACACTCCAATGATATATGTGAAAGAGGCCTTGGGCTATTTAATATTACGGAAAATTTTAAATACTTTTCTAGAAATCAGCCACTTGAATTCAAACAATTTCTGCTGATGACTGGAGCAGAAATAATATTCCTCCAACTTAAAGAATGGCAATAAGGAAAAACTGAGGATCTACAGACTGGTTGACTTCACCTTAGTCTCTAGGGAGCTGATGGAGGCAACTGTCCTGAAAAGCATTTCCAAACACATGAAGGATAAGAATGTGATTGGCAACAGTCAGCATGGATTTACAAAGGAAAAATCTTGTTTAATCACGCTAGTAGCTTTCTACAATGTCATACACTTCCCTTGTATGTCTGAATTCAGTTTGGCACTCCTTGCTCATGCACACAGGCTTCCTGCCACTATTGCTTGATTGCCTGTGCTTTCAGAAGGGCCTTTCCTGAGCACTCACCACTCCTGGACTCCTTTTCTCTCTGCAGCCATATTCCATAGGAGTCTTCCAAGCAGATCTCTGAAGGGATTGTTTTGAATGACTGTTATGAGATCACATAAAGAATCATTGGCAAAGGTATCAGTAAAAACAGCTTTGACATAAAAGCAACAGCACAACAAATTTTGTTGGCAAGATTCACCCTGCTACTTACTAAAAGGCTGAGGCCCACTGAGGAAAATAAACTAACTAAAATCCCAAGTCAATCAATCCAAACCAAAATAACCCAAAACCTGTATGTCTGTGTGTGTGTGTGTGACAAAAGGATGGAAAGGGTAAGGATAAAAAGGAATATGGTCTAAAGGCCTGATGTCACTTAACAGCATTTAAACTTAGCAGCACTTAAACTTAACAACATTTAACTTAACTTAACTTAAACATAACACTTCAAGAACAATGGAACCATATGGGATGTACTGTATCACAACAGTAACTTACTTACAGGCCTAACTTACTTACATCATCTGAAATACTTAGGAATCCAAGAGAGCAGCAGTTCTCCCATATTTGAAGTAGCATACACACACTTGCATGCACACAGACATAAGGAGCCTGTACAGGCTATCTTTAAAAAATTCTCCTCAAAGAAATACCTTGGAAGCCTTTGCATCTTCTCAATAGGGAAAGAGTTGAGGCTCAAGGAGTGGGTCCCAGGATCTGTCCTTGTCTGGCAATCCTCTGAGTGCAGCAAACCTGAGGCCCCACTCAGGAGGAGATTGCTGGTCATGGCTCTTTGCTGTCCAGGAGAGCTCAAAGGGTCTCCTTTTGGATTGCTGTTAACAGGGCTGCAAGAGAGTGGGCTTTAGTCACAACCATGTTTCATCCTGGCTGCACTTCGGGCCAGAGGTTTTCTTTGAAAGTGTGAGAGCAAGAATGTAATGCCAATCAGGCAAACAAAAAAAAAGTTTTGAAGGCTGTCCATAAAATGAAAAAGCAGGGACTGGTTAGAGAGCACAAGTTCTGGAAGCAGAAAGTGTTTCTGATAAGGTCAAGAGGAGCAGAGCCCAGGTGCTCTTTGTCAAGGCTGAGGCCAAATCAGCATTTCTCAGATCCCAGTGTAGTCTGGAAAAGAGGGGGGAAGGGGAGGATGCGCCACTACGGAGGAGCATTTTGCTCTCCTGAAATCCAGGGCTGTCATCCCGCTTTTTTGGCCAGCTCCTTCCTCTTAGGGTCTTCAACTCCACTGGCTGCCTCCAGCCCTCATGCCACCAACCAGCTCTTCCTTGTCCATAGAAAGAGCCTCTTCTTGCTCGCTCCTCGATCACTTGCTGGTACAGCACCACACCTTTGCTCAGTACTGTTCCACATCGATGGCAATCTCCCTGTGAGCATTGTTTTGAGTTTGCAGCACTGACAGTGAAAGCTGTTCTCAGCAGGCACGAGTGCCAGGAAGCCACATGCTGCTTCACTTTGTTTCCTGACTGTACCAGCACAACTCCTAAAAATGAGCCTTTTGGCACAAATAAGCACAATGGCACTGACAGGATATTCTGTCGTCACTGTTTAAAATGCGATGTTTAGTGAAAACTCTGCCGGATGTATCTTTGTAATCATTCACACAAAAAAAATCAAATAAAAGAGAAGTGTTATGGTTCCAATTCAGAAAAGCACTGAATATTCCCTTTGAGGGAATCTTTTTATACCAACCTGAGTTTGGCAGAACAATAGCATGCACGTTTGGCAAAAGTTAGCATGCTCAAGCCCTCTGTCTAATGTAAGGTTAATTCTCATCGAAGTTAAGATGACTGTTTAACCATCCTCCTTCACCTCTACAATGAGATTCTAAACACTCTTTAAAATATCATCTCTGCAGCACTGTCAACAGAAAGCAGTAATTTTGCCTGCCCAGACTGAAATACCTAAGAGAGCCTTTGTTTTCCCAAGGATGGGTGCTCAAAACTCTTTGAACGCAAGACAGTTTTAAAGGCATCTAAACTGGAGTTCCAAAAAATAAAGGCAAGGGAAATCACTAAATAGCTATGAGAAGCAGTCTGTAACTTCAGTGTTGCCTGATTTTTAATGGTTGAAAATTGATATCTTAATGTTATACTAACACGTTTTTACATTTTCTGCAGAAACAGATGGAATAATGTTGCTCATGCTATGCCAACACTATGTTGTTACATAGCCCTTATTAAAATTGCTCCAAGGCAAAAAAACCTGTCTGCACAAAGGTAAGGAGTGGGGAAAGCTGGCAACTGCCTTGGATGTTCAGGCTAGAGTCCTTTAACTCTGAGCCAGCTCTGTGCCTCATTGAGAAATCCCCACAGCTTCATGAAGGGCGATGTGGAAGGGAAGCTGGATGAGTGAACTGTGTCCATGAGACCCTTGTCCTGCCAAAGGCAGGGGAGACACACCAATAAAAAGGAACAATAGGAGAAGGGGTAACATGTACAAAATGAAGAAAACCAAGCTTTACAAATTAAAGCAGCAGAGCCAAGTATGAGTAGAATGAGATTTAAAGGACATTATTGAATTGAGAATTATCATCAGCTTATCTTTAAATCCAGGAAAATCCCCCAAACTTTCCTTCCCTATCTTGCTCAGAAATTAATCCCAGTTCTGACAAATGGGATGTAAAGCAGAGAGGCACTTCTGTGTGTGCACACATCTATAAATGTGTCTTCAATATGTGCTGCTACAGTGTGATCTACAGCCACTGAATTAGATGGAACCATTCCCATTTGGCTTCAGTGGGTTTTGGATGAGGTCCCCAAACTATGTGATTTAGCTTTGAAAATAAAAGAAAGGGACAATAAAATGCCAGATTAATTCTCATTCTGAAAAATCTGAGCTGATCTGCTGGGGGGGGGGAAGAGGGCAAAAAAAACCCCAGACCAAAAAAACCAAAACACCTCCCCCACTTTTAACTTTCCAGCCATGTAAATGCCTTCAATCAACTAACATTGATTTCTTTTTGCTTATATTGAAAACTTTTATGTCCCAAAAGGAAGCAGTAAAAACATTTCCATGATAACCATAAAGATCACTGAAAAGAAAATAAAGTTTTCTGTTTCATTACCTTTTCTGTGTGGTAATCAATTACAGAGGAAGAACAGTACAGGTTCAATTAAGTAACTAAATAAAAAGGAATTAAAAGCCACAGGGGATCTTTATTTTACTCATATTCAAGTAGGGTCCAACTCCAGGCCTCATTGACTTGTTTGTATCTTATAAAGGGGTTTAATTTCTGTGAACCAGTCTGTCAGCAATAGCTGATCATAATTATGAAAATGGGGTTAGAGAAACAGAGGTACTGAAAATAGCTTTTCCCAAGTGTAATCTTCCCTCCTCTCTGCTTCTTTCCAAATGGGATTATCCTGAGCTCTCTGCACATAGCAAAGTAAAAATGAACCATTCAGCTAAACAAAGGTTTTTCCTTTGAAACATAAGATACAACTCAGGAAAACACTGAATGCTCTGTCCTAAATTAGCAAGTGCCTGAGCACACGCTCACCTTTAAGCACTTGCTTAGATGTTCCACTGACTTCAGGTTTAGCATCTGCTAATAAAAGCTCTCTGTGTTTTGCAGAATTGCAAGTTCATACTAAGTGGTGAGAGATTCATTTAAAAAGGAAATATGATTTTTTTTAGAACTTGAAAAAAATAGCTGTGGGTTTGGTTTTGGATTTCTTATTTTGAAGTCTGGGTTCTTATTTTAGGCAAATAACTCATGACTTCATTATAGACAGTCAGCTTCACATGGACAAAAACAAAGCCCATGGAGACATATGCAGTATTAAAGTGGTGCAGATTCCACATGGAAAATTTCAGAGGAACTGGCACCTATGGTATGCTTTGCCAGTGGAAAGCAGTTTTGTGGGGATCTTGGATTACACATACATGTATGCCAGAGCATACGCACACAAAAAAATTATCACAGGAAAATTAGGCATTTTACTTCAGGCAATAGCAGAAATTTTAGAGATTCAAATGAAGTAATTGTTTCATCCACAGCCTTTGCACACACTGGCTGGGACTCATCACCTCTGAAGCCTCACAGCCACTTGTCCAAGGCTATGCCAGCCAGATGAGTGGATGACTGGGGGTGGCACCTAGAGAGGCAAGTGGACTGTGTCTCTGGCACTGCATGACACAACAAAGGGACCAAAAGGCCTTTCAATCCCCTCTCCTCCCTGCAAAACACCTCCTCAGCTTCAGCAGAGACCTGTGGCATCCCTGCTCAACTGTGGTTCATTACACCCCTCTGCAGCAGGGACCCTCAGGGTCTGCATGCCTGCAGCCAGCCCTCCTTCCCACCCTCTCTGGCCATCAATTAAAGAAGGGCCAAAGACAAGAGAGCACCACCACTCCTGCTATGGCAGCTGATGCTCCACCAAGCAGTCACCTGGGCCATATAGAGAACAGGAGAGATTGTACCATCGAGTTTCATGAGCAGTCACTATAATCACACATCTCACCAAGAGCTACACCTCCAATTTGAGAAAAAAATCACTCAGAAATCTGTTTGCAAAAAGATAGCTTGGTATTGCTCATAAATTAAGCCACTCTGTTTCACTGCCAAAATATTCAACAAATTTCTTTTTTGGACTGCTCATTTTTTATTCTTTCAGGCTATGTTTAACCAAGTAATCTCCCTATAAATCCTGGCTCCTGCTGCCATTCACAATGCAGTGGGTCTTGTTTAGAAATTCTTAGAATCGGTGCATTCCTGATGCATGACAATCCTTCAACTTCTTCCCTTTTGAAAGGAAGAAAATGGAAATCAGTCTTTCTCCAAGTTTATCAGAAGGGCAGCCAAACACTGATGGTGTACAGTAAAATCTTGAACTGGGAACTAGGGAGTTATTTTAATCAGTGGGCTTATTTCACATCTGTCAAGGACAGTATATTTAGAACTGGACAAGCTGTTTCTTCACTGCACCTCTGGTCTAAAAAAATGACCCAAGCACAGCAATTCTCAGATGGACTCTTACAGACTTTGGCAAACCCCTGTGAAAGAGTTTAGATAACACACCAGCTATCAACAGGACCAGGATTTAAGAACAGTAAATAAATATCTATGACATGAAGGGCTGGAGCCATCACTGCTGTTTAATCAGTCATGGCTATTTATCCATTCCTTCCAGGCATCATCAGATTTGGGAGAATCACTCGGGTCAAAATGAGACGAGCTCTTTTGTCACTGCTTACCCGCTCAGAGTGAAGCATATGTGAACATGATGCAAGTGATGACCTCTGAGCAACTGACAGCAAAAGAGAAGGAAAGCTCTCCTGAGCCAGAAAGAAGGAAGAGCTTCTTTAAGGTACCCCTTCCCAGCCATGCCACCAGGCAGTACTACAGCAGGCTGCCAGCCTTTTCAGAAGTGCACAGCCCCCTCTTTGAGCATCAAAAGAAGCAGAAGGATTTTGGAAAACCCTTGCCTCCAAACTAGCTGTCCTTACCACTGTGCAAAGGTGAGAAAAGCTAAGTGGCTCTCTTTCCTTTTAATGAGCTATTTGGATAATAAAAGGATTAAAAATGAAAGCATTACTGTCCAGCATGTTCTAAGATACCAGAAACCTTACCCATCAGTCTCACCCAGCCTGCCATACGCCTTGTCTCACCAGCTGGAGCCGTGGGTTACAGCAGGAGGAGGAGATGCTTGTGCTATGACCAACAAAGGTCTTTGCAGCCTGTGCACTGCCTGCAGGGACTGCAGCTTGTCTGCTGCAGCTTGGGCACAGAACTGCCTTTAATGTCAAGGCAAAACACAGATAGCTGGCACTGTATCATCTTCCCCATTCTCCTCACCAGGAGCTGAAGAGCTTGGATTCTGGACCTCCTGTAATCAAAAATCTAGAGTCTCAGAGCCATTTGGGCTTGCATCCTATTGATAGTAAGGCACTGAGAGGAAGCATCACCCTCTGCACTCATGCAGACTGTCTGTCCATTGAAGGACTTCTCAGAATGCTTTGATAAGCATTAGAGTAGTAATGAAATGCTGAAGCACAATGCAATCTGAACCAATCACCACCAAACAGGAGTTTACAAGGACTTCCATATATTTTTTACTTCTCTGCTCTTCTACTTTTTTATGTTCTAAGGGAAGAAGATAAAAAAGCTAAGTTAGGAGTTATTGTCTGGGAGATGTCAGTGGACAAACTGCTTAGTAAGGCTGAAATTAAATTACCTGTTCATTCACCACACAACCACCCAAGGACTGCTCCAGACCCACCCACCACAACCCTTCAGTAAGTGCTGTACAGGGAGCACTGCAGAGAGACCACTGCAGGTAACCACCTGCCAGAAAATGCAGGAGCATGGAAAAAAACAAACAAGCCCCAAAAAACCAGCCTTACACCTCCTGCTCTCATCATAAGCCACAGATGCTTAACAAATCCCAGGGAAAATGCCTTTATGACCCTCAGAAGCCTGTGTTCTTCTAGGGTCCTGAGGAAGGACAACCAAAAAGCCACCTGCTACCCTGAGGTGTGGAGTAAATTCCACCCTGATCCAATAGCAATGTCACTAGGAGAACAACAGCACAATTTGACAGGCTGTCAAAACACCTCCCTCGCCTTGCCCGTGCAGTCTCATCCCCAGACTCACCCTGGAGGGGAGAGCAGTATTGCCCCTTGCCTCACCTGAGGTAGCACAGGCTCCAGCCCTGGACTGCCCTGGGGATGTTCAGCAGGGCCCTGGCTCTGCCTCTTGGATGGCTGCAATGCAAATCTGCATTTTTGCTGCTGGTTTGATATTCCAGTCCTCTGCTCCCTCTCCTTCTCCTGCACATCAGCTCCGTTCCTCCCATGCATTTCTCACTTTCCAGCTCAGTCCTTCCTTTACCTCCTTCCCATCTTGCTATTCACCCACTTTACCTAGGCAGATCACAGCTACATGGTCATGGGAGTCATCCTTCACCCTCTCCATGGAAGTGTAACATGAAGTGTCACCTACATTTCAGTGACATATTTTACTGCAGCTGCAAACTGCAGTCTCAAGACCAAGAGCTGGGGTCCGAAACGCTTCCTCCAACACCCATCCAACCCCAAGTTGGTTCAAAAATAATATTTCACTGGCAAGAGGTATAATGCAAGCTAGCAAAACACCATTTCCTCCATTAATGTCTGTGAAGTTATAACGCCCTTGCCATAATCTGCCTGCAGATGTACCATAGGTATTGAGAAAGAGCTCAGAGACTCAAAAGCATCAGGAAATGACCACTTTCTGGGGTACAGAGTCAGCTTGTTTTGTACAAACTGTCTGGCTTACTAAGACAGTCTTGTCTTAGACTTGCCAGCCAAGCGATATGAGCTACTGATGTACGTCTGGAAAATATTTATGATAAAAAGGATGGTTGCAAAAAGAATAGCAAGTAAGTAGCTGTTCCAGCTGGCATGCAAATTGTGCATAATGTTTATCAGCACAAATATGTTCATCAGCACTACCACCTAGTCCTTCTGGAGAACAGTAGGTACTCAGGGATCTTTGTGACCCATAAGCAGTAGGGTTTCCTGCAGCTCTGATAATAAATTTATTCCTGTCTTCTTCTGTGAAACAGGAGAGGGCGTTTAACCATCTATCATACTGTCTGACAGAGCAGCATCAGGGCTTTTTCCAGCTCAAAGTGCATCAGGGCAAGCGAGGCACTTGAGGCCCTGGACTTAAACTGATATTTCAACAGGACAGTGCAACACCTTGGGAGTTCATCAAGCCCCTGGCACTGGGTAGAAGAATGCTCAGCAAAATCACCTCTCAGAAAACAGAGCATCATTTTAAAGCACATCCCATCTCTGACATCCCTCCTCTGCCTTAGCAAGCTCTGCACACTGCAGCAGCCAAGCTGCATTGCAAAAGGGGCTCTCCCAGAGCAAAGGCAATGCCAGCTGTGCCCAGGGAGCCTGTGCAGGTGCAAAATCACTGGAAGCAATCAGAGGGGTCAAAAAGGCCCCAAGACAGGGAGGTTTTGCAAGGACATGGCATGAAAACTGCTGAAACTGCTCTTGTGCAGTCCTCTGTTCCCCATGAGCTTTGCTGAACTTCCACTGCTCCTGGGTCTCTGCCATCTAAACAGCCACCTGTTTTCACAAAACTCAAGGAATTTAGTATTTTTATCTTGAGAGTGGTCAGAAGGCAGACATGTTTCCCTGGGAAACCAGACTAAAAACAGACACATAGTCTTCCATGTCTTTTGAACAAAATAATTGATCTGGGAACTGCTGCATTAGAGCATATCTTAATGCTGCTGAGGGAGGAGAAATCAGCTCCCAGTCACCTTCCACATTACTGTGGAAACACTGAAGGCAACATTTAGTGATCTCTAAATCAATCAGGATCTGCTTTAGCATCTGTCCCTTCTGAAATATCCTGACACCCACTCTGTCAGCAAAGACCAGCAGAGCATTTGTGCTCCCTCACTAGCCCAGCAAACCCCAGTCACACCAGTTTTTCACTGTGTGCCTTTCCAACCCTCTGACAGTTCTACATTAGACTGTTTTAAAAGGGACAGATAAGAATGAGTCCTGTCACCAAAAAGTATGATTCAGTTCTAAGTCCATAAATTCTGTGCTCAGTTCCTTGATGGAGGAGGTCTACTAGTGTGACACAGTTCCTTGTATTCCCCTCTCTTCTCATAATAAAATGGGAAGAAAACCTCCCTTTCCACCTCATTTCATATAAATGTTACTTCTTGGTCTCAGAACAGCTTGGTCAGCTTTAGGATCCAAGACCAGCTTTGTGCCCACCCTGCTCAGGCTTTCTAGAAATAATTTTGCTCCAGTGTGGGTCACCCAGACTGTGAGATAACTGGAAACTTCAGTGTTTATTAGTTTTCATTTCCAGTGCTGAGTGATTTTTAAAGGAATAATTGTTTCCAGATGTCATGTATATTTTGCTCTGAAGGAATACTGCAATCTCTGTTAAGGTTACCAGTCTGGAGAGGTTGTTTCTCCCTATCCAAGTGGCTCTCTCAAGAGGATTTGGGAACACTGTGTGGACCCTGCAAATGCAGGTAAGGATAAGGGTAAGACTCAGGGTTTCTGAAAACACTCTTGGTTGTATGACACATTTCATAAAGCTGAAATGTTGAATGTGGATCTGTGACACAATTTTTGGGTTGCTCTGTAGGGAGAACATTGTATTGGGAGAAACCAGCCAACCCTAGAAGACTTAGATCTCCACTTTTACAGGAGCACCTTCACATTACATGGAAACACTTCTCAGGATGCCAATCCCTCTCTGACTTCAGAGTGCAAAGGCTAGACAGACAGAAGCACCTGAAGAAGCAGCACAAGTTAAAGATAAAACTCTGCCACTATGGAAATTCTGAGTCTTGACTGGTTTTAAATTCATTTCTTTAGTCAGATGATATCTGTGCTTTCACTCTCAAAAGATGTGCACACATAAGAGTAAGTACAGAGTTTATGTGGCATCAAAGATTAGGTCAGAGCACAGAATAAATATCATGCTATACCTTACAGGAATCAGTAGTTACATTACCCAGACTTTGAAAAGATGCTCTAAATTACTCCTGAGCAGTTTCAAAGTTACATCTGTTTGTGTGCTTTGCCTTCAAAGAGCCCTGCTCTGTCATACCAGGTATTAGCTAACAAGGGCTCCTGGATCTGTTAATCTAAATTTCCAGTTCCAGAAGACATTATTTCCATAAACATAATTGCTTGTTGAAAGGCAGATGTGTTCTACACATCTCACACAACACAAGGTGAGCAAGATTTCACACAAGGCCCATGTAAAGAAGGATGGGAAGAAAGCACCTTCACCAGGACACCATAAAAGCATGTATTTTGGACACAGGTAGACCAGCTAAAACACTCCTACATGAAAATGACCGATGAAGACAGAATAGTTGCATTTTATTGTCTATGAAGTCCTGCAGGTTTGCTTATTTGCAAGGAAACATTGTATGACGCCCAACTAGACTTGTAAATTACTGAAAAATGCTGGGCAGCTGCAAGTGAAATGTGGCAGCTTTGGGGAAAAAAAATCAATACATAAGTTGGTAAAAGAAGGCTTTAGTAAGACTTAAATGCACTATTTGAACCTTTCTGCAATGGAATGATTAATTTTCTATTTTTGAAAATATTATTTCAATTCTGTGTAATGCAGTAAATACATTTGATTAGCAAAATCTATGAATTTTTCTTTACATCTTGTATCAAGAAAAAATTCAAAATTGCAAATGAAGTCCCCAGAAAACGAAAAATGAAGTTATCTCTCTGCTTTACAACTAAGAGTAGGTGGTGTTGAAAACTGTCCTAATAACACAGGACAAGACTGACAGCACTAAAAAAAGGGACTAGGAAAAAAATAGAGCTAGAAATAAACTGGCCTCTGCATCAGAGCATTCCATAATAGGTAGGAAAATATGTTCCTTTTTCTACAGAAAACGATTATACAGAACACCATCATTTTGTGTACAACACCTACTTCAAAACAGCCCAAAAAGCTGTAATATCTAAAATAAGAAAATGACCAAACTTATGCCCATGTTCAGCACAACTCCAAATTTCATTCCAGCACTATATCACATGAATAGTTAGTAAGTGCAGGCTAAAGTATACTGCTGAAGGCAAAGAACATGGGTCAAACTGAAAGGCTTGCCTGGGTGGGTCAGAAGTACATCTAGGGCAGTTTGATTCTGTGTTTAAGAGATTCCTTGAATGGGGACAATTAATTTTAGTTGAGGGCATGCAAAGCACCCCAAAACTTGTGATACTGCTGGGAACAGGCTGTAGCCTGCAAATCTGCACCCCTAAATGCACTCTAAACAGTAAATAACTAAAATATTAACGGAGTTTGGGAGATTATATGCGAAGCATTCAACCAATTGATTGTATCTAAGAATATTGCAGATGGTGGTAGGGCCACCTGTCAGCATAAGCTGTCCCTTCACATTCTCCTATGTTCAGCTGTTTATAACTTTGTCACAAAACAGACTTTTTTGCTAAATATCTGATGCAGTTAGGTTTCTCTTCGCAATCAAAGAAGACCTCACCATCATTACCAAGACGAGCTTCTGAAATGTACTGTTTTGCCCACATTGAAGTTGTCCACAATTCATTTTGTTGAAAAGTCCTATTGCTTCCAAAATACTGAAGCCCAGGAGTGGGATTTGGCACAGACTATCACAGTGAAGAATGTCCTTTTTGGCATGCCCATAAACACAGTCCCAAACCTGACCAGGCCATGGTGAAAAGTGATCACAGTTCATGCAGGGCCAAGAGACCCTTGTCTCAAGGTGCAGGGCTAAATCTTCTGACATCCAGCTGCACCAGCACAATGCACAGCTCTTTTCTGTGTAAACTGAGTTCACATTTATTAATTTAATCTGATTATTTAATTTAATCTGATTATTTTCATTCTGATATTCCCAAGTGCTCATGTGCCTCAAGTTCTTTAAATTATGCTATGACATCTTATATCATCAAACCACCCACAAAGCCTTCACACACAAGTATATAATAATAAATATATTAAAAAATCACCATGCCACCTAATTGTTCCTCTAAATACTTGCATTTTAACTAAAAATAATATAAAATAAGGTAAGAAATAGCCTGGAAAAAGGAAAAAAAAGAGTTTTCTTTTCCTTAACAGCCAAAGGACTCCACATTAAAACAGTCCATGGTGACCACAGCTCACGCTTGCATGGCAGTCACTTGCTCTGCACTAGATTTGCTTTCACAGGTCCCATAAGCACAAGAAGTGCCAGGAGGAACCATGCTGTGGCTCAGTACATACATTGCTTTTGCACATTTTAAACAATACTAAGTACTTTTTTTATTTGTAGCTGCACTAACAGGTGTTGTTGCAGCATCTGGGAAACGTACTATGCAAAGATCCAAATCAAATTCGTGGTTAGGCTAATTTTAAAAGTAAGTCTCCACTTTAAAACAGAACTAAGCCTTGACAGTGCCCAATCCTGCAAGATGGCTAATTTTAAGAGGTAGAAATCCTATGAGATCTAGTATTTTGCAAGATTTCCCATCCACATGCCTTCCAGCTTGAGAAGCAATTCAGAACCACAGCTATGGGCATGAATCCAAGCTTCAAAGATACAACGTGGACTAATCTCTATTTTAATCCCTGCTTCTCTCTTCCTGGGTATTACAAAACACATGTTCCTGGTTTTGGAGCTTCTGACTTTATCATTTTAAGTTTGGAGCTGATACCTCTTGGTTCAGTTGGGAATGAAACACGTGATGACCTTACCTGGCAATTAGCTTTCCTTGCTCTTCTGAGTTACATCAGGAAGGCAGCACTGCCCTGCCCAGAACACAGATCAGCAGTGAAAAGCAGAGATCCCTCTTCTTCAGGGGGGGATGTCCCCCTGGGATCTCCCTCTCTCCAGCTGTGGCTTTCAGGGTCCTCTTCTCTCTGCACTAAAACATCTCAGAAATCCTCTAAACTTGCATTTGCCAAGGTGGAAGCAGCGATTTGAGCACTGCAAGACTGCCAGGTCAAACTCCTGATATCATCAACATTCAGACACTTGTTAAAATGAACAGTGATGAGTTCTGTATGTTGGCACTCCATAGTCCAGTTTGAGACTGATGAAACATCTCTAAATATCCTTTGATACAACTTTAGATTGAGCTGGTTTGCAATGGAGATTACACCTTTTTTAATAAGATGCAGGGCACAATGGGACTTTAAAAATCTCTTGTAGCTTCTATATTTTTCTGCAACAGAGCAGATGAGGTTGTGGAGGACCAGAATACTTCCAAGAATTTGTCAGTGATTCAGTGTGCCATGCTCTGAGCAAGCAGGCCCCTGGGGAGGATGCATGCCAGTGGTCTGACATCTCCAGCCATGAAGTAGTGGCACAATGTTCATTTCCCTGAGGACTTGAAAAAAGACATTTCCTGCAAGGCTCTTTGGATTTCCCTCTGGACAGGACAAGTTTTTCCAGCATGGAGGTTTCTAAGCCCAAAAAGGAGCCTTGCTTTGGCTTCCCTGACCTTTTCAGCAGCTCCCTGGAAATGTGTGGCAGAAAGGGAAGCTACTTTTCCTGACACCATTCAGCTGCCAAAACCAGTAATCCCTCTGCAGTGTCCCTGCAGCCCTGCCTGGCCCCGAGGCCATGGAACAGGAGACTTGTGGGCATCAACCTGCCCCTAATTCACCCCCTGAGCAAAAACCACTGCAGTGGATGATGATGGGAGCAACCAGGGCAGGGATGGTAAGCAAATCTGGGACCCCTTAGGAGAGGGCTGTGCCATTAGAAGTGTGGAATATTCTAGTTCAGTGGAAAGGGACTTACAATGTTCATATAATCCAGTTGCCTGACCAAATAAGATGTCTGACATACAAAATATTAAGTAGAAACCTTATTTCTGACATTTCCTCACTTCCTACGTCTCAGAACTTGCAATTAAACCTACTCATTCTGTAAATTTGCTTATGTCATTTATTAGGCTATTTGCAATCTTTCTTGCTGCTGAACAGGTTAACACACTGCCCTTACATCCCGATGATCCTTAACCATAAATAATTAAGGGTACGGCAGAACTCTTCACTAAAAAACTACTGTAGTCTTTTCCAGGACTGACTTCTAATCCTTTCCAGGACAGCTGCACAATTTAATATTAATTAAAAAAGTGCTGAACCATATTTCCCAACTTGCCAGCTGCCTGCCAGGGAAGAGGGGTGAGTGGTCCTGGCAGGGAGGGCACAGCCTCAGCACCAGCCTGCTTGCAGAACCTAGCTGTGTTCAGTGCCAGTGCCCCAAGCAACAGCGGCTCAGGAAGGACCTTTTCCCAGCCCATCCAAAAGGACACAGGGATTTACTGCTCTGGCCACAGGGAGGAGATGAGTGCTGCAGTGGGGACCCTCCTACACAAGTCTGGAGAGGGCAAAGAAGGCACAGCTGAGAGGGAAGAGCTGATTGCCAAGGTGGCCACCTCAGCCCCTCTCCTTGGTTACAGCTCTGCACCTTCCCCTTCTTGTAGGTCACAGAGAGGTGACAATGGGAACTAAGGGAATTAGCTGGCTGGGCTCAAAAAAAAAACCTGGCAGGCAGCAGGTCCAAAGAACTGACTTGTAAAAAAACCCCAAAAACTAGGAAGATCAATAGTGAGACCCCCACATCAGAAATGCCTTCTCTTCTAATGATACAGCCACTGACACACTTTCTTCTCCTGCTTTGTCATTTATCTTGTAAACCAATCCATCTGCCTTCAAACCAAACATGCCATGTAAATATGAAGATTATTAGGAAGGGTTTTTTTTCCCCCTTGAGCAAATTCAACAGCTGGAGGTTACATTTTTTTAATATTGACAAGCCATTACCAGGTGGAACATAAAGCAGTTGGCTGCACACACAGCCCCACAATGTTTCACTGGGCTGAGGCAGCAAAATCGAGGGACTTGTGCCTTGCACCCAGCTGCAAATGCCAGAGAGACTCCTGCATGCCACTGAATTTATGGCAACTGTCACACCCGAAGAGCTGATGCTCCCAGACAGTGGAAGTACACAATTAGGTCACATTAAACATTGAGAAAATACCAGAGGAGTTCCACATGCCAACTACAAGTGAGTGACACTAGGAAACAGCCCGTAGCTGGCAAATGCCATCCCAGCATCAGGGCGTAATTTCCGCTAAAAGTTCCCAGATGAAGTCTGCGGGTGCAGAAGCATGAGCAATCACCCAGACAGAGGCAGTAATAACATTTTCCCACCAGGCAGAGAAGTGAGACAGGCAAGAAGCAAAGACAGGTTTATTCCTCCTGGGAAGCCACCGCTACCTCCTGTTCACGGAAAGGGAGTGGCTGGGTATCGCATTCCTTCAGGAGGGTTTCCTTTAGGGCCAGAAGAACAAGGTGAAGCAGCGATGCTCACTGCAGAGACTTCAGACTTGTGTAGGCTTTTTCTCCATGTACAGCACCAAGCAAGGCAACTGGATCTCCTAGCCCTACCACAGGAGGAAAAACGTTTGCCGTGTCCTTATCATTGCACCCACACGCTACAAAGCGCGTCCCTGGCCAGAGGTGGACTGGTGAGAAATGCACGGCCCACACAGCCCATTCTGCTTACAGAAAGCCTTTGCATCCTGCCAGCATCACTGAACTGCTCAGCCGAGTCCAGCCTTGCAAACCTGAAATCAAAGGTAGTTGTCAGTTGTGAGGTAGCTGTTGTCACAGCTAACAGACACTCTATTGCACAATATTTGGTGCTCGCCATAAAATTGAACTGAAAAAGACTTCTATGCCCTTTCCACAACGGCAATGATCATTTAAAACATTAATGAAAGGGCTCTCAAAGAGAGGGCAATGCTGTATGGGAGAGAACACACCATAACACATAAACTTCAACACTGTGAGAAGCGTCAGTTTATGTCTTTTTACTCCCATGTATCTTGAAGTTACTTGTGGAGTCCACTGATTACAAAAGCATGTTTAATTTTGCCTGTGAGCAAACATGTACCCGTGATGCAGTAGCAAGCAGCGCACCTCAGGGAAATGTCACACAGTTTTTGGGATGGTGAGTGGGCAGCACAGCTTTCTCAGCACATGAATTAACACCTCAATTCTTTGAAAGTTTCCATTTTTCCAATTTCTTCACCAGGCTTTTTCAGTAGAAACACTAGTTGTCACGATCAGCGATCCTGTTGCAATATTTCCCTCTGCATGCATCCTCACAGAGCATCCCCATGGTTCACTCCCAGAGAGCAAGGCTATTCTTCACACTCTCAGGTCAGCCCTTGAGCACAGGCCAAGAGCAGCATCTCATCCCAAAAGCAGCTGTCAGAAGGGCACAGGTAGATATGCACACAGGAAGAAACCTCCTGAGGTATTGCTGCTGCTGCATGGCCAGGGTCTGAGAGCAAAGCCACACACCAGCACACACTAAGAACCAAGCTGAGCACTTAGAGGAACAACCAACCTCCAAAATATTTTGAATTGGGAAACTTAATCTAAATTCCAGCCCAGAACTAAGACGTTACATTTATGATACCCTCATAAATCAGATTTAGTATGGTCTGTCACGGCACAAGATTACAATGTCACACTTTCACAGAATGGTTAAGATTGGAAAGGGACCACTGGAGGTCATCTAGGTCCCAGCCAAGCAAGGGTCCCCCAAAGCAGATTATTGAAGAACGTGTGCAGACAGCTTTTGAATATCTCCAAAGAGAGAGACTCCACAACCTCTCCATGCAATCTGTTCCAGTGCTTGGTCACCCACACAGTAAAGAAATCCTTACTCATGGTCAGGTGGGAACTTTCTGGGCATCAGTTTCTGCCCATTGCCTTGTGTCCTATTGCTCAGGACCACTGTGCAGAGTCTGGCTCCATCCTCCTGGCACCCTCCCTTCAGATACTAATAGACTTTGAAGAGGTTCCCTCTCTGGCATCTCTTCTCATGGCTGACCAGGCCCAGCTCCCTCAGCCTTTCCTCATACGTGAGATGCTCCAGTCCCTTCATCACCTTTGTTACCCTTGGCTGGACCCACTCCAGGGGCTCCATGAACCTCTTGTCCTGAGGAGCCCAGCACTGGACACAGCACTCCAGATGGGGCCTCACCAGGGCTGAGCGGAGGTGGGGGAAGGAGGAGGAGGAGGAGGAGGAGGAGGATTTTTATGGCTGGGATCCGGCAGGAGCGAGCGCCATGGAAAAAGGGAATCGAACCGAAATACACAAACCCCACTCTCCCAAGCTGTAATTGTGAGAGCTCATCAAAACGGGCCCAGCCTAACCTGGAGGAGACCTGGGACAGAGACCTGGGACAGGACATGGCTGATACCTGGCAAAGCAACCAAAAGCCTTCACCAAAAATGATTTAATTCGTTTCTGTTTAGCGTAACTTTCCCTCCCTTACTCCCCGTGCCCTCCCCGCGACCCCAGCCCGCCTGGGTTTTGTGGAGTAATTTTAGGGCTCCGTGTTTCTGACCAGATCTCATCTACTGTGACATGTGACAGAGCCCAGTGACTGGAAGGCTCCAGCCCACAGATACCCAAGAAAATCTAAGATTCCCTTGCTGCTCATGCAGTTTTCTTAGACGGTTTGTCAAAAGTTATTGGTGGCTATTTTTTAAATGGAAGGAGTAGTGAGAAAATAGCTTTGCAGCATATTGGGCTAGCAGATTGTTCAGACTCTGTACAGGGACAATAAAGCCTTTAGGAGCCTCTGATTGACATATATAATGAATGTAGCTGTCAAACTTTCGTGCAGCAATTTTATTTTGGCAAGCTATTTCACTGGCCAGGGTTTGCATAAAAGGAATAATCCACATTGTTGTGGTGCTGCTATTTACAGAGTCTAGAGGACAGTGGCATCAGTACAATATAAATATTAATATTCAAATTTCTTTTGAGATGCATAATTCTATATGCAACCTATACTACATGCACATCTTCATGCAGGGAGAAAGGCATTGTTCTGCAGAGAGAAGGGGGCCTGGAGCTGCTGGGAGTTGTTCATTCACTGATTCATTATGTAGCCTTTGAGAAGGCACTTAGTCACTCTGCAGTTTAATGTTTCTCCCTGTGAAGCAGAGAACAAAGCCTCAACACAAACTGCCATCACTGTTATCAGTCAGAGTGGCAGAGGTCACAGAGCCAGCATGGGGTCAAGGGGCTGCTCTGAGCAGCCCTTGTGTGCACAAAGCCCAGGACAGCTGTGCTCTTCTGAAACAGCTTCTTTCTCCTACCAAAGCAGTGACAGGGTCAGCTTGGGCTACCTAAGACAGCAGTTGCTGCTTACCCACTACCTTTCTTTGGTTATGAACCTTAACTTGCCAAGAAATCACTAGCCTCAGAGAAAATAGGCAGAAAGCTACTGACAGGGCAAAGCAAAACATCAGGGAGAGAAAGAAAATAAAAAGCATAAGTAAGGATGACTCTCACACTCTATTTGCTATGCAGTCAAGCCCACAATTGGGTTGTGTGTCTGAAGGTAGAAATACAAAGACATGTCCTGTTCCCTGGAAAGGTAAGCAACTTCTCAAATTATCTTTACAGGCTATTATTAGCCTCACTCTAACACTGATGTACCCTGTGGCCAAAACCACAGCACGCACACATTGTATCCATAAAAAGAGATATTCACGGGTCTGCAGTTCATAGAAGTGCTGGGCCCATGCTTTGGTACCAGCATCATTTAAAAAAAGAAGTCTGAGTAGTAAGTGAGGGCATGGAAAGGACATGCACAGCAAGAACTTGGAAAGAGCATGAAAATCCAGCTCGAGCTGCTGAGGTCAATGGGCACACAATTTTTAAGAGTGTAACAGGTTTGTTAGTTCAGTCATTCCAATATTCATTTTCAATCCTAGAGATAGAAACTTTGTGTCTACTCCCAGAATAATACTATTGTCTGAGACAAAGCCAACTTGGTACGGCATGCCAGAGCTTTTCCCAGCTTTATGTTATTTATGACATAAAGCATCATATACAACCAGGAAGCAGAACAGGAGATTTATGTCCCTGTTGCTTGGGTCCTAAAATACAGAGAAAGGAGACAGGGCCCAGAGCAAGGAAGAACCAAGCCTTGTCCTCGTTCACATCACAGCCCTGTAAGGCTTTAACACAAAAGATATAACTATATGGTGAAACATCTGTGGGAGACACTCTTGTCTGGCACAGAGGGGTTCTGCAGATGGACTTCCAAGGTAGAAAAAAGAATACCTAGTTGGCAATACAAATTACTTCAGGCCAAACTCCAATACATAACTATGGATTCCATATATAGATCCAGTCTTAAGCCCAGGAGCAATACAGGTGGGGAGAAAGGAGCCTGGGTGATTTAAACTACATATATAAGCAGTTCAAGGTAGCACTGATGCCTCTGGGTTTCTGTGTTCAACATTTAAGGTGAACTTACAAAACTCACAGTACAGGAGCCCAAGGATGTTCCCCACTGGCTTCAAGCTGGCAGTTTCCTAAAAGCAGCACTGGTTTCCTTGGTTTGCTGACCAGCAGTGCCACCTCCCCTCCCTGCTGCCATGGTGCTCAGCCTTCCTCAGTGTCAACAAAATGGCATGTTACTCTACTTTGCCAAACTTTAGCACTGAGAATTTCATTTCAAACAGTTCGGCATCTGCTTTAGCCAAAACAGTTCAGCCATTTCCAGGAATATCATTAAAAGAAAAATATACTGCTTGGCACTTGTTAAATAAATCCAGGCAACCTTTTATATGAGGATCTCTAGCTTCAGAAGGGAAATTTTCAAATTTGGCAGAGAAGTGACCTTTGTGGTAGAAACATGTCTATCCCTATTAAAACCTACCTAAATTTGATCAGATTACAGGGCAAGGAAATGCTGCATTAAGGACCCAGTAAAGACTTTTGAGAATTGCAGTTACTTGCTGTTCCTGCTGTGGGCAAGAGGTCCCTGTCTCCTGCAGAGCTGCAGCTTGTGCTCACCCACTACCTCGGTCAGTTGTGCCTGCACAGGTCCTCCGTGGCTGGATGACGAAATTACAGAGCCAAGGGTGAGTGGAGAGACCAGCATTCCTTCTGACATTTTTCTGATAGACAGCCTCATCTGCCACACAGCCCAGGTTCAACATCAGCATCACAAGTGCTGAACAGCACGAGGACACTGCAGAAGACAACCTGCCACCGAACAAATCAGGGCAATCACAGTACATAAAGGCACAGCTGGAAGAATTAATGTCAAACAGACAATGGCATTGCAGACATCCCCTAATAATGAAGGCTTGAATGTGCTGTCTCAGTAAAACTCTCTGAGTGAGGTTTGTGTGCAGTATAAGGGAGTTTCTGAGAGAAATATAAACATAGCCCACCATTCTGCAAAACTTCACAAACCCAACCCCTTGCATTCAGGGGCCATCTTACTGACTTTGCTGCAAAATCAAGGCCATTCAGGTTAAAAGCACAGACAAGAACATCTGCTCAAACTGATGTGTTTTAACTGTATTAGTTAATTATCCAGACAGTTTTTCTTATGTCATGGAAATGCAGTTTGAACACTGGCAGATAAATGCTCTTGCATTAAATAGGGAGGAATCAGAATTTGCTGCTGTATCTCTGGCATGAATGGGAGTGGCATGAGTAGGGGGGCTGCAGGCTCCCATTCATCTCTTACAAATAGGGGTTAAAAGGATTTACAGATTTACAACTAAAGCACTCACCTGATTGATAGTTGCAACATTTCAGTAATTCTTCTGTCTTGGCTCATGGAAAAAGGACAAAGCCAACCAACCTCCTAGACCATGCTATTCCTTCAAGGATTTACAGCCCAGCACATCAAGGAAATGGTTTCAAGACAAGGAAAAAGATCTATGGAGGAAACACTCGAAGCAGCCATTAGGAAAAAAAGGTTCCACCTTTCACTCAAGGGTATCTTCTCCCCAATCTTCAGCACACTATGCAGTCCTTTTGTGTATCCATGTGTGGGATCTCAGGACTCATCTCCATATACCAAGAACTGGCATGTCGTCATCATCCTAGAGAAGGATTTCAGTTCATGAAGTGCTGCTAGGAGAAGGATTAAAATTCCTTTCACCAAAAGACTCGACAGGCTACAAAGGAAGAGTACAAGGAAAAGTTAACTTCATTGTTCAGGATATGTACACCATCCCCTTTCCTCACCCATAAAGCAGGAGCAACACAGAACTTATATACATATATAGAAGTTCTATATCTATAATATAGATTATATACTTCAGTACACACACATATATATATATATATATGTATGTAGCTAGATATACATCTGTGTATTATTATATATATTTCAGGTCTGGTTAAAGCCCAGTGTGGAGCAGAGGGAGTCTGTAGGGCTTTCATTCCGTGGGAGAAGCAAACCATACCTCCTGCAGAAGGCACAGTGTCCATGCAGACTGCAAAAGGCACTCCACAAACAATTTTGATTTGTCACTCAAGTGCTTGGTTAATGATTCACCCTGAACAGCCAGGCAAGGAAGAAGTGAGCTTGTCCTCCTTAAGTCCACTGGCTGCACTAAGAAGAAAGAGCTCAATGGGGAGCCAGTGCAAGAGAGAAACTTC
Organism: Fringilla coelebs; assembly: GCF_963513975.1. Classification (NCBI taxonomy): domain Eukaryota; kingdom Metazoa; phylum Chordata; class Aves; order Passeriformes; family Fringillidae; genus Fringilla; species Fringilla coelebs. The sequence goes on from NC_140030.1 coordinate 87,429,783, forward strand.
CCACCCACAGTGCTGCAGGATGCACTTTCCCAGGAACATGAACCAGGATTATGCATCACAACAGCAGGTATGGCTGAAACAGGTATGGGCCAACCCAGCCACACATGGACCTTGTGTCATATTTTTCATTATCAGAACCCAGATCCTTTACACAGTAATTGCCTCCCAAAATGAGGAAACTGCAACATAAAAAGCATTTGGGTGACTTCCTGATTGCTGACTGCAGAGCCACGGACTCATCTCAGCTCTTCTGCACAGCCAGGCTTAGAGTGCCTGCAAAATCCTTCTCTTTTTGTGCCTCTGAGTGGTTAAGGCAGCATGGCCAGCCATTTTGCAGGGGATTTCAAGAAAATTACACGCTTGGTGTTTACATGTTTTTGCCCATGAGACAACTTCGATATGCTTTGTGAAACACATGCTTTCACAGAAATCTGAGGAGGAAAGCCACATAACCAAGAACACTGAAATATTGTTCTGTTTGGAACAGACAATTTTAACAAGACTGTTTTAATGGGAAGAGGATTTAGTAGATATTTTTAAATGTTGGCAGCAGGTTTTGCTAGACAAAATCTTATATCATTCATTGGATAGATTGCTAATCTGCAAAAACCCATCATTTGAGACCCAACACATACCATTCTGATGTTAGAGAAATCCCTGGACTTCTATGTGCAGCTTTGGAGACCATGATACAAGGTCAAGCTGTTTCTGAGTGTAAAGTCTCCCCAATACTTAATTTTTCCAGGTGACACTTGCTGCCCCTTTGCTGTTTGAAGGACAACTTGAGTTATTACAATGTTTCAACAGAGGACTGCACAGAATGACCATATTCTTCTTCCCTTCCAAGAGTTGCATAAGCAGATAAATGCTTCTGTGTTCAATAACTAAAAGTAAGATTCCCTCTGCCTGTAGCCTCCTCCAAGAATGTCGCTGTTCTGCTTGAGAAACCACATCCTGCTCTGCATCCTGTGTGGATTCATTCTGTCAATGGAGAGAAGTCAAGCTCAGCAACCTTCCAGGACTGCTGATAATCTCCTGAGAGTCTACAGTAAACATTTCTTTAGAGACTGGATCAGATCTGATGAACTATACAATTTCACAGCACTCAGGAAAGTGTATGGGACTGGCTTTTTAACCAATGCAGATGCAGGGGTGCACTTATAGGCCAACTATAATTTTTCCTAGAGAATGCTGAGTATATCTATCTTTTTCCCACTTAGAGCTATTGTTCCATGTTTTCCCAGGACTTCAGAGTGTGTCCAGCAGTGACTGGAACCCCTAAGCAGTAAATCCACTCAGGCTTACCAGGAAACTGGAAATCCAGGGTACATATGTGCTATAGTCCATGTAACCTGCTACTGCTAAGGGTATGACAAAAATTTTGAAGTCTTACTCCAGATATTGCTCATGGCTGCACAGTGGATTTGCCCAAGTCTGATCCTGCTGGAAAACCATCCTACTCAGTTGGTGCAATTCACACACATACAGTCAAGGACCTCCCCAGGCATCAGATAACCCACACAGCACCTCAGCCACGTTCCCATCTTAGGCAAGGGAGATTTGACATTTCTTGGACAAAATCCTGTATTTGCAAGTTCAAATACATGCTACAGGCAGTAGTGGCATTGCTGAGTGCATTTGCAGACACAGCTCCTTGAGATACCTTCCAACAGCTCTCTCCCCACCTCCTGCATGCCTGAGCAGATCAGACCCAAGTGCTGATTTCTCAGTGTGGCCAGCTGGTTTGCACAGACCCAGTGCTTTGCCACCAAGCACCTCTCAGAGCAGAGCACGAGCAGCTGGGCTCCAGCAAAGCTGACACAGACAGATCCCCTGAGTCCCACCACGCTTCACTTGGAGGACGTCTCACGGCTGCTTTGACTTGGAGGCGACCTTCAGCCCACCCGATGAAACCAGCAGTAGGCTGAGGGCCAGGCTCTGGGCCCCAGCCTGTGCAAACATCTGCTGGGAATCACTCAAATGGCCTTCTGCCTTCTGCTCTGGAAAAGAAGTCTGATTTTGAAATCTGCCCTAGAGATCCGTAGCAGAGGGCGCCTTCTATGCACAGGCTGAGGCATCACGTCACGAGCAGTCTCAGCTGAACATGCCTATTTATGGTGGAGAGCTAAAGGTGCTGTGAGTCAGGTGCCTGAGCAGGGATCTCTAATTATACCTTCCAGCTACACGTAATATGTAAATATGCTATGTGGGCAGGAAATGTATGAAATAGGAAGGCATTTATTATAATTATTTTTAAAGAATTTAAAAAATATTTAAGTATTTGAACTTTATTTACAGCATGGCAAAAGGTGCTGCAAAGAAAGCTGGAAGTGAATAAACTCCTTTACCCACAGCCCTTTTACAGGCCACTCAGCAAGATGAAGTGAATGTCACTTTTCTGCCTCAGTTTCTTTATTTTTTACAGCCACACCAGGCAAAAGTGAACTGTTTAATACACTGATCTGAGTTTTGCAGGTGGAAAGGAATTTATAGAGTATTGTATGATTCAAAAAAATGTAATACAAGAGTATTTAAACTGTGGCTTCTTCTGACAAAGTGAACAAATTCCTGGATTTCTTGGTTGATGTTCATAGCAAATTAACCTACTAGGAAAAATGCTGAAGTGACAGCAACAAGAAGAAGAGCAAAGAGGCACAAGGGGGTGAACAGGAGCAGTGGGAAGGCTCCCCAGGCTAGCATGTGCCCTCAGGAGAAGGTCCAGGATGACACTGGTGACAAACACAGTGACCTACACACTTTTGTCTGCTATACCATATGTGCCCATCCCTGGCCTGGCCACTGCTCCTTGGGGACAGCCTGCTCCCCTGCTCCTGTTTGCACAGACACATCCTACCTTGCAGCTCTGACTTGGAGCCTGCAATGTAGGATACGTCTATGCAAACGCCAGGAAAACCATCCAAAATGGCCACAACACAGCTGCCTGACCAGAAGGGATAATGGATCAGAAGATCCTCAGGAATATTTTAGAATCATCTCTGTAAGAGTGGTTTGAACCCAAGGGATGGGTTTGGACAGTGGCTCACGGTGCCCAGTGCACAGCTGGAGCAGGACTGCATGTACAATTACAGCTATTAAAGGCAGCCAGCTATGAAATCTCACTGCTTCGAAGTGGCATCTGAGAAACCACAATTATTTCCCGTTCAAACTGTAGAAGAAAAATGTGGTATTTTTTGGTACCAGCATGCAGCAGTGTTTGCAACAGCTGTACATGTTCAACTGAAAGGGAAATGATGGGGTTTTAAGAAAATTAGGTTCCAATATTAAAGGTCTGAACTATAAAATTCATCAGCTATCAATCATTTGTGTTACAGATGCAACTTTAAGACCTTCACTGTCAGGGCAGGCTTTGGACCTGTGATATGGTCATACCCACGCTAAACGTCCATTCAGCAAGCCCTGATGTCATCTATCTCCTCCTTTCTAATTTAATGGGAGAACAAAACTTACTGATAGAGTAACAATTTTCTAAAGAATACAATTAATGCACAGGAGTTGGGAAGCAGCAAAAAAAAACAACTGTTGAAGTAAATTCCTAAATCAAGAGAAGAGAACCTTGGGCAGCAACTATGGCTCAAGGCTCCCATGACAATGAGGGCAGTGAAGCTGAGTCTTGTGCTTGGCTTGTTTCCTGACATGCATCTGGGAACTCCTTGGATGGGGCTGGCATGAAACCTTCACGGCAGGATGATCACTCAGGGGCTTACAGCAGACACACCACAGAGAAGAAAAATGCCCCACACCTACTGTGTGGATCAGATGGAACTATCATTTCAGAGGAGGTATCAAGGAAGAGGATTAAGAACAAGGAACAATTGCATATGATGTCCTTGAGCCAGCTAAGCTGCAGTGCTCCTTGTCTAATGGGCAACTGCCCCAACATTTTGGGGTTTAGCAGCTTTAAACAGTCAGTTAAACTGAGTGTGGCAAGGAGGAGTAGCCTGAAATAACAGTTGTGTGTATATGATGCTTGCCAGTATCCTCTGACAGCGAAATGATCTCTTTGGAAGGCTTACTACTTCTTCTAACAGCCCAAAAGCTGCTAGGTACAAGCTGGGCCTTTTTCTCCTATCAAATTTGTCCAGATTTTACCCTTCTAGAATCACACAGCCAACAAGCAAAGAAAACTTGGAGCTTTTTGTTCCAAGGCACCAAGGGGAGGCAAGTTCCCTAGAGCGTCGTGGTAGCAGACTGACTTTGCTGGAGCAATAAAGTCTGCACCCATTCAGCAGTCCCCAGCGCCTGTTAAAGTTTCTCAAGGAAGCTTGGGTGTTTGTGGATTTGAGTTATCTCTCAATTCAGACAAACAGAAGAAAGCTGTTGACAGCATTTAGCTCACATAGCTGCCATAAGAGGGCCAATGGCAATCCTACACCAGCACTACATTCTGCTTATCTCCACACTTAGCAGAATATTTTCTCCTCTACTTCAAAGCATTCAGCCAATCTCTAAGAATATCTTTTCGTTTCATCAGTCAGATTCTGCTCTTTAAGGTATCAAGCCTGGAGACAAATATAATTTTTATGTGATGAATTCAGTATTTTCAGGCCTCTCTGGCTTCATGAGAGACTTTAAAAGTCTGCAAACAATGCAGATTGCTTTAAATTTTTGTTTTCTTAAAAAACTCTCAAATTTGAAAAACACACTTCCGGGGATTTTTGTTCTGAGAAGTAACAAACATTAGATCAGTCTGACTTCCTTCATTATCACAAATAAATTGAATGTAAATATGATGCTTATTCTGACTATTATCTCTAGCTCTCATAACAGAAAAATTTTTTGGTTAATAGACTTTTCTTTATGTTCTATAGCTCAGAACACTACAGTATTCTCACTAGTTTTAATGTGTTTCTTCACACATGATAGACCTTTCACATGTTGCCATTAAGGGACATTACTGTTTCACATAATAAATTGGTATAAATAGGAGATTCCATCCCAAAATGTGTAGTGCCATTAGGGATGGGAACGTGGGTATGTCCCAGTTTGCAGGGTAAAATGCTGATGTCATAATGTATATTAATTTGTAATACTAAAAGAACCATTTCCCCATGTTTTCTCCTATGTATTCATTTAATAGTTTCAGGCTAAGTAAATGCTACATAAATCTTAACTAAACAGATTTAAAAACAAATCTAAAAAAAACAAAACAAAAAAACAAAACCAAAACCAACCCAAAACCACCCAAAAATCTCAATGACCAAGCATCACCATCAGAACAGCAGGTCTGGTCTATTTAAATTTCAACAATTGTGAAAGGAAAGAAAAGGCAGTGAATTACTTACACTTTATCTCCGTGCCAGCTTCAAACAAACAAACAAACAAACAAACAAAAAAATCCGAGTTAGTTTTTAAATATGTCTACCTTTTTAGTCACAATTATACACACAAGGCACAGAGACACACAGGACCTCGTTCAAGTGACAGTGAGTGCAAGTGAATTACCATGCCCCGTGTTCACACAGCCCATCCCAATCATCTCTGAGAAGCTGAAGAGCCTTTCTGCTGCACAAGCAATTGCTGGGATTGCGATCAAAACTCTTTGGGGCGTGTCCTGAAACACCAAATATTGGGATGTTTGTACAATGGACAGTTACCTGTGAGGTCCCTGCAGCTGGTTCCCCTCGCTGGAAGGCGCCAGGCTGAACCTTTGGCCGTCTCAGCACGAGTTGTGTGGGAGGCCTTTGCCACAGCCATGTAGGACTGCTTTTGGCAAACATGCTCCAGGATGACCACAGGGCTCATCCTAAAAAAGTTTGACCGTAAATATGCATGGAAGACCTGGGAGCAACAGGGAGCACTGGCACTGCCTGCCAGGCTGGTTGCTGAGGACAAAGAGCCGGCTGACTCAGCCAGCACACTACGGGATAATATGACAGAGGGTGAGCGCACAGGCAGCGTGACGGGCCACCAAACAGCGCTGGATCCCAAGCCAGACATGGGAAGCAAGGAATAAAGGAGACTCAAACTTTCTTTCCACAAATACACAACAAGAAATCTCTTATTTGGAGCAGTGACCTAATGCCAGCACTGAACAAAGCACAGCTGTGTTCCTGGAAGAGCGTGGCCTTACAGGGAGAGTCCAGTGGTGCAGCTGTGCTGTGGGACATTTTGAGGAAAGGGGTGAGCCTGCACTGTCTGGGGCCACCTTCCCCATGTTGCAGCTTCCATGCAAACAACGTTCAAATGCATAGCTCAAAAGCTGCAATAATGTGACAGGCTGGCTGAGTGGGGAGCTAGGGCTGGGGGGTGCAATCCACAAGGTATTCCATGAATGCTTCCCAGCCCCCCACACAGGCAGTGCTGCCTAACCCAGTCCAGTGTTTCTGAGTCTACCTAACTCAAATTCTCACAATAAATCAAAACAGCCCCTCACAGCTTTCCCTTACTCATAACTAATTTCTCATCTCACACAAGAGCATTTAATCACTATAGAATAAACCAGTCGAATCAAGACAAAACATTAATGATTAAAACATGCAGCTTTAAATTCTGTATTTCAAGATCTATAAGCTCACCTACAGAAAATCATAGGTAATGTGCTGATCCAGGTCTGGATCTCATACAGGAGGAATCCCAGCCCTGTAATTTTTAACCTGGCTTCACACACCAGTTGACCTAAACAGGAGCTGGATTGCAATGATCCTGATGGGTCACTTCCAATTCAATCCTACTCTATGATTCTCTAACCCATCACATGCATGCCAAGCACACCTTTTAACTTTCACCTAATGTCTCTGCTGACCAGCAACTGCACAGTGAGTTCTGGGTGGGGACATGACAGAGATACATAGGCACAAGTTAAGTAAGCTGTAGAATTTGGAAGGTCATTCTGTACATAAACACATTGTAAGAAAGTTTTAAACTTCTTTGGCATGTTTACTGATTAGTTAAAAAACCTTTATGTGAAGACATTTGCCTGAAGTCTTTCAGTCTTTTCCTCATCCATGCAAAGAGATTGGCTTGGCACAGAGAAACATCCTCCCAAAGTACAACTTCAATAAGCTTGAAATCTTTCAGATAATTAACTATAAAAAGTATATATATGTTAAAGCACATATTCGCTACACAAGAGGTCACAACATCATTTTTACAGGAGCAACATCCAATTCCGCAGACTCTCCACTTGGTAGACATCCCTGCTATCCCTGGAATGTGAATAAATGATCAGGTGCAGTATTTTGCAGTCCCCTGGAGAGAGGGGAGCAGGGCACTGCTCTGCTGAAAGCTCACCATTCTGGAAGCCCACACATCAGCACACTCCTTGGTAAAGATGCAAGCACACAACCAGGGAGCTGCTTTCATTACCCAGGTCACCAGAGAAGGCCAAGCTTTGCTGAGTGGCATTTTAACCACATTCAATATTTTCATAGTCTCACTTTCATTATAGGTGGTGTCACAACCAGCTCTTTGGTTCCACAACCTTTAGATAAAAGAGCTGAGACCTGGACTTACATCGTGGAGGGTAGTCCCAAAAAATTTCAAAAAGAAAACCAAAAGGCTCCTCAATCTCCAAGATAAAATGAGATGATTTAATGTGTATCTGCAGTTTTGGGGAAAACTGTAATTAGCACAAAACTCAGATAAAACAGTAAAGCAAGTGTAAAAGGCATTTTGTCAAGAGAGAGGCAGTGCAGGGAGGGCCAGCTAGAAGGGCATGCACTGCTCACCCTTGTCATCAATTTGACAGGCAGCAGAATGGTTGCTATGGGCTCAGCCATCTGATCTTCATAGATGTTTAATCCAATTAAAATACTCACTAAGGAAAGAGGTTTTAAAATAATATCTAGAGATGAAAATTAAAAGAGAACGAAAGGAAATGTTTCTAAATCCATAAGGTTTCTAACCAGTGCAGGATAGAGGAGAAAAACAGCGTTTGAGCAGCAAAGATAGCCACAAACAAACTTTTCACTAAGAAGCTCAGACATCAAACAGTGTGCCAGAAGGAAAGGGAAGAACATGTCCCTGCAGAGAAGTGATGACTAAACTTGAAGGAGAGAATCTAATTACTTGGCTTAAGCATTCATTGCTGCTGTTAATTAGAGTATCTCCCAACAGAAAAGCAAAGTCATGATTTAACAGTGAGGACCATATGACTAAGGGCAATGAATAGAGCTTTGAGTGGAGATGCTGATTTAAAAGACTGTGAGGAACTCTGAAGCATAGTGTTGATCAGTGTCTACTTGATTGTTACTGATTAGTTAATTGCTTAGTTATTTTTGGCAAAACTTGCTGTACCACAACAAATTATAAGCTATTACTGAGTCAAGTTAAAATGGACATAGTAAGACTAGACAGTGTTTTGAGAAAACCAAGAGGAGCCCTTTGAAAGAACCTGAGGGCAATTATACTGCAGAAATTCTTACACAAAACAGAAGGCAGCTCACTGCTCAGAGTGCAAATTGCTCATGATATGGGTATAGACATTATCTCTGTACTCCAGGAGAAGGCAGCCCGAGGAGAGCCCTGTCCCATTGACCAAGGCAGATGGGCACAATCTCTTACCTTGTACACGACTAAGGGGATACCAGAACTGGCCCTATTAGGATGGAGGGATTTAGTCTGTAGGCTTACTCAGGCAGGAGCCAAGTCAAATTCTCTCCTGTCACCCCAAAACTTCTGGCTAAAGGAAGGTAGTAAAGTTCTCTAACCACAGGGCATGGAAAGCAAGGTTGGCCACCAGATCCGCTTTCTGCCCAGTCTGAACTGGTGATCAACTCTTGTGCCTAACCCTCTTCTCCTTCCACCTACAACAGGTATCCCCAAGGAAGCCAAGGAAGATTGAGCCATAGTCAGAGCCTCACACCATCCTAGGCTGCTTCATGAGGTGGCACTGGTCCTGGGAGGAGCATAATGATTAGAAATGGAAGCTTTGTGAAGAAGTTAAAACTGCCAGAAAGCAGGACTCGGGGCAAGCTCTGGAGGGCACCAGTGCCTGTGAGGCACATAGTACATGCAGCAAGCGATGACCTGGTGGAAAGTGACTTCCAAGGCATCCACCAAGGGCTGCAGCCAAGTAGTGCTTCAACCTCTCTGGGCAGCTGTATCTCTGGAGCCCGTGCCAGTCTTAAATTCCAGCCAGAGATACCAGACACCTGAGAATTTAAGAAGGTCTTAAAGTGACACAGATACCAGTCTTGGAAATAGCTCTTTCGAAGTTTGTGCTGGAACTATTTACGGGCCCTTTCCCCCTTCTTTTTCTTTACCCTCCAACATAACAAAACAAACAAACAAACAAACAAACAAACAAACAAACAAACAAACAAAGATATCGTTGAGGTGACCCAGCACATAGATTAACACTCCTTTAAGTATGGAATAAAGATGAAGCTAAAATCATTTAGGGAAGGAAAAAAAAAAGCTGAAGCTGTCACTGTTTCTTGCAAACACTTGAGTAAAAACCCTCCTCACAGAATGTTTCCCACTGGCTTTTTCCTGAACAGCATAAACACTGGCAGCACTTATCTGATGGTCAGCATTGACTCCACCACATCTGGAACAGTTTAAGCCACAGCCTTCATGCAAAGCCATGCCCACATAGTCAGGAAAGCAAACCTGCAGTTTAAAAGAAAAGCTGGATAGCTCAGGCTCAAATGGACATTTTGAAGAACAAGGATAAAAGCATCCTCCAACCATAAGTACACAACGTGTGCCAGGCTGGGGGTGGAGAGGAGAGCATCGTCAACAAGCACTGCTAGGGCAGAAAAGTATTTAGCTGAAGTATCGAGGCGTCCGCACGCCTGCAGTATGAATGGCCATACAAGCAACCACTCGAAGGGAAAGTCTGTCTATTTTCTTCTTGGCACAGAATGAAACTGAAGACAAACGGTGTATAAATAAAGGGCGCTTCTGTAGTACAGAATGATAACAATCTCAGCAATTCCTTGCCTCATGCCAGGAAATTCTCCTCACACACTGCTTGCAGATTTATCAGCCTTATCAGATTGGACGCAAAAAATAAAATTACAAAAGCAAAAGGAGAAGGCAAAAGCCAGAGTCTCCACAATGCAGCTTCTAAGGAGCAAATACCACTTTACGTGGGAAAACCCAAAGTATGGCTTAACAAAGGCTGGGTGAGGCCATAAAGGGCATTTGGCACTCAGTGCCACACCACTGCATCCCTATGTATTGTGTACATCATGCCAGCCATCCCTGAGCAAAACCACTGAAGTGCAGACACACACACCTACCTCAGCTCTACCGCCCGCTGAAGGGAGAGTGTCACACACGTGGTGCTCTTCACTAGAGCACAGACTGTTTCACAGATGAATCAAGGATCATCGCTCTTCTTCCACAAAACCTGAGCAGCAATACATCCCACTTGCCCCATGTCCAGCCAGTCTGATTCCAAGCAGTTCTTTGTGGTCTTGTGAAGTCTTTGTCCCACTCTTGAAATCAAGATGAATTTACTTATTCCTACTAAAGCAACGGATGAGAGCTACAACTAATGATATTCTGAAGATCAGAAACCCTGCAAATGGCAATTTTTATTCACCTGGTAACTTTTTAGGAGAAGCTGTGAAATTCCCACTGAAGGTTTACAATTTTGACTTCCCAGATACCTCACGACATCTGATGGGAAAGTGAAAACAGTCTTCCAAGCAGGTCATGCCAACATTATTTCATCCACACCCAAGCTATCAGATGTTGGAAAGCTCAGATGTGGAACCACCCTAATGTTCCTCACACCACCAGCTGCTTCAGAGGTGAAGTGACAACACAAACCTTTCTTATGGATTTGTTTGTCCAGGTCCTCTGTTCAGTGGCAGCAATGTCACTTCAGCAATCTCCACTGTGCTTAGAAATCTTGTATTCAATCTAGGTAACCAAACAAAAGGACCCTTAGAAACCCAAGAAAAACCCCTATAGGAATGGATTCTGCCCTGCACAACTTGTGCTAATATAACAGACAAGTTCCTTGCAGGGCTTCTCCTACATCTATTCTCTATACTGACATGTTCTCTTGTAGATACCTGCCAAGTCACAACACAACAGCTTTCCAAGAGACTCCTAAAATTCCCTTCCCTAGGAAAGTGATGCAGAAGATACTGATTTTAGGAACTTTAGCTTCAGAATACCTGATGTTTTGAAACCCTTTTTAAGTATTACTGTGCCTGTATTTTCCTTAGCTAAATACATAAAATACTTAATATAATATTATCTGCCATTTTACAGAATTTGAGAGTAATATTTCAAACCCACCACTACAACAGGTGAATCAATTTCTATAACTTTCACTTCTTAATCAATTACATATTTATTTCAGGTGAGTTTAAGACACATAGGCTTCTCCATGTACCAATGAAGCTAAAACTACAAGGGCAATCTCTATATAAAACAGCCAAAACCACATGGTTTGTTTTCAGGGTTTCAGTTTTCTATTAGTTCACCAGTGATGAGATATAAATACTCCAAATGAAGCCTAGACTAAATGTATTTTTAGGAGCAGTGGTCTAGAAAATATATAATTAACAAATTAAGAAGCCCAAAATAGTTCCACAGAGCAGCCCACGACACTTCTTCAGCTTGTCACATGGTTGTTGCTGTGCCCAGCTATAACTGCTCACCAGCAACATTTTGCTCAGTTTTCATAATTAGCTATAGGGTTTGCACTAATTTGCTTTCAGAGCAGCTCCCATCAGGCACAGAGGAGAAACGCTCTCAGTTTACAGGATGACATCTACATCTGTTCCTGAGTTTGTGCTGATGAGGGCTGTGCTCTAGAAGACAGGTCTATGTCACAAAAACATGCCCTTAGTCCACAGCTGGAGAGACAAACACTTCAAGTGATTTAAGCAAAAACTCGCTGAACTAATTGATGAATTTCAGAGAGTGATAAAACTTCTGAAGACAACAACTATCAGTCTGTGCATCTCTTCACTCAAGTATTTTAGGTGAAAGAGAAAAGGACTCTGAGTTACTGATTACTCTTTGTTCTTGACATGTGCAACTAAATATTTGTAAAACTATGCATTTACAGCATGGACTTAAAATAAACTCATTAAACCCACAACTCTTTGCTCCCAAACAAATATAAAAAGAAAACAATATGGCAGTTTATACCCCATTTATTAAGACAGAGCCATCTATTACTTAATACACTGGTTTGGTAGCCATAAATCACATTATTTTCTTACTCTATTAAGATGCAAGACAGTTTGGCAACCAAATAACAAAGACAAATTAGGCAGGGTGGAGAAACATTTAAGCTGCAGTGAGTTAAAAAACATCTAAGCTGGGGAGACCTAAACCAGCACAGTTACACAAGGTGCTGGCATCGGGTGACGCTCGGCACGGCGTGCTTGCCAGCCAACTCCTCGAGTGCCCAGCGGGCCTGCCAGGCCCCTTCAACTGGAATGTCAGAAAAGGTCCAGGGACCGTCTGGATGCCGCTGTTTTGGACACCCACCAAAGAGCGCACCACCAAAGCTACAGTTTCTGTGTAGGGATCGCATAGTTCTTTGTAAGAATGAAGGCTTCTGGTAAGAAAGTTTATAGTGCAATCTGAATTAATTTGTGCCCACAGTGTCATTATTCATTTTCCCAAAACAGTTTAAATATAATTGTGTAGGAATTTGATATCTCTTTAAAGATATTACAAAGCAGTGCTTATACAGTTGGTGACTACATAGATTCAATTTTAATAAATATATCTCTTCAAGCTTTTGCAAAACTAATAGTATGAAAGCAAGAAGTGGCAAAGCAGCCAAGTGCTTCTGTATCTTCCGAACGCTATTAAAATTCTCAGGGCTCTAAGGAGTTCAGATACCCTATCACACAGGAAGCACACCCCGTGTTCAGTTTAACAGCTGCTCAGGGAAGAGCAAAACCTATTTCTGCTTCCTCTTTGCCAACGTGCCACCAAGTTACAGCTCCTGCTGAGAAGTCAGAGAGGTTGCTTTACTCCAGACAAGCAAGTTCAGATATGTTTCTGCTTGTCAGCATAGCTGTGTGCTTAACATGGAAATTTGTAACATGAGCTGTATTGCACAGTTACACATTTTTTTTCCTACTGAAGACAAAAAAGGGTCAAGCACCAGGAGCTTCAGCTCATAAATTCATTGTGTTGGCCCTAGGGAACCTCGCTGGCAACAGCTGTAGCCTTAATGTAAATTTACAAAGTGAACACTTACTCAGCTCAAAAAGCATACACAAAATAGTTACCCTGATAACAACAAATACAGTATCAGGTTAACATCCTGTTGACAGACAATTTTTGTAAATGGAATATTTTATAAAATCTTAAATGGCAGTGCTTCATTGAAATAACAGATTTAATTTGTTTCTTGAAACAACATATTCTAAGATCAGTCTGGCAATATGCAAGAAAATTAAGTAAAAGCACCAGATTTCTTTTCTGTTTTCAAAGACTGTAAGGTTTAAGTCATCAAGAGATTGTTTGGAGTTTGATTTTTCTTTTTTAAAGAGTCTTGATTTAAGACAGTGACAGGGGAAAACTTCTAAAAAGCTTCTTCAACAGATCCTTATCTCATTGCAAAACATTTACTTTAGGTATTTTGACATAAAAACATCAAACCTTCTCCTTTTCAAAGTCCTCATCAGGAGCATTTCCAATTTAAAAAAAAGCTTAAAATTCAGACATTTGAAGTCAACTACATTCAACAGATACAACTCATGATCAAGCTAAATGATTCTCTGTACATCAATACTGCAAAAGGAAAAGAGCAATTAGCAGTGTTACATCATGCATTAATTGTAGGAATTGATACTTTAAAAGCCAACTGATTTGATTTCTACTTAAAAATAAACAGGTATGAAAAATCTCCTTTGGTCACAGTCCAGAGACAACTGTATAGGAAAGTGTGACGACAGCAGGAAAAAAAAACCAATCAACTGGTCATAAGGTCATAATATATAGATGCAGGTGAAGATACAAATAAAATTGTCCTTTTAATTGCAAAGCATGCCATACACAGACAGAATTTTTAGAATTCCAATATATTAATGCTCACCATATTGGTGTACTTCAGTAGCTTAAAAAAAGACCATGAATGTAAACATGCTTGGAGGCATCTTATTAACATATAAATATACATGTGCCAGATACTTGAAGACTAAGGTTTGGCACATACGTGCTCACTTCACAACAAAACTTTTGGAAAATGAGGCTCAAAAATTGCTTTCATAATTTTAAGTGTGAGTTTTAAATGTCTTAAATGGAGAAACACTATTTTAGAAAAGAATCAACTAAGATTCAGTTCATATTTTTCCATTAAATACTGTCTTTCAAGATAACTTTGGAAAAAAAAAAACCACGAAGCCTGGGGATATATCTCTCTGGTACTCAGCAACTTCTGACAATGACAACTTCTGTCTTACATGCAACTCTGCAGCAGAGAAAAGATTTAAAGCATTCTGCAAATATTTTGGCTTGCATATGGAGACTGGAGCAAACAGGTTTTTTACTACAGAAATTCAGAATCTTTGCTTGTTTCTAAGTAGTGCCGAACCTTAAAGTTAAACACGGACTTAAGGATTTGAGTGACATCTGTAAGGCTTGACTTTATATTGCCAAACACTACAGAAAAACAGACACATCTTTTCACAACTCTATGCTTCTGATTTAAGGACTATCAATTTGTAAGCAGCAAGTCTTCAAATGAGAATAAAATTTAAAATACATAAATGCAAAACATTAATTAGCAACTTATTTTCTTCACAAGTTCCATTCTGACAAGTAAATTATCTGGACAACTGTACTTGCCTTCCAAGTATTTTCAAGAGTTATGCATTTAAAACTGATAAACACCATAGACCTGATAAAACTGCTAAGAAATCCTAAACTCATAGACCCTTCCTGGATACTCAAAATATAGCATATTTTCCTTTCTCCAATTCCACAGGGACGTAAAATACCTTTGGTAAGATTCCTCACAAAACCCTCCTACAGAGTAAGCACTTTCTATAGCTCTTTCTGCCGAAATGAGAATCACCTCAAAAAAACACTCGACAAGACTGAGGCTCAAAAACTCATCTGTCATGTAACCAAATTAGATTGGAATAATACAAGAGTACCTTTTCACATTGAATCCTACTGTTAAATTTAAAAAAAAATAAAGCTGTGGTTTGTGCATCTCTTTAAGAAATGTTTAAGGTTTTCTAAATGAAACCAGAATGAGAAACAAATGAGAAATCAACTATTTGCATTCTCCACCTACTAGCATTTTAATGCCTTTAGAACTGAAAATGTATTCATTAAGAAATACACTGCAACTGGAATAGTCAGCACTCAAGTCCATCAAAATTTACAAGTGATTCATTTTACCACACTAGCAAATTATTCTGTATATTTCAGTGAAGCAGAGCTTTAAAAAAGTTGTAGAGAAATAGATAATTCCTTTTTTTGTGTGTTTTAGGGGAGCAAATCTCTCCATAAAGATTATTTATACAAATGCAAGAGCAAACTTTCTGAGATAAAGGTTTGGGGTTTTTATTTTTTTTCCCAAAGATTCCACCACATGATTAAAAATTAGATGAATGTGTATTCCTGACCACATTGACAATGTCACAGCTAGTTCATGACAAGCAACTGCAACGAGTGTAAATGAAAAACAGGTGCCTGCACCGGGACAAAGCTTGGTTGCAGGCTGACTGTATGACACTAATATTGAAAGCAAGAATTTAAGTAAACTCATCTGGCATTCAGATCCGACGGAGGGAACAGTGAGAACGACACAGTGAAGGTACACTTAGGTGCAATTTCATGCTGGTGACTTTTTCCTCTTTTTATGCTTAGAGCAGATTTTAAACCAAGAGTTGCATATCCAATGACACATACACAATTCAAAACTTAAGAGACCAAGAGCACAGTTGTACACATAATTACATAAACTTAGTATTTACATATTCTAAACAAAGTTCCATTTTAACAGTTGAAGTCTTTTAACACATGAAAGAAGATAATCTACTACAAAGAATGCATAACGGGATCACAAACTTTCCACAAGCATATAAACACATGTTTTAAAGTGCTTTCTGGGTGCTTCAGATTAACCCCTCGCAGTACGAGCTATTCTGTAGTGCTGTTCCAGTCATTACAAAATTATTTAAATCACTCCTCTTCAGGTGCATTGTGAATTCAGGAATAATGACAACACCATTGATGTAAAAGCTTTAGGCTCTACCAACATAAACATATACATTACTTAGGTTCAGATGAAGTTGTCAAATACTTTGGTTTATCATAGCTTGGGATAAATATTTGATAGAACAAAAATTGCACCTCTCCACTCTTGAGTTTGTTTTTTTTTTTAAACTAAAAAAATACCCCAACATAAATTGACAGTATTCTTTGGTAAAAACAGGACATTTGGCCAGCTTGTGTGTACATCTATTTATCAAAATAGCCTAAAAGTGAACAAATGCCACTGCTGTACTGTCAATTTACAGGAATAAGCATTCCTCAGTGGGGAGTATCAAAATATTAACCTCAGCAGTTACCTATACAACAAGCTGAAACACCTTCAGCAACCATTACAGGGGATCAATAATGTTTTAGAACACTTTTTGCTTAACATTTATCCATTGCATTACAAAAACCTGTAAAATGTTCTATGCCTGCAGACAAGTCCACTACCTTGCAGTGACTACAGAAAAGTTATTCAATGGTGTACACTGTCAAGTTGCTGTAACAAAAATCAGGAATAAGGTGTGCTGACCAACTAATACTCAACTGCACAGTACTTGTGCATTACCTATCCTAAATACTAAGAAAAGCCTATTAAAAATTCATTTAACTGCTACAAGTTACGTGAATATATAAAAACAGAGCAGATATACAAGTATAACACTGAACATACTGTACTTTATTAGCACAAAAAGCCAGAACAAGGCACAGCAAGCAGAAAAATACATCAATAGAAGGGTTAGTGTAGCATACAAGAATAATGTTTATTGTACTTGCAGCCAAAATGTTTCCTACCTCGCACAGGTCACTGCCATAGAGAAGTAAGGAATCAAATACTGTAGCAGCTGGTAAAGAAACTAGGGAGCACTCAGAATTGGTACAAAACATTAAACAGGGGTCAGGGCATTCCAACAAAATTTTAGTGCAAAATACCTAAGATAGAACTACGTTTAAGTTCCATCTCCAAGTAAATAAGCAAACAGAAGTTAGAATCTTGTTTCTAAGTAATCTGTTGAAACGATCATCAGTGCATATTACTTTAAAACATTTTTAAAAGCGCAGATGGAAAGATATTTACAAATAAAGTGTACCAGTACCTTTGAAACCTGACATTTATTTCAGATATGTCAGATTTTGTACTCCGATTATAATAATTCAACAACTTGTCATTCTCCATAAAAATATCAGACAACTTTAAATAATTAAGAATTTTTTTTCTTGTCACTATTACCTTCCATTGTAAGTTACTAGCAGTCAGGCCACCAAAATCTGTTTTGGAAAAAACCCACAACCTTCTGTTTCACAGCAATAATCTAATTCTGTGTCCTGCCACAGAAGCAGCAATTCACACTGGAAGGTATTTTTAACTGTCTGAGACAGTATTACTTTTGCTAACAATGCCACTTAAATCTCCAAGTGTTTGTAACAGAATTACAGTACTGAGCAGGCATATTCAAGTCTTAATGATTAGGAAACATTATACACTGTGAAAAGCATGATTCATCTGTTAGCATCAAAGCACCATTAACTCTTAATGGACTGCTTCTAATGAATTGCTCTTCATTATAAGAAAATATTCACTAGTATTTGGAAACTTGTTTGTGAGCTAAATTATTACTTTGAGTTGAGGAAAGTTTTCAAGAAGAGAATTTTAAAAAAATACTTCAAATATTAGCAAAAATGCCCCTCTGATAAAGCCTTTCTTTAACAGCATTACATGAACGCCCCATGGGAAATGCCTCATAGTTTCTTCATCCAATTACTACAGCTATAAAAGGGAAACAAAATATTTAGAAATTAGCAAAAATATTTTCATTAGGCCTTAATGAAAAACGTGCAGAATTGTGTCTGCTTATTGTTTCAAGAGGCATCACAACTTAGTTTGATTAACAGCAGGCAGCATCTGACAGGATACTAACACTCAGCTTAAATAGGGTATTGCAGAAAAGCTAGACGTCATCGGTGCGCTCGCTGCAGTTAAAACTGTAATACACAAAATAAAAGCACGTTCCAGAAGCTTATTTTGATTTCCATTTACTTTGCTTTTATAGGTTCCCGCTCCAGCCATCGCACCCTGACTTTTTGTTTATAGTGATACTCCTTTAGAAAGTCTTGCAACATTGAGGGTAGAGGAAGGTCATCAATTCCATCGTACGTAGTGCACCTGCAGATTACTGCCCGGCAGATATACTGCAGACTAAAGGGGAAGGTCCTGTTCAGAGATACAGTAAGCAATGGTTCAAAGAACATGCAAGAGCTGGGGTCTTTGTAGTGTTCCAGAAGCCCCGTAACGGTGGAGGAGTGGAACACACAGGGGTCATGGGCATCAAAGCTGAAGTTGTGGTTCCACTGCTCGATGCGTGCGTGCAGCGAGCGGTTGTAGCGGCGGAAGCTCACCGAGAAGAGGTAGTCCTCCTGTGCAGAATCCCTGAGCAAAAAAGTGCCTTCGGGTTTACCCTCCAGAAGTGCTTCTGCTTCGTAGCGGTCCATGACGCCCCAGTAACACGGGTTACCTGTGATCTGGAGCAAGTCTGGCACGAGGCAGTGGATGTAATCGATCTGAGTGTGCACTTTCCAAGCCCCCTGCCTGCTGATATGGCCATGGCTCTCTCCTGACATCTGACGCTGCTTCTGCCGGCGCGACTGCAGGCAAAGTGTTGTTGTGTCCTCTTCGGAGTCACAGTTCCCTGGAGGTGTTATGGTTTTGTCCCCGGTCAGCTCAGTCATACCAGGGGCTAACTTTGGTCCCAGTTTATACAACGGATTTACCTGTGCTGTAGCTTCAAAAGTGTGTATTTGGGCATTGGGAGGGGGATCAACCCCTTCTTCAATACTAAGCCTACGTCTCTCTCTGAGTCTGTCTTCTTCATCTTCTGTGGAAACCAAGGAAGGATCAAATGTGTCAAAGAAAGTTGAATGAGGGCTCACGGGTGCTGTGTGTTGTTTAATCAGATGCCACTTCTGGGCCAGATCTGAGCCTGCAGGAAAAGGGCATTTCTCAAGCATTAGTTCAGAGAGATGGATCTTTCTTTTGTTAGAAAACAGAGGTTTGGACTGTTTGCTGTAAGTTCTCATGGGAAAACACAGCCCAACAGTATCTTGGAGACGCTGCCGCAGAGAACGGCTTCCTACCGTCCTGCTGGATACTGTGTCCATGTCATGGACTGAGCTCACCCCATACCTTCTCTCCCTCCTCTGCAAACCACTTCGTGTTCTACCAAATCTTTTTTCAGTATCCAAGGAGCTCTGTGTTTTGGTAGAGCAGGAATGCTTCTTCTTCCCACCCCAAGGAGCATGCCGAGAATAAGAGTCCCTTCGAGCAAGCCTGGCTCCTGTGGTGACACATGAGTCATTCTCTTTCTCAATGCTTATTTCAACAATCTGAGGAATTTCTGTGACACAGTTTTGGTTCCGCCTTGCTGAATTCTTTGAAGGACTTAAGCCTAATTGCAAAGCAATGTTTTCTCTCAAAGGGCTGCTGGGCTGTTGTTGAGTCAGATCAGTTATCTGGATGGCTTTCTCTTTACCAGATGAGCAATTACTGGAGTTCACAACTATACTCTCATTTTGGCTTCCACCCTCATGACTAAAGAGGTTCTGGCACCTGTATTTGAAATTGTTCCACATCTTTCCCACTTTATCCATGGATTATGTTACCTAAATCAAGAGGAGAAGAAATATTAAAATAAAAATATAGTTTTAAACCATGAGGATACATCTTCAGTTATCAATTAAGTTACAGACCCAAGATTACTATTATTAATTGAATACATTTTAAATGTATACATTTTAATGCAATACATTTTAAAAAGTGCCCTAGTCTTTGTGGGATTACGTGGAAGCAAGATGCATCACACCATTTTGACATTTAGAAAAATATCCATATTTTTTAATATTTTCTAAATGAGCATTTAGAAAAATTACCATGAAGAAAGTATTTAGGAAATTACAAACACTTCATTTACAAATAGGCCCTCCTATTTTTCTGTAGGCATGTAGGTAGGTCTGCATAGTTGTATTTGATGAATAGGAAATACCCAATCTAAAATTCTTCATTTAAGAAAGAATTTTTAAGTCATATGTTAGGTATAGCTCCCTGATAAGCTTCCAATAAGCAGCAGTAAAACAAATCCTGAATAAGAGCTGTTCAAGTCACTCCAAACTAGGAGAGCTGTTAGTAAAATCCAACAAGTGCACTGCAAATGTCCAGATGCATGTAAAAACAAAAGCTCCAGCTGCACACCACACCGATTCCAAGATATGGCTTGGTAAGATTAAAAGAATTAGCACAAAAATAGAAATTTAGGGGGGAAAAAGGCATTCATCCTTATTAGATGAGACAACCACCAAAAGACAATTTTAGAATTATAAAGTCTCTGATACATTAATATAAGCCATATGAAACAGCTGAAAAAAACCCCAGCAACCAATGGTCGGCTTTATTACTTAAGATATAAAAGAATGAAAGAGCCCAAGGAGCTTTTCTATCTTTAGTAAGAGCACTTAAAAAGAAAGCAGCTCCACAGCAGAAACACGATGACAGTGAATCATGTAGATACTGTAAAAAGATAAAAACATTAGCAGTGTGTATTCTGAAACTACATCTTTAGAAACTGAGTTTGATAATTGGAACAAGACTGCCAAAATTACAGGACTGCCCTAGGACAGAGAGAAACAGGCTAATTCTGTACTAAAAAAAGTCAAGCAATGCCAAACTAAATTAGATCTAATAAAGTTCTGAGAGAAGTGCTAAACTTAAAAGACTAAAATATGTCATCTTATCTAATTTAACTCTTTATGGAACCTTCTCTGTTCTTTGGAAACATTATTTTGCAGCAACATTTCTCTGTTGCTGCACTACTTTTCTGTTCATAACTGGAGAGGAATCTGAAGCAGTGACTAAATGCACTGGGGCTCATGACAAAGTGGATGATAAACAAGTAGGCAATGCTCTGGTGATCCAGCCTACATATCCTTACAACAGGAGCATAGCTGCAAGCCTATGACTTTATAGCAGAGTCCGCTGAGACTGGAGAAGAGTCAGGGGAAAGCTTACATGAGAAACATGAAAGAGAATGAATTGTAACACCTGACTGTGATAGGAACAAAAACCAAAAGCTTTTTTTCTCCATCTATCATCAGATGATCCAGCAAACCCAGCGAGCCCAACTGCACTAAGCAAGACCATAAGAATTGAGTGTGGATGAGGGAGCTGGGGAGAAAGGGGAAATCAGGCCTCCAGTCTCTGAAGGTTACTGGTACAAGTTACCTACAACACAGTGCTAAAGGACAACCTGCACAGCACACATGGTTATTAAGGAGGCAGACACTTGCAGAGTAATGTTACACACAGAAGATGCTACATGTATACATGTTCCATGTATACATAAAGACTGTAAGTAAATGAGCAAAGAAGGCCTTCCTGATTAAAATAAAAAAATCCTTAAATTCTTTTTTGTTCTGGAGTTGTCTGGATCAAGCTGGGGAAATTCTAGGAGCAGCAGAACTACTAAAGTCAGACCACATACAAATTTGCAGGAAGCACCCAACATGTATCCTGATCCTAGCTGTTTGTGGAGTCTCAGAATACCCATGCTGACCATGAAGGAGCACATGTTTGCTGGCTGCCAGCCTGTCAACACAATACATATAAGGTTGACTTCTACACTTTTGTCTCAAGTTGTAAGTTTTTTATTCTCTTCCTAGTCAGAGAGATGTTTAAAATTTTTGGGAAGAGAAAGGAATGAGATACTATATAAACTCCATACCCTTGGCAAGTCAAGCTAGAAAATGTACACATTTTTGTGACAATGAACTGGAATTACTTTTCTATCCAAACAATCACATGCTATTCAGTGGCGTCTTTTATTCTGAAATTGCTCTTTATTGCTCTTCCTTTGTACTACTAGTCTAAAAGGTCTTAAGACTGGTAGATGGGTGGAAAGTTCTCTACACATGCCCAGAAAGTTTCAAGAACAAATAAAAATAAAAACCAACAAAACACTCCACCCACAACCCCCACAGCATACTGGCTTGACAGACTGTACTTTTCAGAAGTTAAATTTAAAAGGTTAAGTACTTTTTGTCACACTCAAGAGAATAAAGATACCTTTCTTACCCAAGAAAGCAAATGAGTCACTGTGTCTTGTCTTGAGAATACACCTCAACATGAACTTGCTAGATTCCTTCTTTGACTTGTGGACATGTTTACTACAAAGGAAAAAGCAGAAATTTTGTTAATAGTTAGAATTTCTTTTCATTTAGACATTTACCCTTAATCACTGGCATCAAAGGGATATTTTACTATTTCTTTCTGAAATGTGTCCATGTAACTGCCTGCTCTTTATATATTTTTAATGCATATTAAGATAAACAAAAAGCTTCACAGAACTTGTTTTTTCTATACATTAACAACATTTGTCAAGTACAGTCATGTGGAGGACTCTGAAATGAAACTTTTGACAACCAAGAGCAAAGCCACTGTATCTGGATCATTGAAGTGCAAGTACCATGGGCATAATCAAGCCTATGAAATGGTTTCCCCACATTTTGGTCTCAAGTTGTGGTTGGCAGTGCTGTCAGATCACCACATACCGTCTCTCCTCCTTGTTTCCAGCTGCTACATCACATCAAAAGGCAGCTAAAAATACACACTTTTCTAATATTACTTTTCCAGGTAAGCAACTGCTGTACTCTGCACAAGGATGTTATATGATTGTGAAGCAAGAGCAATATGAACCATGATTCTAAAAATGGGAAAGTGGAATACAAGACAAGTTCTTTATTAAAAGAGTAGGTCAGCACTTCCCTAAAATAATCATCATTGTTTTTCGGAAATCCAAGAGGAGCTGAGGGATTTAATATGCTCACACCACTGTCAGAAATCTAACAGTAACAGAACAGAGAAGATTAATTTGCTTCTCCATGCTAGATTCAAGCCCAGGATAGCAGTAATAGTTAAGAGAAAACACTGAACTTATATTAAAGCTTTACACACAAAACAGGAAGAAAAATATTGAAATGTGATGCACATGTACTTCAACTAAAAGCTACAGGTGGATATTGAAGTTAATATTCCTAGGTAAAAACTCCAGAGCAATGGCAGGAAAGTCCGAGTATTACTAATTTCCATTCCCTTCTGGAGGCATTACAAATGCTGAAACATTTTTAAGGTTAGGCCACACTATTGCTATTGAGATTCCATAAAAGTAACCTTTTCAGAGAGCAACAGAGTGACAAGTACAAAGTATTTATACCAGATGAAGATCAAAGCACAAGTACAGTTCTGCAACTGTAACATTTACTCTCATTTCTTTTGTTCTGTATTATGTTCCTACTAAGTTTACAAACACAAGACAGTAAAATCTATTAAAATTTGTTCAGTGCAAGGCCTTAACAGAGCAAATGCAAGGTAAAGTTGCTATAGTAAGGGCTATCCAACTTTAAACAAAACCTTACTTGGAACATTAGCTCATTCAGCCCTCTGAAGTTCGTCTTCACTGCAAACAAAACCAGCGATGCTGTTTTACTGGCACAGGTGGCAAAGGGGCTGCATGCAAACCATTTTAACTCATCAAAAATTCAAAAAACCCACATGGATGATTATCCTGAAGTGTCATGCTTAATGGCACTAGCTTTATATATCCCCATTCTTCTCAGTCCTGCTCAGAAACATGAGCAGTCAATACACCACCTATCACATCACCACTGCCAGCCAGCTGACACAGCCTGTTGGACGTGGTGCCAGGTGGCTCCAGGAGGGAGTGGTTTCTTTGGGAACCAGCCTTCCCTAATGGAAAACAGTTCCTTGAATTTGGGCAAATTGTCTCAGTTTAACATCTCAGACTTGTGTTAGAATAAAAGTTGAGTCACTGGTAAAGTATTTAAAATTCAACCTAGTGATTTTAAATTACTGTAAATCAATGTGCAACAGATGTGTGGTTTCATAGATTTCTTGTGGCAGCACTAAGCTTGACAAAATAAAAATTGTTTCTGAACTGGTTCTAAAGCCATCCTAGTTTTACAAAGTAGCACCGCCAGTGGTTATTCTAGCCTAAACAGGAAATCCATTTCATTCCATCAAAATCCACAAAGTGAATTCAACCATTTGTAGATTTTCTAAGAAAAAAAAAAAAAACCCAATTATTTTTTCTAAGAAAAACAGAGGTTCTACTGATGTTCTTAACACAATCTCTTTTCAACTAAAAATTATTTCTACCTACTTTGAACTAGCAAAAATGATCTTAAAAATAACAGATAATAAGCACTCTACAGGGATTACAGAAGCAATGAGCAGCAATACCTCAGTGCTGCATTCCCATTTGCAGTAAATTTAGAGACATTCAAATGCATGAAATTTGCATGAGTGTAGTCTTCAAGTATTCTGAGAGCACAAGTACCGAGACAACAAAGAAATTTTAAGCAATATGATAAAGCTACACTTGCAACTTCTTTGCAATCCTAAAATACCACATATTAACAGATTACTGTGAAAACTCAGACCATTCTTTCCAGAATGTCACAAGATCTAGGCAGAGCTTTTTGTCTGTGACTTAGTAGGAACACTATTCAAAGTCAAGGCTGTGATCTGTCTGAGAGATAATACGCTCATTTCACTCTCACAGTTCACCCAATTTAAAATTTACTCAGTATGGTTTATTATGTTCAAAGTATTAACTCCTAACAATGTACCATCTTCACAAAAGATGATACACTGCACAAAGTATGATACCTTACAGAACAGGCTCAAAAAAAAAAACCTACAAGATTATTTGCTTTGGTATTTTTGTGAGATGATAGCTTCAAAGCACTGAAAGATAGCAAGGTCAAAACATTGAAGGAGTACAAAACCAGACAATTCTTACAAGTCAAAAACCCAGTAACCTGATGGGAGAAGGAAAAGAGAGCAGGGAAAGAAATCTGTCTCCCTGCTCCTTGCACACTGTTTAGCTCAATGTTAGCCGGAGCCTACACAGGCAAACTGGCTACCACATTCCATGACCCTGGTGATGGACCATGGAGGTACAAGCTAAAGACTGGAGGGAAACGCTGCTTCTATTTGTGTCATTCCTTAAAATTATTTGCTTAGCAGTGACAAGAGACATTTGCTTCCATTAAGGGACGCTTGCTGAAGAGGTCACTGCCCTATCTGCAAGCTGCTGAGTGCCCACTGCAGGCTCCCGGTGTAGGGATGCACGGAGGGAGCTACTCCCATCAGCGCTCTCAACCTGATTCAGTCCAAGTGAGGAAGGCTGGCAACTCCCTACATCTGAAGTAACCTACTTGAGGAAGGAAGGGCAGTACGAAGGATTACAAAGCAATTTCCTCCCTTCCAATGCACATTCCAGAAATAATGAATTACTACTATAATACTAGAGATAACGTTTCTTAAAAACAAGGAATTTGTTGGCTCAAGAGGAGCCATGCATTTTTCTACACACACAAAAATCTGCTCACTGCAGACAGTTCAAAGAGCTGATTTAGAGGCCTGGAAGGAAAAGGTGGCTGCTTTTTTTTAACTAAACAAGGTGAAGAGGCCAAGTGCTCATGAAAGCCTTATTAGGATAAAGTACTACTGGCTTTTAACTATTAGGCTTTGATAAATTGGAAGTGCAGTTGTGTAGGAAGATGAATACGAAGGTTTGAATCCCCAAACCAAAACTCAAACCTGCCAGAAAAGAGGTAAAGGATACAGAGCTACAATTCCAACAAGACACAGAATTGGCCTAAGGCAGGACTGCAACCAAAAGAAATGGCGTCAGCCTCTTCCTGGCCACCTGTGCTGGTGCAGGAGGTGGTCTGTACACCATATGGCTGCTCAGTCAACCAGCTCAAGGAACTGATCCAGACTAAAATGAATTCTCAGAAAAAGTCTCAATCATTTACTCCATCTGGTTTATGACTTCTGTACAAACATTCAAGTTAACACATGGGAGGAGCAGATGAGGAGGGAGAAAGCAGCAGCCAGGGCAAGACTGCTTCCTTCCACAGCAGCACTGGTTAGTTCTGCTGAAGTTATTACATTCTTAGATGGCTACTTTGAAGAGACATCTCCATTCTCAACTGTGGGGCTCTGGCTGCAAAGAAAGAGATTAGGACTCTATTTAAGATGCTGCTTTGAACACTTGTATTGGAAGTTCAGCCACTGAAAACCTTTACTTCGAAAATAAAATGCTGAGTTGGCTTGATGCATTCTGCACAAACACAAGGAAAGCTGAAAGTTTCAAGGACTTAAGCTGGCAGACTGTCAAGTCAAAGTCAAATAATGATATTTTGCCATTGCTCCAACCTGGAGTAAGAAGTAAACTCCTCCCCCTCCTTGGTGCAGATTTGCATTGAGCAAAAAGCAGTCTTAGCTTGGACAGCTGATATTCTGCTAGTTTCTTCCCAAGCAGCTACACATTGGTAACTTCAGTCCAAAATTACTGCTCCAAGACTTTGAACAATGGGAACATTCTTGTAAGGCCCTTACTAGGCTTTGGGTTTCCAAAAGGACAATTTTGGGACTATGTGTGTTCACCTTGGACTGAAAAGTACTCTACAGTTGCTATCCATTTCTTTGCTGTTCAGAAAATCTGAAATCCCTGAAGCAGACAAGCCATCAACAGACAAACAGAAAGTTATGGCACTGCACCAAAACTAGAGACAACTGCTTTTTAAATACTTTTTTCCCTCTACTTAAACAAGTCTAGTAGGTAATAACCATCATGTGAGGAAAGCTGGTAATTCTAATTATGTAAGAACCACAGAACAAACATGAGTTTCAGATATTAAAATAGAAATAACACTATACAGATTTACCAAGAACTCCACATAGTGGTTGATTTCTAGGCTAGAAACTGCAAATTCAAGACAATGACACACATCAATTCCAAGTCAAGAAACCTTCAAATCATTTAAGCAGTGGCCTGATGGCAGCCACTCATTGTAACATGTAAATCCACACAAGCAACATTAAATTAAAACAGTTTCCTTTAAACCACCTCCATACACCCTGAGCAGGCAATTCAATTTCACCTTAACATTAAAAAAAAAAAAAAAAGGAATGAGCATTAAGTTAGCAAGGTAAAGTACCTGCCATGAAAGGGAACTCTAGGTGATTTAGTGTAGTAATTGTTCCCACACTGCTGCATTTAACTCTTCTCACACAGAAGCTGCCACTATACATTTTTAAAATTCATGAGGATAGAATAAATGGTTCCAGTCAGTGTTCCAGTTAAGTACAGCAGCCCTCTTGATGACTTCTGCAAAAGCCATAAGCATGCCAAGAAAAGTTATGGAGCTCTCCCCTAGTAGAGAAGAATTTGTTTCTACTTCTAAGAACACTAATGAAGCGTACCCTCCTCTACAAAATTCTAAAATATAAATAGGTATCAAATTGATAAAAAAGAGTGATCTAATGGTTATTTGTAGGTAATTCTTGGAAGTTCTGAGTTAAGAAAAAGCATACCTTAATAGCTGTGCCTCACTAAAAGCAAAGGAAATTGGAAGCAAAGTTGAAAAGATGAGTCAAATCACATCCCACATCTTTGACAAGCTCAGTAAAAACATCCAATTTAATATATTTTGTAAACAGAGCATTTCATTCAATTGCAAATGGCCTATTTTCCAAACACAATCCTTCTGTTCTGGGATCAATTTATACTGGTTTATCAGTCCTATTTCTTCTCACTACATTTTTCAAAAGCTCAACAGCCTGTCTAATGCCTCTCCCTCACCACTGTACCCATGCCCCCATCAGCTTACAGGCACCTCCTGGACACAGAGCTTTCCTCACATACCTAGCCACTTCCATGTGTCCTTTCAACCTGACCACGCAAAAGATCATATTCTCCAACACAAACTAGCTACCTGCCACCTCTTATCAACTCATAAAACCAAAGTTGTACTTGTCTTTCTCTAGCAATGTATGTAGAATGGTGACCACATAGGGAAAAGCATTATTGCCATTCATGCAATTTGCAGGAAAAATAATATAAAGCAGTCATTCTCTCAAATTTAAGTGAAGTGGACACAAAAGTTCAAAAGTTTCTAAAACCATAACAACTGAGAAGAGTAACAGCCCAAGCTGCTACCCAGCTACAGCTATGCTTACAGCAAGCAGAAGGTGGCCTGAGATGGACAATTCTAATAATATAAACTTATAAAGTGACCTTCATAATGACTTAACTCCCAACTCACATTCTTTCATGCCAGAAGTTTGGCAAGTAAACGCTATCACTAGAGCACCACTGTAAATCTTAGATCAGTTTATGTACGGAATATACTTTAATAAAATAGAAAACTGAATAACTGCAGAATGAGACCAGGGGATTTTATCTGCAAAGCACTTGGCAAGCAAGGAGTTAAAATCCTGCCTAAGACTAGCCCACAGCTGCTGTCAGCAGTCAGGCTTGTCAAGAGAAGCTCTGGGCTGTCTTGACAAGACTAATTGGCAGCAAGCACCTGGTTCCCCAGGCTGGGCCTGGGGAAGGTAAAAGAACATAAACCCTGCAAAGAAGAAGGAGAAGCAGCTGGAAGGCTGCCAATAGGTCTAGCCTGTTTCATGTTTTCACTCTAATCCACAGGCAACTTTATCCTAGACTATACCCAGCTAGAGCTATCAGAAACATTTTAACTTCCCAGCTGAAGGAAACCTGCGCTTTGCGGTTCTGCACCTCCAAATTCTGCCAGTGAGCACTCACCAAGCCTTGGTGTGCAGGGTCCTGCTGCAGCACAGCCAGCTGCAACATCAACACTAGCACTAAATTGCAGTTTGGTTTTCTAATGCCACCAAAAATTCGCTTAAGGTGTTACCATAACTTGAAAATTATGGACTAAACTGCCAGAAAATCTAAACTAAGACTGTTCTGGATATTCTGTACATTGAACACATAAAGTATGTGCAATGACAACTTATGAACATAGCAAAATAAAATGCATCTTTAAAAAAAAAAAGTTTAAAAAATCCCCAACATTCTGGAAACTAGCTAGAAGTAGGATGCATGAGGAATTTTAAGTGGGATTTCCAGAAAAGTTAAAAGACTTTAAACATATTTTGACCTCTGCTAAGAATCAAGATTTCAGTGAATGTGAAGCTTTCTGAAATTCTGCCCTTGGTTTTTTCATTTTATTAAAACTCAAGTAAAAAAATCTTAAAGCATTAGCCTTCAGGTTCAGCCCCCAAGGTAGGAAGATCTTTCTTAGGGTAAGGGACAAAAAAAAAAAAAATCCCTTAGTTAGTTTAGCTGAGTTTGTATAACTGAACCAACAAGTGTCCAGTTATATATAAACGTACACAAAAAATTTTATATGTAAAATATGCATAATATCAATATGCAGCCAAAATTTTTGTGCGCAAGATAGTGTAAGTATAAACATTTAAATGTCTGAACTAAATTTCTTCAAAGCAAATTGCTCAGCAAATACATTGATTATGTCTTGGCCAAGTTTCGCATTTTAGGCATTTTAGCTTGCTAGTCAAAAATTCTAACAATGTAGAGCAGCACTAAGTTTCCATATCTTAAAACAATGGAAATTTGGAAGTGTACTTGTACATAGTCTCTGTTTGAAAAACACTTCAATCAATAAGCATTAATGCCAAAAGATGGTGCTTGGGAGAACAAAAGATTACAGTGGAAACGCTTGATAGTCAACCCACTGTTAGCAGTAGAACAAAGTCACCCAAAGAGCCAGTGTGCTCTTACCTGGGCACACCATATGAATTATTGCAACATTCCTCTAACGGCTCATGATACTAAACAGTGCCAATACAATGATCCATTAGCAATATCTAAAAAGAAAACACCTCAGGGTAATGAGATTATAAATTACTGTGTTTAGTTACTGCTCTAGCAATAACAAAAAAATGTTCTCTGCCTGACAGCAAAGGGTCCAGCCCTTTGCAACACCTGCTTTCCATTTGTATTCAAGCACTACTAATGAGTAATCTAGAGGCTCTCTTGGCCTCCACTCATGAGCTTCATGACTCAGTGCTTTTTAAAAAAAAAAACAAAAAACAAACAAAACCAAATAAAAACACCTAACCAAAAAAACCCCACCCCAAAACCAAACCAAGACAGACAAACAAACAAAAAAAAACCCCAAAAACCCACCCACACCACACGTTCCTTGTGCCATGCAAAACAGGAATGCTCATGATTCAAAACACAGGATCAAGATTTACCATAAAAGCTTCAAGTAATAATATCTAACCCCTCCTATAGTCAGAAATGCAAGACTATGACTACCTGCACAGGATATGCATTACAGAGATTGAACAAGCACTGATAAGAAAATCAGGTCCTTTCTCTTAAGAGCATCAGTAGCCTCAGTCCATTACAACTGAGGTGCTAACTAGATTATTACACTACTATCTTATCTTCAAGGTGCTAGACTCCATCGCACAGGAAGATGAAATAGGATAGCACAATAAATGCAGCCACATATTGACTATCTTCTTCATTTTACATAAAACAATCAGTTAAACAAAAACTATTTTAATGAAATGCTTATTCTAGCAAAGAAGCACCTGTGCATGTTATATAAGTGAGCCCCCACAGGATGAGAATTTTCTAAGAAAAATTATCGTATTTGGTTAGCTCCTAAATTCTTCTCAAAATATATAAATGCTTTTTCTTTTGAAATCATCTGTCCAATCCAAAAGCCAACTCCAGTTATCTCTAAAGGATTGTTGCAGCAAGACCCTAGCCATGAATCACTAATCCACTGGTTAGCTAATGGGCATTCCTATTAACCAATAGGCAAATGGCCTATCTAAAAAGACAACTCACTAACCTGTGATACCACTTGAATACCTGCACACTGGCTCGTTCAGTATTGGAAAGCTGCTTGGTATCCAAGGGCTCCTATCTGATATGGATGAATACAACTTACAGGCTGCAGGAACTCCAAGAAGATGCAGCAAAGGAACAGACCAGAAAAATGACACCATTTACATTTACAACACCATTGCCAGCTGCATGGGACTAATAAAACCGTAATGCTCTTTTGCCCTGTGAAAGCAGAGACTCAGTTGCATGAATGGCTTACCCTGCTTGAGCAGAGAGGCTGGACCAGATCATCCACTGCAGACCCTTCTAACCTCACCTATTCTGGGATTCTCTAACGGCTTAAGAGGCTGCATTTCATGTAGGAAGAGTCTGCAGCACCACAGAAAATTGAGCAAACCTACATCAATGATTACTGAGTGATAAGCTTGTCAGAGGGCAGCTATTGAAGAGTACAGTTCTTTCTAGGTTGTTTCTCATGGACAGAATTTAGCCATAGAAAGGGCACCCTAAGGGTGATAGCCCATGATAATTAACCACTGCTTTGCTCCTATTAAAAGGGATATTCTTGCTTCCCTCCCGTCCCCTTGCATCAGTTCCAACATTCATCTGACCTCCATTTTCACCATAAGCTAATCAATGGAAGCACCAGACAGACAAACAGCACTTCAATGAGGAAAAAGAAGCCAGAAGAGACAAGCCATAGCATGGAGGTAGAAGAATTTCCAGTCTTATGCAAAGAGAGGAAGGGAAAAGAACCATGTCTACCAGCAGCAGTGAGCCATTAATGCTGGTTTAGCCATTTCTGTGAAACCTACTCCTTAACTGTAACCCAGATTCTCTTTATAACCTGAAACATGTTTTATTAAATGAAAGATTAAATCAAAGTCTTAACTGTAAAGCAAAAACTAAAATTTAGCTTCAAGACTAACTCTCATCTAGAAAAAAAAACATTGTGCCCTTCAGATCAGGAACTGTAACACTGTTAACAGGGGAAACTATTAATATAGAAATATAAGAAATATTCACCTTTATTTTTTCCAAAAAGGTGGTTCAACTGCTACTTGAAAGACTAGACATTTTCTGGTGCTTTTTATAAAGCACAGGAACATTTTCAGAGCACAAGAACAACCTGTTCAATAAATGAGTTCAGAAAACTGTGATTCTTAAGTATCCTCCATGATGAAAAATACTTTGATTCTTGATGTAAAAATAAATTTTTAAAAAGTCATTATAAGACATGGCAATTTCCACATCTAACTACTTTCACCCAGGGACCAGGAATTCTTGAACAAAAACATGCACGGTGATCACAAGAATGCGAATTCCAAATTCTAGATTCAAAACTAGATGAAAATGAAGACATTTTCTTAAAATACTTATGAACAGTCACAGCTTGAGCACGCTTCAAACCATTATATAAAGTTGTAGGGTCCAAATAACTAAAACCAGTTGTGCAAGTTCAGAGATCTCAAACTCTTCTGCTACAGATTGGCAGGAGTCTGCCACTTAGGTGGGGGGAGGGAAAACCCCAGAACACTGCCTAATGTTTGACTGTACACAACACTACAAAATTCTGATTGTACTGGCACCAGTGGCACACAGACATACAAAATGAACTTATAGGTAACTTAAAATCTGTCATGATTTGAAGAAAAACTATTTATTGTCATAAGAATTCTGATCAGCAGCCAGACTAGAACATTCTTACAGCCAAATCTGTTTGCTCCTATACTAAATGAACATGGAAAAGAAGCACCTGATCCAGCAGGCACCAACTTCCTGAGAAGTTCACACTGCCACAGTGGGCTCTGCTGCTGGTTCAGCAGAAGCACAGCAATGAAACTCAGGGAAAGCTCTCTCACACATAATTGACACAGATTTTGCTACAGGGGAAATGCATTTGAAAAAAGAATCTTTCAGCTGTACTGTGTCAACAGGCAAGGCCGTCTTAAAGTTTAAACTAGTCACCTTAAAAACAGCAAAGAAAGTCTGTCTACTTGGTGGCCCCAAAGTCTTTTCCCAATGGGAGGGACATGATTCTGAAAATATTTTTTTCTCTTTTTCCTTTTTAAAAAATAATTTATTTATTACTATTATCTAATGCTTCCTCATCATCAGACACATTCAATCACTTTCTGTAGCTTTCTGATTTGGTCAGAATTTCACAGGCTGCGTAGCTACCTAAAATAGTTCTTTAAAGTCTAAGTTGTCGGAAAAATGTCAAAAAAAGTTACATTTTGGTTGCCTTTAAAAAGCCACCTCCTCATTTTATAAATTCAGGAAATTCAGCCTTGGTGTGGAGTACCTTCTGCTATCTTTACAAAAGTTGATAAACTTGGTCCAGTTTGGAACTCCTGAGGAAAAATACCCTTAGGTTCATCAGCCCAGTAGTCTTTTGAGATTGTATCTGTGAAGGTCTTTGAAGAATCATATTGAGTTTTTTTGGCTGTCACAGCAATCAGCCCTGACCAAATGCATAGACCCTGTGTGTGGGAAGTGACTGAGCACCCCCCTACAACTAGCTACTCAAGTGTGATGAGTGCCATCCTCATTATGCTCACAAGTAACAAAGACATTCAGATACAGAAGAAGCAAAGCTTTAGCTCAGCTTCTCTTGAGTCTTAACAAGAAGTCACAGTCTAAATACCAGTGTTGGCAGGAGTCTGGAGATACTGCAGAGCCAATGGGACAGGAAAGGAGGAGAAACAAGTGCATGATTCTGGAGCTGCCACATGTCAGGGCTGTCTCAGAGATTTCCCAGCTGGCTTTGTGCCATAGGACCCCCTCAATCAATTAACTTGGGACAATTCTGGCTCCCATGCTCTGCACAGCTTATTGCAGCCCAGAAATGTACTTGAAAGAAAAATCCTGCTAAGCATACTGAATGCAGAGAATCTCCAGGGTACCCCACAAAAAACGAAACAAAACAAAAAACTGCCACATCCAGATCAGAAATTTTCAAGAAGAGAATTGGCTCAATTTTGACAGATTTTCATGTAAAATTAAAACAATACTGCTCAGCCAGAGGCTGCCCACAGACAAATTTCATGTAAATGTTCCAGTTCAGAGGTGCACTACAATATTTCAAAGTAGAGACTGACATTAAAAAAATGGCACAATTATTCTAGTTCTGTTTCCGAAAACAGATGAAGAATTTTGGCAAAAAGCTTTAAACAAAATTAAACTCAAGGCAAAGAAAAGGCTTAAAGTATTTCGGTCCAAGAGATCAGAGATCAGGAAAGTTATAAATGATTGAATACACCATCTCTTAAAATTTTTCCAACACTTCCTATTATCTATGGCAGGAACAGCTGAAGGAAGAACACCACTGGGAACAATGACTTGTGTGAACTCCCACTTTCACTTAAGCAGCAATGCTCTTTGTTACAGAAGTTTACAGCTGCATAACAAAACAGGATGCTTTGTCAATGATACAAAATCAAACCATTCAAATTGTTCATTCTGACTTTGCAAACGGCTGGGTCAACAGCTGAACACTCTAAGAGTTATCTGTGTGATGACCAGTGTCAGGTTCAGTGAAATGACAGCACAGGACACACAAATAAAATATAATACCATCTTCCTTTCTAAAAATTCCAATTGCTTGTTTACTCATTGTGATCAGGTAACATTAACACTCTATACCATGTTATTTTTTCCTGAAAAAATCTGCAGGTAAATCAGAGTGACCTTCACAAGCCTCAGAGACAGACTCAACTGGAAGACTTCACAGCCTTGATCTCAAACAGTATCATGCTCCATCCTAAGAGAGTGAACAAGCGAAGAAGCAACATGGGTATATACAAAGACAATATTCTCTTAATACTGACAGTAGAGGACTTTTAGGCCTACAGCAAACAGGAGCTAAAGTCCAGAAGGGCAAGATAAGACCCCTCAAAGAGTTTAAAGAGGGGAAAAACCCCACCTCAACTGTAAGAAAATACACAAGGAGAGTATTTTTCCTTCACTCTTCTGACTCTCTTATAAGCAGTCCGGGACATTCTATACAAATTCCAATCATATATAAGTAAAAGCAGAAACAGCCATGGCCATTAACTCTTTACATCCAGTTGCTGTTGTTCAACTCCCACTATGGGCAATTGTAATAAGCTACTTGAAGTATCACTACACCAGCACTACCCCATTCAGACTAAAATTGCAACACCTTTGAACACAGCTACATTTGGTACAAAGTTACCTTTGTCTAATTACTTTTTGTTTTTGTTGTTGGGGATTTTTTTTAGCTTGTTTGTTCTATAGAATAGAGTATTTCAGTTGAGAGTCACCTAAAATAATTACCTGCTCCAACTGCCTGACCAATTCTGGGCTGACCAAGTTAAAGCATGTTTTAAGGGCAATGTCCAAACACCTCTGAAACACTGACAGGCTTGGGGCATCGACCACCTCCCCAGGGTGCCCGTTTCAGTGTTTGAAGAAATGCTTCTCAATGTTCAGTCTGAACCTGCCCTGGAGCTGCTTTGAACCATTCCCACACATCCCATCTCTGGATGCCAGGCAGAAAAGCTCAACACCTCCCTCTCCACTTCCCTTCCTCAGGGAACTGTACAGAGCAATGAGGTCATGCTCAACCTCCTTTTCTCCAAACAAGACAAGCCCAAAGCCCTTGGCTGCTCCTCACCAGACAATGCTTCCAGGCCTTGCACCAGCTTTGCCGCGTGCCTCTGGATGCAAGGACTTAACATATTCCCACAACAGATTTCCACGGTCATATGTCCTTCCTACCTGATGAGAAGGGAGAAAGATGCAAAAGCAGAAATAACTCTTTTACGAGGCTGGCACTGTGTTACAGCCCAGGGATCACACACCAGTTTGGCACCACAGCACCTGTGGTTGTGCTACTGCCAACACACTGCCAACTTCAGCTCGGCAAGGATGGCACAGAACCCCACTTTCCTCACTTCGTGGTACGTTCCTTTGCTGCTGCTCCTCACCAAGGAGGCTCAAGTGTCTTCTTTCTGTCTACTCCCACAACAAGCAAAATGCATGAATACACAGTTTACCCCTAGCTACTTGAGTCCTGCACACACAGGACAGGTATGCTTGTGCAAAGCCTTTCGAGTAGCAACCTTCTACACATATTTATTTGAGCTCCAGGCTTAGCTCCTGCGTAGAGGCATCACTTCCCTTTAGAGCTTAACACAGTTCAACTCCAAATTTAGTAAAAAGACAAAATAACATGCAAAGCTAAATGAGTGGGACACAAAGATTAGGAGTACTGGATTCAGCTATACTTAAAGGATTTGCAAACAGTGCTATATTGGTAGGCCCACTAGTGAGATTTTGCAACAGAGTTACCTCTGTACTTTGATATTCTTTTCCAGATTTGGCTTTCATCACTATCCCAAATCAAAGACCAGAGTATTTTCATACATAGCTGTGTTTGTAACACCACAATTCTTGTATACAAATCACAAGGGTTTCCAACAGCAAAGACCAAGACTATTTTCCCATGCTAACAACAAGCTCCTCTATGTTTGCAAAATGCTTCCCTTTGGATCATTCCTTAGAGCAATACTATGATGTTTTTATAAAAGAAAAGTACATCCTGGGCATAAGGAAAACTCACAGTGATTAATGAAACCACAGAACTAAACATCCTTCAGAAGAGAGGCATCAGCTGAGTACTCTCACACGCCATTGAATGACTAAAGTACGTCATCCTGCTGCCTCAGAGCACCACGGCTGCCTCTTAAGCCCCTCCAGACTGGAGGATGGCACATAAACAAGCAAGGCAGAAGAGAAGAAGTTCTGTTAGGTATGTCATCCATGATGTCAGCATATTCTTAAATCAACAACTGCTAACTTATTGTCCCCTCTGAATTCAGAATAACTTGAAAAAAGACAGGGTACCATGCTTTAGAGATGACGACCTTACTGTTGACGGGAAGCCTGGCAGCAGTAGGTTTTAAAAATATCTCAACATCAATTTGCTTGTAAGAGTGAAAACTAAAACACTTGCAGAGAATTGCTGTCTGTTTTACAGGTAAGCTGTACTCCAGTAACTTTCTCACTAAATTAAACCAGTTTTATGCTTCTTTGGGCAACAGCTTGCACTACATCTACAAATTACCTAGGTAACAGAGTTTTGAAAACCTTACTAGCACCTACTCCTATATTTGCCTTTGGCAGGAAAAAGTTTTTGACTCATTTTTACGTTCAATTAATCCACAGTCACATTCTTCATAAAAAGACTTCTGGAAAAACTCAACTTGCTGGAAACAGTAACTGTAATTACTGACCCTCTTGAAGTCAGCCAAAATTAAACTGCAAAGTAGATTTGCTGGCATTCCAGCTATAACTTAATAGTATGAAGAAAAGCAAGTCTACGAGTAAAAGAAGCAACCAAGCCCAGCATTAGTGAGAACCCAGAAAATGAGATACAAGTGGTGAGTTTACAGGGGAAAACTGAGAATGGACCCTGAACATTCTCCTACTAGATTTGTACTGCATAACAAAAAGGAAAACTTCTGCTTTGCTCATCTTTGCAGTATCAAACTTCTTTCAAAAAAAAAAAAAAGCATTATTATTAAAAAGGAGAAATAAGATTTTATGAAATTTCATCGTAAAGAACAAATCATAAACTGTAACTGTATGGCATTTTATCTCCTTACAGAACATTATTCTCTTTTTTCTACAGTTTTCAGGTTCATTTTACTTACTGCTCTCTGCAATTATGAACAAAGTAAAACCAAAAATCGTGGTGCCTCTGTATTTCTCAGGAAAACAGAAAACACCACTGCAGGTGTCCCATTAGGAAACTTGTGTGAAATTACACATGCCACTGTCAATGAAACTGTCAAATCAAGATTCTTTTCACTTATTACAGGCTTTAAAGCAAGTACAAGGATCACACATTCATCAGCCATGCACAGATATGCTATTAGTATGCCACATTAACTTTACTACCATTGAAACAACTGGCTTATCATGGTGCAAAATTGATGAACATTTCATATTTGACTAATGCTTAAAAAATATAGAATTCATGGGCTATGTAGACATTCTGCAGTTTTTGCTTCTACTGAATTATTTGCATAACAGAAAAAAAAAAACAAAAACAATAACTGGCTTCATAATGCGAAAATTTTTGAGCCTATAAGCAAGAACTTCCAGGACTGAAACCCAAATAATTTCTATCTTAAAAACTATTCCCAAAATAAGCTGAAGATTTGCAGTTTCTGCTATCTATTGTCATCTATGATACTCCAGGAGAATATTTTCTACCCACACAAGCTACTGCTGAAAAAGGGCTGTAAAGTTCCTATAGAGCACACTACAACAGGGATTTCCATATGTACTTAAATATAGGTACTGTCAAAGAGACAAGTAATGGTACATTGCTATTTTTTTCTATTTTTAAAATTCTGATGAAAACTAGTTGTGAAAAAAGCTAAACCTCAGTCACCAAAAAATACAACAATGATCATGAAATGCGGGGAAGGGACAAAACAAACAACACTCAAAGCAAGAACACTAAGAACACTTCAAACTTTCAAGTTACTTAAGAAATCAGGTTCATACCTGAAAGGAAGTGTAAGCTCAATCAACAAAAAGTCAGTTTTTCCTGAATTATACAGAATATAAAACACAATTATTTTCCAAAACTAGTGCCATACTGAATCTAAGTCCAAACCTTGATTTAAGATACAAGATGCCTACTACTATTTCAGACACCAGTTGCTCTACTGGTCTGGATCTGGACCTTAAGGCACCAAACCCCATGTATTTTGTTCACAACTGTTGGACAAATATCAAAATAAAAAATTTGTTCAACAATGGTCATCAGTCTCCCTCATAAGCAACTCTGAGCTATAGTGTGTGCAATTACTTGACAGTTTTGAATGTTAGTCACAATTATTCTGACAAAACCACTGAAATTCCTTTAACAGACACTTCACTCGTAAAGGAGTTTGAGAGAACAAAACCATGTTGTATGCTCATGGGGACTAACAATTCTACTGACAAAAATGCTAAATCCTCTAGCAAATGCTTCAGACCCCAAGGAATTTGAGAAAACAAAACCATATCATCTGCACATGACAATTGATACTGGGCAACACAGACTCTCAAGGCAAAACAGCTTTCTCACTTCTCCCAACACAACTATTTGAACATTATAAAAATGAAAACTCCTGACTGATTCCCAGATTTTATCTTTTTAGTTCCAGTAAGGGAAACGGGAGATCATCAGGTCAATCTGAAAGAGTCTGTGTGTTTATTAAGATAACTTTTGCTAGAATACAATTCAATAAAAATACTTCTATAATATAGACTCTGTGTAGATTGTGTCTACACTTAAATTATTTGGAAATAATTTAACTGAGACATGAAAGAACCACAGAAGACCTAAGAGAATTTAATTTGGAATTGTAATACTGGAAGACTAATTGCTAAGTTATCTTTCTCACGAAGAACAAGAAATGGATTTTCTTTCTCAAACAGACTAACTGAATAGGGGTTAAAAAAAAAAATCAGTATTTCTACAACTTTACCAGTGCACCTTATGCTAAGTGTCAAGTATAAAGCCATATTTTCTGAAAAAGACCATTTCAAATATTCTCAAGTAAAGAGAACTAAGTTATGGAAAGAAACCAACAATTACAATGTCATAATTCAGATGGGACAGAATTTGTCAATTGCCAAACCAGGCTATATGCTAATCATGTCAGCAAATACTAACAGGCAGACGACACACTCCTGAAATACAGTAATGGGATGTAACATAAGAATAGTCCTGACACAGGGTACACCTAATAAAAAACCTGTCTGGCCAATACATGCTGCCCAGTAGAGAATACAAGAACAGGTGAACTAATTTTTAACACAGCCCTCATATCCTCTCCCAGAGTCAGTACTCTGCAGTTCAGCATTTTTAAAGCCAGAAATAGCACTTTTGCATTCTCCAAAATATACTATACAATCAACACTTTCAATCTCATAATTTAAATCCAAATTATGACACATAATCTGTTTTACATCTGTAAGAACCAGAGCTCCTGTTGTCAAAGCTCTTGCTTCCATAAGTTGACCAGATCTTAAGAATAATCAATATGAGGAATTTATTTGGTGGATAAACCACACACATTTTTGATGATAAAGCTGGTTTGTACTGAAACTTTACATCTGATTTATATTCCAATCTACCATCACTGTGTCAATCTGCATTAAGGTCTCAATGTACTATGAACAATAAAATTAAAGCAAAAAATCAAAGATCAGGTTTGTTGCCAAAGTTTTAGATCATGTCAAATGTCCAAATGAGTTAAACTGCTAGCAAGAACCTGCCAAAATACCCAGTGAGATACTGGCAACAGAAACTTCACTCACTGAAAAGAGACTTTCCTTACCTGAAGAGAGTGGCTGGATGAGCAGACTTAAGAGAGAACAAGTCACTGCAGTCTGAAGGGACAACATAACACCATCACCCCCCTGTACCCCCAAGCCCTGTCACACACCCAAGAGTTGGTCTCCCTTAACCCACTACCAACTAACCCAGAGGAAAAAAGAAATTAGAACAGTGTGGATTAAATGAACCAGTTGAATAAAAATGGAGAAACTGTGTCAGAGAATCTGTGGACTCCAAATGGGTAATAACACAAGTGCAATTTAAGACAAGTCAAACAGAAGCTTTATTAACTATGATCACAGTGAGAGAACATTGACAGCACCTTTCCTGGTTCTCTGCCAAGTGATTGCAGAGACCCAACCATACACTGTTTCAGAGAAAGGCAAGGAAAAGCAATCATATCAATGTTAACAAAGCCAGGTACCTTCTCCTGGGAGGGATGGACTCCTTAGGTCTTTTGCTAGACAGCCACACATCTAATGAGGACTCTGGCAATAAATAACATGACAATATGGAGATGGCTCGTGGTGGAGCCTACAGGGATGGCCTGGTATTACCCAATCTGAGATGCAAAGTCGGAAACAATCAGATTGCCAGCTTCTGGTTGAAAGGAATGTTCTTGGAGTAAAGATAACCCTTAGCCAGACCTCTCAATCTTAACTGCTAATAATTTTGCCACCACAATGCATTGACAGCTTAAAAATACATTGTTATCCTCATCTCCCAAGCCATGAGTAAGATCAACAAATGAGAAATCATATCTACTAAATCAAAAACACTGCAAGACACAACTCAATAGAAATTTTAACTTTTTGAGAAAATTTTAAATTTAAAAAAAATTTATTTTGATAAAATTGATGAGTGAATGCACTAGTGGAATGATTAAAATACCTCCTTCACAGATCCCAAATATAAAAGCTCCCCCAAACCAAAATTTAGCAAGAGGTACTTTTTCCACAAATAAATCAGTCAGTAAATCAAACAGTGCTGCACGTCTTGCTGCAAAACCCAAAACTCAAGGTACAGAGGCAGAGTATGTAGTTTGATATAAAAATAGATGTACCCAAGCAGATGAAATCCCAAGTATCAGAAGTTAGAGACACCTTGGAGATGGAAGTTTCCTGTTTAAGTTCTTTTCAAGAAACAGGGTCTACCCCATTAAACATGTTCATCCTTAGCTGGGCAAGTTCCATGAATAAAATTAAGTCAAACTGGCAAAAGCACTACTACAAGCTAACTTTTTGTTATTAGAGGCCAAAAAGTCTAAGATATTATCTTGATCAATTTTTATCAGAGTTTTGATCAAGCCTAATTCATTCAACTGCAGTCCTTGAGTCTCTACTATGGGAATATTAGGTAGTAAATGCCAGACATTTTTCATCCCAGAATTACAATTCTTAATCCTATGATTGACATTTGAGTCTTGAGCAATGAGGCCCAAGTTATTTTACTTGGGAGCCAGGCTGACCATTGAATTACTATTAAAATTCATTCTGCTGAGGAGAAAGAAAAATGCATCAGATTTAGTATTGCAGAAATATTTTATTATTTTTGATTAATCATACTCCACTTAAATTTTTAAGCAATACCTCAAATTTCACCTCTGTAAATGTGCTCCAGTCCAAAATCACTGAAGCACTTACAAACACTGTAAAAGTTTCTGCCTCTAAGAAAGTGGTGCTCACCACAGGTATTGCAATACAATAGTATCTTAAGGAATGCTCCATGCACCCACAACAGCAGTAAAAATATTTGTTGTAAAAACCTTGAGTTTACATAGAGTAGTTATGTACTGCACTGAAATTGCTATTATTCTGCTGCAACAAAGAGAAAACCAAATTCCTGACTTCTCTGACTCTTCAACTACTGTAAAGATTCAAACTTTCACAAGAAAAGAGTACTGCTTTAAATGCTTCAGTTGATAATGCAGTACATAATCAAGTAGTCTCCAGCTAGCCCGGAACACACCGTATAGGGCTGCATAAAGAAAATACTTCAGAGTCCTCAAGAAGTATTACTTATCTGGGCCAGCCTCCATCTCCCCCTCCTTCTTATCCCAATCTTTCATAGATAGGCTTTAAATGTTTTGCAGCTGTCCAACATTAAGGCCGAAGAATTCAACAACCACGGCACTATAAAAACACAGGGTGAAAAGCAACTATGTTCAGGACCTGTTACAGAGCTAGAAGAGGTTCCTGACTGCAAACTTCTTCAGCAAAATCTGGATAAGGTCCCAAGAGCAGATAAACCTGTAAAATTATTCCTTCTTCCTTCCAGATCATTCTTCAAGTGAGTGCCTACCATATAAACTAGTGCAGACTATGCATAACTGCATTGAGTTTTAGCCAACCTCTCTCACAGCCAAAAATATCAACCACCACCACTGCGCACATTTTCTTACTGAGATTTTCAGAAGGTCTGCATAATCTTGTAACTACGAAGTTAGTGAGCCATTTCATATTTCCTGAAACTAAACTGCACATCAGATGATTCACCAATTAGTGTATTCATGAAGCTTTAAGAACCAATCAAAATTTCATTTTTGTTGAAAAATTTAACAGAAATGTCCAGCTGTATGCATGGAGAGAGCATGTGGGCTCTTCTCCTTTATTTAACTTAACTAACAGCTACGTTAGCTGGTGAAAAATATTCAGTGTGTCAAAGTTAATTTATCAAGCTGACAAAGTATAAGGGCTCCAGAAGGTATAGCATACATTTACTAAATTTTAAATACAACA
This sequence comes from Fringilla coelebs, assembly GCF_963513975.1. NCBI lineage: Eukaryota > Metazoa > Chordata > Aves > Passeriformes > Fringillidae > Fringilla > Fringilla coelebs. Next base: position 87,472,823 of record NC_140030.1, read on the forward strand.
TTTTAACTAGATATAGCTCAAAGATTAAAATAATCTGTCCAACAACCAAACCACACAAATACATATCACTCCAGGGCACTTCTTATTTAATGGAGCAATTGCATGTTTGTTTCAAACTAATGCACAGGTCAGCATATCAGAAAAGCTGATCATCCTTCAGACCTCAAACCCCATAAATCAAAACATGTTTTTTTAAATGAGGTGGGTATCTTTGGAAGACAGAGGGCTACTCAGTAGAATGCAGGCCATGATCAGGTGGAGGGGAGGCACTGCATGTTGTACAACCAAACCCTGCATCTCCCGGAAGCCTCTAGGCACAAACACCACAAGGTAAAAACCAAGTGCTAATTTCCCCTAAGGCTGAAACTAGGAAGCACAGCTCTTGGGGAAACAAGGAAATCAGCCTAAAGTAGACAGTTATTCAGGAATTACTTAACTAGCCAACCTATTCCAATACTTTGGAATAAAAATCAGTATTTTAGGAGTTTATGATGAAGCCTTTACATCAAAAGTTTTTTCATCTATGAAGTCAGGAATGTACAATTTAGTAAACGAAAAGATATATAGTTTAGATTTTACATTTGTTTTCATTATTTGCAAGAATAAATAAAATATCACCAGTTTAAATAAATTTTAAGAATAGGTAAAATTGCTGTATGGAAGTTACATGGAGTGATCTGAATCCATGAAGCATCTATCAAAAATTTAGCTATTTTTCAGGAGATATCACAAGATGAGGTGCTTTATTACTAAAAACCATCACTGTTATTTGATTAGACTAAAATCCATCTCTAAGCATAATGAATGAGCCCCAAAAATGCATGTTATACCATTTTTGGTTATATGTCCATCACAGAAACATCTAATTTGAAGAACAGTCATCTCTCTAGAACCTTGCTGCAGAGTGACAGGTTTCACATGTTTCAAAGAAGAGTTAAAAAAAAAAATCCTTTCTGCTTGAACACAGTTGATTTCTAACCCCTTGCATTGGCTCACTCTTTCTTAGATGTACCTGCCATCATTAAAAGAGCATCAGAAGAGAAATTCTAGATATTCCTACAAGGACTAACTCAGCCATTTTTCCAATGCTCTCATACACATGAAGTCGTGTCAAGCTACTGCTACCCAACTGTCTGAATTCACCGCCTGATTTGTATCGCTAATGCAATCCTGAAAACCAGAGTAGAGGCAGGGCATTTAGACCAACTGGAAAATCAGAATTTCATCCACTCAGTCCACCAGGTCACAAAATTGGTTTGTTTTCTCTCTTTCTGTAGTTTGCTTTGGACTGACAAATAATTTGCCTGAGAAGTATAGTTAATTCACTCTGCCATACTTAGTCATGTACAGAAATGTAAAGAATTGAATCTGTTCTGACAGAAACTCTATTGCTAAGGCTATGGCTTCGATATGAGGTCCATTTGAGTATCTTGGTTTACAGACTGACAACTGAATGAAGTAGGAGGTTGCTAACTTGGAAACTTGCCTTCTTTCAAATGTCTCACTGCAGCAAACTCATCAGCTGAGGATATTCAAGGTAACAGGGGTTATGCTCAGGCTGAGAGCTGCATGAGATCTTCAGTGCACGCTTCTCATGGCACAAACTTTCATGACACAAGGTCTTGAGGTGCACGGATCACACTTCAAGATTTCTATGGATGTAACACTCCCAAACAATACTGGAATTAGCTCCAGTGAAAAAGCATCTTTGGTTTGTGTGTTATGGCCAAGGATCACACCTCACAGAATGGGATATGATGCCATACGATGAACAGCATAAAATGCAACGCTTACAATCAGAAACAGTGCAGAAAACTTCAACAAGCTTTCCAGGAGAGGGAAAAAAATAAAAGAGAGGAGGATTCTGTAAGTATTCACGGAATGGAAACAGACTATTGTACACGCTGGGTTCATAAGACCACATCACCAGATGATACACAACCCCGATGAAACAAATATTCAAAGACAGAAATGTATTCCATGGGATTAAGCTACTGTGATTCAGTGCAAGTATTGAAATACAAAGTTAACAACAACAGCAGAAATAACTCGATTTACTACTCCTACAATTCCAAGAAATCATTCACAACTTCGAATCAGAGGCTTATAAGGACCACTTGCAAACTTTTATGAGCGTTCACGAGGAAAGACGGCCTGATGCTTAACGCACGCCCCTCCGCAGAAGGGGTTAAAAGGAGGTTGGACGCCCTGAGGTCTCTTTAGTGGTCATTCTGCCAGGGAGATTTCCATACGGACAAGCCGTGCGTGCAAACTCGGACACAGGAGACCGCCGAGCACCCCGCCGCTCCTGCACCAGCCCCACGATCACCCCGGGTGCCGACACCGGGCACCCCCGTCCGGCCGGGGCAGGTTCGAGCACCGCACGCGGGGCTCCGCTGCGAGCCCTCGGCGGGGCGGCCGGCACCGAACGGAACCGCACCCCCACACCGCTCCCCGCCTCCCCCGCCCGAGGCGCCCTTCTCCCGGCCGCGGGTACAGCCGAGTCCTCGCCGTCCCTTCCCCCGGCCCCCTCGGGCCGGGACAGGGAGGCAGCTCCCGCCTCCCTCCCGCACGGAGCCGCGGCCTCGGCGGGCGGCACCGGGGCCGCGGCCGCCCGCGGCCGCCGGGGGGGGAGCGGCGCAGGCAGGTCCCGCCCGCCCGCCGCGCCCGCGCCCCGACCGGAGGCAGCACCTACCGCTGCGCCGTCCCGGCGGGGGCAGCGGCGCCTCAGCGCCGTCCCGGCGGGGGCAGCGCCCGTAGCATCCCCGGCCCGGGCCCGCCGCCGGTGCCGCTCCCGGAGCGACCGGACCGAGCCCCCTCCCTCCCTCCGCCCAATGTAAAATAGTTCCCCGGGCCCCGGAGCGGAGACACCGGGAGCGACACCTCGCCGGCCAATGAGAGCCGGCCTGGCCCCCCGCGGCGCCAATGGGAGCGGCGGGTTGGCGGGGGCGGGGCGTCGCCCAGCCAACCGGGCCACGGCGCTCGCACTGACCCGCTAGGCTGTCTCCGGTGGCCTCCATTGACCACCATCTTGGAGTCGGGCGCGATGCCCGCGCCGGGAATGGGCTGGCCGGCCGGCGGCCATCTTGGGTCCGGGCGGAGTCACGTGCGGGGGCGGGCGGTAGGGAAGGGGCGGGCGAGCGGAGCCCCGCCCCGCCGGGAGCCGGAATTCCCCGCGACCGCCGGCGTCAGAGGCGGAACGGGAACGGCGGTGGGAAGCTGGCTTCTGACAGTACAGCTCCCGAGGCGGCCGGATGCTGCGCAGGCAGGGACCGCCCCGGCACTGCGCCTGCAGGCGTCGGGCGGCTCCTTGCACGCTGCAGGGAGTAGGAAAAGCTTACTCGTGGAGGCCCTTGGAGACACGTCGGTATTGTTGGGAGTAATAACCCATTAGAAGCAGTTTCGTCTCCCTTCCTCCGTGTAATGGAGAGCAAATCCATGGCTTGCCCTAAGTGAAGGTGAAGGAACATCTGATCACGTCGGCAAAGGAATCGCTCTCTGCTGCAGCAGCACCAAAAGACGGCTGCTATTCCAAGTAGCAGAACATATCACATTTTCCTGTGTCTGTCAGACACACTGGGACACTCCAGTGCAGAGGGTGGGCACTCAGATGAGAAAGGATGCATAGATGTCAGGCTCCGAGGGAAGGGTCCATGGGTTTACTCTACTGGGAGGCAGCAGCAAGCAGAGAATGGCAGGAGCCGGTTCTCTCGGCATCTTTCTCAAACTTTTAAAGAGGACACAGTGTGTGCTCAACAAGCTTGCAGGTGGTGCTAAAGCAGGAACAGTGCGGAAGGACAGAGCTGCCATTTAAATGGATGGAGACCGGCAGGGGAATGACCTGGCAGGAAGCCTGTGAAACTCAGCAGGGACGAACAGAGGGAAATTTGACAGGTCCTGCACTTGGGAAGGAACAGGCCTCTGCAACAGTACAGGGTGGGGACTGATGGGCTGTAGAGCAGCTTTGCAGGAAAGGATGTGGGGTCTCGTTGGACAGCACGTTGGCCAGGAGCCAGCAGTGTGTCCTGGCAGCAAAGGCAGCCAAGAGCATCCCAGGTCACACCACTGGAAGCATAGCCAGTAGGCCAAAGAAAGTGATTGTTTATTTCTGCTCAGGTACTGGTTGAATAGTGTCCAGTCTGGGGTCAGAAAATGCAAGGAAAATCTCAACAAACTAAAACAAGTTCAATGGAAGCCACCAAGTGCTCCAGGAGAAGGTGCAGCACTTGCCCTGTGAGCAGAATCTGAGGTAACCACCCTGGATTAGCTTGAAGAAGAGACAGCTTAAAATACTTCAGTATACAGAACACAGCCTAGCATATACATTACCAGCAAAAAACCCCAAAGATGAAATAATACACTGTATAAGCAATTCTGCACCTTGGAAGAGGATGAAAAATATAATAAAACATACATAATTGATTTTAGTTTCATTCAAAATTATACTGATGAGGCCGATGTGTGAATTAACATTTCTAGAGCAGGGTAGCACTCATGAAGGATTCATGTGCACCCCGCACAAATGCAGCTAAATTGCCACTTGGCAGCCCTACATAAACAGTGCAAGAAAGAATGTGCTAACACGTAGCAACAACAGGCAAAATAAATATAGAGCCAGCATAGCCAGGATCTGGTTAACAGTTCAGCATGGGGAAATGCAAAGTCCTGCACCTGGGGAGCAGCAGCCCCAGGTGCCTGTACATGCAGGGGCTGTCCCAGAAGCTTTGTGGGAAGGGCCGGAAGGTCCTGGTAGGCACCAAGTTGAACATGAGCCAGCAACACGCCCTTGATGCAGAGAAGGATCACAGTATCCAGGGCTGCATGTTGCCAGCAGGTTGAGGGAGTTGATTCTGCTCCTCTCCTCAGCACTGGTGAGGCTGAACCTGCAAAGCTCCTCGCTACAAGGGAGATACAAAGCTGCTGGAGCAAGTTCAACAGAGGGTCGCTAAGGGATTAGGGGATTGGAGCACCTCTCCTGTGAAGAGGGGCTGGAGGAGATGGGGCTATTCTGGCTGGAGAAGAGAAGGCTTAGAAGAGGATCTTAATGATGTGTATAAATACCTGAAGGGAAGATGTAAAGATGAAGCCAGGGGTTAAACCGCAACAGTCTTTTCTGCAGTTATCCAACACTGACTCCATTTGTATAAAAGTTCTATAAGTCAGTTTTAACCTCAATTTATAGGCTGTTTCACTTTTTAATTAATTCTGTAGGAAATGGTAGCTTTTCATTTCCAGTATGCAGTAAAAATTTTTATGCTAGATGTCTAAAACTTATCAGAAGTATAAAGTTTTAGTAACATAAACCCTCAGATTTGCTACATCTCTTTATATTTGTAGAGCGGGTACTCTTGATGTTACCGTTTTTGTCAGGATTAAGGTTCAGCCGACAGTTTTCATCTCATGAAAACACCTGACATGCTGGCCCGCTACTAGGGCAAAGAACTTATAACTGGCTGGAGGGAAATAATCAACTGCTTTGTTTCATTTTAAAGATCTGATGATAGGATGGTGGAAAAGCAAGGAAATAGGTTGCTACATGCTATAAACAAGAAGAACAATTCCTAATACCAGCAGAGCTAGGCTATGGGCAGAGCTCAGCAGGATGGAGACTGTGCAGCTGGTAGTTATCAGGCCCAGGCTTCACCAACCTGACCCACACAGCTGTAGGACACACTTTGATTTTATGAGGAAGCATTGATGTAAGGGACCAGCTCTGAGCCCTTAAAGCATGGTGGAGCTTGCCTTGGCTTTTCTGTACTCATGTGTTGGGCATCTGAAGAGCTCTGTCAGTAAGACTGGGGAGGATATGAGAAAGCCATGGACTGTTGTGGGTGCTCCAAACTATGAGGCTGCAATGAGCCTATTGGAAGAAATCAGATCACCTCCTTTCTCAGGGTGTGCACACACCCTTGAATGAAAAGCAATTCCCTGGGGAAATTTCTGGGCAACCCCCTCTTTCCTAAGGCAATTAATTTTCCTGATGGAGGGCAATGATCTGTGCATTGCAGGAGGACAAGGGGATGTTGTGAGGAAACACCACTTGGAAGAAGGTGATCAGAGGCTGGAAACTGAGCTGGCTGCTACCTCCCACATTGGCTTGCTTTCATCTTTCAGCGTTTATTTCCCAGGCGTGCCGCCAGCCCGGGGTGTGTGCTGCCAACAATGCAGCGCTGCGGGGCATGCTGTGCACAGTGCCCTCAGTCTGCCACTCCTGGGTGACACTGCCCACTTTCTGTGCTACGGGCCACCGTGGTTGCTTCACCAGCCCCGAGCTGCCACATTAACCATGTTTCCTTAGCCCAAATCTGCTGGATTGTTGCTGCCCCGTGTGTCCCTGGCTGATCCTGCTTCTGTGTCGCAAATTGTCTGACCCTGGCAACCTCTGCAGCTCTGGGCCCAAGCACTCTCTCCCACTCCCTTTTTCAGAGTTTATCCTCTCTTCAGCCTACAGCAATTCTGAGAAAGCAAATGCAGGCATAGACCTTAAATAAAACTTTTTCATTCCAGATGGAACTTACTAAGTTTGATGAAGTTAGTCAATGTACATGTTCTCCCCTCACTCCTAACAGCATCAGCCACGTACCAAACCTCAGTGTCAGGGTTGTAAAACTGAATTGGAGTTCAGCAAGGCAAAAGAGCACTTTTCAATTCTGGCTGATGTGGCAAGCAGCCTTCTCTGCAGACCCAGCATCTGTGCCCAGAAATCTGTGTGTCTGTGGAGCTGAGGTGCAGCTACAGTGGCAGGAATTTCCTGTGCTGGGGTGCTTTTTCTAGGCCATGGTGACACACCAAGACAGAGGATTGCCCATGGGAATCAGGGCAGTCGTCATTAGTGTGAGTACTCAATGCTGCCTCCTTACTTCCAGGCTTTTTCCATTCAGAGTGAGATGAACATTACTCTCTCCTTCAGCCAGGCTGAGAAGAATAACTAGTGATGGAAAAGCTAATATAATAGCAAGGAAAGAGAGGAGGAGTAAAACAATAAGCACTTTCACTATCATTCTGAGGAAATCTTGGTGTCTGTGGATAAATCCTGTCAGCAAAGGATACCTTGAAGCAAAAGGCTGATGAGCATGTACTAGACAAACCACAACATTTGGCAAGAGGGACTTGCAATAGGGACAGAGACCTCTGCAAAGCAAAAATGGACACTCCTGGGAAACACAGAGCAAATGCAGAGTCTTGTTTGGTGTCTAATCTAACAAAAATAATCCCAACATGACATAGCTTCAGGATTAAGAATGGAGAAACCCTCATCAGCAGGCCAGCCTGCTGGGCACCTTCACCTACCAAGTGCTGCCCTGTTTTGCCCTCACTGACCTCTGGCAGCTTTGCTTGCATGTAAAATCAGTCACAGCTTGGTGATCTATTTGCTCACAAGCAGACTCATGTTAATTTTACAGGACCAGAAGTTCTATCTTGCCTTAATAAACAGAAGGCAAGGTTGCACTTAAGAATGCAAGAACCTCAGGTATCAGAAGAAAAATAGATTTTTGAAATGTTGATCTGAACATCCAGCAGACCTGCCCTTGCCAGGGACTGCCCTTCAGAGAAAAGGCAAGGACCAAGCTGGATAATACAAGTCCAAGTATTTTTAATCTGGGCTAACTGAACATGACTAGAAATAGAGGAGCATGAAATAAGGATACCCCAGTGTAATCACTGTGGTGGAGGAAGAGCTCAGAAGGGGCTGGTTACTTGCTTTCCAGTCCTTTGCTTTCCTCTGCCTCCTCCACTGCAGCTGAGCTGGGGAAAAGACCTAGAAGCCTTTCTGATTTTTTTGGAAGCTGAGTCATTTGGGTGGATGAAACAAGAACATCTATGATGCTCCTTTCTCCATTGTTCTGTACTTTGAATAAGCATCGACATCAAGGCTGAAACATCAACTTTCTGATTTGGTTGCAGGTTCCCCACTTTGCATGGGTGTTAATAGTGACTCCTCCTGCCAGAAAAAGGACAGCCAGGCTCCAGGACAGCTTCAGGCAGGCACAACACATGCAGTGACACTCAAAGTACTCTGACATGTCCAAGCACCACCCAAGACTGTAGTATGCATTCTTCATCTTTCTTTTACTGAGTAATACAAAGCAACTGCTAGAACCGGTCCCTAGCCTACCCTCTTTTGCTTGTTTGTTTGTTCATTAAGTAACTTCCAATCATCCCAAGAGTTGAGAAGTCTGTTCTTGCAGGTGCCAGGAAGGTATAATTTTAAAATATTTTCCTTTGAAATGGGTTTATTTGTGATCTAATCTGGTGCTCTGTTACTAATTCATTAATTGGCATACTTTTGTCACCAGTAAACAGTATCTACCATGGTCTTAAAATCACAGGGTCTAAAGATTTTGAGAGGGAGCTCGACCATTTGCAGAAAATCAGTGCTTAGCATTTTCTGAAAACCAGATCCATCTTCAAGATATTTCAAACTGAATTCATAAAAGCAAAGAAACCTCAAATCATTAGTTACTTTTGAAAATTTTAGCCAGGGAACATTTTTTTTTTAGTGCTGGTTGTAGAATCATTAATTATCATTGCACAGAATGTAATAACAAAGCAGAGCTCCCCTGTGGATGAAAGCAATCCACTTCTCTTCTAGCTTTTCTATTTTTTTTTTTTTTTACAGCAATAATAAAACATATTATTACGCACTTCCAACCATGAATGTTCTCCAAAGCAATTTGATATTAAACTCCAAATCATCTGACTGGATGAGTTTTTACAGATTGTTACAGCAGAGCAAGCCAGGAATGTTATTAGAGTGCTTGAGGCACAGTGCTGTTTCACGGAAAATGAGGAACAATTAAAAATTTAGAGTCCCAAAATTCCTTTTCTCAAAGGGGATTTGTGGTACTGCTGAGATAGAGTCATTCCTATTCAAGCAGCTGTATTCCCGAGGAGACCTTCATTTGTGCCTGTTTAGTCAGAAGGATCTGGTTTATTTCACTGGGGCAGAATACTAATGTGAGCTGGTGGTTCTGTTCTCTGCACTTGTATAGTTTTCCTTCCTTTCTTCAGCAGCAATGCATTTGCACAATTTTTCAGGCTACACCAACACTAGAAGGAGGTTGGGTTGAAGCCTTATTAACACCACCCAGATGCATGCCAGGCTTGTATTTTCAGTGTTTTGTCCCTCTGACTGTCCACTGTACTGCAGGATTGGCAGACCATGCCTTCCATGATTCAACATGGAAGACTGGTTTTCAGCACTTATAAGAGCAATTTTAATCTGCAGAAATCACCATTAGTTGGAGAGAAGTGAAGCAATATTGTGTGTGATACCTGACACCAGCATCAACAGGGTTGTGTTACACCGACCAAGGTTTTTTACAGAACAACCTACAAAATAGCTTTAAAAAATCTCATTGTGCTCCTGGTCACTTGATTGTCAGCATAATTTGAGTATAAATCAAAGCAGCTGCGCAGTCCCCAAGAATATTTGTGCAGGCTGTATTCTTCTGAGGCAGTGCCTACCACAAGGCAGTCTGGGAGACATTCTGGTTGGTGGCTTCACTCCACTTGGAGATTTCCGCACTTGCAGCAAAGAAGTTTTGAACTTGTTCTGTGTTTTCAAAGCACTGAAGATCAGCAATATAGGATTTTAGATTTAGATATTTTACTTTCATAAAAATCTGTTTATAGTCAGTAATGGTTGGTGTTAGTGGCTACTAATGTGATTTCTGAAGGCAGCTAAACACTCCCAAGCACCTCAATAAGGCCAGCAAGCAGCACTATGGTGGTCCCCAGGTAGCCCAGGCTGTCTGAGGAGGAGTGAAACAGGCTAGGTTGGAAATAAGGAGGGACAAAATTCAGGATGTAAACAAATTGAAGAAGTCAGAAAAGTTTCAGATGTGAATATTAAGCCTAGAAGGGAATTAAATTGTCTTACATGTGCTATATTTCGAAAATATTTCACAATTGACTTATTTTTTAATGAAGGGAAACTTTTATCACATGTTCAGCTAACTAAATAGTAGCAAATAACCTTCTAAAGTAGTTTTTTAATCTTTGTCTCCTAGGTTAGAACAGAATATATTTATTAGCCTACCTACCTTGCCATTGGCACTAAGGGAGCATAGGTTTAGTTTAGGCAAGTTACCTGGTGATAGAGCCAGGTAAGACAAGTCCTGGATCTCCTGCCTCACACACCCACACAGACAGAGACCCAGAGTGGTTTGCCAATGCACTGAGCACATCTGTCAAGCACAGTGCTCTTCCCAAGCCCGCACAGCTGGGCAGTGATACACCTCCACTAGGGCTGGCCTTGCTCTTTCATCTCTATGTCACCCTGTTCTGGTGCAGTGACAAAGAAAACAGTGAGCTTTGGGGCACTGTTGTTTCCCACAGGCGTACCACATTGGTGAGGATCTTTTCCAGATGCCATTTTGGACTTCAAATGGGTTCTTGGGATCGACTTTGGTTAAGTCACCCAGGTTGCAAAATGGGAACAACAAACAAACATGTCTCATCAGACCTTCACCAAGCAGTTCCGAGAGGACCACACTTCATTGCCAGCTACACAGACCATCCTTGCATCTAGGATGGAGCCTGCAGTGTCTATCAGGACTGACATGGACTCCAGAAAGAGTCACAGACATGTCTGAGAAAGCAAGCAGCAAGTTATGGTTGTTTTCAAGCCTCTTCTGAGGTGAGAGGAGGCCTCAGGGAAACATCTCAAAGTGTGAAACCGTGACCAGATTAAAGGAGTTTTAAAGCACAGATTAAAAGGAGTCCTTATTAGAGAACACATTAGAAGAAGTAGGACAACCAGAACATTTTCTCAGGATGTGCTCAGAACCACACAGGAATCGTTTCAAAGAGCAGTGGCTCTGAAAACTGAAAGAGACAGTTTGAAGTGTTTTTGGAGATCATATGTCTCTCATCTTTACCACAGGATTAGCTTGCACAGGCAAACAGTCCAATTCCAGCACAAGGGGCATCTCATTTATTACTAAATGATGCTATTTAAATGTTGGCAGTTTGGAGCAAGGGTGCAATGCTAGATTTTTTTGCTCTTAACCCTCTTCACCATTCTTGGGATGAAAGCCCATTGAGTTAACCTCCACAGAGTGGCTGGGTGAGAGCAGAGCTTATGGTCAAATACTGCTGGTTCTAGTGCTTATTTACCTAAGTGATTGTATTGTCTCCAGTCGGCAATTCCCAGTGATAAAGACCATTCTTGCTGTAAAAGAATGTACTAGTAGGGTTTTTTTTGTTTTTGACTGACAAGTAAATGGACTTTTAGCTGGCAATATCCCTAAAGTATATGTAGCTGTATGACTAGAAAAAGATTTACTTGAAGAAACTCAAACATTCATATTGAACTTGCCTTAAAATTTAAATGTCAGAGTTTCCTATCTTTGAAATATCTAACTCCCACTGATTCCAGTGAAATAAATAATAATTACCCTTGAGGATTTGAACCTGGAGCATAACAGAGCGCAAAATATAACTCACAGAAATGCATAATAGATAAATAATTATATTGTAAAAATAACTTGTAGTACTGTTGCAGTGAATATTCTGCACTTGAATATTTCTTTTAAAGGAATTTCAAGATTTATAAAACTGGTTCTACGGAGTTTTAGAGTTCAAATCTGAGACAGAGCATGTTTTTTTTCAATGCCACAAACATATGAATTTAGTTTAAAGTGGTTCAGCCCACAAGAATGAGTATGACTTTCTTGACAGGCTCTATTTTCTCCTATATGTATTTGATAATGTAAGCTACAGAATCACTCAGTTCTGCCTGTGTAAAGACTGTACCTCTGCAAAATTCCAAAAGCTCTGAAATCAGTGTGCTAGAGATAACAAGCTATATTGACTGTTAGAAGAACAAGATATGTATTGAGCTTTGATGTTAGCTATCACCCGTGGGAAACACCACTGGAAGTTGGCAACAGCCAGCATTTAACTTTGTGTGACAGGAAATGTAAGCTATGAGGTTAGTTCCAAAATCCAGGTGATTTTGGTCAAGGAAGTCAAGTTTTCACTTTTAAGCACAAACCACTGCAATTATAAACAGGTAGTTTGTACCTGCAGACAGACAATGAACTGTCTGATTGCCCAAACAACATTTAACACTTCTGGTGTGCTTTTGAGTGAGATGCTTTTTGATGTTCCAAATCTAGATATGCTTACCTTGGATTCAGTAGAACACAACAGATTTTCAGGTACCTTGTGGTCTCACTTTATGAAATTAAAACATTCAGGTAGCTTTTCACTCTTCATCATCTGTATTACCACTTATCAACCAACTGAAGGCTCTTTATTTTAATCCTTGGAAAGACTGCTACACCTCATATACCTCAGAATCTCCCTAGGCCACACAAGTAAAATCTGGACAGTAAATCTGAGCTTCCCATTCAGCGCTGGACCTGAGTCCATCATTCCCTGGGCTTGGCCTCTGCTTTTTGAGTGAAAATTACTGTAGTGCCATCTAGTGCTACTCTGCTGATCCTTGTGTTTGTTGAATAGTTTCCAAGGACATTGCTCTAGATTTAATACTGCCACCTCTAAACACTCTGAAACCTTGAAAATGCAATTACCTTTCTTGGCAATATTCCCCGTTTTTTCTCAGGCAAGTCATCATATAGATTATATACATTTCTATAACAGACTTTGCAGCAATGCATTAAAATTGGTTTTGAGCTATGTGACAGTATGGAGTGGGGAAGGAGCTGGAGATTATCTTGCAAAGAGCATGTGTTCCCATATCTTCAAAATGTGCAACTTTTAAAAATAGGAATGCAGAAATTGCTCTGGAAAGTATGCCTATAGAAGGGAAGGAATCCTTGTTTCAGTGATGATTTTGAAGCATCAAGCCCAGCCCAGCTGGTAAAGAAACTATTCTTTTCCCTGTATATGTGGGGTGCTATATCTGTTGAAAAACTCACAGGGATTGTCACAGAAGACAACTTCCAAGACATTCAGTGCAATTCTGTTCACTAAAATGTACCTGGTTCATGTAGCAATTCTCCCTATTAACCCATCCAGGTCTCCTACATTCCCAGACTGGGAGGACTAGAGGATTTTGGTATGGACATGGGACAGCTGCCCTAACTGTAGTTGAAAACCAATTACCCAAAAGGCAGCATGTGGCTGCCTGCAGCCTGAAGCAGTGTGCCTCAAGACATCTCATGCTATATTTTTGAACTGTTTTTAAAGTATTCCGACAAAGACAGTCCCAGTGTGAGAAACCAATCAGAAGCAAGCACCTGGGGGCTTGTGAAGATCCTGCTGGGTTCCTGTCTACATCTGCAGAAGTTTTTGAATCTGACCTCAAGACACCTTGAGGTCAAATAAACCTGCTTTGCTAAAAGTGACTGATTTTGTGAGCTGTGGTACAATGTGACCTGTGGCCTGTGTGATTAACAAAAGGAGCTGCTGTTGCCAGATGTTCCACCTGTCTCCCCTGACCTCTTATTTAAAGTGCTGGCAGCAGCTACCCACCAGCAGTCCATCACCCAGTGGGCCAAATGACTATTTCTGTTTTCTTGAGGAGCTGTAATGTTGACACATTTATCTGAAGTAGTTTGAGGCTATGCCCATGGTAACAGTTGGGAGGTAAATAATTTCAGGTTCCACTTAGATCAGTAAACTCTATTCTATGATTTCTTTCATCTCACAATCATATAGTTCAAGAACTATATTGGGCTTGCTCTTGAAAAGTCCTACTGACACTCCCAGCATTTGCCTTTTCATCACACCTTCAATATGGTTCTAAAATTAGACTGAGTTCCTGAAATTAATATATTGCTCTTCAATCTACAAGCTGCAAATTGAACAACAAATTTTCATCTCAGCATGGAATTAACTTGAGGTAAGATAGGAAGTTTTATGTTTTGCCACATCTAAGATAATAAAGTAAATAATATAAATTATTTTCCATGTCTGCTTGAAACTTACAGCAATTTACTGGCTCACAGAACAAACTTAGCATGAGAGAGGACCTATAGGTAAGATACTAAAATAAGTAAGAGAGGGAAGCTTATAAATCTTTAAATGAATATTTACAAGAATTTGACCCAACCTACAAATCTAGAAACATTTTCACTTATTTTTTAACTTAGGAATAGGCACAAACTTCCACATACTTGATATCAATGTCTAGACCTTATTTTGTTTGAGTGAATTCATGTCTATTTAATAAGCAGAATGGTGCCAACAATTTTATAGAGAGCTCCACATGGTTCTTTTTCCTCTGGAATGTCTCCAAGCAAGTCACACTCTTAAAAAAAATATTTGGACCTCATCCTGTAAAGCCTTGTGTATGTGTCAAGTTTTACATGCTGAGAAGAGCCTCACTGATTTAAATAGAGTTAGTCACTAAGTAAAATGTTAAGCCTCTGCACAAATTTCACCAGGTTCAGAACTTTTGTTTGAAATATATTTATGTGTGCTCAAGCTTCCTTTTGGAAGAGCCCTTACTGTCCATTGCTCCATTTTTGTGTATCCAACACTTTCTACAGCTGTTCTAGTATTACTCCAGCCCAAATTTGCTGGAACATTTTACAAGATCCTGCAAGCTGTGGAAGAGGAAACTGCAAGTAGGAAACTTACCCAGTCTATATTTTTCAAGGATCAAGAGTGCAATACACGATCCTTTGAGCACTACTAATACATTTCTGTGAGTTAGTGACAGATAGAATTTGATCCAAAAAATTGTCTAAAATCCCCTCAGCAGGATGCCCCCCACTCCCCACCATGAATGCCAATAACTTTCATTTTTAAAAAAAGTTTCTAGTGCTGTTCCTGAAAAAAAATTCAAATGTGACTTAAGAATGACACAGTATAGTACCATCTTCCTGAGTACACAGATTATTCCAGAGTCTCTGCTGCTGCCCAACACCTTTTCAAATTGCAAAGGGGTACAAAAACCTTATGCGAGAAGACACTTTTCAGATTTTGCCATGGAAGTCCTACAGTATGACAGCAAACCTAACATCTTCCTGAAGTCTTTGAGGTGACAGTGTAAGCTATTTCAGAGGTGTTCACTGTCTATCTTGGACCATGCTCAAGTTAGAAATCTGAAAGCAGTGATTTATAATTACCATCTGACTGCCATCCATTTGGAACATATCACAGGAACTGTGGGAAGACTGATACAGTTTAATTTAGGGACATTCTTATTGACTTTTACTTTCCATTCTATGTTAGCTCTGATAAGAGTTTCAATTTTAAGACTGTGCTAAATATGTCTTAGCAGTAAAATATGCCAAGAGTGAGAATGAGCTATCTAAATTTTACCCTTTTTTAAAGGTCAGGATTACACTCCCATTCTATCTAGAAAACATTTCACACATTTTGTGAGCACAGTGTATTAAACAAAATTGAGCTGATTGACAGTGGCACAGCTAAAGACAGTACACAACTGTCTCATTAATTTAAAATGTCAGATAGATGTTCTGCTCTGGTATACTTCAAACAGGGTAAGAGATTTAGATATAACAGGTATAGATGACTTTTCCACTTACTACACAAGCAGTAAGTACACTTTAGGAAACAATATAGAAACAGAAGGCTTTAAATACAAGTATTTCCTTCCCCTAGGAGTTGTACAGGGGAGCCAACACGTGACTTCTGAAGATTCAGTGACATCTGGCTTCACCTTTTCCCCGCATATCATGTGATATTTGTCATATAAAGGTCTCCTCTCTGATGCTGTTCTGGCTGCTAAACCTTTAACCTTGATTTCTGTCTGAAGGACTTTTCTTGTCTGCTTTCTTTTGCATGGTTTGTTTTGTTGGGGGGTTGGTTGGTGGTTTTTTATTTTGTTTTGGCTTTGGTTTTGTTTTTGTTTTTAGGGGTTTTCTTATTACCCTCTGCTGCTTTTACCTGTGGGACTGAACTGGTCTAATTTGTCCTTTCTTTCATGGATGATCCTGAACATGGTACCAAGCAACAACAGAGTAGGGAACCAACCATTGCTCCAATACAAGTCCTTTCCAGAGCCCTGTGTGAATAAATGATGTCTCCACTCAACCTGATGCAGGAAGATACCTAACCACCTACTGCTATATTAAGCATGTATTTCATAAATAAGAGTCACATAAAGGGGGTGTGCACATGAGTATGAAGTGAGGTCAAAACTCTGTTCTACAAGATATTGCTCTTGGGTGTTAGAAGCTGATGCAGCAAGACTTGGAGTTTACAAAGGTGAAGAAAGGAAGGAACAACAGTGTAGGAAGAGAGCTGGGGAGGGGAGGGTGTGAGTAAAAACCAAGATGCACAGTTACAGTGAAAAGAGGGTGAATGAACTGAAAGAGAAGCAGCAAATAACAGCAACGGGCTGGCAAATAGAGGCTGATGCAGAAGTAGTAGAAGCCAAATTTTAGAGTTCAGGACTGTGGGCTGTGTCCAGAGGGACAAGGCCCCTTCCAGCTGTTGCTGTGCATCTCTAGACAATGGGAGAAAAGAAAGCATTTCAGGCCTATGGCTTTTGCTCCCTGATCTCAGCCATAAATAGATGCTTTGAGGAAGAATAAGATTTAAAAATGCTGAGGGAGACAGAAAGAAACAACAAGGGAAGGTGAGATAGGAGTCAGGCCTCAATGTGACTTGTGATTTTATTTCAGGCTGCTTGCCAACACGGTTTATTTTTTTTTTCTGGTTACTATTGGATAATGTAAAAATGTGCGTCAAGTTGTGCCCTGTCAAAGGTGATCAGAAGGCTTTCAGTCCTTAGCAGGGAAAAGGTTCTGCCACACCCCAGGTTTAGCCCCACATTAAACATTTAATATGGCCAAGGGCTGTCTGTGAAGGCAGTGCAGAATTCACTGGAGCTGTGTGGGTGGAGGTGGTCTCTGATAAAGATACCAGATAAATGTGAGAGCAAACTGGAAACTGAGCTGTGAAGAGCCTGTAAATGTCAATGTCATCTGTAGCCTAACATCACACTGAAATAAAATACATTTATAATTTACTCTTCCAGCATTAAGAAAGATTCAGATACCTTGATGCCCTTGAGTATGGCAGGTCAGTGCCTGGGATCCTCTTCCCATCTGTGCTCTCTCCCAGTGGGAGGGAGGCTGTCTGATCTGCACTGAAACCCTGACTTGTAGTTGTGAAGGCAACAGGGAGTCCATTTCAAACTGTCTCACCCCAGATATCTTCTTTACTCCTTACTTCAGCACCTTTAAGAGTGAAGAGGAAATTGGTGAATGCACACTGGATCCTGTCACTGAGCTTCAGGGCTTCGGGCTCAGGTGCAAAGGTGCTGCAGCATCCATCTCCCTGAGGCATGGGGTCCTCCATCAGCCTCCTGATGGAGGACCCCATGCAGGTCCTAGAGCAGGAGACTTCCAGAGCCAGTACTGCAAAGCCAGCCTCTGGAGCAAAGGAGGGATGGAGAGAGTTATTCTACGCCTTCTCTGTTCCCTGTTGTAAAGTAATAGTGCATGGGCAAGTCGTTTTCATAACTCACTACAGATTAGCCGGTATTTAATAGGAGTTGCTGGTTTTACTTTCAAAAGAATTGACATGTTGCAGGATTGTCAGCTCTGGAGCCAATCTCTTGCAAAGATATCCCATTTCACATTGCTGACTAACACACCCGTCTCTCAGTGGCACTGTTTCTTATCCCTCCTGTTTAACAGTCAGATTGATTTTCATTCTTTATTACCATTTCTTTAGTTTTACACAGTTCACTGCTGTAAATCCAAATAATCTCCATCTGGAATATCACTTTGGCTCTCTTTTTTCATATTACTGGGAACTCAGTTTTGTCAGTGTTTCAGTTTAACTCTGCCTTCTTTTTTTGGGTAGTGAGTTGCTGGAAGGCTATTTGCTGAGTTTCTTGGTGGATTGCATTAGCTTCTCATTCTGATTTAAAGGTACCAAACACTAAAAGTTAACAGATTATGTCACAGCAGAAGTATTTTTTTTCAAAAAACGGGAATAATGCTTGTAATTGATTCCTTTTTTGTCCTCCCAATACTTGCTGTATATTTGTGATGGCCAGTATCAAGACACCAAGTTTCACAACTGTGCAGTTGTTTCCTGAAATCTCTGTAACTCCTTCATGATAGTGGAATGCCTTTCACCCTCCTCCAATATTTATACAGCTTCATGTCTCAGTAAGTTTAAATATTATTTTTATTTAATAGTGATAATGTGGATTTCTATATAACTTCACTTGTCTTTCCATAAGATCATTGTCTTTCTATTATTCTTTTCCCTTACAAATGTAAGCGGTATCTTAGAACAGACTTCCCTCTTTACCAAGTGTTCAATTAAAATCATCTAAAGGCTCCTCTTTATGATTTCTGCACATGCAAAGCAGAAAGCAATGACCTAATTCAGGACAAGGCTCTGTCCTCTTTTTCACAGTAGATCCAGAGATCCCTGCTGACTGGTCTGGAGTTGTGGTGCCTTTGTTCACATAAGAAAAAATTTTTGCTTTAATGTGTAGCCAGCAGCACAGTTCTCATATTGTCAGGAAGATGTTAATTCCTATTAGTGTTTCAACTTTGCTTTCAGAATGGTTACAAAGCTATCAGATCTTTTACAAGTGTGGTCTGAATTTCCATTGATAAATTCAGGTGTTTCACAAAGTACTGCAGAAATCCATTACACCATAATATAAAGACAACTGATTTTTAAAAAAATTTCCCTTCAAATTTGAATGAATTTGAAATCTCTTTGACTGTCTGGGCCATCCTTTCCCACAGTATAGAATGAGGGTGCTATTGAAGCAAGTTGATACCTACTGGTGCAGCAATCATCAGCCTCTCTAATGTGAGGGATTAGCTGTAGATGTCTTAAACTTTTTCCCTTTCCTTGGGTCTAAAATTTGGCAGATTCATAATCTGTTCAGAGGCCTTTCTGTAATATGGTTGAAATATATTTTAAAATTAACTGAGCCAAGAAAAGGACACAGAAATTGTTCTTCTTATTTTCTGTTCATTTAGCACTGCTGTGTGATTTGAGATTCTCTGTCAGAAAAAAATACTTGGTTTGCTGACATGACTTCTGTGATCTGAAGTAAATATTGTCAAAATTGAAAAGTTTGAAAAGGAGTTTTCATTCTTTTTGAATTTTTAATAGTCTACTCTTATCCAACTCTGAAGATTTCATTCTAGGCTTCTGCTCGTAAGTTAAAAAAATCCTGTCCCAATAAATGGAGCTTCTCTTCACTAAGAGGTACACTGAGAAAATAGTTCCCACCCTCTCCACACAGGTAAACTCCCTTCTTTTTTGGGGCCAGAGCCCTTGGGTTTACCTTGAGGGTTTCAGGGAAACTGGAGAAGGCTGGCCTGTGGATCCCTTGGCATTTGTCATTTCAAAAGCCAGGCTGGGTGTATTTCTACTGAAAGTGCTGGGCTTGATTAGTGAAATGCAGCTGCCCCTACCATGCCAGAATAAGACAAGATGATCTGCAATGACTCTTTCTGGCTGCAGGGCTTATGAATAAATGAAGTGATTAAGGGACATACAGAAAAAGCCCATGTTCTTGAGGAGTCCTGCTGCACAGGAGGAACAGTAAATATGTTCATGTGCATGAAAAGCGGAATTAGAGAGGCTTAAAGGATCTTCAAATTATTTCCCAAGATCTTAAAACTTTGCTTTCTATTTTTTAAGGTACAGGTTTTCCATAGAATTCATCTATAGCTTGAACACATCTGACAACTTTTATTATTTTATGTAGTAATTACCTTCTGCTCCTGACAGAACAGTACTGGCACAGCACTGTAACAGCACTGACACTGGCTGCAGGATTCCTATGTGCCACTCATTCTGTCACAACACATTTTTCTACCTCTGGAATGTTTTTCAACTCTTATTGACTGCTCTCATCTACAGTGGAGAGACACTGAAAAAAGTTGTGGGCTCTCCTATTATATGTTTGCTTCCTAGAAAGACTTATTGCTTTTGTTGAGATATTTATGAAAACTAATTCAATTTGGTTTAAAATACATATGAGTTGCATTATTGTTTTAAGAGTCGCAATGATTTAAAGAAAGTATCTTATTATAACTCCTAGGCTCTGAAGGAGCATAAGTTTTCCATAAAATAATGCTTTATTTTTCAAAAAGAGTTGGTTTTACTCCACATGCCAAAAGCTAAGACATTTGAGAATGTGAAAATCTTTTTCTATTTTCATTGGAAAAGAATTCCCCTTTCTGATGATATATGATCTTACAGCTTTGTAAGGTGATATTAGCCTCTATTATTGCTAACATTTATTTTGGAGAAAAAGTCAGCAGGGAGGACTATGGGGCTTAGCAAGAGAGTAGAGACCATTGTAACTACATTAATTGTCCTGGCATTTCTAATATTTCTTCAAATAAATTCATCTTAGTGTTACAGATCCATTACAGTTAAATGCCAGTAAGCTTTACGCTGTTGTAATGTGGTTTTAGGATTTAGAGTGACATCATATGAAATTGTTTCTCAGCCCACTGCATTTTTTCAAAATAAAGCTCATTGTTAAGATAATTATTTACCTTGTCTCTCCTTACAGATTTGACTTTTTTTGATAACAATGCTGCCTCCACACTTTTCAGATAAGGGCCATGCATGGGGCTGGACATCTCAGCTGCAGCCCCAGCCTTGTTTAAAGGTTAGTGTGAATAAACAAAGTTCTCAAATGAAGTTAAAACAATTAAATGGAAGGAATTAACTGGAGTGCAGAGAAATGAACAGAAATATAATGAAACTGTACTCATGGAAATCTTGAGATATCATTTGCTTCCATACAAATAAAGAATTTTCATAAAAGGAAATTAAGTGAGAAATTAATAAATGAAATTTAAAACGAAGAAAGGAAATAGAATGTAATTAAATGAAACTGAAAAAAAGGAAAATTCTGAAATGAAAACAATTAAACACAATGGAATGGATGGAAGTTTTAGTGAAATGGCCCAAACCTTTATGAAATTATAATCATGAAAATCTCAAAAATTCATGTATTTTTTCATGAAAATTCTTCATTTCATGAAAGGAAATGAGATGAGAAAATAAGGAATGAAGTGAAATGAAAAGATGGAAGAGGGAATGGAATGGAATGGAATGGAATGGAATGGAATGGAATGGAATGGAATGGAAAAAAAAGGAAAATTCTTAAAAGTTATTTTTTTAAAATGGAATGGAATGGAATTAAGTGCAGTGTAATGACCCTAACCTTAATGAAATGATACTCATTAAAATCTTGAGATTTCATTTCATGAAAGAAAATTAAATGAAGAATTTTAATTTCATGAAAGGAAATGAAAGGAAAAATCAAGGAATGAAATGTAATGAAAAGGCAGGAAAGGAAATTGAATGAAAAAATGAAACTGGAAAAAAGGTATTTCTTAGGAGAAGTTATATGAATGGAATGGAATGGAATGGAATGGAATGGAATGGAATGGAATGGAATGGAATGGAATGGAATGGAATGGAGTGAAGTGCACTGAAATAAACTGAAAGTTAGTGAAAGTATACTAATAGAAATCTGAAGGAAATTTCATTTCCTTTCACGAAATGAAAATTCTTCATGAAATGAGAAATCAAGGAATTAAGTGAAATGAAAAGACAGGAAAGGAAGTAAATGAAATGAAATGAAATGAAATGAAATGAAATGAAATGAAATGAAATGAAATGAAATTGAAAAAAAAGAAAATTCTGGAACAACTTACAGGTGTTTTAAGCCCTTATGCAGCAGTGGCTGGAGTCTGCTTAGTGTGTAAGAAGACAACAGATGCTTCTGATTAGGCAACTGAACCTCAGTGTTTCCACAGTGTGTGCTTCAGGAAGGAGTTTCTCTTTCCTTGAAATATTTGATGGAATTTGCCAGAATCTGAACTATTATAGCTGGAAAGTTACTCCCAAACTTTGAATACATCTCTCTCGGTCCTAATTTTTTGCCAGCTGTAATCTTGTTGAGTGGTCAACTTGAAAAAAAGGGCATAAGATGTAACATGCAGTTACAGTCAACCCTAGGTAATAATTCTGTAAGTTTTTTTTACACTCATGAACATTCAGGTTGCCTGTACAGTCCATATACCTATCCTAGAGTGTTAAATTCCCTGAATGAAAACACTAAGCAAACAATCTGGGGGTATGAGTGGTGTGGGGAATGCTACAGACATCTGTGGTTGTGAAAAAAGGAGTTAAGTACTTTGCTCTGTCTTCAGTTTCCTGATGACAGGAGTGGAAAACAATTACCATTTTTCCAGTTGAATCCTAAGTTTATTGTCTTGGGAACATTCCTTACAGATGACAGAAAGGGAAGAAACTATCCTACCAGATGTACTTCTAGCTATTCCATTACTTATCTCTCCTGCCACTTGGAAGTCTGTTTATGTGGTTTATTAAATATTACAGCTTACTGTTTAAAACACCATACAACAGAACTGCTAGAACTGCTATGTTACCCTCCTTTGTTCAGCTCTTGTCTGACAAGGTCATTGTTTAATCAGTCTAGGCACATAAAACCTAAACACAGTAAGACAATAAACTGTTCTCTTTTTCCTATCAGCTGTAAAATCTGCAGGATGACTGACAATTATAAACACCTCAGGATGTGAGGTATGAAATCCTTTTTGATACTGAATTCTGATATATACATTCTGTCTTGGAGGCATGGTCTCTCTAGCAAAGAGCTATGTTAAGCAAATAAATTGGAACATATGAAATGTTCCATTCTTAAGCCTCCGTTGCATCTTCCTCTTGCTAATGTACATTAGTAACTTTCAACATTAGTAACTTCCCCCCCTCTCTTCTGTTTCTGCATCAGGCAGAAAAAGCTATTTTTTAATTTCAGATTTCTGGGCAGCTAGTGAACTTCTTAAGCACTTTACAATAAAGTATAAACTCCTGCCCCTGTGCTTCCTACATGGCACACATAGCTCAGTGAGGAATGTATCTTTTACAGGACCTTACATTCTATATTGGTCTGTACTTTAAAAATACATGTGATACAAACATTTAAATAGGTTAACTGCATTTGGTTCTTACTGTCTCTTTACTGAGACAAAGCAATATAGTGGCTAAACTCCATGCCATGATCTGTGTATCACACAAAACAGAGGATGAGTGCACACTTCTGAATTAGCTCAGATTACCTTTGTTGTGATGAGAGTGAGTGCAGTGATCTGGGATAGAAGTGAGAAATGGATGGACAAAGGCAGCACGGTCATTGTCCAAGACAGGTTCACAGTCAGGCACAAGGGGCTTCCTGCCACCACTGCAATTTGCGCATCCAGAGGCAGCCAAGGCATGCCAGCTCTGGGGGGAGGGAAAAAAAGGGTAGGCATATTGTTAAATTGATGGGAAAGGTCATGTATAGCTGTCACTCCATCTGAGCAGAGTAAATACAGGTTTTCCTGAAGTTTAACAGCATTAACAAGACTAGAGATCTATAGCTGGAAGGGATTTTCTGGTATCATTTACTCCATGCTCCAGCATCAGCACAGAATAATGTCAATCACACTATTTCTGACAGATGCTTATTTATTAACAGCTGCCAGTTAAGGTGATTCTGCAGTAATCACAAGCAGCATTCCCTCATGCTACTTCATTGCCCTTCTAACCTGACAGTTTTTCTAATTGCCAATCCAAATCTGGTTACAAACTAAGGTAATTATTTCTTAACTTTGTACCTGCAGTGGTACAAGGCCAGTTGAATCAGTTTAATGAAAACTGAAAACATACTCAGCAGATTCCTATAATTTCCCTTTTCTCAGTTTCCTCTTTTTTTTTTCAGCCTAAATTCCTTCTATCCTTTCTCACAGCTCAGGGTTTCTGAACTGCCTGTCAACTTTTCTCTCAGCTCTCACTAGTTTTTCATCTTTTAAAAACACGGTGCCCAAAATGTGGCTCTGTATTCCAGATGTGGAAGAAAAACAAAGTGCCAAACAGACCCCAAAAATTATCTCCTTTGGCTTATGTGTGCTCCTGTTATTAAAACTTCCCAGAACATTGCTGGTTTTGCAATCCTGCCACGTCAGTGACTCATGTTCAGCTGTGACCCGCGTAACCCAGGGTGCTTCATTGCAGAGAGGGCTGTGGTGAGCCCTGCTTAAGGGTCTTGAGCTGACTCTGAGGGACAGATGAGAGTGGATCACGGGATAGATCACATCATCTTGTGACAGCTGTGAGGGAAGAGGGTCTCAGGGCCTGTATCCACCAGCCACAACCCAACCAGACACAGTTCAAGGATAGTTTGCACAGGGACCTAAGTGCAGTCAGTCCCTGAGAAAGGCTTCTTCCTGCTCCTGGTTTTAGGAGATCCTTGCATTCATCAGATCATTTAATACAATAGAAATAGACTGCAACAAAAGTAAATGGATTAGAGGGCAGTGGGGAAGAGATGTCAAGCACATGCAGGTCAGTTGACATACTTAAAGGTCACGGGTCTCTATACTGTCATGCCTCCATGTGCTGAAGAAAGCCCAGAGGAGGGAGCTCACACCTCTAATAGTGTGCTTTTCTTCAGGGAGCTTCTTTTCACCTTGCTTCCACCTCCAAATTAGTAGAGGGTTCATCCCACCTAACATCTAAACTGGTGTCATGTGTAAGCCCCTTTTGGTTTTTCAGTAATCTGGGAAAAAAAGAACTAACTTTCAAGCCCTGGATTCACCACATAACAAAATAAATGTCTCAGAGACGAGGTATGAATCATGTCCTGAATGTGCTGCCTCTCTCCACTGATCAGTGAGGAGTGGCTAGATCAGCCTTAGGCCAGCTGTCAAATTATTTGACAGCCATGTAAAGGCAATCACAATTATTTCCTTAATGATGGGCCAGACTCTCTAGTCAAGGTGACTACTTTTCCAGAAAAGCCCTCATAATCTGTTCAAGGCATAACAAAATTCACTATATGTATGAGAATGCATAAAATTTAATTTAAATGCTGAATATCCCCTCTGTTTTCTGTCTTCCACACATCCTCTGCCTCTAGCTCTAGTTATCTATAGCAGATTGTCTTTTCCCAGCCATTCCTGGCAATACCTCAATAACGAGCAGCTGGGTCACATTCATGGAGTCGCAAGAACAAGACAAAGCTATCAGTTAAAAATTGTATCTCCTCTTCCCAGCTTTCATTGGCCTGGCATAAACTGACAAAGGGATATCTTTTTTTTTTTGCCTGCCCACATTTCTCACTGCACGTAGAAGGAAGTGCAATTTGCTGTCACAGCAATTTTTCCCTTTCACACTTGGCTAGCCACACTGTACATTTCACAGAGATCTTTCCACTCAGCTGCTGCGAGTAATGGCCCCGAGGTACCAGATATCAGAGGCTGTGGTGTCTCAGCTTTGTTAGCAGCCATAGAATTCTATGCTACAACAATACATGCTTTACTCATCTTACTAGAACAAATACTTTGGTAGCAAACTCATGAAATGCAAACTGTTGACAGAAAGGTTTAGCTGGCAGATTTTTGCAGAGTGCCACATGTACTAATACATACATTTATATGTATCTTGGGTTCTACCAAGCTTCATGCAAGAACCAGAAGGTAAACATCAATCCCTAGAAAGAGGAATAATTAATAGCTAAATGTGGAATGCAAAGGGCTGCTGTTATGGTTGGGTCAGAAGCTGCAGAACAGCTCTAATCTAGAGCAGAAGATCATCCTACTTAGCTCCATGAAGAGTACCGTGCATTTGCCACTAGTGGGCACGCAGAGGTCCTTTTCTGACACTGACTGGATCTCCTAGTTCCAGTGCAATGTCATGGGAGAGACAAGGGAAATCGCAAGCATAGAAAGTCTTTTCTGTGTCCTTATCTATATTTGTATTTGGTAACTGGAAAAACACAGTTGTGTGAGATTAATTAGGTGATGGTTCAGAGCACCGTTAGCTTTTATTTTGGCTGAAAGCTCTTTGTAGTCATGTTCTGTACTCAGTGGTTGAAAGCTGGTCTGCATTTTCAAACACTAGATGGTGCCAAGGGTTCACATATAAAGAAAAGCAGCGAAAATACTCAATTTACTGGCAATACTGGTGTCGTTTGGTCGTTCTGTAGTTCTGAACTAGCTCAAAATCTATTCTTAGAATGTCTCATTACCAAGGAAGTGACAGGGAAAAAAAATTCTGTACCAGAGGATACTAACCCAAGTAACCCAAGTCACAGCTAAATTATTGTTGGAGTCCCCAGACAGAACAGCAACGCAGACACAAAGTTTCAATACAGGGATGTTATCAGAATGGACCTAGTGTTTTCTTAGATAGAAAATTTTATGTTTGCTCATTCAATACTCTTACTGGTCTCACTATAGAACCAAACTCTTGGGAACGAGAAATAAATTACCCCAACTTTAAATCAGAAATGCATAATATCCTCTGCATACTGCTTTACAGCAGTATTTGGGGGAAAATCTGTAGCCATTTTTCAATCCAGTATCTTGAGGCAGTTTGTATGAAACTTTTATCTGTGAGATTACGATACTGATAGTTTGTAGGAAGACTGTTATTAAATTAACAGCAAGAAAGGTAAAAAAAAAAAAAGGGAATATTTGATACCTCATTAGCATTTCTACTCTAATACTCTGTTGTTTCAAGTTATTGACACTTTTCAATCTTCCCAGTCCAGATTTTCCTGTTTGTACACAGTCAGAGTTCTGGGGAAGAGGAATGTCTGTCTGCCAAGGATAAGCAACAAGTGTGGAATTATCTGAGTCTTGGGGAAAGTGCCCAGTTCGGGCAGTTACCTGTCAGCACAGGTGTTAGATCCCGATCCTGCATTCAGAAGGATCCTCCTAAGGAGCCTCTCACAGATATCAATGTAACTTCATAGATCTCCATGTAACTGGACAGAGAGTCTGTCTTCTCAGTGGAGAAAAGTACCATTTCTTAAAGCCTTCTGGTCCAAGTCTTTAGGAAGGATCCTTGGATCCACATTTGATGAAAAATTCTTCCCTGGAAACCGGGCTAGGACGCCTCCACAGTGCTGTCCCTATGTGCCCTGTGGCAGCACCATCTATGCAAAGAAAGGAAGTTCCTCCTGGATGACTGGCCCACAGGTGCCTCTCCAGTAAGCTGACCCAGTGCCCAGGACACAGGAAGAATGTGCTGCAGCCCAGCAGGAAGCAGGCTGAGCAAACAGAAGGCACCTTGTCTCCGTTGTTTGTACATCCTGCATTTACCAGAGCCACGCTGCCTTAACAAACTTGTGTACAGAAGCTGTGGTGGGGACAAACATTCCAAAGGGGAAACAACAATGTACCTCTGCCTAATGGATGAAGATGTCTGGAGATACAACAAAGTCTAAGGAATTGTGAAGAATGAAGACAGACCATAATACAGAATTATCTGGGTGGCATGGTCAACTGGACACAGAAGACATAATCAAACATAAAGTTTTACATCAAGGATGAAAGCATAACCCTCATATTCAGAGAACTGGTGAAGGCCGGGTGAGCTCTCATGCAAAAATGTGACATTGGAAAGGATTTGGCAATGAGTGAGGTGGATTGACTGCTGAACATTCAGCCTGTGCTCTGATTCTGCAGCCAAAAGCACTAATGCAATCCATAAATGTACTTATAAATCAAAAGTGAAGGGGCCTATTTGACATTTGTGTGATTGATCTCCACTAATTTCAGTGTGGAGGCACTAAGAAGGTTTAGAGTAGACTCAGAGTTGCCATTAAAAATTGGAAAACAGTTTGCAGTGAAATATTTCAGGAATTTGGTTTGCTTTGCTTATGAAACTTATGTGAGTCTATGACCCCCTGTGCAGTTTCTCTGCAGATTAGTTCACTTCACATGACCACTGGGTGCACTGTGTCATTTATAATGCACGTGTGTATGTGTAGATCAGCTAGTTAGGGTGAGGTAATTTCAATCTCATTTTGACTCAGTTGCATTTTGCAAAGTTAAGTTAAATATTTTTCTAAAAAGAGAGGCCCGGTGACAGGAGATGAATCTGTTACCCATCCACTAGGGATCTCATGTAAGAAACAAGGACTTTGTTTAGAAACCCAGTTCTGAGAACCAGCTACCACAAGTTTCACCTCATGCCTGTCTGTGCAACTGATTGCTGCAACACCATCCCCCAAAATCCAGGGAAGTCCTGAGAACACAGGCGAGCCCCACTGACACAGGACCACAATTCATGACTGGGGGATGAGCACAAGCTGGAACATACCAATGCATCTGTGGGTAAAATGCAGCCTTGTTGCCCAGATGATGAGCAGTCCTGCCCTTAAGCACTCCTTCACAGCCAGAGTCTTGTTTCCTGCCATTGTCACTGTAGATCATCTGTCAAAGAGTGGATAGGTTCAAAAGGATAACTTCAATTTCTAGGTGTCCTTGCAAATCCACCTACACAGCATCAACTCAAGCCCAAAGCCAGAAGCCTTCAAACTAAATGATACTGCAGATAAATGAGCTGCAACGCTCAATAAGCAAAACTTTCCCGGCAGTAAGCAAAACATCAAATAAATGGGGTTTATTTCTCCTTTTTAATGGGAGGTGAGAGGTGAGAAGAGAAAAAATAGCAACAGATCCACTAGATATACCTGAATTGTACATAATTCACAGGTCAACTACATCACTCCTAGTATGAGATTAGAAATAGAGCCATCATAATTCTTCAAAAGCTATCAGGAATGACTGAGATAAACAGCTACTGCCCTCAGATTGATGTTCAGGCTCAAGAGGGATGAACTGGTGAGTACATCTATGAGCACTCTGTGAAAAGAATATTCATTGTCTAGAGTTGGCAAGCAGCTTACAGAAATAAAGTCAGTTTGTGATACAGACCACATCAGTGTTCCCAACCTACCATACAATACTATCATAGATCATTAAAATGGCTCTGGGTGTCAGAACTGTCTTTCCTAACTTTGCTTCCCAACTTAAACTGGTTATGTGATACCATGCCAGAGTTTTCCCTTCCACAAACGTGAGTTTTACACACATGTTCACCTAAGAAACTCTGTTTATGCACAAGTAAATAAGAGTTAAGCTCAGGCTAAGAAATTAAGGAATAAAGAAATACTAATAAAGAAATACTTAACCAGATCACTGTCCATTTACCAGTTTATAGCCATTAAAAA
Source organism: Fringilla coelebs (assembly GCF_963513975.1). Classification (NCBI taxonomy): domain Eukaryota; kingdom Metazoa; phylum Chordata; class Aves; order Passeriformes; family Fringillidae; genus Fringilla; species Fringilla coelebs. The sequence continues at coordinate 87,501,807 of NC_140030.1, forward strand.
ATTTCATATGTTATCCATATCTGAATTTTTCAACTGAAAAACCCAAATCTTAGTATTTCCATGCTTCACAGTGAAGTCACAAGGTCTAATCCATGAAACTCCAAAGTGTGATGAGGTCCTCAGCTAGAGGATAGCTAGAAGAACAGACAGATTTATTTGAAAGTACAGAAAATTATCTGAACAATTAATAGGAGGGAAATAGACTCTGTTTCACTCTATTAGGATGAATGGCATTTTGCCTGGAATATGAGTCATGAAAAACATTATATTCTGAGTGTAAGACATGGCTAGGCAAGAAGGAAGGGGGAATAGTAATCTGGAGGATAAATTTCAGGAAGAAATAACTAAGAATACACTGAGGTGTATATTAATGCATGAATAACTACTGTAAGATTAAAAGCTCAGCTGCATCTTATCACTTTGAAAGTCATTCAAGTCAAAAGACTCCAGAATTCTGCTGAGAGAATTAATCACATCTCAAAGGCTGTCAATACAGCATGTGAGAGCATAGCACAATGCATTCTCAGACTGGGACACCTGCCTCTGGAAAGTTTTCAGTACAGTTTGATGAATCACAGTTAGAGCTTCTTGAGTCATTGCAAAACTTTCATTAACAGTTTCAGACCCTAATAAATGCTTGCAATACTAACTGAAACTCACAGCTCTCCCACAGAACAAGGAAGGTTCAGCAGACACAGCCTGGTCCAACACAAAGCTTTGAAGAAAGTGAAATGTGAGAAAAGACAGAGACTCAAAACTGAAACATAATTCATTGCTTCTACAATAAATCCCCCAGAATTACTGATGGCATATTCACCTTCTTTGGTCACATGTAGACATTTTATTGGTACTTAGACAAGTACTTTGCAAAATGATGATAGCAATGCTGGCACCTATAACCACACTCAGAAGTCTCAGATTATGGTGGCAGCAGTTTCTGTTTTCTGGGGTTTTTTTGTGGAATGGGGTCACTGAACCTTCTCTGGTACCACAGGGTATTGCTATTGTCAGCAGTGACTTTTCAAAAGGAAGGACACCAGAAACACAAAAGCATGTCAGGGATGAGATGGGGAAAGCTGTGGGCATACCTTAGTGACAGTAGGAAAAAGCAGACAAAGTTCCAGTGCTCAATGACTACTTTTTACCTGAAGTGCTTGCCAAATGTAGTCCTATGCACTGTCATTAACAAAATCCAGTCTTACTAAATGTTGTTTGTGTAGAGTTTTTGCAGGCCCTGATTTGACACATCTATCACTGACATCAAACAAGTCCCGCTTTGAGGAATTTTTGATTAAATGGGCTGATACAGACTGCATCCAAAGCTATTTCCAGACGACTTTTGGAAAAATATTGCTTGCAGCAAAAGCCTGGACAAAAGATGCATCCAGTATGTTTTACACATTATTCAGCTAAAAAATACATTGGATAATTTGATTTGCTGCTATAGTTGAATCTACTCACTTATGCTATCAGCATAAAAGCAACTCACACACACACTTAGATGCACTCTGCCTAGTTTTTTTGTATTACTGTGCATGTGGCCTCTGAATTTTGGTTTGGCAATGTATGAAGCCTATTGCCTAGAACTTCTTTTGAGGGCTATCAGTTTTATTTAATTATATTCAGATTTTAAATGTATGGCTTTGATTTTTCTGTCTTGATTCAATGCCCAGTGAAGTCAGTGGAAAGTTCTTATTGACCTAAAAGGAAGTTGTTTGAGGCACTTTTGTGTGGCTGGTTTGATTTGACATTAAAGTTGTTCTTTAAATATGTTCCCCATATTTAAAATGGGTTTGGAACTGTCACAAAGTACTGAACTGTTTCTGAATGCAGAGAAATGACTAAAGAGCACAGCTTGTGAGAGCCTGCCCCAGCTCTCACTGAAATCAGCAGGAGCTGTTTCATTTACTGCAGGGGAAGCTGAGCTAGAGCTGAAGATCAGAATGACATTTATTCCAGGATTTTTTCCAGAAAGTGAAAACCTAATATAAAAACCAGATGGTTTTGCCCTTTCTGGGTCTTTATTGAGTTGGAGAGAAGGTAGGATCCCAATGCTGGCCACAATTGAATGAATTTAATTAAATTAAATCCGCAGATTTAAATTTCCAGTGTTCTGTGAAACTCTCCACTTTCATCTTTAAAAAAAAAAAGAAAAAGAACAAAAGGAAAAAAGTAAACTAACTGCTTTTAGAACTACAGAGAAAGGTGGAAAACCATAAATCCTAAGAGCTCAGAAATAAAAAGGCCAAGTCCCTCCTCACAGAAGGATATGTGGTAAAATGCTATGATTTTTAAATCAGCTTCATAGTTTGGAGGACTGATACACTTTGAAAGGCTTAGTGTCATTATTGCCTCTGTCTCACTATGCTGGATAATTACTCTCTGGGCCATGACATTTCTCTCAACAGAATCAACACTCCAGTAATACCAGAGGCTGTCCAAAAAGTCAAATTTTAAAAGGTAAAAGTCATGCAAGCATGTCATCAAAATTAGTTTCATCATGAACTCACATGCAAATGTATTAAATATGGTGTTAAAGCCTTGTTCCTTGTATGAAATCAAAGTGGAAGATAGAAAACCTTGCTCAAAACTATGTAAGAATGCACCAGATCATGTTTTTTTCTGGAGGGAAGCCTGTGTCATATACAGGATACCAAAAATTTTTAGGAAACAGATGCTGTTTGGAATTCCAAGGCTCTATTACTAATACAAGAATGACTATTGACAACCCTAACTCAAATTGTGATCTGCTGTTCATCCACTGTACCCAGATTTCTTCAGCACAGAAACTATTGAGAGAGCAGCTATATCACACATGCTCATGAAATATCTGAGCACTTTACCAGCTCTGCACACCTTGTTATGCTACTCTGCTGTTCATATGGAAAATGCTTGCTGTTTTCTCAGCTGTGAACATCTTCAGGACCTTCTCCCCCCATTGTCTCCTGCAGTACATGAAATATGCCCTACACACCTGAGTTGTAAGATTTTAACATGCACCTACTAAGGCTGGGAAAATCAGACATTGCTAATAGGAAGGATGCAGCCAGTGCCTGGCTGCTTTCCTCTTTTCTTAAAGCACCGTATTACCACTTCTTGAGAAATCATTTTAACTTAATGAGGTATCCTCTTGCTAAAATGGCCTATTAAACCTCATGAGTCTGCCATATCAGACTTATAAAGAATATTTTAATGGAAAAAAATAATTATTTTTTAAAAGGCCCTGCTCCCAAAAGCCAAAGGGGTTTTATAATTTTATGAATCCCCAAGCTTTTATTTTCTTTTCTCCTTTTTTTAATAACATGGATGATAAATAATCTAAACTTTAATCTTACTTTAAAGATTTGTAAGCTTTAAAATCTTAATTTTTCTTTGGAAACGCACTGCACACATTACTTCTATCACTGCCACTGCTGGGTATTTTTAATTCTGGATATTCACATAGCAACTGGTTAGAAAATTCTCCTATTATTTCTTTTGTTGAAAGTATGTCAAGGATAAGCCTTTTAGTAGGGACCTTTATGAGTCAGTATTTAAAGACCAATTAAAAAAGCTATCCCCATGCAAAGAGAAAAAACAGCAAATAGTTACAAACACATTGGTCATGAGTGAAATGAAAATAAGAACAAACAACAACGTACCCAGTTTTGTTTATCATCTGAGATCTGTTCCAGAGCCACCTTTTAAGAGGCCTCCCTTTCAATTGTATATAACAATTCGATACCATAAGCAAAGGCCAGACCTTGAAAGTGTTCACATGTAGGTATTACCTCTGTTCTGGAATTTGCCTGGGCTAAGATGATTAAAGTGATGGTGGTCCTGAGCTGTTCATCTGACCTGGTGATACAGCAGGCCAGCAGGAACTCACAGACAGTGACCCTAAGACCAAAAAACATCTAGGAGCAGGCTAAAAGAAATGAACATTTAGAGTGTGATGAGAAGAGAGATTTGCAGAGCTCATCCTTCTTACTTAGTGTGACTGTGCTTTCCCTTTCTTTTGCTAAGGCCTTTTGGGATTCATCTCTATTTTTGCCCTGGCAAGCTGCTCATTTCTTTGGCTAGTTTGAGGCTATGATAATACTGTTGCTTTGTTAATAATTGGTAAAAGCATTTTTAGGGATTACTGCAGCAATGACTTAGGGACTTGAATGAAGAAAATGGAATACAGTGCAGGGAAGAAGTATGCACAAAAGAAAGGTACTTTATGGAAGGTGTGAAAAATCCTTTACTCAAAAAAATCTCCTTCAATAAATTGCATCTTCTGCTCACCTTCTCTAATACTGGAAGATTACCTTCTTTTTTATCATGGCTTTCTGGGCTGAACCCTTTTATTTGTGAAAGGAAAGAATTATTTATCCAATGCTTTTGATGTGACTCATATTTCATTTGGGGGTCACAGCTTCTATGTGTCAACTTGATTTTGCTCTCATTGTAATTCAAATGTTTGTGAAGAAGCTCCTCTACTGCTGCAGTGCATGGGAGACCTATTTTCTCATCCCCTCAGCACAATTACTACCTGTAAACTTGGGGTTCTGGTTTGATTTTTCAGACTATATTTGCTGGTTTTCTGTATAATAAATCCATATTGTTTTTTCTGTATTTAGAAAATATTCTAAGACTTCACATTTAGAAGGGCCTCCCACTCTGCCTTGATTTGCATTCAGAAAAACAGTTAAACAAAAAAAGTTTAACCCTAGAAATTTATCACATTGTGACTGGGACAGAAATTGGCCAGAACTCAAATTTTGTGAACTCTCAGCAACATTCAGATCCAGGTGAAAGGTTGAAGACTGTAAATGTACCTGAGTCACAACAGATTTGCACCCAGAGGAGAATTCTCACTTTCTTGAATGGAGGGAAAAAGGAAAGAGCAGGTCTGGATGCAAACCCCCAGCTCCTCTTAGCATGTGTCCTCAGAGTAATTGCACAAGTTAACTGCAGGTTTTTTCATTAAAGCTGTTTTCAAAGCCTGGATGGACACCTGTATTTCCCATTTGGGCTCTATGGGTCATTTGTAGCACTACAACTGTAAATCCTTTAGAGCAGAGTTTTCTGCTCTAAAATCAGGTATTTCCTTTCCTGTAAAAGCTCATCTGTGCTTTCATGTACACTTAGTGATGCTGTCTTGATAAAGGTCTCGATGAGATGATGACCATTAAGGATACTGACAGGCTGTCCCCATGTAAGTACCACCCACTACCCTTCATTATTTATTGTCCAGCTCCTTATGGGAAAATCTGTTTTTCAGAGTCTTGGATGCCATGTTGAATGAAAGGAAGTAAAGAGGGAAATAATAGTGAAGATAATAAAAGAGGAAAATATTGTTGTGAGTTCTTACTGCCCAGGGAGGTAAAGCAGAAAAGAAAACACTTATCCTTAAAGGCATATGTTAAATTGTAGCTTCTTAAAAAGATGGTTTGGGGAGCATGAAATATGAAAGTTGTTGTATCTGTGGCACAAAGCAGTCCAGGGCTGGTCAGTGTAGATGTCCTTCAAGAAAGAGTTACATTTATTTCTGTAGCTAAACAGCTGAAAGCTGATGGCCTAGGAAGGGGTAAAGCTGCAGCTCTCCTTCAGGTTTTCATAAGCCCCACTGAAATTAATGACAACAGGGCAAGTATTGCCCAGGCAAACACTATGCAAACTACACCAAGGGTCTCTACCTGAAGTCAGAAAATCTTAATCCAAATTTTACATTCACTGGCTTGATCTTCAGATCCTTCCACAACTGAAATTCCTTCTACATTTATTTGCTAGAATGCCATTTAAATGAATTTCTTTTTTTTCCTAACCAGTAGAACTTCCTTTTTTTTAACCTTCAGCAATATACTTTTTGTATGTACCCACTGCTAAGCTACTGCATGGCCCCAGTATTTATTCCATATGAATCTTTGGCAGCTTGAATGACTTGGAATATGCAAAAAACATACCTACCTGCCTTAGCAAAAATCCTGCTTGTAATCCAGACTCACATAAACTGTGCCCCAAATAAATTGATTAATAGTTTGAATCACTGTTTTAATTATGACTTAATACAGCAAATGGAAATTCCTGACTTGGATCATTTATTGTTTTCAATTTCCATGTTTTTTCACCTCACAGAAAGAGTTGGATTCTCATTGATTAGTAATGTAGTGTTCATTTGCAGCAGAACATAGCCCTCAAATTACATTGGGGCTTCTTTTTGCTAATAGTAAGACACCTTCATTTCATACATAATCATTTAACATGGCATGTATTTATTCAGATTTCTAATGCCTATATTTTATTCTAGAAAAAAGTAGCTGCTATTAAGACTCAATTTATTTTTGATTCCTGATTAGTGTTAAGCTACACTTACACACCAACTGGAATTCAAATATATTAAAAACATTTCAAATATTAAAGTAGTGCTTTACTAGCTGAATAAAATCAGCTTGAATACCCAGCTATAGGAATAAAAAGGCTTTTCAAAATAAAATTCCCATTTAAAATGTCACCTTATCTTCGTGAGCTGGATGATTGTTCCTGGGCATTCCATCCTTCACAATGTTATGAAGGTAATGTTATTCTGAAACTGGAGGGAATTAAGTTTTTCAGCTCCCTAGCATCTCAGCTGTAAAATACCTCTACATGTGCCCTGTTTACAGATTCTAGGCTCTGTTTCAGAGGCAAGAGTGAATCTCCTATCGATATTGCTGGGAAGACATGCAAGCTTCAAGACCACAGTTTAGGAGCTCAGCGTTTGCAGTTTCTGATTTACACGTATATTGCTGTGGTCAGAGGCCACCCCACAGATTTGGCTGGCACAGAAGTCCTGTCTGCTCATTACTTTGTTTAAACATCACCTTTCCCCCTAGGATCACTCCTAGTAGTTATCCAGCACTTAGCCGCTTTCTTTTTGCAGGTGCCTGCTTTGAGTCATGACAAAACTGGCAGATAAAAAGCTCTGCAGTGGCTCCCAACCTGACAAAGAAAGATGACCTTCAGGGAGCAGCTGCAAGGTACACAGGTGAAACTCCATCTCCACCTCAAGTTCTGAGAATACTTTCCCCTTCTTATACCAGGCAAGGCTCTTTCACAGACAATAGGAACAGTGCCAGTGATAGACTGTGATTTCTTTAGACCAGTAACAAAGATCATCTCAGAATTTTTTTTTGTAGGAAATTACAGTTTACATAATAAGATTTTATTATAATTTATATGGTTAATTGCAGTTTTTTACTGGCAGGGCTGTTTCATGCCACAGAAATGCTATCTTTTGTGACAGCATTTCTCAATCAGACTTCTTGAAAGCTTGCACACAAAACACTTGTCATCATCTACAAGCAGAAAGATTGGCAGGAGGGTGTTCTGTGTGAGAGGTACTTAATTGAGGAGTTAGCACCTCACCCTGAACTGAAATAGCTTCAAGAGCATGCTGCAAATATTTTCCTATTGCCCAGACCTCTCAGTGGGCAGAGACTTGGCAGGAAGCTGAGGCCTGTATGAAGGGTAGGTTCTGTAGTCTGCTTAGTTAAGATCTAACCACCATATGTACCTAGTTTACTGGCAGCTGCTGATGGCCCTGCTGGGCCTCTGCTGGGTTTGCCAGATGATTTTTGCAAACAAACCAAGGATACCTTACCTGTAACCTGCAGACTGGTGCCTTTCTGGGTAGAAAAAAAGATTTCTCATAATAGAGGAGCTCTCCTTTCTGTTGAAGGGGCTGATGCTGTCAAATAACGAGCACACTCCCTGCACTTGAAAAAATGGTCCATGTACCCCAGACCCAAAACCAGCACTTGCCAGAGACCCTGCTGTATTCCTACTGTAACTGCAATGAATGGACTGTGATATTGGAGATTGCTTTATGACTGGGATAGCAAGGCTGATGATGTACTGGAAATAGATTACACTGGTAAAATAAGATCTCTTTGTCGTGGCTGACAGATACAGAAAAAAGTAAGGTTTTCATATGTTGACATTAGAAGATTGTAAAATTTATAAATTATTAAAATATGTATTAAAATAAGTGGATGCTGGTTTAACTCTGGCCTCATAGGCTTGACCAGAGAGGAGTAGCAAATGGTTTCAATTGTAGCTGAGCTGCAGAAAGTGAGCCATGTATTTCACTGGCTTATACAAATGGGACTGGGAGTCCCTAATGCCTTCTTTGAATGCATCCCAGAACTGCCACAGCAGTCACATAATCCAAACTGTAACAGCAGCTGAGTATTTTTTAAACAAAAATATTTTGAGAGATAATTCCACAAAAGATATAGCAATGGTAACTAGTACATAGGACATTATGAATAGGCCCAAATGCCTTTTTTGTCAGATTAGATATGGTGGTGTGCAATCATTTGTATTCCCAGCCCAGTACTCCTCATTAGTGCTACACTTCCTGGCCTTTCAAAGCATTAAACAAGTGCTTTTAGCACAACAGCTCACTTCATTACTTGGTGTTCAATGTGATGGCATGTGCCTGGAGCACAGCAGGACCATCTCCATGCTACTTCACAAATACAAACTGCCAAAGCTGATTTTGGCAGATTCCATGACCTTGGTTTGGTGAAGTCCCTTGCAGCTAGCTCCACCGAGGAGACAGAGGTGCTCCAGTGCTTCATTTTAGGCTAATTCACATGCAATGGGATATTCAGCCTTGAGATGGGCACTGCTGCTTATCTGCACAAAAGTGCATTTCGGAGCTGCTCTCAAAAGTTAAGAATGATACTGCTGTGAACGTTCATCTGGACATAATATTCTAAAATATTAAACTCAGATTGAAGATTTAACAAATCACTGTATGGATGCAGATGCACTGTATTGCTCAGTGCTGACAAACAGCAGGACAGTCACCAGCATCATCAAGGGCAAATGGCCTGAAGTTGTGCCAAGGGAGGTTCAGGCTGGATATTAAGAAAACTGTCTTCACTGAAAGCATTTTTAAGCATTGGAACAGCCTGTCCAGGGAAGTTGTGGAGTCACACTCTCTGGAAGTATTCAAAAAACAAGCAGACCTAGTGCTTTTTTATATGGTTTAGTGGTGATATTTGGTCAAAGTTTGGACTTGAAGACCTTGAGGATTTTTCCATCCCTAATTGTCCTATGATTATTTTGCATTCTTGCAAGAAGATTCCAAATGCAAGGAAGAAATTTGTCATGCTGATCAAGAATTAAGGGAAACAGACTCCAACAGTTTGACAGCACCAACAGCAAAAACAATTGCCAGACCCTAGAGCTACCATATGTGGTGTTTGTGTTATGTTTGGAGAAACTCTATCAGACAAACAGCTATTTCACAGCTTTGTTCTCACGTTCTGTTAGCACCTTGCAGTCTCCTAAAATTCTTGCTAGAGAATAAAAGTATTTAATTCATAGCTACCCAACAAAAAACAGATGAGGTATTCTCTAAATGTTCACAGCATAATGCCACTGTAACATTTTACTGTCAGAATCTAAAACCATCTACTCATTCCCACACAAGAAATCAAAAACAAACCAATTCATCCCACATACTAACAAAGCCTACAGAAGAAAAACCTAACTGCATATTCCCAAAGACACAGAGGCATTAACCAGATGTCATGGAGAACTGGATGACCAAACATCCTTGAGGACTCAGAACACTAAGCCCTGCTCTTGAGGATTCAGCCCCACTTCAAAGGGCTCTATGGGTTGTCTTCTAAAAGATGTCTTCATTAAAAAAGGTGTTTATGCCGTCCCCAGACGGCACCCTGCCTAGGAACAGCCAGAAAATACAGAATTGATGTAATCTACTTCTCCACTGTCTTCTATCCTATCTGGCAGAGAGGGTGCAAGCCTGACAGAATTAGGGTGCAAGCTAAAATTCCCAGCTGACATGGTTAGACAAACATGCCACAAGCTTCAGAAACAGCTGCCTGTTAAGCTGCCCTTTGGAATTCATGGCCCACCAGAAAAATAGCAAGGCAATTATGCGCCCATACCTAAAAGTCACGAGCTGGAATTTGGTTAAGTGGACTACAATGAAATATGGATATGTGGTTGTGGAGAGCCATTCTCCTCCAGAACTGCCCCTTTCCTCCACAGAAATAATTCTAAATCCTGAAATTAAGACTCTCTAATATATAGAAATGTTATGGGGCCTTCTGCAGAATCCAAAGAGGACAACCATATATTTGTTTAGCCCTCAAAAAACATTTTTGATCCTTTTCCTTAACATAAAGCAATTTTCTAGAACAACTTGGAGAAGGGTTGAATGATACACTGTATCATGCAATGAACTACCATGCAATGTATATAATTACTGCAAGTTCAGCCTTTTTGATGTATCAAAAAAGTTCAGTCAAGAGTTAACAGGTTCTTCCAGCAAGGACAATTTATTTACCACTAGCTAGAAATTGCAGCTCAGAAGCAGTTTCCCGCTTTTTGAAGGGAATACAGAACCAACAAGGTTATACAAAAAATCAGCTTCTATTGTATCACTATATACCCGAATTTTTATTAAAATTTTTCTGGAAAGAAACCTGCAGCAACAGAAAATCAGATGGTGACAGTATATAAAAAAATACCACTTGTTCTGATATGCCACATTTTGTACCTTACACTGTGCAGTACCTTATTACACAGCTTGATGCAAGCAATGAAATAAATTTAATGGGAATTAAGTCCCTAACTACCCTTAGATATTTTCACCTCTAAACCAAATGAGGAGCAATACTTGGGAGAAAGAGATACTACACTGCATCAAGAAGTGTGTAAAAATCTGACTGTTAATTTGAATTTAAATCAAAATTTTATCCTCTGTAGATTTGGGGTTTTTTTTTCATATCAGATTATTGATTTATTCAGTATTCCTAGTTTTACCAGTTTTATGAATATAGCATTTTTCAAATGCAAATGTACTTTCAGATATAGCTGTTCTTCAAAGCACTATAATCCTATTGACCCATCTTCTTGACAAACACCCTACAACAAGCTGGATATGCCTTTATCTTTGGCAGAACTGGGATAATATACCATAGCCCATACGTGTTCAAGTAAGAACAAATTGAACAGATAGTTTTATGTATGAAATGTTCAATAAACGTCAAAATTCCTATCTAACTTTAATCAATGCTGAAAGCTGACCAATTATACAGAGAAAATGTTTACACAAACAAAAGAGCCGCATAGCCCAAAGTATTAAGTACTGGTAGAAACTTACACAAGTATTAAGTACTGGTATGAAACTTACACACACACATAATGTTATGGAAAATTGTTTGAATGGACCTTGAGGGGAAAAAAAACCCCATATGAGAATGCTGCTGTACTTGTTTCTCAAACTAATTAATTCCTTCACTAAAACACTTCTCCTCCTGTCATAGTGTGCCCTGGTTGTACAAGTACCAAAAGATTGCACATGGAAAGGGCATACAGAGACCAGGCACCTCCCAGCAATCTACATATGCCACTTTTCAGCTCTTTTCGGTGAATTCCAACCCCAACCTGACGCCAACTTCCTCATCAGCCTTGGACAAATCAGCTGAGTGGCTCTTATTTATCCACCTGGTGTGGGATTGTAAGGGAAAATGAATGCTTACTGAGTGCTCAGTGACAAAAGTGTGCACTTGTGTTCCACATACTTTTACTGGTCCTTGTCCTACCATTCTCTCCCTCAGTCCAAATGGTGACATTTTCATTATGAATATAAAGGCAGGAATGAAGCCAGAGCATATGGCACTTCATGGAACATTGTTTATAAAATTGCATTTCACAGCTAGCATGTGACAAGCACACTTGTCAAAACCTGACTAACCTATATATTCCCTCCTAATGAATCTTCATGACCTTGCCATACACAGTTTTATACTGGAAAGGATTTGAAACTTATAAATATTCGCTTAAGTTAGCCTAAACTTTAAAAATAATGTCCCTGGCCCCCAGCTGTTTCTGTAAAAAACTAAACCAAAACACAACACAATCTTCAGAAATATTTCCTAGAATAAAAAAGCATGGAGATTGCAAGCTGGTTTATAACCTTAATATACCATGACCATTTGTTTTTAATTCAGCTAAGATAAATAATTTTAAAAGTTTTCTCTTTTATAATGAATGTGACATTCTTTAAATTTTTTTTTTCTTTTTAATTCATGCGTCATGATACCTGGTCATCTATTTTAGCCTCAGTGCAACTAGCAGTACTGCACTTAAAGTTCACCAGCAATAAATGCTTGTCTGTTACCCTGCAAATCTGTATCAAAAAAAAAAGGGGGGGAGGGTTGTTAATATTAGCAGCAACTTGAGGAACCAATTGCATTTGCTGCTCTCTACAAAGTTTTCCTAGAAGATTCAAAGATTCACTCACACAATTCTTTGTTTGTAATGTTTTAGTATTTGCCACAGAAATGAATTTGAATACTTTGACTTCTAGAACCTGTATTCTGCTGCCCTCACTAGGAGACACTTTTTTCTTTAGCTACTGCCAGGAGTTTCTCTGCCCAGTGCCTCCACAACAGCACCGCAGGATGCCACATGACTGTGTACATGATACCCTCTTCTTCTTCTCCAGGACAGCCCTACCAAATTTATGTAAATCCATACTGATCTACTTACCTGGCCACTATTTCTAAGCTAGGCTGGGAAATGTGCCAGTTTGGTGAGTCTCTGAATTTATATTTCACATATTCTGATGATAAGGCAGCAATTACTGTTGCTAATACCTCACTATTCAAACAAAGATCTATTTTAAAGTAGAGCAACTCAGTCACAGCTTCAGGCTCACTTCAAACTCAGGCTGACACCACTGCATAAACAAAATATGCCTAATCTTTCAAAGATTTCTTTGGAACTCTAATAACAAACAAACCAAACCAATCTGAAAATCAGTAGAATAACTTTCCCTTATATCAGTTTTTTCTTTACTTCCCATCCTTTAGGAACCAATGCTTTTGAAAGCCATAAAATGAAGGCTATTCATCACTGAAATGTCATGTCATCACTTTTTCAAAAGCCTCCCACAGAAAGACAGACAATGTAAGATGTCAGAGTAAAGTCTTTGCTTAATCCAGTTAGCATTTAAATATTTTTATCAATAAAATATGACAATTAGACTGGGATAGAAGCCAACTCCCTGAGAGCCACACCTTTTGATACACATAGTCTTATTTGCACTGCTGTGCTACTGAACAGAAGTAAACATATCAGAACAGTAAATATCCATGACACAATGTGGGAGCTTTATCAACTTAAAATCTTTACCTTCTATGGCAACAAAAGGAGCAACCAAAAATCAACAGCAAGTAATGATTTCCTGGAGACTGGGCTGGTTATGATATATTTAAGATGCATATGACCCATTAGCCAGTAGAAAATGGCAAATGGGAGTTCTGTGTGTTTGCATGTGACCTGAAACAGTTAACAATACTGATATTGAATCATCAGCATTGTGATGACACAGAAAACAAACCCTCCTCAAGATTTGTTTTCCCAATGGCACTTGGCAGATGAGCACACAGCAAGTGCATTTGCTGGAAGTGCTGATGCCTAATGAGTCACTAACATTGCAAAGTTCAGTTTGCATCTTTTAGTGCAAAGAGGGAGACAGAAAGGGAGGAGTAGTTTTGAGAAGTTTTCTAGTAGAAAGCCAGTCTGAAAATGGCTGCCTAATTATTAGATAGTTATTTGGTCATTGAGTCACCAGTGCCTGAAAAATCTACTTGCTGTTTATCACAAATGGCATCAAGGCAAAAAAATCAAATGTCAGTAGTGCTTTCCTGAACCATGTAACAAAGTAACCTTTTACTAGCAATACCCACATGGAGAATACTTCACCCATCTCTTTCTTCAGTTGCTTGGCAAGATTTCAGATTCTTCCAGGTTCCTTGAACACAGCTTTTTCTGTTGCCCTTAAGTGCAAGAAGTAAGCACTCCCTGTCAACAGAGCACTTGCATTTTCTGCATTAGCCAGACACGATGAACACACATTTTACAAAGTCAACTATGGCCCCTCCCATAAAAGTTGATAAAAAAACAGTTCCTGATGAATTTCAGATGACAACTTTGTCCATAAAAGCACACATCTGAGAGGAAGACAAGCAGTACAAAACCAACTGGTCTTCATATGAGGCAGAGATATAAACCCCACAAGAAGAAAAAGAAACACTTGGATCTGTTATTTGTAAGGGCTGCCTGCCATCAGGCTTTCTCATACTGTCCAACCAGTTCTGCTGACTGGGAGAACAAAAATACTTCAGCTTAGCAAGAAACCTCAACTGTGATGCAGCAAGGTTTTCATTCTCTCATGATATTCAGGGAGAGTTTTCCTGTCACCAATACTCCCTTTTGCACCTGGCCACATTTATTTTCTAAACCAGTGGTCTAATGAGAAACTCATAAGCAAAGGAGGTATGGTTATGATCCCATGCTGAACCAGTGCCCATTGAATAGTCTGTTCTATAAAGCAACTGGTAGGTCAGTGCCAAAAACCCCTCTTGGATTCTTCAACAGCCAAAGCAAATGACAGAAAAAGGCACATCCTTAGGCCATATATACTTACATGAAATCAGGAAGCCCAGTTCCAATACAAAAAAAGCAATGATTTGTCAAGGGGAATTCTAAAGACTTTGGTAGCTCCAGAATTTTATTAACAGCATAGAGGCCCTATCATAAACTACATTTTGTCATCATAGACATAAAGAGCTTGTCTCTTGGCTATCATCTTTCAATGAATAATGAATCTCTCACGCTGGAGAACCTTGTGTATTTAGGAAACTTACAGCTTTGTATTAGGAAAATAAAGCAACATACTTCATTGCACCACTTTGAACAGCTGTATTTCAACTTTTTGCGTATAACTTTAATGACCACTGATAATACAAAGGCACCAGCCATTCTTGCCCAGGACTGTGGAGAGACTGGCAGAGGGTCACAGCCAAAGCATCTCTGGGTGGAGCAGAACTGGAAGATTTGTACAATCTGAGGCACTGCAGAGAGATGGGCTGATGATAGGAGTGATGCCAGAACAAGCAGGTGCCTGTGCAACAGACTTATCATGTGAAACCTGCACATCCCTTATCTTGCCAAAAAAAAAAAAATTAAAAAAAAATTTGGTGCAAGTCTGGGTCATTTTCAAGAAAAACTGAATGCAAACTGGACAGAACAACATGGGAATGAATGGGAGAATACCCTGACACAACAAGGACCCTACAACAGCTCCTGTTCAATTTTCAGCTGATTGGCTTCTCCAGTCACATCATGTAGCTAATCTGCTCTCTTCATACTCTGCACCAAAATGTTGCTTACATTTAGCTCAGTAATAGTTCTGGCCAATGAACACACAAAGGAAGAGCAAGGACAATATATACTAAGAGTTCAGCAGTACCGAGGAAAATTCTAATCCTACTAAATTTGGCAGCACAAATCTCTTATGTAACCTGTGATTTAGAGGACAGGCTGATCATCTGGGAATATTACTGTGTTCTTCTCACTACACTAAACAAAATTGGCAATTTTTCATTACAAATTTTATTTTTCACTGCATTATGTCTCAGGAAAGACATCCCATGCTTACAAAACATCTTTAGCATCAACAATATGCTTTTATATATGACAATTCAATTATACAGAGGGTGCATATAAGTTTAATAGCTACCCTTAAGTGCTTCTCTGCCGAGGCTGCCTTGAACTGTGGTACATCTCTGAGGTTCACAAGATGGATGACTTGTGATCTACGTTTAAAGCAGGGAGACTACAAAATAATGCTTGGAAAATGAGCTTTTCTGAAAGTTGAGTATTATATCAGCAACATTTACAGATCTCTGGAACTGATACTCTCATGAAACTGAGGAGCTTTGAGAGCTACAAATGAAAGATCCTGAGTGTGTAAAAATCACCAGAAAAACAGAAGAGTTTGTATCCACCATTAAAAAAACCCCACCAAATCAAAACCTGTCCTTTTACAACAAAAACAGATTCTAGCATGCAAAAGCAGCTGTCCAGTAATAAGACAAATGTAAAAAATAGGACAAATGTAGAAAAGCTCAATTCACAAAGAAATTATGAACTAAGCATCACATTATTTAAATTCCTGTTGTTCTTCAATCTTCAATACATCCTTCAAAAGGAGGAATTAATTCAATGCCAATATTTATAGAGTGCAATAAACATTCAATTCATGCCAATTCATTCAAGAATATGATGTCATGTGTTTGAAATACAGATACTGGACAGTTTTAGGAAGAGAAGTTTTATTCACAGAATAGCAAAAATCAATCAATCCTAGCACATATCCATAAAGGGTGAAGAGTTCAGGGATTATTGGAGAACCTGCCACCTGAAATTGTCACACACACTGCTGAAGAGATTTGCTGTGAAACTTGAAGCCAATTACAGACATTTTCTTCTCATCCATATAAAGAATGTGTCACAGAGATATACACTAATATGGGAATTCCTTGAAGTGCTTGGAAACAAGTGGCCAACACCAAGTTATCACCAGCTAGCTAATCCATGTACCTCCAAGTAGTTGTTACAGTAGGAGAAGCTTTTGCAATAAAAAGCAGCAGCATTCCTCTCTTTGGGGAGCCCAGCTCATTCCACTATCCTGACAAAGCTTCTCAGCAAACATAAAATGCCAAAAATAATTACCTCTTTAGCAACTACAGGAAGCCAACACATTTGAATGAGAAACTTTGGTGATAAATGGTCATAAATTGATAGATAAGGATGACAGGAAATGTCAGACAATCCCCTTTAGAGGGCTACTTGCAGCACAACTACTGCATGGCAGGAAGGCAACAGCAAAGAGGATAACTATAAGCCCAGTGTTCTTCATTTTGCCCTACAGAAAGAACAATGATTTTTTTCAGTTTCCATTAGTCATGTAGTTTCCTCTGTAATAATATGAGAACAAAAGGAAACCCAGAACAGAATCTGTTCATAGGGAAATTCCCATTGATGGTTTTTCTGTTACAGTTGAAAGACAGTTGCAGAAGCATGAAATTGCCAAGAGGAGGCTGCAGAGGAGTAAACACTTAAATAGGTCTAGTAAAAACTTCAGCATGCATTAAGAATTAATAATTCTTTGCCCTAAATTAAGAATTAATTAAAAAATAACCATGAATAAAGAATAATTCTTTTTCTTAAAATACATGCAAAGGAGAAATTATTATGCTCCATAAGAGAAATTGCTTTAATATATAGAAACTAAGCAAAAGACAAAAGAATTGCAGAGCCACAGTCAGCCTCTCATGTTCAGAGACTGACTCCTTGTATCAAACCAGAGCTGAAAAGCAGGCAGCTTGCTTTGATCTTTTAAATTTAACATGTATATAAGCAATTACCTCGTAGAACTCAAACCCAGTATTTAAGACAGACTACCTTAGAATATTATGTGACTGAGATATTTAGAAATTGGTGCTCATTATTTTATTGCCTTGGGCCACCTGATACCATATGTAAAGTCTCCTTGGAGGCTAACAAGGGAATAGCTGATCAGTCCTAAAGCCTGTGCTGGTTTTGGATGGGATGGAGTTCGTTTTCTTCACTGTTAGTGGGTTACTGGGGCTGTGTTCTGGATTTGGGCTGAAGACAGAGTTGATAATACAGAGATGTTTTTGTTATTGCTGAGCAGGCTTACACAGAGCCAAGGCCTTTTCTGCCTTTTGCACTGCCACAATAGGAAGGAAGCTGGGGCTGTCTGGGAGGTTCGGAGGAGACACAGGCAGGACAGGAGACCCCAACTGACCAAAGGAATATTCCAGACCATTTGACACCATGCTCAGTGTATAAAGTGGGAGGAAGAGGAGAAAGGAGGGACATTCTGAATGATCTGTTTGTCTTCCCAAGAAACCATAATGGGTGATGGGGCCCTGCTCTCCTGAAGATGGCTGAAATAGTGAACTAATGGGAAATAGTGAACTAATTCTCTGTTTTGTTTTCCCTATTCAACTGTCTTTATCCCACGTTTTCAGGCTTTTACCCTTCTAATTCTCTCCCCAGTCCTGATGGTGGGGGAGTGAGGGAGAAGCAGTGGGGCTTGGTTGCTGACTGGGGCTAAACCACAACAATGCCAAAAAAGAACTGGCAGGGCAACACATCAGATTTCACTAGCTTAAAAATTTGTGATTTAACCAACCATACTGTAGGCAGAAACAAAATACAACAGGACAATTGCATTAAAATCTGAAGAGCAAGGTCATAATAGTTTGGGATGAGAATAATTATAAATACTTACAGGCATACAACTAAATGAAGATACTTTAATGAGTTGATAAAGGTTCGTATTTTATACATCGACAAAACATTACCATGAGACAAGCAGACGACTTGTGATAGGGAAAAAAAAAAGTATTCATCTCAAAGATCTCTGTTCTGATGGTAATCTAGTTTCAACCCATCCAGTTGGATCTTCTCCTTCCCTTTGAATTTTAACAGTTGCTGAAAGCCATTACCTTTAAATACCAGTCAATATTAGTGCTAAAACAACAATCAAATATTATGTACATTTTAGGCAAGCAGGCTGTCTTTACTTCTCATTCCAAGTACTATCTTCCAGAAAGTAATATTCACAAATCATTTTAGAGAAAAGTTACTGTACAAAGACACAGAAGGTAAAGTTCATAAAAAGACTAGTCAGCACAATTAGACAGACGTTTGCTTGTAGTTCTTCGTATCCAAGACCTTCTTGCCACACATTGAGCAGATGCCTATAAGCACACAAAGCGTGTAAATTATTTAAAAATTATTAAAATATTCTCAAAAAACAGTTACTATGTTTTTGTAAGCATCTTTCTCAAGAAATTGTTCAAATGAGTTCTTATTAGCAATCTATCTGTTCTCAATAGATACTACAAACTTGGAAGTAATATTGTAACTTCTAATACAAATTAATATGCACAGCGTGTGTGTAATCCTTTCACTGAAGAAAATAAGCTATATTTTGAGAGCATTATCATTCACAATAGTGCTGGAAGCCTCTGTAATTTGCAGGAATGCTTGAAGAGAGCCAGGAAAGGCTCACTTCTGAGAAAAAGGTAAAAATGGTGTATTGTTAATTGTTTTAAGTCCTGTACACAAACAAGGCTGAGATGGACAGACAGTAGCAGGACTAAGAAAATACAGTCACCAACAAACTGACAGCTAAATGGGGCACTCACAGGTGGGGTGCTTCAGAGAACTGAGAAAGTTTAGAACATGTTTTCATGGAATTAAGGTATTTATAGAGCAGGAGTGAAAAACAATGAACACCAAGAATACTTGAGAGTTGAAGTGATGAACACTGATGTCCCAAAGGACTTTGTCCTAAACTGTAAGAGTGTCAAGTCAAAAGACCTCACTGCCCAACTTGTGTACCAAAATGTACACAAGTTGGGCAGTGAGGTGGGTTGTTTCAATCTTTCCTTTCAAAGCAGAAAGGTGCTAAGTCTTTTATCTGGTAGGACCACACCTCAATTTACAGAAACATTCACCTGCAGACAAAAAATGGCTCCTACTGCTGCTTTCCCAAATTGTGTGCTTTGATATACTGACATCATGACTGGACACATATCCAGCAGTCCATTAGGGAAGAGAACATCAGGGAACATAACAAATTATTTACTCTGGAGACCAAAATACAGCCCACTAAATATTGACTTCAGGATGAAACTGATGATTAATTAACTTGAGATTGCCTCTCAATTTCAGAGAAATGCAAAACCTGAAGCACTGAGCTGTATGACTGCATTTGCTTCAAAAATTATGCCCTAATGACATCTTTGATGGTCAGAGCTAGAACCTTAGAAAGTTCTTAATTTTATGAAGAAAACAGGTTCAACCTGGGAAGATACACAAACAGACAAAGATCAAATCCTGAAACCCACCTAAACCAGATATAAATTTAAGAAAGAGTACAAGGTTCTACTGAATGGGGTTCAGGCAGCCCTCTGGGGAGGACCCATCAGGCAACATTCCTACAGCAGGCTGCTAAACCACTGACTCAGCGACACAGCACATATGTATTGAACAATTAATTTCATAAACAAAGCTTACTACTGCTTAGCTGTAGCTCTACACCTAAAAATCAGTTCACCTCATGTGCTGTAAGAACTCTTTGGCACTAAATCATGTAACTGACTTCATGATGCTTTTTTCCATCCAGGAATTTTAGATTTAGCTATTATAAAAATGGGAGAGAAGGGACCAGCAAAGGGACTGCAACAAGCAACTGAGTTTTAGAACACCTGGGGTTTTCTGGGATTTTGAGGAGAATCAAACTTGTCAGATGACAGTTCTCTATGCAATTGTCAAGATTAAGTTTCCAAATGTACCGATTCAGACACCAGAAGCATTCTAAAAGAAGCAGAATTACAGAATGGCAACGGCTTAAAAGAATCTCCTTCAGTCTCTAGTCTTGCCCACTCAAAACAACCAACTTGGATACGAAAGAACAGTCCTGGCTCAGGACTGTTCAAGCCATTCCCTGAATAAGTGCTTTAAAGATTCCACAGCCCCTGATGGTACCTGCTACGAGAATATTAGATCACTCCCAGACTGAAAAATTGCTTTCCTTGTATGTAATTAAAACTTTCTACATTCTAACCTATGTACATTATTTCTTATTCCATTACTGTGTACCTAAGAGTCTGACTCCATGTTCCCTGTGCCTGCCTAACAGTAGCTGAAGATAGCTATTAAATCTCACCTTAACTTTCTCTTCATAAATACAAATTTAAGTGCTGTACCTCCTCTCTTGTTCCAAGCCAAACTGTGGTATTTTGGCACCCAGTGAAACTCACCTTTTTTATAGGCACATCCTTGACAATAGTGGGACCCTGGCTGGTGGACAGAGCTCTTACAAATCCGACATATTGCAAATTTGTTCTTTCCGTAAGGATCAAACCTGGGAAAAAGAAAAAGTGCTTTATTTATACTCCTTGAAATGAAGTCTTTTTTCTGCCTCATCCTAAAAAGTCTAAGCCAGAGGGTGCAGTCAGAAACTCCAGCAGAAATTGTAATTTAGAAAAGGGACATACAAGAATTATTTCTAAGAGGCTACACAAAATATGCAGAAAAGCTGCCACTTTCCCCATTAAGAGACATTTCTTCCATCACAGACAACAACTTCATGAAAGTAGAACTTAAAATGTTTATTTCTCTTAAGATACTACATGACTTTGAGCTTAAACACCTTCCAGCAGCATCTTTGCCCCTTGCAAACAGAAAGTCCTGCAGACATGAAGCAAATGCTCAAGAGATTATCCTGGCAATATCAGCACAGAAAATAGGTATTCTTGGCTTCTTTCCTACAAAAGTATGAAACCCCAGCAATTCCAGTGAGAACTGCAGTAAAATACTCTATGACTGAGCAGAAAGCACCCATGAAATATGTATGGACATATTTTTACCAACAAATCAAATACCATAATCCCCGCAATTTTAATTTATGAAGTGTATTTTGGACAAGTTTGGAGTAGTTGCCCAGCTATGCAGAAAACAGGCCTCAGTTAGTCTGCTAACTGATGTTCTTAGCCAAAATCAGTGTGAAGTACCAACCTTGCCTTCTTTGAGGTCAATGCCTTGTTTTCATTTAATTTGCGACCACCGCTTTCTAAAAAAAAAAAAAAAATCAATAACCCCATTTCAGGCATACTTTAAAAGCCTTCATTTACAACTTTTACACATATGCAAATAAAGTCACAAAGAGAGATAAAATATTCAGCACAGCATTAGGAGACAGGGTAACAGAACACTTTATGCTGCATTTAAATACTCTATGTATTTAATACTCCTCCCATGCAAGAAGGAAAAAAAAACAGAAAATGAAACCAGACAAATTCAGTACCAAAGAGTTCTGGACAAATAAATTCCCAGAGCATTAAATCAGCATGGGAGGTGAAGTACATGACTTAATATTTAACTTGATTAGTAACATCAAGTTTTGGACTTAAGTTGGCAACATAGCTCAGGTACCTAGCTGGCTTTATAACACCTCAAAACCAAGCTGCTAAACTTTGCTGAGGTTACCTGTAGTGTTTCTTGCACCATCTTTCCATGTATCAGGAGTGATCACCGTTCCAAGCTTCTTCTCACCTACATAAGGAAGCAATACAAAAGAGAAAAGCTCAGAAGCAGAGTCAATTAGGTGGGAAAAACCCTCTGAATTAATCGAGTCCAACCTGTGATGGATCACCACCATGTAATTGGACCTTGGCACCGAGTGCCATGTCCAGCAGTTCCTGAAGCACCTTCAGGGACGGTGACTCCACCACCTTCCTGGGCAGCCCATTCCCATGTGTCATCTCCATGACAAGGAAGAAATTCTTCTGAGTGTCCAACCTAAACATCCCCAGGCCCAGTTTAAGATGTCCTCTTGTCCTGTGGCTTGCTGCCTGGCAGAAGAGGCCGATCCCCACCTGGCTACAACCTCCTTTCAGGGAATTGAAGAGGGCAATAAGGCCATCCCTGAGCCTCCTTCTCTCCAGACTAAACAACCCCAACACCCTCGGCCGCTGCCCATCAAACCTTGTGCTCCAGACCCTTCACCAGCACTGCTGCCCTTCTATGGACCCACTCCGCCACCTCCGTGTCCTTTTTGTAGTGAGGGGCCCAGAACTGAACACAGCACCCGAGATACGGCCTCACCAGTGCCGAGTACAGCGGGACAATCACTGCCCTGGTCCTGCTGCTCAGGCTATTGCTGATACAGGACAGAATCATTTCAACTATGCACATTAATACGCTCCACAGGCGGAGAACGACAGTTCACACAGGGGCCTGCCGGGAACCGTCACCCACGGCCTGCCCTAAGCAGCACAGATCCCGCGGCTGCTGCTCCGCTCAGGGCAGCCGTGGATTCCCGCGGGCAGGGCAGGGCAGGGCAAGGCCCAGCGGGTCGGGCAGGGCCCCCTGTACCCCAGTACTCACACTTGTCGCACACCATGGCGGCCCCTCCACAGCCGCCGCCGCTTCCGGCACCGCCCCGGAAGTGCCGCCGGCCGGGCCCCGCCGCCTTCCGCTGCCGGGCGGCGCCGCGCGCTCCGCGGTAAGAGGCGGGAGCGGCGCCCGCGGCCCGCGCGGGGTTTGGTTTTTGAACAAACGCTGTTTCCTGCCCCAAAATCCTCCCCTTCGCCCCCAGCCCGGGCCCAGAGCTCTGCCCTGCGCGTCGCGGCCGGGGAAGATGCTGCCGCGGCGCGTGGGTGACGGGGCGGGACTCGGTGTGTTGCAGGTGCCGCTGCCCGGACGCCATGAGGGAGGCGGAGGTCAGGAGGCTCCTGGCTGCCAACCTGCTCTGCGCTCTGGCCATCGTCCTCGCCGCCGTGGCCCCGGCTTTCTTCCTGGACGGATTCAGCGTCCTGGGAACGCACCTCACGTGGCTGTGTGTTTGTTCTGTTTGTGTTGCTACCCTTAATATAATCTTGCACTTAGTCCTTAAACCAAATCAGTCTCCTAAGAGACGTTCCTTTGCTCACAAGGTAAGATTTTTTGGTTTTAAATTCTTAAGTCGTTACCGGTCAATACAGAGGGGAAGCAAATTCTCTGAATAATCAAATGAGGAAGAAAAAAATTTTTGATGTTGAATTATTCCCATTTTCCATTAGTGAGTTGAGCGTAGCACCTTTTGAAACAAATTTTTCAGTATTTTCATGATGTTAAACTTTCTCTACCTGTAAATAACCTGTTCAGGTGAGTGAGCCTATGCTTTCCCGTTTCTTGTCAGTGCAATATTGTTTGTAGTCCCAAGAATTTGCGTGGTGGCAAAACCTGGCAAAATTAAATGGCACAGAACTCGTTTTGCAGTCCAGGCCTGGCTTATCTTCTTGATAAGTGGATATACCAGGAAAAAATGTCATCATACATTTCTCGTGTGTAGTTGTAAGTTTGTAATAACTTTAAAGGAAAAAAAAAGTCGGAATCTGACACATAAAAGAGATGCTGTGCTACATTTCAACGACTAAAAAAATCATATGGAAAAGTATTAAAATGTCTGCAGTTCCTTGTATGATGAAGTTATGAAATCTGCATACAGAAGAATCTAAAGTTGGGAGAAACTTTTTGTAGTTACAGTTTGCAACAGGGAGCATTAAAGGTATGAGTCCCAATGAAATACTTTGGAACAGAGTGATTTTGGAGCAGCACACGACTTGCCCAGCAGTGGGGGAATACCCCAGAGTTTTGAAGTTGGGTGCATAGTCTTGAACTCCTGACTTGCTGAGCCAGGCAAGATGTAGTGCTCTGAGGTGGTTTTTAAGCATTTAAGTAATCATCCCTGCTAGCATATCTTTGTGTGCAAAGCTCCTGTCCAGTTTTGCTGACTGAGGAGGATGTGAAATGCACAAAACCATGATGGGAAGCAAGTGTTTTAACCATCCGTGATTTGAAAATGAAGCACACTTCATGTTCTAGGTGAGATTTCATCCCAGGAAATAAGTATAGAAAGGAATAAATATAGAAAAATAAGGGTTCAAGGAAAGTTACGGATTTTGCATTGGTGACCTGATCAGAACAGACCTTACCAGAACTGTTTATCCAGTGTTTTTGCTTCTACATGATATAGTGAGTACCCAGAAACTGTTTTTAAGTTCATAGAAAATTATGTGTTTTGCAGACTTATAGAAAGTTATGGGTATTTCTCAAATATATTCAGAATTTAAGATGCCAAGTTCAAAATGTAGTTTTAGTTAATGTAATTTTGATTCTTTATGTAGCAGACTTTATATTGTATGTTTTCTTGCCTTTTTTTTTTTTTCACTTTTTGGGAGAGTTGCCTTTTAACGAATGGATATGACAGTCAGATGTAAAACAGAAGTGTAAAAATGTCCAATAAAATTACTTCTGGTTGTCTTTTAATTTCTGGTTATATTTTTTGTGTGTTTGCCCTGTTTAATGGGATGCACAAAAAAATTGTAGGTGGAGTATGACGTTTTTTAATTACTTATTTAAAGTATTAATATATGGAAAACTGCTTTGAAATATGCCATGCTATTATACTGTGCTGCAGCTGAAATTAAAGAAGTAATCAGAGTACAATGCTCTTAATAAGATATAGACTGTGTGTGTTACTTATGTTCTGTTCTGAAGCATTATTCTGATATTTCATTGCTCTTTTTTAGATATCCAGATTTCTAAAATGCTGTATATACTTTTTCATGTCTTGCATACTGTTTCATGCGATTATTGTTCTTTATGGAGCACCTCTCATAGAGTAAGTCAGAAGACCCTCTCTTTCTCTAAATATTCTAAGGGGCAGCTCTCCTTGCAGATGTTGGTATAAGTACTTGTGTATTTTCTGGTACACTGGAAGTTAAGGGATCAGCTCCTAGCTGGGGGAAGAAAGGTGGCTGTTTCAGCTTTCTCTTAGCTTTGGGTTGGTTTTCTTTGTTTGTTACTTTGCTTGTTCAGTTGGGGTTTTTTTGAAGCCAGCTCTTAAAAGAGACTTCTGTAAATAAAAATTGTAACACAGTTACAAACAACTCAATTTACTTTAATTTTTATGTTAAGCATATAGGCACAAACATTTTTTGGAGCTTCATTTAGTCCTTTTCCCTGTAATATTCTAAACCATACATCTTGCCTATCTTTCATCCTTTTGATATTAGTGTTTTAATTTTCATGAGAGTCTAAAGAAAAAAGTGTGAAGCAACCTGGGTTTTGGGAGATACACTACGTAGCTGATAATAATAGTTTCCTGTAGTTTGGTTTCATGGTTGCTGTCACAACAGGAAAAATAAATGGAATGATGAAGTAAGTATCTAAGCTTACTTCAATTTAGAACTAATGATCAATGTGAAGTACACCTGTGGTTTTTTTTAAATGTTACAGGTCTCAGGCATTTCAAAAAATTACTACATCTCACTCTCGAGATAACAGCAGAACTCTTTCCAGCTTCCTTTACTATTCTACAGAGTAAGAAGAAAATATTTTATATGAGGTTTAAGAAAGCACACATGCTTTTTCACAGGTTGAGTTAGAGGGGCTTTTTTCTTCCTAAATCTTGGAACTTCTAGAGCATTAACAACTACCTCACTTAATTTTGTAATATTCTTTTTCTTTTTGTAGGTTAGTGACTGAGACATTTTTGTTTGCAGTTCTTCTGTCTACATTTACTACTTTACAATGCTTGTGTTTGCTGGGACCAAACATACAGGCATGGATACGGGTATTTAGTAAAAATGGGTAAGTCCTAATCTAAAGTTTCTGATATTTCTCTGAATATAAATGGACAGAATTGGTGTAAAAAATATATAATGGAATTTTTGTAAAGAAAAGAAAACTTCCTGGATGATGGGTGGTTTTTGTATTTGCGACTACAGATATATGGAAGCGTTTCTGACAAAGAAAGATTTATTTGAAGACAGTGATTCAGAACAACAGTTTTTAATTTTTGGTGTTCAGATGCTAGATCGCATTCTATATGTGTTTGAAGGAAGTAAAATTTCCAGCACATATTCTACTGAAGTAAAAACATTGTGCAAGTCTATATGATGGTTGTCAATAAAGGGGAGACCTGACACTGAGCTGTGTGTGAAGGATCTTGCACATGATCCAGTAGTACCTTTGTAAATACAACTTTTAAAGTAGGAATAGGAAGTCAAAGCACGGTTTTAAACTTGAATATAATGTTGAAAATTACACGACTTACTGTGTTCTTAATTATATAATATTAACCCATACTCTTTTTTCAATTTCAAATAAAGCTGTTTTGAGTGTCAGAGTTTTCAAGCATTAATTTTTTCAGGAGTACCTTTAAAGTAAAGCAAGCCTTATAACCGCATTTTCACCTCCAGTGGCAGCCATGGCATCAGCATCTATCAAGAATAATGTATTTTTCAGAAGATTTCCATTTCTTCTGCCTTTTTTCATTCCATAAATAATGGCATGTTGAAAGACTGGCATAGTGAAACATAAAGAGGCTTCACATATGCTTGAGATGCAGTGAGATTTTAATATTCATTCCCTTTTAATAGTTCGTAATGCTGAAGTCTCATCTCAGAAGACAGCAAAAAGTTGTATTACACTGCTGACCTATGGAATTATTTTTGGTTTGCACTCCTATAGAGGAGGAGACTTTAATACTACTTTCAGGTATTAAATTTTGGTATATCTCAGTTCTCACTGAAAATTATCTTGAATCTTTATTCAAGTGATTTACACTGATTTACTTCAGTGGAAGTGTAAATATACTGTAATAAAAGCAAGGAGTCATTTAGTCAAAATAAATCATTGCTGATTCACTTGGTCATCTTTGGAGGTTTTGCATCTGGAAATAACAGCTGAATTGAAGTAATGGATGTTTGACAATATCAGTGCCAGGTAGATTTTGAATGCCTGTTGATGTCTTTCTTTCCTAGTCTAGATCTTAATGGAATTTCAGCACAATCATTGCATGGGAAGCAGTTGTCTTATTTTGACACTTTTGCTGTGAGGATTTGTCAGTACTTCTTACTAGTGAGCCATGTGACATTATGTGAGAAAAATGTTTATTATTAATGATGTTTATTTGTACTTTGAGTGAATATAGAGTACAAAGAAATATTGTGGCAGGTTTCTTTATGAATTGTAGCAAGCCGCTCATTTGAAAATAATCCTGTGTTTTTTCATTTGACCTCTTCCATTGACCCATTGGAACAGCTTAGGTTTGGGCATGAGATGAGTGTAGATGTGATACATTGGAAGGTTGTTTTTAACTTAACTGTATGGAATGAGGTGGGACTAGTTAAATGGAAGAAAAGGATGGTTAGGTGAAATCAACAAAGCTGCTTTCCTTGAAAGCACGGTTTAGGGAATTGAATTGCACTGGAGCAGTAGGCATGTAAGTCCGATTAGGTACATAGCTTAGTATGAAAAAAAAAGTTTGTTTTTAAGTACCTGAGTGCAATTTGGACTTAAGTAACCTTACGCCTATGTGCACATAGAATGTGTGAGGAAAGGTAAGTCTATGTGTTCTACATCACAAACCCTTCCATTCTTAGTTAGCTGTAAATAAGGCCCTTTTCACTAATTCTGCATTTGGGAAGGGGTTGGGCCCACATCAGCATCTCTGGGCTCCTTACTCTGACATCTAGAGTTGTGACTGATGGCACTGATCATATGCTGTCATGTGCTGCTGTGAGTGGTTAATGGGAAGTAAAAGCTACAGAAAGGGTTATCAGCATTCATGGCAGCATGTGGCTGTTATTTAGTGTTTCAGTAACTTAGCTGAAATAGCCTTCTGCATAAAAGTCTTTAAGAAACCAGTTTTCAATTGCCTTTTTTTTTCCTCTCTCCTTTTGGAGACTGTTTATTTCAAATCACTGATCTGAGAAAGTGTGTTGAAATTTCTGGTATAATAGCAATTATAAGGTATTATCAGGGTAGAAAAGAGATTTTATTTGGATATTGCCAAAAAAAATAGTAAAAACCCATGACATTAGGGCTCCTTCCTGTTTTCATTATGCCTATTTTATCACTTTGTTTGTGAACTGCATACTCTTACAGACTTCAAATGTCCCTTGTAATTGTAGGCATCATCACACACCAAGGGCTGCTTAGTGTTTAGTCCTGCTGCAGCCAAGAATTCCAAATTTTATCTATGAAGGAGCTGTCTCAGTAGGTTATTTTGTCAGCTAACCTCTTAATTCAAACATTATTTAAAGTGGAACTGAATGTATTGTGTTATTTAAAGGGGTTAAATAATTACTTTAGGCTTTTAAAGACCTTTCTGCTGCTACTGTTAATTTATTATCTTAAGCATTGCTACTTTTGTCTGCAGGATTATCTTAGTTTAAATGAAAGAAATGTGGAAAATGCAAAGTTTATAAACATTGATGCAGTTGTTAGTCTTATGCAAATGAGGAGTTTATGTGGTGGTTTAAAGAATGCCTTCAAAAATCCCAATAAGTGTGAGTCATGCCAAGAAGAAAAGTGAGTACTTAAGTAATAACTTACTTTAAAAAGTAAGTAATTGCTCCTTTAGGATGATGCTGGAGGACAGGTCAGGTTGTCGTTGGGTAGCCAGTCCCTGCTGCAGAGGGGTTCAATTAGCAGCTGAAGTAGTTGCCAAACTGCCAATGGCTGTTTTTCACTTGGGCACCGTGCCTTGCTAATTCTGTTGTTTTGCATTTGGACTCAGTCTGATCTCTCCATATGGTACAGCAGTCTCTGGTGAATCTGCCACACACTCAAGATGTCTTGTGAGGTATAACTGTACCTCAGTCAGTCCTTGGTGTGTTCTGTTGTCTCTTTCGCTGCTTTAAGGTTGTTGTGAATGTTCTCTTCCTCGTTCTGCCTGACAGCTCTCTGCTCAGTTATTCAGCTTCTGAAAATAATTCAAAAGAATTTCCTATGTGCAGACTCCTAAACACTTTTCCAGTTACATCAGGACTTTTCAATAAAAAGAATCTCAAACTGGTAGGATTGTGAACTAGAGTATTTTAAAGGGGTCGTGTTATTGTAGAAGAAACAGTTCAGCCCAAATGGCAACCTTGCACTGTCAGCACTTATAGTCTGCAAGACCTTTTTTTCTGCAACCATTGAAAAATGTTTGCTTTAAATTTGTGAGCTGTTTGGTCAACAGCAAGTGCAACAGTGTGTACTCAGAAGTAAAGAAATTTTATTCTCTTCAAAACCAAGTGTTTGTGTCATCCAACCTAAACAGCACATGCAAAGTTCAGAGTTTACTGTGCATCTAGTCTTTGAGCCATAAAAATGTTTGGTTTTTTTTTTTTTCCTTTTTTAGCTGAAGCTCGGTGTACATTTATAATCTGAGATGTAGCAAACTTTAAACTCAGATCTCCTACTGTACTGATTTGGAGCAGTGATTCTAGCTTGGTTCTCCTGTCTTGAAACTGTGCCCTACTGCCTTCTGAGCTTCTGTTGTTCATTTCTTGATTGGTACCAAGTACCCAAATGTTCATGGCCTGAGCAAAGCAGAGTGATCAGTTGGTACATTGATGGTACTAAGTGCTCATCTGTAAACAGAAATACAGCTTTTCAAACACTTTTGAAATCAGTAGTGGCAGAAGGGTATAAACTGAGGACTGAAGTAATTTAACATCTCTTAACAATGTGTGCCGTGACTGGTAGTGTAAGAGTTCTTCAGTGTGCAAAAAATTTATCCTGAAGCCAGTGTACTTGAACTTGGATGCACTGCTACCAAAGGGCTCCGATGTGCAGTTACATTTACTTGCAGTGTTTCTTTTCAGTTGATGGAAACTTGTTTTGAAGTATTCTCATAGTGGACTTCTATGTTAAATTTTGAATTGTTGTAGTCATCAAATATGTCTGCACCACAGAGTCCTTTGTGACTGTCCTTGTGCTTTTCTGTACAGTCCCACAGTACTCTTCCATGTCTGCCTCTCCCTGCAATGCACACAGTTAGCGAGATAGATTTATTTGCTCAGTCTAGCAGTGTTTCAAGGTAACATAAATTAGCTTTTGCAGTAAACATCTCAAGGAAAAAAAATTCTGAAGTGTGGTATAAAAAGATTGTAATTATAGCTAAATTATGCAACTTGGATTTTACTTCCAGTTTGTATGTTTTAGGAGAAACCTGCATGCTATTTATCAAATATATGAATTTTTATATCTGTTTGTAGCCTCAAAAATTTGGGGAGAAATCTGCTCTAACTCTCTGCCGTGGTAACTTCTGCTGTTGTTGAAAACTTATAACACTTTTTACAGAGCTATGTCCATATGGGAAAGCAGTCTACAGATTACTTCCGTGTGCAGTATACTTGGAGCTTGGTTTGGAGCATTTCCTATTCCTCTCGACTGGGATCGGCCTTGGCAGGTTAGTATCTACACCCTTACCATAAAGATACAAAATACTAATTTTCTGGAGATGCACGCTACACAAAAATTGCTCTGAAGCTGTTCAGGTATATTGTACTTGGTCATAAGTTGCTCCTACAGAGTTATGCCAAACTTTTAACAACTTATTGGAATCTGTGCTTAGGGTGTAAGGAAGTAAAATGCATTATTTTTACTTCCAGTTTAAATAGGGTTCTTTATTACATGCTTATGAGTGTCTGTTGCATGCAAATTTTATAATGGACTAGAGCTCTAATGATTTGGATAAGAATAAGCTAGACAAGCTGGAGGAGAAATGGGAAATGATGAAGATGGCTTCAAGTTTGTCTTCATTCTAGTAGCTTTTATTGTTCACAGGTAGGAAAGAAATGCCTTCCTGGTGTTTTAGCTCCCCCCTGTCTTCCATAACAGCACTTAACAGAAGGTATTTAAAATGGATTTAGATCGGTTTGTAGAACTGGTATAGCCAAAGCACTGTACTAAACACTTGTGATTTCAAAGGAAGGCAAACATTAGCTTTTTAGTTGAACAAGAAAAAATGTGAAGATGGCATTGCAAGTTCTATCTTTATGAATTCCAATGTTTATGCTAATTTCTTACTATGTTTTTTGGCATGGAGAAGTGATTCAATTAAACATAACTGAAGTCTGCAATTGCCATAAAATGATGGCACTAGTAACAGCTTCTTCCTACATGTGCTCAGTGTTTCATAACTTCGTCTGGTTACCAAACTCATACGCTCTTGGCTGAGTAGTGTCTACCAGGCCTGTTCTTTAGCAGATGGTTTCAGAGGTTTCTTCCAGAAATCAGTGTAACAGGCAGCACACTTTCCTATCACACTGTGATATTGTGGAGATGCTGTGGCTTACAGCTGCACTTAAAATTTGTCTTCTGTAAATAGCTCACAGCCTTTATGCCGTTAGTCTTTCATTGCAGTAGTGTAACTAGACATTAGAGTTTGTATTTCAAAAATAATGGAGAAGTAGGTTAATATTTTAAGCAAAATATTTTCTTCCCTGAAAACACTTGGTTTATTCTTGCAAGATATTTTGCCATCAATCTGACATAGGTATGTGTTGACACTAATTGTTGACAAACATGAATAACCCAAAAATCAAGGGATTCACTGAAATGCAATCTCCTATCTCCTTTCCAAGTCTTTCTTGCTTCCCTGTCCTGCTGAGAGGCAAGCACTTCTTCCTTCCTCAGATTTTGAAGTAGCATGTCTCATCTGGCAGGTTTTGTTCCCAAAATCTCAGACTTTGCTAGTGTGCTGTGTATAAAACCTTCACCTTTTATGCACCAATGATATGAGGAAAACTTAGGTCAGGGGGCTCTGATGAACAAAAGGAAGACACTAACAGCTGAAGACAGATGCTTTAGGCAGAGTTAGTTTTTAGCTTTTGGTCCATTGCCATACGTTCCAATAGTGGGAGACACAAGTTTGATAATGGTCTGAAAACTTTTGCTGTTTGAAAAGTCTTCCAAGTTAATAAAAGACAAACATGGCTGAAAATTTAGCTCTATAATCTACACTTAAACATCTAAAATGACACTATATGACTCCTCAGAACAGTAAAGCATCTGCAGAAACTTCAGATACCCAAACCTGTCGCTGGCTGTTTCTGGCTGTGAATGCTCCCCAGTGCTCCCTCTGTGTCTGCAATTTCCCTTTTCCTTCACCATCTCCACCCTCATTTCTGACATACTCCTGATACCAAAGTTAGCAGGGGAGAGTTTATGACTCAAGTTCTACATCAAAGATCTTTTGCCTAGATCCAGAGCATTTGCTGCTGTTCTTTCCCTTCCCCTCATTTTTCCCATCCTCACTTCTCCATCTTAGACATTATCATTTTAAATAGTGGGATGGGGAAAGAAATTTTTTGTTCCACTTTGAGTCCAACCTGCTTGATCTTTAATGATGTGGGCAGTTCAAGAGCAGCCATAGAGAGTTTGTTTATCAGTCCTGCAGGCTGCCACTCCAACAGTCTGAAAACTGCAGTTTTAAAGGCTAATTTTTTAAGATCTGCTGTATTAGGGGAGAGAAAAAAAGTTCTTGTTAAAATGTAATGTAGTTTTTACAAGTCCAGTTGTTTCAGCAGAGCAACACAGTGAAGCACCAAAATTGTAACAGGTCTTAAAGGCAGAAATCAACCTTTTTAAAATAGCTTGTCCCTTGACAAGCTATCCTGCTCACAACTCTCAGAAGTTTTCAATCACCTATTAATAATCTAATATTTTTGTGAAGGGGATCTCTTAAATATTGGTCACAAAACCATAGAAGTGGGGGCAGTGTCCTGGCCAGGAATTTTCAGTATTTGCCCAGGAAACACTGCTTCCCAGCTTTCCCAGCTCAGACAAGAGATACATTGAGATATAATGTAAATTAGGTTCTGGGGAAACACAACTTCATGCAACAGCTGATGACTTTTGTCTTCCTACTGAACAGTATGGATTCAGCAACCAGGTATTGCATGTAGTAGCTGCATGGCTGTCTCAGAAATCTTCAGAACCAAGAGACATTTCTGTTCTTCAGAAGTTCACTGGGCACTGGCACAAAGCCCCTTTTTTGCAAGAGTATTCCTTTTGCTACCTGATGTCAGATGATTACAGAAACTCATAGTGAATTCTTTCACTGTAACAATGAAAGAGAAGTGCTTTCTGTGTTGTCCTCAACCTCAGACAGGGAAAAGAAGAAGGATCCTCAGAAAAGTCTGCTGTTGTTGCAGATCTGTTTCGTTTGTGAAGATCTTTAGTGCTGATTGCCCCTGAGTGACCTAACCACTTACTGAACATAAAGATACCTGCGCATAATACAGCTGCAGGATTAATAATAATAATAATAATAATAATAATAATAATAATAATAATAATAATAATAATAATAATAATAATAATAATATTTTTAATCTCCCCCAAATACAAGGACTACTAGTGTTTTGCATAGAACTCCATAGAACTTCAGCTGGTATGTTTAAGGGAACACCAACAAATTAAGTCCCAAGCAAGGTCTGAAAGAAATCATGTAGATCTTAATGTGACTTAAAAGTAATCAGAAACCAAATTACTTCTAGACATCTGCATGAGTAAAGTATTAAGCTGTTGTGCTTCTGACATCAGCTGTTTCTCGTATTAGCCTAAAAACAGAGAGCTTGAGGATTACAGTTTTGGATTTACCCTTTTCCTATCCAAAAATGGACTCAAATGGAACAGCTTAGTCTTTGAACTCAGGACCAGCTTCTGAGATAAAAAGAGGTTTCATTAGTGATTGTTTTCCTTTTTGTATTTTAGCCTTTGTGCTGTAAACAATTTTTTTTTTTATCTGTAGTGGAAGTGGTTCTGCTTTAAAGAGAAAATTTGGTTTAACTCTTATTACTTTGGGAAGACTAAAGTAGTATTATTGTTTTAGAGAGCAGTGTTAAGGCCTTTGAGCGTGTTTATTGCAAAATCTGGTTCTGATGTTTCTATTGATTATAGTTAGTATTTGTGGTGTAACAGCGTGCAATGGAAACACAACTGCAGTGCTGTCTGTAACTTCAGACAATTCATTATTGGCAGATTGTCACAGAAAAGGTGAAATTGATACTACAAGAACTGGATGGCTCAGCAATAATTGAGAAATATCACGTGATAAAGCAAACCCATCGGGTTTTGCTGCTGCCCTTGGGCTCAGTTGGTAGCCCTGGAATATCAAAAGTTGTCAAAAACACAAAATATCCAGCTGGTACAGAAATGTGCTGTGAGTTTGGGATGAAAAATGCTATTGATTTAGCTTTTGTTAGAATAATATAATATGAAACAAGCTGCACAGAAAAAGCCACTGTGTCTTAAATTGGCATATTTTTCCACTTAATTGGGATTTAGCATTTAATTAAATCTGGTGTCTACACTTTAAACTGTAGATAGTCTAAGAGTGTCTGCAGTCAACTTTTCAATTGAAAAATCATTCACAAATGGGAGAATGTAAAGCTGCTTCTGTGAAGTCTGGTTTGTTGATAGAAAGGTCTTCAAATGGAAATGGTCTGTAGTCACTCACCTAAAACAAACAAGAGGTTGGAGGGAGTACTGAGAATGCTGGAATCCCAGCAGAGTATTAAATAAAGCTATCTGCACTGTTCTGTAAGATACTTGGCTGAATTGCCATGCTCATACCTACCACAGTTCTTCTGCTTTGTGTCCTTCAAAGAAAAAGCAACATTGGTTTCATTTTTTGCTACTGTTTCCCTGCCCTTGGCAGTCTGTTTTGAGTCTATCATATTTTCCTGCAAACTTAATAGAAGAACTGAAAAATTACCTGGTAGGAATTGCTTTACATTGTGGTTGAGATATATCAGTAGAAGTTGAGAAATCTTTTGTACTATTATCTGGATCTTACCTGGTCAGAAAATCAGATGTCAGCATCCTTTGTGTCTTTAACGAGAATTTGTTTTTACTTCAAAGTACTTCAGGTTTCGGTGGCGTAAACCTGATGATGAATTTCATAACAAGAATTCCAACTAATGTATTAATGAACTAAGCCCAAATGCTACTTCATCCTTATTTACAAATCAAAGGAAACATATTGCTTCTTTATACATACATCTTGTGACATGCAACAAAACTGAGATAAATACAGATGTCTCAGAAAATCTTCACTTTATTTTCCATGTTTATGTTTGAAAAATATTGCATACAGGGGATATTCAGATTAGTGTGCCTCTCTACCCTTAAAAATAATATTAATTGCATTTTTCTAAGCATACAACAACTTCTATGCTAAGTAAATATTTCTTAACAGGGACAGAATATTGTTTCAGAAATAAACTAACATTAATTTTTTTGAATTATGTTTGGGAATGGAGATGAAAAATATATAAGGTATTTCTGTTAGAAGTATAAAATATATTGCTGAAAGTCAGTTTGTGTCCTATGATTTGAGTTTCTTTTCATTATTCTGTTGCTTTTTTAAAAGCAACTTTTAAGCATGCCAAGTGTGTTACTCCTGTGCTAGCTTAAGAAAAATTTTGTAACTACACAAAACAGTTGGTTGGGGGGCCCAGTCTGTTGTTATTCCTGTTGTAGGTCTAGAATTCAGCCTATCTCAGACAAAGGTAAATTGCCTTACAGGAATGCAGGCTAGGTGCTACAGTAGTTACATTTCTTAGTAGTTACATTTCTGTATTAAAAACAAAACAACAAATTTTCCAGGACTGGTTCTGCCAGGCATGTTTCAGTTAGACTGGTAAACTAATTTTGCCAGTGTTTTGAGATTCTTATCTTATTTTTCAGCAATTTTTAAAACAGTTTGCAACACTTAATTGTGATGATTTAAATAAGGCTGTTCTGGACAATTTAGAGTTGTACATCCATCTCAGATGCCTCTAGGCTGCTGAAGCACAATGGGTATGTAAGGGTTACAGTTAGCTAGGACAGTTCTACAAAGAAATAGAAAATAACTTCCTTTCTTACTGTTGCTTAGTTTTTCCAGATTGCCTGTTTCAAGTTGATGGTGTGCTTTTAATAACTACTTGTGATCAGGATCCTGGCTTCTTGTGTCACTGAGAAAAGTGGAACCTTAAAACACACCACCACTGAAACAGAAAGGGATGATGTAGGAGTTACTAGGCACATCCTTTCTCTACTCAGGTTGAGGAAACTAGTTGCAGAACAATATGGTATAGTTAAAGACCACAACTTTATCAGCACACTTTATATATGGTGGAACTATTATTTCCGACACAGCATTTGCCACTGACAACAACTGGATTTAGCTCACTGGGGAATTGCTGGGTTTATTGCATGTTTTGATAATAGACTTTTAAATCATGTCTCTGTGTTTGTTTTGTGCATGCCCTCCCATACATCTGGGGTTTTTTGGTAGCATAATTTTGATCTGTAGTACCTGTTGCTAGTGGTAAAAAGTGACTTTGAAACAATATTCTGCTTACAGTGTTATCATTGGCTTGCTATATTCCTACTTCATAGTGGATACTGCAAGCATAAAAGGTAGTGTTGATATAGCTCACCTGAATTGACTGACTGCCATGTAATTTAGCCAATATGACTGTAAATATTAGCCTTAGATACCTCTCAGACATTTGTAGCCTGAAAAGTAATCCAGAGAATCTAGGGTACAGTTCTTGGTGCTTACTCAAGTAAGCTGAAATGGGACTATAAGCTTTCATTCTACTTTGGTTCTTCTTAACACAGCTCAGAGAGTTTCCTTCTTGTATTCCTTTTTGGATCTACTACCTACTGTGAACGTTTTGTTATAAGAGAAGTCGCTTAATACGAGAAGAAGGGATAATACACAGTCAGAGTTGTTTTAAACAGAGGTAGAAACTTGTTCCACTTCAGTGTGGTTATCATTGTTTATTTAATAATGTGTTTTCTCAATGTAAACCTTAATGGTGAGATCAAAGGCTGTTATGCTTGCTATAACTTTAGAACACAAATCCATGAAATTGACTTCTAGTTACAAATGCCAGCCTGAAAAAAGCCTCACACTTTCTTCTTGGTGTGTGCTTGTCAACACACACATTCTGTACAATGTGATAAGACACTTGTAGTTAACATGTGCATGCAACCAAAATAGATTAAAGGCATGTAGTGAAGTTTTTAAGACAGTACAGACTAAACAATCAGGAATTTAAGGCATGATAGAAACAGGGAGGGAAAATAATTGTGCTCATTTATTCAGTTTTAAAATGAAACAAAAATTATTACATAGCCTTCTAATTGACAGTCAGAAATTAGTCTTTTGAAACAGTAAGCATACAAAAAATCGTGTTTAGGAATATGAGAAAAACACTCTAAAGTTTACTGAAAAGTAAGTACAGTAGATTGCCCCACTGTATTTGCATTTGTATAATGAAAGTTCCAGCAGGCAGCTGCTTACTTCATAATATCTTTAAAAACTTTGTGTTGCTCCTCTGGTCTATAAGAATCTGGCCCTTATGTCCTTATCATTGTCTATGTAATTCCCTTTCATGGGATGCAAGACTCGTAATAGATGACAAAACTGTCATGCAGTCAGAATTCTGGTTTAGCTAGCTACATGCACAGTCCAGCAGAGCTAGGTACCTTGCTGGGATCCTGCAACATGCTCTGCTTTCCATGCAATATGCTAAGCATTCTCACATCATAGAATCTTAGGTGATGTAAAGAGCGCTGAGGAAAACTAGCTCATTTGTGTCCTGAAAGGTTGGCAATTCCTATTTTGAGTCATTATTCTTAAAATGAGTTCTAATACATACTAAAAACCTTGCAGTTCTGCAGTGTCTATTAAGCTAGCCTAAAGAAATTCCTGTGAAGTCCTAACACTGCTGCCAGATGAAAAGGCAAAGCGAAATTTTAAATGAATAGCAGAAGTCAGAATTACTTTGCATTAAACACTGCCTCATGCTCTGTCCATTAAAATGCATCTTTTGTTCTTGATAAGATTTGTTTTTGCCAAGCTGCTGTTCAGGTTCCTAGTAATCATCTACAGGTTGTTAAAATTGCCCTTTTCATCATGCATTTGATATGTAAACTGATTCTTCTTGTGTTAGGCTGTGAGAATGGTAGCTGATGCTTCCCAGCTGCTGAGACAAATAAGGCATTTCATGACAGTTTCATGGAAAATGTTCTGTTCAATCTCCTGCACTCCCCACACTTTTCTCTCCTCATCAGCCTTTTTTCCCCTCAACAAAAGTGCAGCTAGGCCATGTGGCCTAACATCTTATTCCCCTGCTGCTGACCCAGCCCAGACATGACATCAGTACTGGGGCAGGATATGTCAGCTTCCCCAAGGCAGAAGGGACCATGGTGTAAGAGGAACTGAGCTGAAAAGTTCTCAGGGAATGAGAGGGGTGTATTACAAGTTGCATATTTTAAGCAAGCAGAATGGAATCTCTTGAAACACGCAGACAGATATTTGCTGCTTAGATTTTTATCACTTACAGGCAGTTCATACCAAGTCAAGGACTTAAACCAAGCTTGAGATAATATGAAAGAGGGCGCAAAGGCAGGCCAATTGAGTAAGTCAAAGTCATTTAAAAAGGTCCAGAAGAAAGTGATTGGGTCTCAGAAAAATGAGGCCAGCAGCTAATACAAAATAAAGCAACCCACTTCCACAGAAAGAAGCAACCCATTTTCGTAGACAGTCAAAAGCATGTGAAAGTGGTGTTATTTTAGTGCAGCTGCTGTGCTTAAGAACCATATCTTAATCTGTCTTTGATAACTTGCTGCTTTAGATATACCCATGGGTGCCTCAGGCTGTATGTAGACTAAAAGCCATCAGTCAAGAATAAAAGGTGCAAAACTGGTATTATTACCTGTTTGTAAGGGAATTTTGCCCAGTCTTGAGGGTTAGAGAAAATGGCGGAAGGACAGCAACGCTCTTAAGTCCAGGCTTTTAACTGCTGTGCTTAGGGAGTTTTCAAAAGGCATATCAAACTGCCCTCAGAACTACTTTGGGCTTTCCAAGCAGCACAGAAAGAATAAGTGCCTGGCCTAGTACCCCTCTGTTCCATGCCACTAGAAGGGATGAGGTGGTGTCTCTGTCTTATTCCTAGATGGGGAGATGGCATGTTTTATGTTTTCTTCCCTTTGTTCCCTATCTTTTCCACCTGCTATTTG
The DNA here is from genome assembly GCF_963513975.1 of Fringilla coelebs. Taxonomy (NCBI): domain Eukaryota; kingdom Metazoa; phylum Chordata; class Aves; order Passeriformes; family Fringillidae; genus Fringilla; species Fringilla coelebs. The sequence continues at coordinate 87,541,098 of NC_140030.1, forward strand.
TGAGTGTTCAGAGGTCAGAGATTCAAGTGTTAAGAGAGAGAGCCTGAAACTTTTGTAAGGTAATAACACTGACTTTTAAAAACCAAAGCAAAAAATGAATGTTTTAGAAGACAGAAGCAAAATTAATATTAAAAGTTACACAGCTATTGAAAAAACATGTCCCAAGTTGCAGTTCAGTCAGGTGAAAGAGGCTACAACAACCATCAGATATCTTTTTAATCGTACCAATAATCACCCACTATACACAAAATAGCACAATATACAGGGTCATTGGGTCATCAGGGATATCCGCTCTCTAGTTAGGGGAATATGATCAATTCAAAGTCCATCATCTACCTATAGTTCTGGAAAGCAAATAGGCAACTACAAATTCACCTAATGTAGGTAAAAATTTAATGAAGGATTGATCATTGATCACTCAGCAAATCTGATGTAAAAGCACCACCGAGTTAAGAAGCCTTTGTCCATAGTTTTGTGGATATTGGAGTGGTATTTGACTTCACCAGTGGATAAAAAAGTATGACTTGTGTTCCATCTGAACATGACTGAGTGAGCAGAAGGTTTTTTATTGTTTTGTCCTTTTGACAAGTGTAATATGCAAAATGCTAGAAATAATTACATTTTGTTTAAAAGTTGAAAAGATCCACCTGAAGTGTAAGTTTAGCCAAGGCCACAAACTTATGTGAGTTTCAGATGCATGTAGTACTTACCATGCCAAAGCCTCTCAAGGCTTTTTATAGATGATCTACTATACACAGTAAATGAATGAAAACAAGCAAATCTTTGGCTTGAGAGGCAACTGCTGAAATACTCAGCAACAAAAGCAGCAGAGACAGAACGTATGAAAGTGAAAGAATGAAACAAGGTCAATAAAGAGTACCTAAGGCACCTTGTTTAATAATCATCTTTGCTACACTCCTTAAGACCTCCAAATAACATATAAAGCTGTAAATGCTAAGGAATGTGAAGATGAAACAACTGAGGAGATTGAAGATGAAAGAGCAGAGGACAAAATACATTGCTCTTATTCGTAGTTAAAATTCCCATGATCAAAGGACGTGAATAAATATATTCTTTTAAGTGATAATGAAGTAAAGAGAAGAATCAGAGCTAGGAAAATGAATGAAGGGAGGAACCAGTACCATTAAGAGTAAGTTCATTTGATATTCATGAATTGCAAGTCAAAGTGAAGTATAAAAGAAGGCTGGATATTGGGATATTTCCTCTATTGTCTAGTGCATTTCTCAGTCTCAAATACTATGGGAAGGGGGGAAATATCCCCCTTAATTTAAAAAACAAAAGAATAGGAGAGTCCAGCCAGTCCGTATTTGCTTTAGGAATATGTACTGTAGAGCAGGAACTGCAAACCTGTCCTTGGGAAAAAAAAATAAATTTAGAGAGGCCTGGGAATTCTTTTTATTCTAAAATAAATTAATTAATTACCGCCTTAGTTGAGACTTTGATCAAATGCAGTATGTAGTGGACTGGTACTATTAGCTACATCTGATGACAAACTGGTTAAGTCTTGGTTTGGCCATTCCTCTCTGCAAATCAATACCAACTAAAAAAAAAGAGTAGGAAAGAATTCTATTACTACTCTGGCTCAGTACAAGATGGTTTGTTAAAGTGAGTCAGATCTATTGAGTTGGCTTCCTTTTCTTATAGTTGAAAATAGAGCATATAATTAAAGCTCTGTTTGACATAACTGGCTTACTACAAGTTTGATGATCTGGGTACAAGATGTTCAGTCAGCTTCCAAATTTGTGTTCCCTCCCTACTGCTAGCCAGAGGGAAGTTTATCCTTTCACATACCTTTCAAGAAAAAAAGCCAACAAACCTCTATCTATCTCAGTCTCTGGCCTTATTTGAATACTAATTCCTCTATACACACCTGAAAGTTTCAAAACACCATGAGAGATTGAAAGGAGAAGTTGCTGAGAAATCTGTAGGTGTCCAAATGTGTACAGCAGAGTAGGAAGTCAGGTCAGCTGAATGCTTCCGGGGATATAAGATACTTCTAAGGGGTGTTTTTTTCCACATAGTTTTTGGACTATCAAACTAAATTCTGCAATAGCCAGAAGCCTGCTTACATTTTAATGCATATTAATTAAAAACTGTACAACAGCATTTAGTGTTCATGAAGATGATTGTTACGCTTTTGGCATTTTTAGGAAAGCACATCAAGCTTTAAAGTAGAATAAGACTACTGTCTTTCAGTATCTAGACTTTGTGCTCATGAAGTACAAAAACCACAGATATTTTCCTCATTGTCTGCTTTTGCCTTGCGTTCTCCCCTCAGGTATGGCCCATTTCCTGTTCCCTCGGAGCTACCTTTGGCTATATGGCTGGTCTGATTATTGCACCTCTGTGGATACACTGGAACCGGAAGCAGCTTACATACAAAAGCAGATAACTGGAGCAAAAAGAGACAAGGTATTTCTTTGTGCAGATTCCATACAGACTGTGCAAAAGTTGGGGTTTTTTAATATATATATATATATATATATATAGTCAAAGCAGAAGACTGTCCAAATTCAGTTAGAGTATTTCAGGCCAAGCATCTCCACTCAGTAAAATCACATAGATGCCATTTCAGCATGGTGCAGTTTTTGCTTCCTCTAGACTGTGTAACCCTGAGAGATTGTACCTTCCAGTCTGAATAAAATATTTGTAACAGATGTGGTGGCTTCTTATTACAAGTTCATTGAGTTTGATTTTATTCCTCTGGATTTCACTGGTTGTAGAAGGCAGAAACGTAGGTTTAACTTTCAAACCTGGAACAAATTCACTATGTACTTAATGCATTGTATTTAAAATCAGTAGAATTTCACAGTAAGCCTGGCCATTGTCAAATGTCTCTCACGTGATCAAACAGCAGTTTATGCATCTTGAGCCTATTCTCTTCTTCACTGTGTGTTTCTTTGGAGTTAGAATGGCTATAATAGCTTCATCAAAAACAGTCTTCAGTCCTTTCTGTGTTAAAGCTGAACACTCCACGTAACAGTAGGCTCCTATCTGTCAAGAAAATAAGTTAATTCAGTAGCAGTATGTCTCAGCTGTTCAGTTTCATTTGGGCATTTCTGCTTCCCCCCCATAGCAACATTACAATATTTGGCTGCAATCTAAAAAAAGTTATCTGAATGTGCACCCCCTGTAGGAGAAAATTATATTTGTCTTCTGTCCAAAGATCTGGAAGGTATTTAAGTTGTTTGGTTTCTTTAGATTGGCAGTGGAGACCTAAGATATGGTTGATAATTAAAGAGCAAAAAATAATTACTCTTTTTTGTTTCAAAAATAAAGGCTCTGTAAGTGTCCTGATAAGCATTATCCACACAGTAGTTACAGTGGTAATATCACATTCTCAAATAATGTCTAAAAGATGCAGCCAACATGTTGCTTGAGCAGGAGAGGCCTCAGCTTCCAGCCTCAGCCAGTCTGTGGATTTTAATTATCTTTGAGTAATATTTATATAGCTTTTACAAGTGTCTACACTGAAAATTAGAACTATTGCTGACAAGAAAGCGTAATTACATGGGTCTACTTATTAATGTAAGTAAGTGTTGTTAACTGGTAAGCAAGATTTCATATGTGGACTGCTAAAAAATATGCAAATAGTGGTAAAGGAAGACAAATTCAAGTAGAAATAGGGGTGTTTTGTTGTTGTTCTGTGTTATTTGGTTTCATTTAGAAGTATCCAGTTTACCTCTTTTGCTAACTTCTGTCCTTGCTCCACAGATACGGGCTTCTCTTTCATATCATTCAGTCTTGACAGAGTTTTTGGGTCATCACGGAGATCAATCTAGCAAGAAAGATTGAAGTCATGCTGGAATACTTTCTCTAAACAAAAGTCAGCAGGCAATATGATAATCATTTTTAAAAGGAGAATCATTCAATGGAATATTATCTCTATAAAAACGGAGTCATGTCATGATTCAGATCATGGACCTTTCCTGATTCAAGAGCCCTCAATTTAAGTTGTGAACCTTTAATCTAGAAGGAAGCAACAGTTATTCTGTAATTCAGCACTTCAATTAGATGTGATCATCTTAGAATACCAAATGCAGTGGCAGAAAGATTAACCCATAGGTAACACCAGCATGTGGGTCACTTCATAAATGAAGCCCAGTCCACTGCCCACAAGAAGCAAGAGGAAATTGTCTCATGTCTCCCCTTTTCCTTTGCTTCAGCAAATATTGCATGTGACTAATAGTTGTAAACCCAAGTAATTCCAGTAACATGGGCATGAGCAGACAATTTTATTCAATAAGTCCTGTGACTTTTTAGAAAGTCACGTGGGAGACATGCAGCCCATCTTGCCATCATGTTTACAATGGACGTTTTGGTTTTTTAACCAAATGGAGATAGCTCACTGGAGAGCAACACCTATCTGTGTTTTTCTGCCCCCTGTAAGAGTTGTTCCTCCAAAGGCAGAACAAGGTGCTGCTCAGGTCCTGTTGGGCCTCAACTTCCAGCCCAGAGAAAAGGCGCCATACAATGACCCTAATTGTTTAAATAAAAGTAGAACAGAACCAAATATACCTGTGTTCCTACTAGTAAAAAGGGAACATTAGGTGCATATTCCTTCAACTCCGGTACCCACTCTTCCTTCACGTTTTGAAATGAAGCAGGGTTTACCACTGAGAAGCAGATAAGGAAGACATCGGTCATAGGGTAAGATAAAGGTCTCAGACGATCATAGTCTTCCTAAGGAAGAAAAATTCTGTTATCTGCAATATTAAATTGTTGCTTGTATTTTAACAGTTATATTCAAAAACTGTATCTGTATTTCATGAAAGTTGTTGAGGCAAACTTTCTGAATGTTTAAAACTATTCCAAGTTAGTTGGTGTCACTGTTAGAGCAAAATTTACATAAGATAACTATATGTGAATATAAATATTTTGAAAAATGTGTTAATACTGATAGAAACTTACTTCTCTATGAGAATATACAGAAGATTACCATTCAAAAAGTTTTCACTTCAGGAAAAAAACCAAAAGGCTTATTGTTCAAACATACTTGCAGATCCAAGACTAGTATTTGTAAAGAAATTAGCAGGTGTGGCTACTGTAGAATCATCCAGGTTATACAAAGCTAGACTAGATTAAGGCTGTTTGATGCACTTGAATGTTCTATTTTGGTTCATACACAGAGGTGATATTTAAAGCCCTCCATAGAATTTTGTTTCTTAGAAACCTTACAGTTCTGTTCCTAGTGTTCAGGGTAGTAGGAAGGATCAGAAGACCTCTTTTGTCTAGACTGTGCTTTCTACAAGCAAGCCCAGCAAAGGATCAGATGGAACAGAAATTCAGAATCAAGAACACTATGGAATATTAATGCTTTTGTTTATTTGTTTGTTGGGAGTGTGGGAGAGGAGTTAGTGTGAAAAAATTATTTAGGATATTTAGAGCCCCAGCATTTAAAGTCAGAAGTCCTAATGCCAGGGTACACAATACTGTGGCAGGACAAGTACCTAGGAGCATTGCGCCTCTTGTAAATCAGTTCTCTCTGGGGAGAGGGAGAAAATGGACTTTTGCCCCATGTTTTAGCTAACAGCCAGAGGGAGCATGCCCCAGCTTCTCTCTGCAAGGCTTCCTTTGGTCTATGGTAATGCCTTACCATTCCTACTATAGAATGTTGATGGTTTTTGCAACATAGATAACTAAAACTGAGGCCCGGCATTGCAGAGACACTAACAAGTGCTGGATTTATACCTTCCACAGTAAACACCAGTTTATTAGGGCTGCTGCAGCAGTTTCCCTCTTTCCCATGTAAACTCCCCATCTTAATTAAATCTCACAAATATTGCAATGATTCACTCATTAAACATAGAGACAGAAATGTAATTCAAGTCCATGTTTGAAATGAGACAGAAAATTAAATTGTTGTTTCCTTGGGAACAGCCACATTACCAGATTATTTACCTATAGTCACACCCTCAGAAACATCCTTCATTGATTTGTTAGATTTTAAACATGGTCACTAGAATTTCAGAAAAACTGTAAGAACATCCTCAGAACGGTTTCATTTGGTTCATTTTTCCATTTGGAAGTCAACAGCTATGGGAAGAGAGCTGTTATTCTCATGAACTGGAGGAAAGACAAGCACAGGCAGAAATTCTGCAGTAGCAAGGAGGTTTCCTTGTCATACTCTTGTGCCATTTTGAGTATCCACTCTAGTTTTGTAAACAGGCTTGTCAATTAGCTGGAACATGCTTAATTGTTGACCCGGCTTCCCAATTTCCCAACCACAGTAACTGACACCACTTTGAAGCTACGACATTTGACAGGCCTTTTCCCTGCCAGTGTCAGACTCTTGCCTTGATTCAGAAGAAAGAAACAGTAACCATGTCTCTTCCAAATCTGTAGACATTCATCATAGAAAGCAGAAATAACTTCAAAACACCAACACAGGAAGTTGAAACTCTTAACATTCAGTTAGGTTTTTTAGGCATGTATTTTACATTTCACTTCTACTACTGAATATAGCTAGATCCTGTTCAGGGTTGCACTCTGTTTTCTGGAGTGGAGATTAAAATCCTAAAAGAAGCTTCTCAACTACCAATTACTCTGTTCCCTGGAGTACAAAATCTGCGTGAAAGAACACACAGCAGACCCATCAGTTGCTCTGAAATTCAGCTCTAAATCATATGTGGGGTATTAGTGAATAAGTTGTATTTTTTAAAAATCTAGTTAAAAGCTGTAATTTGTTCCTACCACCAAAGAGCTGCCATCCCTATACTCTGCATTTTCTAAAAATCTCCTGTCTGGATTAGGATAACTAGAATACTGCCTACACTAAATGCAGGAATGGAGAAAGCATTTCATTGTCACCAGAAATTAGTGTTAGTCCATTAACCTTAAAATAGCTCTTTAGTTAATCCATTTCAAATTACAGACAGACCTTTTATTCATAGTAAATATTAATAATTTTCTTAAAGCCAGTCTCAGGTCTGAACTCCTTTCCTGCTCCTGCATTTGTTTGTGTGCCTTTTGATTTATACCCTGTTCTACTTGCACTGGGCCAGCTGTGGGCAAGTGTAATTAAGAGGTAAACAGAAGGCAAGTACAATGTGATTGGATACATCATGTACCACAGCCAAAGATGTGTGTGCTATTTGCTGCAGTGGCTTCACTGCATTTAAACTTCCTTAAATTATCCGAGAATTTGGCTATACCCACCAGCCCTGCTGCTTGAAACCTGACAGTGCTCTCAAGCTCTCCTTTAAACCTTGTCTGTGCTCTGAACATCAGGTGTGCATTGATACTAATAGTGGCAGTCAAAGCCTCCCACCACATGATTGGACTGGTCCTGAGTCTTCCTGGGAGAAACTCTGCTTAAATTTTGCCAGCATCTAGTAGGCCATCTGGACTTAAAGACTTCTTCTGCCTCCCAACAGCCCCTCAGAAACAGCAATAAAACCTGTAAACTTTCTCTGATGTATTGGGCCAGCATAACTGCTGCAATTGGTAGAAGAATCTGAAATACCAAATTAATTTAGACTGAATGTTAGAGAAGCCTGGAATAATCTTCTTGCTTCAACTATAATGTATTTCCTGAATCTCGTATAAGGGAAATAAATGTGGTTTATTCTAAAATTAAATGCAACAGCAAAATTGATTATACTAGCCAGTCAACATAAATTCCAATTTGAGTGCATGTACATACCACACTATACAGCTATTAGACTAATTTGACAATCTGATTGGGGGAGGCACTGCATGTATATTTAGACTTTGAAAATATTTAAGGATATTGGCAGGAATATTTTAAGAATGTGAATAAGATGGGCAAGAAAGCCCCTAAGGATTGAAATAGTCAGTAGAAGTCTCATAAACTCAAGGCTATAATAGTGAAACAGCATACTCTAGAGTTTAAAAAAAATTGTTTGCTGAAGCAGGTGAATACAGAAAATATGAGGGCTGTAGTAACTTCAAACAAAACTGGACACAAGAATGTTGGCTTAATTAATGTTCTGTGGAGCTGTGATCCCTCTAAAAGACATGACACTGCAGCAGGTCTGTTCATAATTTCCCTAGTATCCCTGTGGAAACCCAGGACAGCTGCCAGTACACAACAGACATGAAGATGAGATGAAGGAGCTAAGGACTTGGCTTCTCAACTACAAACAGGGGGGTTTGTTTATAAAGTGGAGAATGGAAATTCAGGCTTTAAAATTACCATGTCTTCTTATGGTAGGCTGAAGGTATGTCTAGCATTGCCTTTATCTTGGTTCCTTAAAATCTATCCTTTAGGTCTCCTTTTCCATGTTACAGTACCTAATAATCTGCCTGAGATTTTCTGCTGCCTTGTATTTGAATACATACTTTGGATGGTGAAGAGGATTTGCTCTAACGTGTCCAAAATCTGGCTATTTCCAACCTGCCCAGAAACAGAGGTATTGAGAAACTTTTTGTATGCAGACTGAAGACTGCATACAGTATTATTGCAGCATTATAATATTCCTCATTTCATGGGTTTGCTCAGACCAAAAGCAGAACAAAGTGTCCTGTTTGTCCCGTTTCAAGTCATGCACTTGATTCTGAACTGATACTTTTGCCCAGTTCTATGGATATCAGCTGAGACACAGCTAAAGAAAAGGAAACTGTATTCCAAATTCTGCCACTGACACAGTATGTAGTCCTGAGCAAATCATTATCCTCTCTCTGTTTGCATCCTCCCATCTGTAGGGGTTTGATAGCTTAATAATGCATTAGTCTTTGCAAAGCACTCCAAAAGCCTTTGATGTACACAGCTTATGTGAAGTGGGATATTTAAAAAAAATAATAATAAACTCAGACAAGTTTGTGGAGTATAATAATTTCTGGACAGCCTTCTTGACCCACAGAAAGCACTACTCCTTATATTTATTAGAACACTGATGTGCGAGGTGCAGCCATACAGGGGTTCTGGACGTAGAGACCTTGTAGCTCCCCCAGTTTATGGTATCACGCTCCTCCCAGCTCAAGTTGAAGTGATGGACAGAGACAGAGTCTGTCTGCAGAGACACCCCTCTGTTAGCAGTGTGAGACCACAGGCCTCCTGCTCACCTGCAATGGTATTAGGGTCTCTGGCTGCTCCAGAGATGAAAGGCAATTCATCTTTTGCAGCCAATACCTTCCCACACCTTGACCAAGACCTTTGAGGAAGTCCAGGCCTCTCAGATCTGCCATTGCAAGTCGTGAAGACAATGCTAACCTAGATCTGTCTGGTTAATTTTTATTTCTTTGCTAGTGTTTTTAAGAACATAGGAGAAAACCAAATTACAGTATATCATTAACACTGATGCAAGGGCCTAAGATGTGTCATGTTTTAATCCACACTCAGTGTCTTGTTCTGACAGAACCAAAGTAATGAATTATTTTATGCCTTTTGCAGTTTAGGAATGAAATTTTAACAGTGCTTCAGTTGTTATACTTACATATCCTTGATAAACCTATTTCTATTCCAAGAGGTATAAAGTGGATGGGTGGAAACAAAATAAAGCTTGCACCACTGGAAGAAAAACCAGAGCTCAAAACCTCTGCATTTGTGATCTCTGTGTTAGCAACCATCTGTTGCTTTCACAGCTTACAACAGCAATCGTAAGGAGAGGTTCTCACTCCCAACCATCTGTTTTTAGAGGGGAAGCCAAAAATAGACATCAGGCAGAGTTGCTAGAGGAATCCAACCTTCATGCAGCAAAGGGTAATCACTACTGCTCAGAGAGTGCAGTGAGGCAGAGTTTTGCAGAGTAAAATCCCTGGTAAAAGTCTGTTTTAACCAATTCACAGTAACAAGAATCAGAAGTCCTCTCTCATTATGAATTGCCATATTTCAGTTTTTGAAATGCATTTCAAACCTGTCCTTCAAGACTGCATTTTTCAGTTTTCCTCCCTGAAAATAAGTGTCTGTTTCAGAAGGCCCCCTGTAATATTTTGGAAAACATAACAAGTGAACCATAATGACTGATGAACTTAGTAACAACTCACAGCTACCTCTGGGTTTGCTCAGACCAAAAGCAGAACAAAGTGTCCTGTTTGTCCCGTTTCAAGTCATGCACTTGATTTTGAACTGATACTTTTGCCATCTCCCCCAGTTTATTTGGAATTAAAGGCTGATCTGCAGCTTTGTCATAAGCACCAGGCCAAGCCTCTATCTAAAGGTTTTGAAAGCAACTGCTTACTGCAGAAGTACACCAGGAAACAGACTTCACTGCGCTGAATCACCCTGTGGTTTCTGATTCTACAAGACACTTGGTGGGGGAGGAGAGAGAGGGAAGTGGCCTATACTGCCCCATGCCAAGCATAAATTGCTTCCCTGGCTAAAAAACACTTCAAAATTTTCAGTCTGGGCTGTGTAACACTGTAACCCTTTGCAAGGAAGGAGGGTGGAGTGTCCCCCAGGATGCTGGTTTCCTGGCACTGCCGCTCACAAGGCACCACTAATGCAGGACCATTTGGCATAAAGCTGCAGTTTGGACTGGCAGTGCATTGTCATCAAATGTCTGCTTAGCCAATTCCACGACCCAAGCTCTGCTATGCTGATGACTGCATTTGATTTTTCAGTTGCCTACATCTGTAGCCCCTAGCTTTTGAACATGCAAAGCAAGAAAGATGCAGTGATTATTCCCTGGCTGCAGGGGAAAAGTGCACTACAGACCCTCTGTCTCTTCACAGGCTTCTGAGGATACAGCTTGCATTGCTAAAGAAAGAAGAATTGTCCTGTTGTGGTTTGTTAGCACAGGTTTCCCAGAGAGTGCAAAAAGCTGTTGGTTTGGGCCCAGCATCTATTTTTAATTTATAGAAAAGGCTGCAAGTATGCAGAGTAAGTGCTCTTCCATTGTATTCTAAAAATGAAGTAAACTGATCTAAATCCATTTTTGAATTCCTGTGAGGAGGACTGTTCAAAGGACATATGAATTATACATTGAAAAAGCCCAGGGTTTGTGAATTACCTTTTTTTTTAAATAACAAAACTTTCCTCCTGGCATATTTGAGAACTGGGCAGCTGCTTACATCTCTGAAAAGCTTTTCTGGATAGACAGAAATAACTAGCTGGAAGAAGGAGCCTAGTTAAGATGGATTTTAGATCATTAGAGACGGGAAGGACAGCATGTTTCTTTAATTATATACAAAATGGCCTTTAAGTGATCAGATTTGATCCTAGCCTTAATATGGGATTCAGTACTGTCCAAATGCTACATCTTGCCATGTGGCGATGCTAAACTACTCTCCTAGATGGTCTCAACAGCACATTCCCTTCTCTCCATCACCATGAGAAGTTGGTTTTCTAAAAGTGCATGTCCCTGAATTTTCTCTATAGGGCTTTATTATTTTGGCATCTGTATCAACAGAACATGTATTCAGCTGACTGCAGGCACAGTTTCACTTGAATGCCTTCACTTAAACCTGTTGTCTACCCACTATGGAGCTCCTAAGAAATGGCAGAGTAGCTGGCATAGACAAACCCTTTCAATTCTTGCCCATAAGAAATCTCAGTCCTGCTCTGCATTTCTTTCCCACTGTCAGTGACTTTATGAACAGCATTTTTTCCTCACCAGATTTCCATTTTCCCCAGGAAAGGAATTCACCACAGTTGTGTCTGCAGCCATGAACAATCAGGGTTTTCCATTCTTTCAGATACAGCAAATAAAGTTAAAAAATAAAATGTACCCTGACACAGGAGATCTGGACAGATCCTCTGCAGAACCTGCTCTTTGGAAAGATAGGTTCTCTGACTTTATTTTCACAGAACATGACCTGTTGTCACAGGCAAAACAGCCTACAGAGTAGAGTTGGTTTAATACAGTTATCCATATATTAGATATGTCTTTTAATTTGCTACCTGTATCAAGACTGATCAGACAAACAAGACTGATCAGTTAGGTGTTCCATTCCCTTTCACCTTTTACAAATAAACGCCAAAAGCACATCTTCAGTCCAGTGTTGAGGAACACATAGAAGATTACAGCTTTGCTGCCTCCTCAAGATTAGCTCCCATCACACAACTTCTCAGGAGTGTGCCAGGGCCATCATGTGCACCTTGAATGAACACATCACAGTGAAAGAGTTTGTGGAATGAAAGGAGTTCCTAAGAGTCTTCTGCACATTGTTTTATATCAAGTTCCATTTGCTTGGGCTAACAGCTCCCATTGAAGATGAGAACATCAGCAGATGTTAAGGCAATTGAAAGAAAAACCATAGGCAGTTTTTTTTAGGTGAGGAGTTTTTAAGCCATCTCACTGCCTGTGGCTGGCCTATCTGTTGGTCATAACTAAAGACACATCCCAGGTCACACCTGGCATCCATCCCTTCTTGACTCCAACACTGAATCCCAACTGGAAATTGGACCAACAAGGAAATAGCACTAAGTCCTAATCCTAATGATGATCTTAAAGTTCATGACTGCATCTAATTTAGAGCACAAGCTGCCTGAGGTACTCTGAATCTGTGTTTTATTCATGTGGAGCAATATTCTCACCTAGGATGCTGACAGATGTTGCTTTGCTCTGGAGAATAATGCTGCCACCTGCATTTTTATGTGCACACCAGCGAGTGCCTGGCATAGCAAAGAATTATTGCACACGTGCCACAGCACAGATGCAGCATGGAGCAGGATTAAAACAGATGGGGACACTAACTGTAAAGTGTCAAATGACACAACCCCTTCAGAACTGCTGAAAGTGTCACATAGCACTCAGACATTTTTCTTAACACAACTCACCCAATCACCAATTCAAACAAACAGACTGCTTATAAAACCACAGAACAGAGCAGTAAAAAGACACCATTCTTCTCCTCTATGTCCTTATTTTGCATTATTCCTCATTAGGGGAGGAGCAATTTTGTTAGAAATGCAAGTGCTAAATTTTGAATCAGTGTGCTTTATGTTGTTTCTTAATTACCAGGTTCCTGGAGTCTCTATAAAGAAAAAGCACATCCTTTTCCCCTTTAAATTAAAGATTAATTTCTAGTACCCCACATATACAGAGAAAGGTTGATACATGAAGATAGATGAAGGCCAAAGATTTAAAGAAAACCCACATGCAGCGAAAGGCAAAACCATTTTAATTTCCTAGATTTTTTGGGTAGTGGTGTATGTGGGTAGGAAGAGCTGGCTCGTCATTTTGAATGCCCAGGACTAACAAAACCTTGCTGAAGCAGGTTTTACATCCACTTTGTCCATGTGTTCTTAATAAAGGAACTGGAACAAAGTTTACTGAAATCAGCAGTAGGGTGCCAGCTAACACAGAGCTTTGGATTAGACCCTAACACACCCTTTTACATTGCAGGTCCGTGCTATGGAGACAGTACTCCATCTAATTTTGTTTACTTTCTTTTAAGATGTAGGCTGAACCAGGAGTTAGGCTGTAAATGAAAACTGCATTTTTTATACTTCTCCTATTTACCAAAATATGTAGAGTTCTTTGTAAAGAAAACAGATTTCAATGGAGAAGTCTGAGTATGGACCTGCCAAAAATTCCCAGGGTATCATATGTTCCCTATGAGAAAAACTCCTCAAGTCATGCTACCTTATCCAGTTGTCCCATTCCATCACTCCTGCCTCCTGCAGCACAGCTGTAGATTATATGATACTCAGCTGAGTGCAGGTGCACGCACCATCTTAAAATGAACTCGGGAAGTAAGAGGATACACAATAACATTGTGCTGGAAGAGCAGTAACTATTTGTATTTGGCGTTGCCTTTTTAGCTGGTCATGTTTAGATAGCATTGTAAGATGCCACTGTGCCTCAAAGAAATTAAAAAATAGTAAAATTCAGGCAGCTCTCTGTCACAAACTAAAGGATATCTACTGACTCTTAACCCGGGAAAAAAGGGCTTTTAACTTGGCCATGTAATCAGTGTTTAGCAAGGGTCCATCCTAGGTCAGTAGTCTTCACAAAAATGTGCTTCTAACATATCCAAAGTTGAAGTTTCAGAGAACCTGTCAAACTTGGTTTGCTTTGTGTTCTTTATTTTGGTCTGCCATTAACTTGCTGTTGAAGTGGCAAAGATATCCTGGATCTACATTTTCAAATGCATCCCTTAGATTTGGTTTTAACATAACTCAGTGTCACTATTCAGAAGTACTGCGGGGCTTTTGGCACTCTGAAAATGAAATGTAACTGTCTGGAGTTTCCAACATCTATCTAGTGGATGCTTCTGGGAACTCAGAACACCATCTCCCATTCTGCAACTCCCCATCTGGTGATAACAGTGCTTACCTATCCTTCTAGGAAAGCTGCCGTGCTTTCAAAGCATGAGTCACACCTCACGAAGAGGCGTTTAGATGCAGGCTTTGCACTGAGAGTATTATTGTTGCCAGGCCATTTTTAATAACCAATCTGAAGGTATAAGTCCTTTTCTTTTTAAAGAGAAAGCCTGTCTTTGCTTAAACCCTTATCTAGAGAGCTATAAACACAAAGATTGTTAGCTCAGGCACTTCACCTCCTCTTACACTGAAAAATTTAAATTCCAAAGGGAGAATCTAGGCATGTTTTTATTTTATCTCTATACATCCAGTTGTTAAATCTACGTGGCTGGCAACATCCTGAGGCACAGAGCAGCTTCAGTGGAGGCTGAGCTATTCATAGGCCAGCACGCTGGGCTGGGAGTGAGCTCATGAGCTCACAGCCTCCCCAGTGCCAGCTGCCAGCTCGGCTGGGACATGTAAAGGGAGCAAGGCAAAAAGCATGTGGGAGGAGGGAGGCTCAGGGGGGGCAGAAAGGGGACGGGATGTTAGTTGCTAACGTTTCATGTTTAGATCTGCCAAATTCATGTTGGAGGTCTCAGTGTTTACACCTCTGCAGTAAAGGGTGGCAGGCTTTGCATTGTGTGAGACTGCTGCACTCCAGGCTGACATTTGCAGCTACGGCTGCCTGGTAGGGGCACTCAGAAGGAGCAGAGTGCTCTGAGGAGGGACATTTCTATTTCGCAACAGAGCAGCAGCTGCCTCTCTTCTCAGTAAGATACTGGAGTGGTACCTAGGGCTAGACCAGGGCTACTTACCAAAGCCAAGACAAAGAGCCAGCAAGGAGTATTAAGATTACTGCTAGCAACCACCACAGGTTTGAGAACTATCCATTTTAATAACTACCTCACACACAGACACCTTCACATTTATAACCATTTGTTTTTACACCTCTCCTTAATGCAGACACTCATCTCCCTAATAACTGAGTTAGCTTTGTACACTTCAGCAGCCTGACCAACTGAAATATAAAATTGCTTTAGCATCACGGCTTCTGTTACAACCAAAAAATCAGTTTATCTGAATTAAGATGGCTGTGGCTGCAACCACTGTGACCATCTGAGCTGACATGTGCAAAGAAGTGGCTTGTTCTGTGCTTGTGAATACCATGTTTTCTGGTACTGTTCTGGGGACAGGTGAGAAGGCACCAAGAGCTTCATTTTATCAGACCCTGTATTAGGGTGTTTAAGATAGAGATATAAAAGCAGAGACCCAAGGAACACAGTTCACCTCAGCTTTGTCTGACCAGGCCCCTTTAGTATCAACAGTAAGTGATGCTGAGGGATATAAATGTTATTATGAGGCACTGCACTGTAGTGCCTCATAATTCACCATACCCTGCTCTGCCCAGATGCTGGCTTGGTGCCAAATCTGTACCTAACAGTCATGCCATGCCTCAGCATCTCTCTTCCCAGAGCAACACAAGCAGTACAGGCTCCGCTACTGCAGCCTCCCCCATCCTTCCTCTAGATCCCAACCATCCTTTACAGCAAAGACACAGGAGCAGAGCAAGGCTTCCCCCTGTATGTGGTCGGCACACGCTGGAAGAAGGGGACACTCTGAATTAAAATCCTACAGCAAAGGAACCAGCAGAAGGATAAAGTCCAACTGTCATTTTAAACAACAGCCTTGAATATAGAGCAAAATCGCCAAAAGGCAACTCCTGTGTGTCCTACCACTTATTCTGACCACCTGGGACATGGCAAAGGGACATATGGCACCTCTTTGTTAGTGCTTAGGACATTCCTCCAAAAATGTTAACATCTTGAGAGCTGACAGTATTACTTCTGATATCTTGGAAGAGCAAAATGATAATCACTTCCCAGCAGTTCAAAATCTCTCCAACATGGTGATCTTAACAGACCCCTGATGAAGCCGTGGTTCTCTTCCCAAACCGATTTTGCTATGCACCCCTGTTCCATGAAGAGCAGTATTGACATGCTGTCTCCCAGAAGAGGCTGCTGCAAAGCCAGAGGCCTCCAAACATCAGCATCACAAGCACCTCATGTTTAAACTTCAGTGCTTTGATGTGTCTTCAGTACAGCTAGGTCCCACAGTTCTCATCTGGGGAAACCAAGACCTGCTCTAAACCCACCCAGTGCATGCTAAAAGGAGCTGCTAGCTCCACCTCTGGGAGGAATTGCTGGAGGAATGGCACTGAATTCCCATCCACCTCCCTGATATGGGAGGCTGCCTCCACAGCTGCAAACCCAAATGGGCTCTCTGAGCCTCCACGGCCCAGCAGCTGTACTGGCTATTTTCTGCTGAACCAGGGCCTCAGTATTTTCAGACAGAGAAAAGCCTTCTTGAACTCACAAACACTCAAAGGCCTGTGTGTAAACTGAACTTTGTGAACCACTAGTGGCATTTTTCCTTGCTATACATATTACCAGGGAAAAAATGGAATTTTAATAGGTTTGTTTTCAACCTACTTTAAACTCATGAAGATATGAGGCCTTATGTCATCCTTATAGTTACTACATGTGATCCTGTGTGTGTTGTGAGGAAGCGAGCTAGAAAGGAGTACTGGATGAACTCAAAAGCTTGCAACTCCTCTGCCAAAGCAAAGTCTGTCACAAGTTGCTAAATACATAACCACGCAAGTTAAAGAGACCCACACACTGATTAGCCAGTATTTCAGGGTGATGAGCCTGCTGTGCACCAGCTATGAATCAAAATCTTGTCTTTAATCTTTCTTTTGCTAACAGCTTTCTGCATGGATTTGGAGTAAGTTCACTATCTGAACTTTCATTAACCCCTTTCACTCCTCCTCCCCCTGAATTGAGATCTGTGGATTGGACTGATTTACTTTGTCCAGGGCTAGAAGTTAAGTTTTATAAAACTTAACTATACTATCAGGCCAATATTTTACAGTAATATTATTTGGGGGTGACAGAATTAGAGACAAAAGCACAGATGTATGCTGGCATAGAAATCCCAGCTTTGGGCAGAAATGTATTCAATCCATATAGAAGTCTGTGGACTGAAAGCAGCAGGCATGTACCAGGTACAGCATGCTGATTCCCCAACACAGAGAAGACACCATCAACTCATGTCTTTTCTGCTTTTTACTATATATATTTAAGTTTTAATGTAAGCTTTCTATTATTGTGTAGCTTTGGGAAGACAGGCTTGTCAGCTGCTCTGACAAAGCAGCTTCTAACTGAATGAAGTTGCTGGACTGGCATCTTGATACAGACTCCCTTCTTTAGTTGTACTGGATGTTGGGATGGGGCTCCTGTGGGCAGTCTCTGACATCCACCAGTTCCCCAAACGTGCTGAAGTGGGATGGGGATAGTGGTAAAGGTTTTATTAGTACCACGGGTCTGACTAAAAGAGGAGTTTTGCCAAGACCAGATATATCTGTAAAGGTAGCCTCATTAAAACACCCTATGTGAACTGAGGGTCCTTTGAATCAGGCCAACAAGATCTATTTCTAGGTGCCTCAAAAACTGCCCTGGAATTCAAAATGAAGATTTCAGCTTTTCAAAAATTGGGGAAAAAAGCTTACCTCAACTTTCTCTATATACAGTTTCACACTGAAAAGTTTTTCTTAGTGTAACAGGAACACCTTAATTTGCTGTTTGTTGTAAACTGGTGAGTTTACCCTACTGACTTTTGAGGAGGCCAGAGGTCACCTGTGTTTGCAGTCAGCACATTCAGGCAGAATGGGGTACTACAAAACCACCTTAGTTGAGGTTGCACAGAGCTAACACAAACACACATTAATAGCAACAAGCCCAGAGCCAGCACCCCCAAACTAACCATGCATATGTACAGACGTGCTAGGCTCACTTTCACACTTTCCAATGCTCACTATAAAAAAGAAAAAAAATAGTTGCACACTAACTAGATGCTTTGTCTGAGCACTAGATCCTCACTTTGCAACCTACTTAAGCAACATTTTAAAGCCGTATTCTGAACTAATTACTATTCATAAACAGGACTATGATAGTAATAAGAAATGCACTTAGCTGGCATAAATTTAACTAGCTTGTGTTTATATCAGGGACATGACAGGCATGAAGTCAGTCTTTGTGGGAAGAGTCTCATCCTTCAGGGTATCAGCTTTCTGGAAATGGCGCTGTTTCCTACAATTCTCATGGAATTAATTTTTTTACTGATTTCAGGCCTAACAAAGATATAAAAGTGGTTAAATGTTGATTCCCTACCTCAAGGCTATATACAGATCTAAAAAGGTACAGTAATTCAGGCAGCAGTTGTTCAATTAAGTATAGGAACAACATGGTTAAAAATTACGGCTTCAGTCTACGCGACTTCAGTGAGATTGTCTTACGAGTTGCTCTTTACAACAAGGAAGCATGTCTGAGGTCATGTGAGACCAAAGCACATGCTCATACTGCAAGAAGAAGTTTAATATAGGGAATACACAACTTTACAGACACCCATGCTGCGTTTCTGTATATGCCCTGCACCTCCTGGGGTCAGGCTCTTCACAAACAGTTTCAAATAAGTGATCCCCAGAAACTACTCTAACCCTGGAGACCGTACTTGGCTCGTGGTTGGTGCCATGCAAGTTAAGCTCAGGAAGAGATTATTTGAATTATGAAGCCCTTTAGAAACTGCTAGACCAGTGACCCTCCAAACATCCACTATTTTATCCATCATTAAAGTTACTTAAGAGCCATGCTGACATCACAGCATCTTTCACAATTGGCTGTAATGATTTTAACCAAATTAATCACTTGAGTTGTCTGGGACAGCAAAAGAAACCCACGTTATCTCAAAGGCAGTGGCTGAGGATTACATGTTGTTATTTTCCACCTTTAGTTCGAACAACTCTTTGTAGCTATTTGAGTGCTGTAAACCACTACCAAAGCAAGCTGCGGCAGCCTAGCTCTCCATCCGACCCGAGGCGGCTGAGGCAGTGTGTGCCCTCTGTACTGAACGGGGCACATTTCCCACCCCGAAAGCCGGCGGGAGGGTCGGCCCCCCGAGGAAGGGGTCTGCCAGTGGCGATGCCCGGCCCGGAGCACTGCCCCGCAGGCGCCGGGCATCCCCCCACCCCAGCGCCAGGCGATGCCGTGGCGCCTCGGCCCCAGTACCGCTAAAAATAAAGCCCGTCTCCGCCTGCCCGCCCTCGGGAATCGAGGTTGGATCGATGGCTTTCTTTTAAAGCTGGATTTTATCAATCGCCCCCCGCCAACCCTCCTCTGAACCGCCCGGCCCGGACCACAGCCCTGCGAATAACTTCAGCGCCGGGATCGCCGGCGGCCGGGGGGACGGGGCCGGGATCCGCGGGCAGCGCTCGGCACTCACCTGGCCGGCGGTGTCGTACAGCCCCAGCAGGTACTGCTTGCCCCCGACGGTAACGCTGACTGCGAGGGGGGAGAAACACAGCGGGTGAGGGGGGGCAAGCCCGGCCGACCCCCCTGCCGGACCCCCGGCAGGGCAAGGCCAGGGGATGGAGGGAGGAGGGAGGGGAGAGAGCGGCTGCCGCCCCCGGCGGTAGCGGGACCCCCGCCGGCTCACCTGCGTAGTGGTCGAAGACGGTGGGCACGTACTCCTCGGGGAAGGCGTCGTTGGCGTAGCTCATCAGCAGGCACGTCTTGCCCACGGCGCCGTCCCCCACCACCACGCACTTCAGCATGACCGCCGCGCTGCCATGGGCCATGGCCGGAGCCCGCCCTCATGGCCCCGCGGGCGCGCCCCGCCGAGCCGGGCCCCTCGGCATCGCCGCCGCCGCCGCCGCTCAGCGGGCGCCCCCGCCGGCCCCCGCCGGGCGCGGCCCCCCCGCCATCCGCCGCCGCGCTGGGCCCGGCGGGAGCCGCCTTCCCCCGGTCGCGCCGCGCGGCGCAGGGAGCGCCCGCCCGGGCGCGGGGCCGGCAGGCGGGAGGGGCGCCCCGCACGGGGGCGGGCGGGCGGCGGGGCTGCAGGGCCGGGGCCGCTGTGCGAGAGCGGCCCTCGCCCCGGCCCCGCTGCCCGCACACGCATGCACGGCAGCGGCCGGCGCTTCCCCGCCCCGCAAGTTACTTGGGCGCTGCGGGCACCCCCTGCCCCGCGCAAGCAGCGGGGCCGCGCTCGTTCTGTGGTGATCCCCCACCATTGCCCTGTACGTACAAAGGAAACTCCGGTAGCATCCTCTGGTATTAGCCCCTAACTGTGCCGGTAAGCGTGAAAATAATCAACGTGATGCGAAAGGATTTTGTTCTGCACTGAGTTTGTTGTCTTTAGATGTAAATTCAGTAGTGGGAACAGATTTAAGAACACCAACGTGTGTCATTTGAACAGGCTTGAGTACCCGTTTGCAAGGCTAAAGGACCAGAGGACAAGACCTTTTCTGAGATGCTGCATGAAAAAAAGAGTGAAATCATGCTCCCACTAGTGTCAGTGGCTAAAGTCCCACTCAGTGGCACTAGGCTGTCACCTTAGCAAGCTGTTTCCAGCTGCACATTTTCAAATGGTGTGAAATACGTCTACAGTCAGACAGAAACAATTGCCTTTTTCAGTTTACAATTTTTCCAGGTTTATGCTAGAAGCCCTATCCAATTACAACAAAAACGTCACACAACAGTGCAAGCCACGAGGAGACCTCTGTGTTGTGTAGGTTGTGTCTCTATTTGATCTGACATGCTTCAGGGAAAAAATAATGCAAATCCCACATTGCACAAAGCTTATCTGAATATTCAATGAAACACATTTCCAAACCAGGACAAAATACAAAAGTTATCACTTTGCAAGTTTTTCAGCTTAGTCAATCAAGCTTTCATGCCTTCAGACCACAGAGGGTGTGAGTGGGACATCCAAGACTGCTTGCTCTGGTGCAATCTCATCACAATTCATCCAGAGAGCATCAAATGAAGAGACAGAAGCTGCCCCAGGAGGTATTTCCTCAGCCCTTGGAAAATGCCAGCTATAAAGAAAGCTGGATTTACCGAGAAGTCAGTCAACTGGCAGCCAGCACAGGACTCAGCACACAGGTCTCCCAGACAACAACTTTTCCTAGTGAGCAGAAATGTCCTGCAGGAGCTGCTGCTTCAGGATGGATTATGGCACCACATCCAGGGAAACTGCTTTAGAGGTTTCCAGGTATCCATGAGGGACTTGAAATCATGCAGATACTCAGTGGCCCAGGTGACATCCACTTCCCCTTTGCTTGCCAATTAATACATTTAGGAGTACCCAACACTTACATTCTTGAGCAAGAGCAGCCCAGGCTGCAGTCTGCACAATCAATGGGAAGTATACTTCCTCCACTCTGCTGCTTGCTTAATTGCTAGTGTTGCTTCCCAAATCCTGTAATTATCATTTTGAACTTGCACAATCTCAGCCAAATGATTCTCATCCAGTCCTCCATCTTGCTCAGACAATGCATAGCCAATTAGTCTGCGCTAAATATTTAGAGAAGACGAAGATACAGAACTGGCAAACTGAAACACTCACCTTGGCTCTCTCCTCACTAGTGTGGCTGGTTGTACAGTCAGGGAACCACATAGCTGAAGGACTGGGACCTTGAAAAACCTAACAAGAGTTCTAACAAGAGTGATATGGCTCTATAGAATCACCCATAGAGCTGTAGGACTGTTGCTTTCATCCACAGCATAATTACTTGGTTTGTTTTTCACTCTTTGCAGATGTTATTTTCCAGCCAGCACCCACAGCAGTGGGATAAAGAGGGTGCAGCTCTAAGGAGAACACGCATTTCAAAAGTCCCTGGGAATTTGTTTATTGTCTTAAACTTCTCTGGCTTTCAGCAGCTTCTCAAGAATGTGTTTGAATCTGCTCAGTGTCAACCAACTGCCTCAGTGGAGGTTTTCAATTCAGCTGTATACCTTATGCAACAGATACCTTATCACATCCTTCTTTCACATAGATTAACAATCTGTTCTGGGTAATATGCTTTCATTTTTCAGCACTAAAAATACACTGTTAAAAAATTGCCTGTAACAAATATTATTGTAAATATCTTTATTAAAGACACTCAATCTAGTTCTATTTTCCCCTAATTTCTTTCATAAGGTAAAATAAACCAGTATGAAACGTTGAAAAGAAATTCTTGTCATCTTAGTGACACTTAAAATGTATTTTTATTCCTCATTGTTTGCTATAAAGTTGTTAGGAAATGAGAGAACAGTTCCATTTAATTTTTCACAAAAGGGACACGTTCTGACTAGTTCTAGGCAATGTACTGAATGGTTACTTTAGTATCACATATGAGTACTAAACAGCCCATTTTTTCATGTAAGGAATTAAAATTTTGCTTTGTAGGATTTCTGTAAGACTTCTATATGCATATGAGGCTGAGCACTCATTGGGAGGAAGAAATTTAACTAGATTACCCTTAGAAAGAACTCCTGTTCCAAATAATTCAGGTCAGTAATGGGGGAGAGTGTGTAGAGGAGAAGGTCTAATAAATGATGGGAAGCCTATAAGGACACAAGTCTAGGGAAACTCCATAATGATTGCGCAGCTGAACATTTCTTGGAAGAAATTTCTGGGGTACACAGACTTTTCAAGAGAGAACATGGCACAGGACAATGAAGCAGGATCAAAAAATCCTTCATCTGTGCTACCAGCATCAGGGATCATAGAAGAGAAAGGAATGGAGCCAAGCCTTAGTACAAGCAAAAGACCTGTTTGGTCTATGGAACCAGGGAATAAGTGGTGTTAATCATGTAATCAACACATTTTGAAAATATGGATGTGTCTATGTCCATGATTAACACGTCTATGAATTTAATCTAGAAATTTACACAGAAATTGTTCATCAACTGTGCTGCCACTCTGTGCACTCTGTGTTGTGAGTGCACTCCAGCAAGTGTCTGTCCTGATTCCCCTGTTCGGCTGCCACGCCTCGCTTTGTCACGGGGGTGTTGTGCATCACTAGCATGGGGCCATGCATCTCACCACAGAGGTGGTCATCTTTCCATGCTGGGTGAAATGACTTCATGGAAACAGCCATATTTGAGGAAAGACCCCTAAAAATGCCAAGTCCCAATCAAAGCTCAAAGCAATGTATGAAAACCACCCAAATTACTCCCACAAAGTCCATCAGTGGATTAATTCCTTTCTAGGCATCCCTGCCTGTGGAAGATTGGAGCCATGGTTCTCTAGTTCTCTAAAAAACCTTCTAGACCTACAAGGAACCTTAAGTCTTTAGGAAAGTCAGTGGGAAGGGCGATGCCATCTGAACGCCCCGTTTGCACCCTATTGTCTTTCAGACCAATCAATCTCTCATCCTCAAGCAGAGATGTCCCTAAGCAGAAGGTTACACCAGAGTGAATATAACACAAGCCTGTTTTTTAGTCAGAAAAATTTACTGTTTTCATAAGTGGTGAGAACACCACTTTTACAGTTTATGGATCATTACAGTTTTGCTTTTCCGCCCAAGATTAGGTAATGCAGAGAATGTGTCTGTATCTCATCTAATACAGAGGAAACAAATCACATATTTCTAATGTGCCAAAAAAGGATAGGCAATTTGATAGTTGCAGATCCAATTCCTTCTGAATGTCAGTTTCCACTCTAATTTCCTCTCAATTTAAAGGGTCACAGCTGCTAGTTTGCCTTCCTCATGTTTTCCAAGAACATGGTGATATCTCCAAGCAAGGACAAGTGCTATGTGAAATCAGAATGACAGGATGACACGTTTTAGGTCATCTGCTAGAGCACACCGGGTCTTTACTGTACCTGTTGTGGCCCCCTTCTCCAAATGGGGGTGAAGGTTGCAAACAGGGGAGAAACATCGCCTGTTCTCTTCAGGGAGCAACCTAGAGTGCTTCCCTACCTGGAAAGCTCAAGCACAGGTCTGGTCTCATTCTGCTATTCTGTTGCAGCTTGTGATTCTTTATTAACATTTCCTTTCTTTTTTTGCATGGATGTAACTGAGATGGGAGTTCTCACAAAAGCAACATAGTTGCAAAATAGCAAACATGAAATAGTAGCACCAAGACCAAAACCAGAATGCATTGCTGGGAATGAGATACAATGTTTCAAAAATAGATTTGCACTTCCCACTGCAAAGTGTCACAACCACTACTCTGTGCTTTTTTCCTTAATATCTCTAGTACAGGAGGCTTTAAAAGTGGTCAAAGAAAATACATCAGTGGAAATATCTTCTCTGAAAAATCAGATCCTTTGAGAAGAATACCTTTTGAAGTCATGTCAATTCCATGAAAATGTTTTAAGAAAGCCATACAAATGTTCTGACAGCTTCAAAGCATTCAATTTTTATTTTTTCAGTGTAAAACATTTTATTTCTAAATCACTATGTTTCAATTTAAGTTAGCATAGTGTTAGCATACGGTGTAACATAAATGAAAAGGTGCCATCATTAAACATTTCCATGAGCTTCATTTTTCTTGCAGAAGTTTTGGGGTTTTTTTTAAGGACTGCAAAATTTTCAGATTGCATTGCTAAATAGAACAAAGACAAATCTCAAAAATATTCATAAAAGTGATCTTTAATCCTCTGAACACCTTATGTCCTCCTCATACTACTGGTACTGTTAAAAGAGATATTAAGAAAAAGAAAAAAGAAACAGCCAACCAAAAAATACCCACAAAAGTGTCTGGTTCAGATAGCTTCTGGGAGGGTACTAAACTTCAAATATGAGAAGTCCACAGATCCAGGCTCATGCCTTAAGTTAATCTTGTGTTTTATTCAGGCCGACATAAAATTCAGTTTTTTACACAAGGATTTAAAGCACCAGAGAGGATAAATCTGTTGGAAACTTGGTGAAATTAGGGCACCTGCCTCCCACAGGTCTCTTGACAAATCTTGCATTTCAAGATAGAGTATTAAAATAAAAACCAAAT
Organism: Fringilla coelebs; assembly: GCF_963513975.1. Taxonomy (NCBI): domain Eukaryota; kingdom Metazoa; phylum Chordata; class Aves; order Passeriformes; family Fringillidae; genus Fringilla; species Fringilla coelebs. The sequence continues at coordinate 87,566,106 of NC_140030.1, forward strand.
TATGCCAGAGCTCTCTTGGTGCTATTTCATATTCAGTGAAGGAACCTGAGTGGAATTAAATTTCTACTCAGACACTTAGCGCTGGGCTAAGTGACAAGAAGCAGCAATTCTTTTCCTCAGGCCAACCTGATAACAATGCCTTGTAGTTCACCAGACATTTTGTTGGAAATAAAATCTGCATCATGATGGGACTTTTTGTACAAGTCACCACCATTCCCAGGCACAGAAGAGAGCACTAAGCACTTAACCTCTTCAGCTGATGCCACCTCTATGGCTCCATAGCATCAGAGCATCCCTTTCACAGGTGCTATGAAGTAGCCACCTCTGATTCATCCCTGACTCATCCCAGCACTCAAGACTTGGTTCACTGCCAGACACCAGAAGAGGTATTGTTACATGAATGGGACAGGATTTGAGAAAGGAATATTGACTCCTTCCTGTGTCTTGAAACAAAACTAATCCCCAGAATATCTGGATCTGGAAAGTTAAAATTGATTTCTACATGGCATTGGTGAGTTCCCTGGGAGAATCATGCTGTTGCTCCACTCAAAACTAGCCCAAAGGATGCTCTAGGGATGTCACAGTCCTGGCAACTGAGCCTTAAAATTTGATAATATACTCTGACTTTGTTTAATTTACTAGGATAAATGTCATCATTGCAAGGCATTGCAAGGCCTATGTGTTCCAAATTTCATTTTTATTGAACCTCACTAATCCAAAGCAAGTTATTTCCCTAGATTCTTACCAGTAATTATTATTTATTAATTCTGGTAAATCTGGTAATATTCCCCTTTGTGCAAAAAACAACTAACCAAGCAACATATCTTCCAGTTCTAGATATATATGCATGAAAAACTATCTTTTAAATTCCACTTGTTATAAATGAATCTGACTCTAAAACTGACATCTGGATTTTCCCCAACTTTTGATAAAGTCTGGATTCAGGTCTGAATTTTCATGAAGTTTGGACTTCTTCCAACAGGTTGTCTGACTTGGATTCTAGATCTGCTTGACAGACAGAAGCAAGTCCCTAAATGAGTTAATCTTCTGTACCAGTAAGATTCAATTGTAAAGCCAAATGGTGATACAAACATCTTTGGTATGGTAGTAGGACCCAGATGCACCTTGCACTGGTAGGGAAAGATAGGTCCTTCTTTGGCTGTCCTCCTTAACAACTTGTCATGTAATCTGGCATGTAGAGAAAGCTGGAGGGCATTAAAAACAGACCTGAGAACAGAAATCCAGGCTTGGGGAATCAAGCATATGCAGGGGAGCTTGGGCTGTCAGCAGCTCACTGTGAAGCATTAGAAACACCTTAGGTGCTAATAGCTTCTAGAAAGCTAATGGTTTAATAGGGCCGGAAGAAAACAACATACTGGACATTTTCTCAGGCAGAGTTTTGTACATCCTGATGGGAAATGGAGGGGAGGGAGAAGAGACCCATCATTTTCTTCTTAGGTATGTATTGGAATAAAAGAAGAACCATAATTTCTGAGGATTCTCTCATTATGGTGTTGATAAATTCACATGCCAAAGATTCAGTGAGTGGTGACAACCTCCTTCCATATAAAGATAGAGAGAACAGGGCTTCAGAGTCACATCTTTATTTGATTTCATTAGTGCTGTTGCTGCAATACTAACAACAAGCGCCTAAAGAACTTCTAAGAACTAAAAAAAAAAAAAAAAAAAACAAACAAAAAAAACCCAAGTCCTTATTAAAAAAATTACTTTGCTGGAAAACTTTGCTGACATATGGTTAAAGCTTCCCAGTTGCTTCCATGAAGTCAATATCAGCATAAACTGGAACTTCTGAGAAACCAGAAAATACAGTGGATAATAAAGCAATATTCAATTCAACCTTCATGTACCTGTAATGGAAATAATTCACCTTTTCAGTGAGTGATTTTCAGAGAACATAGTATATAACTACTATAGCTCGGGCACCTCTTGTCTTTGGAAAAGTGGACTGTATTCAAAGTGACACTTCTTTTACCTGCATGCTCTGACCCAATTTCTTAGATAAAAAATTCCATGACAATTAAATTTTATCTTTTCCTCTGACTCACCATTTAGTCACACATGTATTATTAAGCCCACAGAATATTTTTCCTACTTTACTTTGCACTTTTGATCCTACCCACAGGAGTGATGAACACTGTGGGGCTGAGGCCCCATCTGAAGGCATGGACTCCCATTTCCCCTACTATCATAATTTACTAAGTTTTCTACCATTTCACTCAGCATTAATCAGCTCAGCAAATACTGCCAGTTCCCTGTTCCCACTGCCAGCTCCCAGGAGGGAAAAATAAAGGTTGCTTGAATGTTGACCTAAACTCTGTATTTCCTGGCTTCAAAAAGTCTGAATTTTGCTGAAGCTGATATTTTATAAGAGCTTCAACTACTGCCAGGAAATCCTAACTCGGCATTAATTAAGGGGTTTTGTCAGTCAGTAAAAAGCAAAGATGCTTTAAAGATCTGATATTCACTATTTCCTTGATTCTTTAAATATATTTAGAGAGCATCTTTGCAATGTTTCAGTCTGTGATTCAGGATAAGAAAAATATTCTGAAGAGTCCTAAAGTTTCTAGTAAGGACTAGATGCATTGGCAGACTGGGTTGGGTTTTTTCTGTGTGGGGGATGGTAGTTTGGTTTGAACACTTTTCTGCTGACTCTTTTATACCAGGTGAATGGTGTTCACCACCATTCTGCTATTTTATTTACTGATCTCGTGGGATCTGTTTTTAATGAGAGTCAGAAGCACTGAGCTAAGAATGAGCTGCCTCTTTTTGCAGGTATATACAGAGAAACCAGCTTTTACAAATTTTGTATAACTGTTTGAAGCATAAAACACTGCGCCAGTTTTCAACTGAGCTCAGCTTCTATTTCTTCAGGAAAAAAAAAAAGAAAAAGGATATTTATCACAAAATACTTGGTGGATCTCTCTGGCACACTTTACAGCTGTGTTTTGAGAAGTATATTAGTGAGCTCTTTGTGAGGTACATGAACACCCTTTAAAAGAGATCCAAGCTGTGTATAGATAGAGTGAAGCTTAAGTCTTGACCTAGGACTCCAGATAATCTAATCCTTTAGTTCAAGTTCTGTCAAAACTCAGTCACAAACTCATTACTGAATTTTTCAGTTCTAGAGCTCTGTGAAATGCTGTGGCAAAAAGAGTCATGCAGACAGAAGAGTAGAGAGGAAGGACCAGCGGTGTCAGTGGAAACAGGGGATGCACACCTCTGACCCTTCTGTCCTCTGATGTAAACTTGTACACCTCAGCTGTCTCTCAAGGGTAACTGAAACCTTCTTGACCTTTCATTTCCACAACCTGAAAACTCTTCTTCCAGGATGGCTGGAAAATACTGTGGTGGAAAGGGCAAAGAAAAAATCTTTTAAAGTCAATTCAAGCATTTGAAATTTTCGAAGAATAACATGAAGAAATGTTTTCCGTGGGAAAACTGGCATTATCAGGCCAACTTAAGAATGGTGAAATACCTCAGGAGATGTTCATGAATATTCAGGAATGTGCAGGAGCGCACCTGCCACCAAAGTCACTGCTCCTTCCAGGCATGAAACCATCATCAAAAAGTGGTGGTTTATGCTGGGCAATATCAAGAGCTCAAGGAGATAAAACCTGATGTCGACTTCAGCTTATAGTAATAGATTTTGAAAAGAATTCAGCAGTGGCATGAGTCAGCCCAGTTGCATCAGCTCCTGTGATATCTGAATTTGGTCAGTGGATGAATCCAAACAAAGCAAATCTTTTTTTAGAAATAAATTTTACATAGCCTTTGTGAAGTTGAGCAGTGCAGGAGAGGAAAAAAAGGTATTCAAGCACAGACAACTACAACACTCTCCCTGAGGAAGATTTCTGTGGCAACCAGTGATTAAGTGTGATTGAAGCCATGCAAAATATTTTCAGAGAGCTGTTTCTTCCCAGGTCAAGACAGGCTTCCTTTTGAATTCACAAATTCCTGAAGGAAACTGGCCACCTCCTCACATGTTACAATGTGTGCCCCCTTCCTTTCCCAGAAATAAGTAATATGATCATCTGTTCACTAGAATGGCTGCCAAAATCCTGGGAGTAATGGTTGTAAATATTTTTAATTTCAAGCTGGTTGAGTTGTTCTAGAATTGTCTGTTGGCACCAGACAAATCCCAGTTCCCTTACTCACCATCCAGCTTCATGTTATCCTAAAAGCCAGTAGAAAATTCTCCTTCCTTTCAGACATGGAACTGCACTCTTTGAGTTATCCTCCGGCTGGAAAAGATAAAGATGCTGCCACTTCTCAGTGTGGGTCTCTAGAATCTGTCTTACTGACCACAAGAAATCAGAGAGACAGACATAGGGACATGAGCATTTGCAGAAACAACTGCACGTTATAAAGTCATCAGAGGAAAGTTGTACAGGCCACCTTCCTCCTTAGATAGTAACACTGCTGTGTTTATGAACACCCTTCATTTTGAACAACCTGTACTCTGAAATCAGAGATAACATCAACACCTCAGGTCTTTTCCTGGCAGTAGAGCTGGATGTAGCTTAGTTATGCGGCAGTCAGCTTTGTGTGTTTGCATGCAAAGATGCTGCCATCTCCATTAATTACACAAAGACTTCTCTCTCCACAAGTCCTGTTCCTGAGGTCATGCCTTTCTCACTCGGTAATCTGCAGTAACCAAAACACCTTCCATCCCCTTTGCATCACCTCCACAAACACTCACCCCCCAGAGGGTGACCAGCTTCGGGGCTTGATACACCCATCCTTTCCAAAGAGCACGGAGACGGGCTAAGTGCTAAAAGCAGAAGCAGCTAGGGAGTGCTTATGCTAATGGCAGCTTTTATGCAAGTGCCCTGCCACCTGTCTGACTGACTGCCTGACTGCAGGATGCCAGCCTTTGCTCTGCTAGGGTATGCCTAGGAACATTTTAATGGGAACTGGCCTGTTTTTTAAAAATCAATAATTAGAGGGGGGAATTTCGTTTAAAAAAATGGAGCCATGTTACAGAGTAGCCATGCAACTGAACAAAAGCGTTTCCAAACATGATTCAGTCTGTATCTATTTTTCCTACACATGCACAGCAAGCGCTTCTTTTGCAAGAATCATATTCTTCTGTTTTTATTGGAAGGGGTTTTTTCCTCAAAATCCATGCTCTGAAGTAATAATTTCCAAACTTAGTTTGGTTTCATTAAAATTTTTGCCCTCTTAATTTTGAAAAGGAGGTGGAAAGCTGAACTGTAAAGTTACAACTAGAGAATTTTTCAGCAGGTCCAGGGAGGGAAGTTTGGGGCTGATGCTCAGTTTCTGATTGTTGGAGTCAGCAGTGCTATTAGTCTCAAGACCAGGCAGCTTAAAAACATTGGCTTAATGCTCATACAAGGATTTGAGCAAGATGTTTTCTCTTATTCTTCCTTCCCCACCCCTATGCTAGTACCAAATTACATACATTGCTTCAGATTTTCAACATTTCCCAATCTGGATTAATTTACATTTGGAGAGAGGGTGTGAATTAAACTGTTATAAAAGGCTTAGATGCACTGCCAACTTGTTACTATGCTCTTTCAAGCATCAAATGCTTTTTCTATTAAGGAAGCTCTCAGAGAATTTCTTGCATCTGGAAATCTCTACCATTGCAGAGCTTATTTATCAAATGCAAAATATGACGTATACAAACAAAGACACTCATAGTAACACATCTCCTGCTGCATTTAGAGGCTCTGTCATACTACGGCCTACAGTAAGATATTGCTGTCTTCAAGGAGATTTCAGTCTGAGAAAAGCCTAACTCCTGCAGTGATGCCAAATGCAAGAGTGAGAAGCTACCAGCAGACAAGCAGAGGGCAGAGGGCAGAGTGCACACTGAGCTGCTACAGCTGACGGTCAGAACTCACAGCCTTTGGTTTGTGCTGCACCTAGCAGTCCAAAGTGAGAAGCTGGGCCTGACAGCACTTCTTAACTCATTAAATACCTAGGAGTGAAAGTGAAGCCTGTCCTTATCTTCTACTGGTCTCTTCCCTTGAATTTTCTCAAATGTCAATGTCAGACATACAATTCCATTTCCTGTTAAGGGGTGTGATAAAAGTCTTGTTCCTACTTGGTTGCAAACATCACGCTCATAGCACAGCTATTAATTATAACACTAAAGCATGGGATGAGGCCAATTCAAATTTGGATGTCTAAAGGATGGTCTCACTCCTGCTGTTATTGATACTTGTGTCAGAGCTGGGTTAGTCACTAAGGATTCTGCTAGCAAATTGCATTCAAGGTCTGTCCATGTAACTTCTGCGTTGCCAGCATTAGCCTCTGCCAATTTTTGTAAGCTCTGTAAAAATTATTCATGGATCACAAATTTCCCAGAGATTGTGATTTTCAATTTGAAGCATTATTGGCCAACACATCCTCAGGATGCTTTAGAATCCATGTAAATTAATCTTTAGAATTCATCTACTTGTGATCTTAAGGCTGCCTTAGCCTCACGCTCACTGTCACCTAGGTAAGCATCTTCTTCAATTGAGGGAATATAAGCAGGAGCATAGAGCTGAGTGTCTGGTTTCTTTCTGCAGCAGCAGAAGGGACTCCAAGGTTTGAGGGGAATTGTTAGTGAGCTTTTTTTCTCCTTTGTTCACATTTTCCAATGGACAGCTACAATGGACATTCCCCCTTCACCAGATTTCTTCTGGGGTATGTGATGGCTTTTGTAGGGTAGCTACAGAGTACAGCTCTTCTCCCACATCACCTCTAGCTGTCAGAGACAGCCCAAATGCTGCCAGCAAGGATCATAGTCCTTCTTCCCACCACTTCAATAGCTTGCTTACTTTTCTCTCTGATTCTCTACTGAGCATGGAGAGAATAATGAATCAGCTTATAACTCATCAAATGTGACCAGTGGTTTTATGGTGCTTAACAGATGAGATAAATGTGAACTGAGAAGTAAGGAAATTACCAGGCAGCAGGTTTTAAACAATCAGAAAACAATTGCTTTAACATGGTGCTTAATGCTGCTGTGACTCATAACCACCAGTTGTAGCCACAAAAATGGGTAAGCGTGCTTTAAAAAGATTGGAAAGATTTGTGAAAGATGATTCCACCCTTGGCTATTAAATATGATGATCCAAATGCCACATCTGAGTCAGGAAACTGTTCAACTTTGCCAAAAAGAGCTACAATGTTCTGGGAGAAAAAACACTCTTCTGAGATAAATGTTCCCTAAGCATTGACCTTGGCCTCTGTTGATGTTAAGTTGCTGAGATGCCTTCTGCTTATTTAAGTGCCAGCTGAATTCTGATTTGGCATAATGTTCTTATATTTTTCCTAAAAAATCTACATTTGGCTAACATAGGGAGTAATCTGTGTCATACAGGGGCTAATCTATAGGGCCTTGTACAGTTCTGACGAATTTACTACTTGCAACAAATACTGCTGGATATTGCTGGATCCTATGCAATTAAATGCATCAAATTAAATTAAATGGAATTAAATCCTGTGGTTCTAAAAATTCAGGGGTTACCCAGTACACAATCTGTATTTATTCTTCTCTGCCATGGCTCACCAAATAAAAATGGAAACTTGTAAACAATGGGAATGTGTCCACGCTGTGCTGGCAATGCTTCTGAGTCTGCAATACAGAAGGCAGGCTGCAGAGAAAGAGAGAGAGAGAGAAAACAGCGGTGTGCTGCTGCACCTCCTGACGTAACCACAATGGGTCTGGCTACCCCTGTAGTCATAATACAGTCACTGAAAAAAAAACCAAATCCCGAAATACTTTATCCAGTGGTTGCATAACCTGCACAGCCACACTGCAGCTGGGGTGAGAATCTTGCAGATAGTTTGGAAAAAGGTCTCAAGCCCCATTTTTTCCAGGCAGGGGACTGCATTCACTCCTGCTCAGCCTAACAGGCTCAGAGCTCTCCTGAAACACAGTGGTTAAATTTGCCACTCCAAACAGTCCCACCCAAGAGACTGCCCTGAAGCTTTTTGCAGGGAAAGGATTTAATTAGAATGTGATTTTTGTGGTACAATGCAATATTCAGTACAACAGGACCACCAAAATGTATGCTTTGTGATTTGTGGTGCAAGTTTGCCTAGGCAACTTTTAAGATGATCCCTAGGTAGAGAAAGGACAAAGGCACCAGACAGGAGGAGAGGCTCTGCTGAGCAGGTCTGAATGTCATAAATGCACAGTTATGGCTTAGTATTTGTATCACAGTTGACAGATGCTGCAGCAGTCACATGACTAGAGCATGACCTCATATTTCGGCTCTCTCCCCTCCTCCCCCAGTGATGAGGGCAGTGCTGGCACTTAAATAAGCAGAAGGCATTTTCAGAAGGCTAGTTTGTAAGTTACTTAAAGGAGAAGCCCGAATTTTGGCACAGAGATGTACTTTGTACAGACTATTAACAGCTGCTCAACAGTGGCAGAGAAGCAAAACACTTTAGCTCTGCTTGGGAAGTGCACTACGGTTGTTGTTAGGGTAAAAACATTGAATCCCAAATCACGTGGGCTTAGATCATCCCTTCCCAAGGAAAAATCTGCAGGAGGCACAGCAGAGGGAAGAAATGCCTTCATGAATCCTCACAGGTTTACCCTGCAGACAGTGGAGCTGCTGCAAGCTCTGATGTCCTCTAGGGATATGTGAGAGATGCTGCAGCCACAAGAAGGCCATCTCTGCCCTGATGCTGTCCCAGAAGCCACTCTGGATGCTCTGGCAGCATGATTTCACAGGAGGATTGAACATCCAGGAAGAATATATAACTTTATGAAGATTTTCCAGGGATACTGAGTGAACTCCTAAGTCCATCCACCCCTTCTGGCATAGATTCTGAATTACGCAATTCCCAGAAGGGTCCTGGGAGGAAAACACAGTATGATACTCTCTCAACAGCTGAACACCACTTCAGCAGGAAGGGGAAGCCCACCTTTTCCAAATTTCCGAAGGTGCAACTGGCTCCATGGGATAATTTTCTATCACAGCCCTGTTACACAGGAACCAGACTGGCTGAGAAGTAAAAGTCCTGAATTAAAATCCCAGAGTTGGCAGTGATCCCCATTACAAGTTACGCCAATATGAAGTGTTCTAAAAGTGCAAAGATTTTTGTATATTTTAGTTTTCTCACTACTGCGGTTCCATTTTGCAGCTATTCATGGACTACAGACCTGAAATTTTCCATACAGCTTCACAGTTTTCCAAAAGATAAAAAGTAAGAATTCTCTGTAAAACTACTTGCCTCTAAGCTTTCTTTTCTTCAGCCTGGTGCTGGATTGAAATGTGGTACGATCGATCGTTCTCACCTGTAAGAGCAGAGGTGATTCTTTGGAGCCATAATAGCCCACTTAGCCTTGTTAATGTTGACAGCACACCAGAACTGGCTGGGATCTCTTTGCTTTTGATACACAGGGGGTTTCAGTCACGTTTGGCTTTCAGCTCCATGAAGGCCTTCGCTTGAAAAGCACTGGCTGCATAGAGCAGTGGTTATTTGGAGTATCCCAGCTGAAGCACGAGCATTCCCAGAGGGACCAGCAGCTCAGCACCCTGCTTTGTCCCTGACCCCTTACAAGACTTTGCTGAAGATCTTCGTGTAATTACTTCGTTCCCTAAACAAAGGAAAACTAAAACCTGACAATCTGGGGACAAAAAGAATCGTGTATGTCTGCCACATGCCACATGTGTGCCAAGTATTACTACTTGACCATAAGCAAGGGTCTTGTAGCCCTTTGGAGTGTGCTTGGGTGGTGGGGCCTTGATCCCCAGCAAGAGCAGTGTGTGTCCGCTGTAGCGCTTGAGGCCGAGGGCAGGGCTGTCACACCCGAGGCCCCGCGTTTTCCCCTCCGTAGCGCTTGAGGCCGAGGGCAGGGTTGTCACACCAAGGCCCCGCGTTTTCCCCTCCGTAGCGCTTGAGGCCGAGGGCAGGGCTGTCACACCCGAGGCCCCGCGTTTTCCCTCAGCAGAACGAGCAGTGCCCGGCAGCGCACCGCCTCCGGCCCCGCTGCCGCCGCCCGCGCCCGCCATGTTGGGAGCCGCGCGCGGCGCCATCTTGCGGCCCCTGAGGGAGCCGGGGGGGCGGCAGCGGCGGCGGCGGCGGCCCGGGAGCGGCGCCGGCTGAGGAGTGCGTTGTATTTATTTCTCGTCGTGGGGAGAAACAGCGTTTCAAAGTGTTCTAGGGCCGCCTGATTCTCGGCACAGCGAGCAGCAGCAGTTTCAGTAGCCCGGCTGTGATGCCTCCCTGTGCTGGGTGGAGATGGGGATTTTCGGGTGTCTCAGTGAGCCCCAGCTCGTTCCCAGCGTATGGGAAGGCACCTTCCCGGTGGAGTCTGATCAGCGGCAGAGAACTGCTGCTCACACTGCAACACACCGGTAGCCAAACGTGAAAAATCACGGTGATAAGTATGCACCATTCCTGTTCACGGTGAACCTGCACTCAACTTCTAAATGAGAGCTGAAAACAGAGCTCTCAGCTTGTCACCGAGATTTAAAAACCTTAGGGGCCTTTCTTTCACCTAGCCTGGCCCATGATAATGGTAAAACGTCTAATGGTAAAACGTTGAATTGGAAGTGAGTATTTGGGGGGAATAACCTGTTGGCCAGCTCCATCATTCCTCAAACGTCGGCGGCAGTCGGGAGTGTCGCCCTGGTGCTGGGGGAGCAAATTGACTGAGCCCGGGTTGGAACAGGCTTCCCCCTCTGGCATGCACAGAGCACCTCAGGTAAGGCTGGACAGAAAGCTCACGCAGCTGTTGAGGCGTTACATGGCCTTTGGAGCTGGATTTGAACTGAATGAGATTGCCTGGAGTAGGATAGAGAGCAGAGTGGGATCAGTCATGGTTTTAGGTATTGACCTGTTTGTCACATCAAACATCATCCTTTGGGGAGTCTCACTTTATCTGCCTTCTTGCTAAAGCTTTCCAAAAAGAGTTATTCAAGCCTTTTTACCATCTGCTGTCCTATGTCATTAAATAAAACATTTTCAGAGACAGTGTATATTCATTATGTTACAAACATTGATCAAAACGTCTAGGTTTCTACAGGTTTATGCCATACATTTAAGTGCCAGTAAGCACTTGAACATGTAGCTCCTAGTATTTATCTCTTTTTTCTCTCGTAATTTTCTTAGCGCTGGTAAATTAAGAAGTTATCCAGTTATTGTTGCTATTTAGTAAAATGGGGGTAGCGTGAAAGCAACAAGCAATCTATCACAAATTCTAAGGCATTCACTTGACATTTTAACTACTTAAAAGTAGTTAAAAATCACTTCTAGGAGGTAAAGCAGTACAAGGTCTGTGTGTAAGCCCCACCTAAGCCATGAACATTCAGGAGTGAAGAGAGCTTATTTTCACAGGGTTCTAATAAGCCTAGATGGCTTGACTATAGGCTATCCATGGTTTGTATCACTTGTAGTCTAGAAAAGGAATTTAATCTATTGGTGAGGGACCTCAGGATATGCCCCCTTATAAATGCTGTGTGTCACTGTAACCGAAATTTTATTCTAGGGGTAAATTAAATTACGGTATCATTGACAATTTGTCTAGGGATTTACAATTTTCTCTTTTGACTTGAACTGGGATGTAAATTCAGCTTCAGACTCTGCTTTTCTGCTCACAATCTGCCTAATCAAAGAAGGAGATTCTCCTGAACATTTCAATGCCCAAGTTGCTGGTGGGAGTCCCTGATAGATTTCTCTTTTAAATTTAGCATAGCCCAGAATAGTAACTCTTGCATAACATATACAGAGCAAATATGGGACTTGCTATAATTTCAGTGAGAGACTGCAGATTTCCTGCTGAATAACTAAGGCAGACAGCGTTAGAGTCATGCCTCAAATACAAATCCTGAGCAAATAAGCTTATTCTTACAAAGCAAGGGATAATATTTCTTGTATATATCAGAATAGAGCTGACAACCAAATGGACTGTGACAGGTCCCAGCTCCTCTCATGTGTCTGTGCATGGCATTGTGGCCTCTGATTACCTCAAATCTTGCAGATGCATTGGACTCCCTGTTCCTGGGGCTAAAGAGAGACTGCAGGGCAAGAATTTGCACTCCATTGTCCACAGGACACTGGAGCTACTTAGGAAGGGGAGCTCTTAAACAAATGAGATCTCTGCTTATTCACAGCTAGCTGGCTATCTGTGGGGCATGTACTCCTCCATGCAGCCCATGTCTCAGATGAGAGGTTTCTAAAGAGCAAAGGCCAGGAACTAGACCTTTCTGGTATTGTATGTTTGGTAGGCCCTCTAGCAAAGAAATAAAATAGACCTTCAATCAATTTTCACCTCCTCCTGCCTTTTGTTTTCCACAGCTTAACACCTTCCCTAACAGTGAACCAAAGAACAATTGCAGAAGTGGCACATTATGTATATGTGTCACACACATAATTGATCCCTGCTGTGTTCCAGGGGTGAGTCTGTGAAATACTGCATGCTCTGAGTGCTCTCTCCCTTTTCAGGCTGGCAGCCTCTAAGGACTGTAGCTTACTGAGCTGGGTAGGAGTCAGCTGTTCCAGTAGCAGGACATCCAGGTGCTGCAGCATCCCAGAGTTGATCCAGCACTGTTATACAGGACGATGCAGCAAGAACCTTCACTGTACCTGGTAAGATGGTAGTAGTCATGTGAACTCTTGGACAAGATTTCATTTCACTGGGATCTACAGACACAGAGTCCTAGAATTGCTAGCAGCTTGCATATAAAATACAGGCTGGACAGAATTTGTCCCTGTGCCATTTGACAAGATTATTTACACAGAGGAATTTGTTTAGCAAAGAAATCTGATGGACACACACACATGTCAAATAAGCAATTACCCCCATACTCATAGACTTATGGAGATCAATCATACTGACCTATAGTCCTTGCCATTTCCTGGATTGATTTATAAATAAAAAACCAAACAGGAAAGGCATTAAGTCATTATTAGATTTGCCTTGTTTTTGCCTCGGGAATTTTTGATCTGATAAGAAATATCCCCCCTGCTGATTTGGTAAGGTACCCTTTTCTTGTCAGTATAAGTGGTGGTGCAGACAAGGCAGTGGAGTCTGAAAACCAGTTCATTAGACAGAGGAAATGGATCAGTTTCATTAGAGGGATGATATTGCACGTGTTTAACTTTGTGTTCCCTTTAAACCTTCCTGATCCTGATCCTGGTGCAGAGTATGTAGGTACACACACTGCTGCACTCGTTGAACTAAAGAAATGTGACGCAATATTTTTTAGCTAAATCATTACAGCTCTTCTGTGAATATTTAATTGTGGCATTTATCCATCCCTCAGACGGACAGCAATGCACTGATCTTGCATTCTGTTGTCAGGAGCTAGTCTGTGACTATTTTCTATGCTGATAGAAAAGGCTGGGGATTTTAACATGTGTGGTGTTTTCCTTCCTGCTTGCTTCCCCATGGGCTCTAGGTGCTCTGGACCCATGCTAGTAGAAGGCAGCAGTGACTGGAAGGGTAGCTTGAATGCCCCACATTGTCATTCATAGCCACGAATATACTTTTTCTGCTCCCACAGAGTCACAGAACTCAGAGCATCTAGATTCTGTGCTTTTATTCAGTGTCATGATTGCTGGTCAAAGTACAATTTCCATAAGGAGTTAAAAAAAAAAAAATCAGAGGAGCTTGCCTTTGTGTATGTAAAGATTAGCAATAAACCCCATGGGAAGGTGGGAAGGAAGACTCAAAAAAGCTAGAAGTGAGTGATCTAGTGTGTTATGAATATCTGAAACTCTTGCTACAATTTGTGCATGTATCTGCATGTTTTTAACAGTGAAGGATAGTTGGGTTTACTGAATTCCCTGTTGTTCATAGTTTCTGTGACAAGAAAGGATATCTTCCTAGAAGCTTGACTACTTTTCGGAGGAGAGCTCTGGACTTTAAATAGGAATTCCTGGGTGACTTTGGTCAGTTGTCTGAAAGAAATCAGACTAGAGCATCATAATTGATATATATGAATTGAAATTCTTTGAAACTGAGATTTTGTTTCAATAGCACAGGGGAACAATGCTATTGACCTTAAAGGGAGTTTAATCTCATGTGTCCATGGAAGACTGCTATACATCTGCTGGCAGGCAGGCTCCAGCAGGAACTCCATCATGCCAGAATCTGTCAGCCTGGGTCTTATTTTGGAAAACTGTCGAAAGCCGATGGTTTAGGCTATAAATCAGCAATAAACTGTACAATCCCAACGTAGTGGTTTAATTTTAAAAAAAGAGAACTTGATTAAAGGAGTTAGATTAGAAGCAGGATTTAAAAGTAGTCATGTAGAAGACATTTAAATAATACAAATACCTTTTATGAGGCACAGTACAGAATTCAATAAATATTTAAATAAAACACTTATGTTGAGGGTTTTGCCAGAAAACCCTTGGGGAATTGTTGGTTTAATCAGGTTCTTACTGGTGCTATAAATCTGCCTTTAAGAAGAGTTTCAGTTCTCTCACATGTCCTGGCAGGGGCCAGATAAACACCTTGGGGTACTCCTGCTGTGCTAAGGTCACCTTTATGCAGACATACATCACAATGCTCTACTTAGCAGCATCAGAACAGGACTTAAATGATGCATAAATCTTGAGCTCTTCAGGAGTTATTTTCACCCTCTCTGTATGAGAAGAAAAGCAAGTAGTTCCTTTAATCCTATGTGGCTTCTGTATTAAAATAAGCCTTGATATTAATCCCTGGCTATCTGGATTTAAACTGACATATATACTACAGCTTCAAATACCAGAACATTTGAGTTACCAATGTGCCTTTAAACCCAGAGCATTTATGTGCTTAATCACACCAAAGGACAGAAAAGTCATTATATTCCCAGTGTTTCCCTAATACTGTCCTGGGTTCCTTCAAAACCCAGGCAGTTTTCCTGACATTATTCCCTTTTGCTGCAGTGTTCTCAGTGTTCCCCACAGTGATTTGAAAAAACATATTGAGCAAGGTAAATGTCACAGAGCAGTATATCAAGGTTGTGTTGGTATCTTGTATAAATTCAACTACACAATTTACAAACTGGAGTTTCCCCTGGAATTTCTCAAAAGGCAGGTGGTTTTACTTGTACGTGAGCAGATTTTCTTTCTGACAGAAACATCAGGATTCCTAGCCCTCAACCTAATACAGTTGTCAAACTTGACCAAAAAGAAATATTGGTAAATTATAAGGCATCCATATTTTTGGGTTTTAGGAGTATATATGTGATGGTAAAGTCGTGGTAACTACAGTGCTCCTGTAGTGGCAACTTCAACAATGTCACTTCCTAGATGTACTGTGCGCATTATATAACACAAATAGACCACCAACTTGTATCTCCTGGTGTCCCTGAAAGTGCAGAAGTACTTCATAAGATGCTGCTGCTCTGCAGCAGTTCACTTTGTTCTTTAGCTTGTCTATGTATCCATGCCTCCTTTCCCTCTTCTGTTTCTCACCGGCATCTGCTGATGGGCACATAGGTGGTTAACAGTGAATGTCCTGCCACACTCAGTGCTGATGGGCAGGGTCACTCTTGGGGTTGCCCACAATAAAGAAGTTACATGTGCTAGAGCCACATTTGTGCTTTATGCTTCTTGCTCCCCTCTGCCTGTATCACAGCAGGGTATCATGTCAGCCAAACTCTGTCAGTCAGCAAGAACAGGGGAAAAAACTTCTTTCTTTTCACTCTAAAAATTCTGCTTCATAAGCTCTTTGGGGCAAGGACTACCCGACTGTGAGGAAGTGGCCTTGATTTCTCAGGCATTTTTAGACTAAAAAGAGCAACTACTGAACATCAGCAACCTCACAAATATGGGCAGGCAGAGGCAGCCAGAGTTCACCTCACATGGCAGGTATGAAATCTTTCTCTACGTAAACGTAAAAATCCCTAGCAGGAGGCGGCTAACAGTGGAGAATCCCAGGAAATTAACACTTTTCTGGAGATGGATACCAGCACTGCATATGTTCAGATGCTAGAGAATTAGCAAATGAACAGCAAAGATTTCCACATGCAAGGAAATATTGTCATGACCTCTGCTGGCAGAGGAAAGTTCTCAACAGATTTTCATGCTCAGGGTAACAATTCCAGCTTCAAAGCACTCTCGGTAATGCGGCTTCTCACTAACTCATGTTAACCAAGAGGAAAAAGCATCCGTTTCTGAAATCTCTCATCCTCTTCAGGTTACTGAAGAACCTCAGGCACAGATTTTAAAACTTGATCTAGAGATACCACATCAAGCCAAAATCACATCAATGCCTCTATCTTTTTTCCTATCTAAACTACAGCAACTATGGTCAGCCACAGTGAAAAGTATCTCTGAAGGCAAGCAACAGAAACACAATCTGTAATTTATGGATGGCCATTAATAAAGACGGAAGAGAGTGCCAGCTCCTTTTGGGACAGTTTTCCAGAGGTACTACTTTTCCAAGAAATTATCTATGCCTCAATCAAAGAAAAATTGCCGGGATCAAATTCAAATGCCAGGATCATCTCCTTCCTCTTGTGATAAAGCATGGAGTAGGGAGTCATTAGGACACTGACAGGAGAAATGGGTGTTCCTATCTTCACAAGTGATTTGATCTGAAAGAACCTGTTAGGTTCTGGAAGAATGGATGTCAGTGTCTGTATGAAAATCAAGCTGCACAAGTTTGTTGCAGAACTGAGCACAGGCTGAGCTTCTGAACTTTGGGGGGAAAATACACAGACTTAAGAGACTTATGAATATTAACTTCTCTGCCCAGGGTTGGCTTAGAACAAATTTTAATGGCAAAGAATGCACAGTGGGGGGGGGATACATATTAAAGGGGAAAATGTAGCAGGTGGCTATATCTTCCTAGTGCCTCAGCCAATGGGGAAATGAGGAGGGCAACATGCAGTTGGGACTGTAGGATAAAAGGATGTTGCATCCTCCAAAAACTTGGGAGAGACCCCACGGGACTATGGCCTAGTGGTGTCTCTCCCCTTATTTGAATAAAGTTGATTCTTGCAGGGCTCCTCTGTCTCCTTTGTGGACACTGGTCTTTCACTGTGTGATTTTCCACACAACACCATTTCCCATAGAGTTAATATTTCTTTTGCAGTGGCTAAACAATTCAACTGCTAAAGCCTACTGAGATGCCTAAAAAGATCTGATTACTTTGAGCACTGCCTGGCTGAGGAACTCCTTGTCCTTGACAGTGAGCACTCACATAATCACATGAAAAGAGGGATACACATTTCTTCCAAGGTTCTTTTGACAATTTTCATTTGTTTTGTTTGCAATTCAAGGATTTTTTTTTTGTTTTGAAATAATGGAAAACTTAAAAGGATTCAAAACACAGCATGTTTAGAGAAAATGCCATTCTTTTGAGAAAGGAGAGGGTTTTTCTGATATTTGTTCTTGTCTAATTCTTTAGTGACTGGCAGCTATTGAGACCCTCAAAGTAAACAAAGTTCTTTCCTTGGTAAAATTGTAGTAGGTAACAGGTAACTTTACATTTCAAAGCTATATGCCAGTGGTTAAATAACCCTGGACAACAAACCTGTGAAAGTCAAAGACAGTCTGTTACTGTGTCAATTTCAAGAGTGTGCTTTGGGATATTCTAGCTGATGATATGTCCAGTGAGTACCTATATGTAAGGCAGAAAGTGACTGATCTCTAAGACTATACTTCGAGTCCTCAGGAATTTCTGGTTCAGTATTCGTAAGTTAAAACTTTTAAACTGTCTCTAACCAAAACTTTGGAAACTGTTTTATTTTAGAAAATGAGACACCATGTTTGAAAGTCATTAAAAGAGCTCGTAGTTGATACATCAGTCAAGCAAGCAGTATATTTTTTGATGCATCAAGAAAACTTTGCTTGGATACCAATGAGCCAGCCAAGGAATTTTAAGGGAGTAAAGATTAATTTCTCCACGAATGTGCTATTGCTATGAGGTGGATGTGATGTTGCCACTCTGAAAATCCTCTGTAAGTAAGTGCCTAACCTGTCACAGCGGCTGCAAAATCTGCAGAGTGTTGGAACCTCTGCTGTCTGTGCTGTCCTTCATTGTTCTGGCTGCTCCTATGAGGCTGCTTGTGCTCCACTCGTATTCAGGAGTGTCCCACCATTTTTTAGTGATTTCCCCACCTGTGCTAAATATTCAAAAATCATGGCTCAGATTCTAGCATCATGATTGGCTTAAAACTCATGAGACTTTTCTTTTTAAGAGCCTTAGAGCATTTTAAATTATTATCTGGCCTCTGGACTTCTGGGCCTCTTGTTCTGGAGTTTTCGTCACTATGAGAGCTGGAAACTTGAGAGTGTTTACTGTGTAATTGCTTGACTGGTGGCTGTGACTTACAATAGAATCTGTAAGAGCCAGCAGTACTGGTTTTGATTTGTATATCCAGTTTTCACAGGGAAAAAATAAAAAGGAAGAAATTTGGCTTCTATAGCCTAGTGCTGAAGAGGAACCTAAAGAGTTACACTGTTACTCAGTTTGTGCACTTCAGGCAAGAGGTGAATGATTACAGGCACTGGAGCAAAATTGTCTGATTACCTTTGGGGCCACACTCTGGAGTCCTGCAGGGGCCACAACAATTCTTAGTGTGAGCTGGAGCCTCCCCAGGGCTGGGGTCATTTGTGTTGCCCCTCTTAAGGTGCTGTGAAGCAGAGACTACCCCGAGCTTAGTGACTACTGGCTGCGCTTCTGATCTTCCCTGGATCCTGGGGCTGGGAGGAAAGCCAATGTATCAGTCCTAAACCAGTTCTTCATAGCCCAGAGAAGCCCTTGGAGCAGGAAGTGCTGTCAGCAGATTACTCACCTCTGTGTGATAATGCCAAAAGAGATTTCAAGGCAGAAAATGCCCAAGTGAAATCTGCAGCATTCTAAGATGAGATGGTTGAAATGTGCTAATTGTTTTGCTTTTTTAAAAAAATATATTTTCTTATACAAGTTCCTTTTTGAAATGGAATTAGAAAATTTAGAAAGAAAAGGGTTCTTGAATTCCAGAAAACTATGGTAAAAGGGAAAAAACACTTCATTTAAAAAACACAATTTTTAAAATTTTTCACACAAGCGCTTAGATGTATTAGTCCATATGTACATTTCATCTTTTATAGATTTTTTTTTGTTGAGTGTGTAAATAAGGACATTTTAAGGTACATTAATCTAGTAATTCTTTTTCCGGTTGTATTGGGGACCTTAAGATCCATGACACAAGGGGTTGTCTCTTAAACTCAAGGACTGACAAAATGACACAGCCAAGGCCAGTGCTGTACATTAAGATGTGCACTGTAAGGCACAGTACAATAAATTTGTCATTGGTGTGACTTGCTGCTATTTACCATCCAAAAAATGCTGGAATTGAGACCCTTTCATTCTTCCAGTGCTGGTAAATAAGCTCCATCTACTGGTTATTGTGCATGACAAAGGGTTAGGACTGAACACATTATTCATTTATTGCATTAAGACAGTCCTTAGTCATCCATTGGATTATTAGAGTTGTCTTCTTTTAGATTCACTTCAGTAAAGCAACTAAACTTTTGCTTTTGGAATTCTGAGGGACAGCTTAGAGAATGGATGCACAAATTTTCTGGCAAAAGTAGGCCAGAATGTTTCCCTAAGGCAAAGGAGGAGGTGAATGTACCCAAGATGATTGAAAAATGGGTGCATGCAGACATGCTTGGATCAGAGTCCTAGGACTAGCAGGCTTAATTCACTGCAATAATGACACAGAGGTCCTGGGGTGCTCCTGATTTGTCCTAGGAAGATGGTGGCTGGGAGTGTGGTGGCTGGGTCCCTTTCAGAATTTCCACACTCAATTCGCATTCGTACCACTCTCAGTGTTTCTGTTACAGTTATCTACAACAGCGCTATAACTGTAAGGAAATA
The DNA here is from genome assembly GCF_963513975.1 of Fringilla coelebs. Classification (NCBI taxonomy): domain Eukaryota; kingdom Metazoa; phylum Chordata; class Aves; order Passeriformes; family Fringillidae; genus Fringilla; species Fringilla coelebs. The sequence continues at coordinate 87,585,907 of NC_140030.1, forward strand.
TTTTTCCATTTAAAGGCCATTAAAATTTCTGAAGTCTTAAAGGTATTTCTTCATCTTGTATCAAAAGAAACCATGAGCTTTCCAAAAAGCAAGGTTTTCGTTGGTTTTTTTTTAATAGCGTGGTTAGATTTTCCAATTTTGCATGCATCTGAGCTTGACCTAGACAATCAAAGTTTTAGGTCTAGTAACTAGGTCTGAGGGAAAACAGACCATTAGGATGCAGGTGCAGATGAACCAAATCCCCTGTTGCAATATTGCAATATTAGTAGGACAGGATAAGTATGTTCCAGGTGAATCTGGTAAGTCTAGGCATGGTAGCCAAAGTACTCACCTGCTTACAAGAGAGCTTTGTGCAAGATTACATCCAGAGTCCAGAAGGCCAGAGTATCGTAAGTCTCAGCCTTCCTAGAAGACCACTCTTGTCAGCTAGCTCTAAGGCCTGATTCCTTCTGCCTTTCTCAATTCCATATTTACTATCTGATTCACAACAGAAGTTGCTACAGAAGGAGAAACTCCAATCCTAGAATCATCTATTGCCTGTGAATTAGGACACTCACCTAAGAGATGGAAGACACAACTTGTCCCTTCTCTAAATTAGGCTGTTTCCTCATCTCTCAGATGAGGTCCTCATTACTGGATTACTACTTACTTCTAGGCTTTCTGCTGAACTGTGAACAGGCATCACTTGGCTTTTTCTTCTGAGACCTCATGCCTGAATAACTTGTACACAGAAGCATACCTTTGGTATAGAGATAGATATTTAATGCCTTGAGGGAGCTCTCATTTACTTCTGCTTCCTGTCAGCTGCTTTCAGCTAAGTCATGAGACTTCTAATGTAATTTCAAGCATGTAGCATGTAAACCACAATTTCTGCCCCTATAAAAATGTTTACATTTCATAGCTGAAAAGAGAAGCATGTAAGCTTCTCCCTGCGTAGACAGAGTCTGAATGAGTCAACAGCGAAAGACTGAGTTATTGAGTAATGTCACCAAGAGACAGGGTCCTTAAGAAATAGCTGCTACCAATTTTAAGTCACAGTTTAACATGGCCCTCATATCTGACAATATTGTGTGACCATTTAAAACTTTTGGCTTCAGTTTTTGTATCTATTGTTATTTGCAAACATTTCTTCTTTAATCAAACACATTGGGGCATTATTGCTCTTACACAAGAAGTGCTTAGGCATCAATAGCAGTATTCTCTGGACAGTTAAAAAGCATAATTTTCACCTGTGATTAATTGTGCTTTAATTTACATCAATGAGCATTTTTATTTGATGGCTTCGTTCTCATGGGGGTTTTTTGCATCTAATGCCAGTGTGGAGGTAATGAAAAACCAAGGACAGTTGCACCACTGTTTGTTGCTTTGTTGTTCCCCACTTGTAAGTCTCTGAAACCATCTTTCCCCTAAAAACTTTGAGATGCTCTTATCCCTGTGACCACTAAAAATGGGTACAACCCTGCCAGTCCATACAAAGCTATTAACTAAGCAGTAGTGCCTCTTCTTCCTTCTCATTGCCACTACTCAGAGAACAGGGAACTGAATAGCCTGTCAATTCTCAGTGTATCAGCACCAAAAACCTGAGATGCTGCTTGGCAAGTCTTCACTGGGGCTTGAAGGTTGCACAGGGGAGCCAAAGCAGGGCCATTTTCCCCCTCTGCTTGCTCAGATTTCCTCACAAGGGGAAGAGAAATCAGAAGTTTCCACTGCTAAGGGTTTAGCTATGGTCCTTTCAGCCCCATGTCAATACTGAAGAAACGGATTCATAAATTGTGCTCTCTTCTGCTTCAGTGCAAACTCACAACTGGAAGTCATCATCTCAAAGGTTAACATGAAGATGCTCCTTTCCCTATGACCATTTTACCTTGTTTTCTAGGTTCCTATCACATCCCAGAAGTTTTTCTGCTTTCTGTAGGGAGATGCAGGCACAGTAGGTGGTTATGAACACACAGATTGTGATGACTGTAGCTTGGGTCTAATGCTACTTTGCCTGGAGAATATTTTGGAAGTGGGAATATTGGCCAAGACCAGGTAATTTAGTACAGTCATCTTAATACAGTGAGATTGAATATGCAGGAACCTGGAAGACAGAAGAAAGCAAGCCCTTGAAATTGATACAATAGCAAACCAAAGATCCACAGCTTTTCAGATTTCTTGGGAAAAAACCCAATTCCACCAATGAAGGAGACAACATGCCTTTTAGTTTCTGTGGAAAGATTTCACTGCAGATGTTCTGAGTTCTTGCATCTCTCCATAAGGGCCATATTCCCATGCCTCATCTTTTTCACACATGTACTTCTTTTGTGACATGAAGAATCTGCTCAGCTTCATGTTTTTCTCTCCTGCCTCTTCCCAAGAGGTAGGCTGCCGCTTACTGTCTGTGTATACTCCAAACCCCATCTCCTTCCCTCACAACTCGGTACCTTTTCCTTCTTGCAGTACAACAGTCAAAAGACTTCCCTTGGTCAAAGTGTGCTCCTTTGAGTTCCCTGAACTCTTAACATCCTTGTTTTCAAAAGCCACTTCCTGCTTTTTGTTCCTTCTTTTTTTCTGGGATTTTTCCATGACACATCTCCAGCTCTTACAGACCACCGGGTGCAAGGGTTGTTGTACATTTCTTCTAAGACAGTTCTTCAGTCCTTTTTGAATGGAAGGCTATTAATGGCAGTGACTCACATAGGCATTTTTCCCTTTTCAGGGAGTTATATGACACCAGCTGTGATAGAAAATTGCTGATTCACTACAATATTAACCTTTCCACAGTACAGCAATTTTATAGCTTTATCCAGCATTCATAAATTTGAAATAAATAGTTTTTCCTACCTGTCATTCTTAGTTATTTAGGACAAGCTTTGGTCTCACATGAATTTATAGAATTGTTTGATGCAGGCCTAAATACAAATATGACTACTGCCTAGAAATGTGGGGAAATTATATGTTTGTGCCAAAATATGAAGCCTAGAACATGTGAGAAAGAATACAATATACAAGGTTCCAGTGCTTTGCATTTGACATCATTTATACAGGTCCAGGGAAAGGTTTCCAGAACCATTTCACTTGGTGGCTGCTAGCAATGGTGACTCAGCAGCAGTGCTACAGAGTCCACCCCAGAATTTTTTCTGCTACATGTGCTCTGTCATGACAAATGCCTCACAGAAAGGATAAATGATGTCTGCTGTAGGAAACAGGTTGCTTAATGCAATTTAAAAAAAACTTATTTCATTTCCCAGGCAAGAAAATGTGGAGATTTGTTTGCAGGAACTTAACTAGATAGGATTAAAAGTTATGAGCTGAAGCTGTCCAGTAACTCACCTGCAATAAAACTTATGCAATAAAACTTATGTAAACAGATGACATTCCATGGGGAATGTCTTCTCTCTGGTTGACTGACAACCTTTCATGACTCAGGAGACACTCAAACATCACGAGACTAAAATGAACCATTATTTTTCCAGTGGAGAAAACTGACAAAAAGGAATTCACTTGTACAAACCCTGAAACAAACCAATGAAAGAGCTGGGAGAGACTCCCAAGGTTTATCCAGCATCATGGAGGAAGGTTAGGTTCAGCTTCCCACTAAGGGGAGAGCTGTGGCCATCAAAAGTGCTAGAAAGTTAAAATGCTGGAGCTCTGCTGGGCTCCTCTAATGCTTCAGGGAAGAAGCTGGATATTCAAGGAACAGAAATATAACCTGTGTGGGAAAAGTGGCCCTCCACTGGACCCTCTCTGGGAGCTCCACGTCTCTCTCATCCTGAGGAGTCCAGAACTGGCTACGGTATCCTTTTTCTCACGGCTGCAACCAGGGCAGCTCACAGTCCGCATCCCTCCTTCTCAGTCTTCCAAACTGAGGAATCCTCAGTCTCTAGCATAAACTACGATTCTTCATCCCTGAAATGTACAGACTGGGGACTCATCCCAGTTCTATGACCTCAGCTTCCGCAGGCCAGCATTGCTCCTGGCGTACGGATCGCGCCTCCCGGCGCTGCGCGGTGCCCCGGTTCCGCCGGCGGGGCCGGACTGCGTGCTCGGAGGGGCTCCGGCTCCGGCTCCGGCTCCCCCGCCGCGGGCGCTGCCGGCGCTCACGTAGCCGGGGGGGCGGCCCCGGGAAGCGGCGATCGGGGCCGCACGTAGCGGGGCCGCCACCGCGCCGCGCCGGTCACGTCGGCGGAGCCGGGCCGGCGGCGCCTCGGGGCGATTAAATCGGGCTCTGTGTGCCGCCGACTGTCCTCTCTTTGGCTCCCGCCGCCGGCACCTTCCGCCTCCGCGGCTGCTCCCGTGCACGTGTGAGGTGCCCCCCAGTCCTGCCCCCCCAGCTCCGTCCCACGACACCTGCCTCCATCCCCCGGCCCGAGAGCGGAAAAACTGGTCACGTTTCACCGGGAAAGCACAGTCGTGGCTAGAAAGCCTATCCTTACTGTTCCCAAAATTCTTAGGAAACGCGCAGAATTTTTACATCAGAGCAACTGTTTGTTCTCCCGGAAGGCTCCGTATTCCATTGAGCTCAAGGACGTATTTTGAGCAGAATAAAGATGTTTATAATGTGTTTCAATATATAAAATAGGTTCCAAAATGGATTTTGTATCAGACACATTAAGTAAGTCACTGTTACATGGACTTCATACACAGATGTCTCCCCACATACCAATAAGCTCTCAAAAAAAGTGGCATCTGGAAAATACAAAAATATTCATTTTACTTGAAGTGGTGTAAAGTATTTAAAAATGGTTTCCACTTATTTTTCTTGCTTTGTTACCCTTATATCCCATAGGAAATGCTTCACCCCTTAGGCATTCTAATGATGGCTGTTTCAATTATCATTTTATGGTTATGCATAACTTATGTATGCTGAACTGCATGTTTTTTCCTCTTTTCTTATAGCATCATCATGCCTGTCACCCTAAATCTGCTGCTTACTTCTTCCCTGTCCTCATGGTGCTGCTGCTTCTTTTAATTTCTTCTTTATTTTAGCAGTTTTCATCCACTTTCCCTGTTCCTATGCACACTTCCACTACACGTGCCAGCACCTGCGATTTAGCTCATTTCATCACCCAGGAAAGTGAATTAACAAAGGAAGAGTAACAAGCTGGTTTCCTGTCCTGAAAGAAATCCTTAATAATGTGTGTAGGACCTGACTTTGGGTCTGCTTCAGCTGCCATCAGTCTGCATGGATAATTAACAGGGTTCCCTAAAAAAAAAAAAAAAATTTAAAAATAGTTCTCTATTGAGGGAAGATAACCTTATTCACCCAGAAAGGTGACATCCCTTAGAGTAAGGAAGTAGGACAAGAGATAATTCCACAGAGGCCACTGGCTCAGTGAAGCAGGCTCTAATTGTAAGAAGACAGAAAGTCGCTTTGAATCATGCCAGAAACCAGACTGGATCTTTCTGCCCCAGATCTGAAGAAAATAGGAAGGCCTGTGCCTAACCCTGGACTTCTTCCTGCTGTGAATTGTGGAATCTAAATTTAGACTTTAATGGCTGGATATTTTGCAAATAGTCATCTCAGCGCTCAGTCTGAATGGCTGGACAATGTTTTGTGTTTGGGAAAGAATTATAAAACTGTCACAGTTTATCAATACTTTAGGGTATGTTAACACTGCACTCCAGGAAGACCTGCTTGGAGAGATTAAATTGGTTAGTTTATGTTTTTTTGCAGGGGCAATCATATCACACGTTCTAACTTTTATTTCCAAACAGCTGACATTTTTCTCTGTCTTGCCAAGATGCTTACAGAAATCTGTTGGTTTCAGGCTGGTCAGCCCACTCACCCTGCAGAGAGAAAGGAGGTATTCTCCATGCATCTCACCATACAAGAAATTAATCTAATAGCTAAGGTGTTTGATAACAGGCAGGCGTTTGTCCAGAGACAGCTCTGTCTTTCTGTTGTAGCAAAATGTTTAAGCTTTTGTCAGTGTTCTTTATTGTGTCCTCAGAATTTTCTGATCTTGAAAATAGCTAAGAATTCTTGCTACTGCTTGCTGCTCAGTGCAAGATGCCTATCCTTTATTCCACCACAAATTGTGTTTCAGCTGTAATTTAGAAGTCATAGGACTGGTATCTCTTTTTTTATAATTGTAGATAATAGTGTGGTTATTATGTACACTGAGAAACACTTGCAGGTATGAAGCTTTTCATGGGATAGCTCTGATGGCAGTTTCTGTGTAAAACCACAATTTTTTCAGTGACATTATAAAACAAACCCTCCTCAGTGGAATTATTTCATGAGAAGTCTGTGTGACAATAGATTCATAAAAGGGACTAAAATGGAGATAAGACTGCAGGCCATAGCTAAAACTGGCAGTATATATCTTCACTCTTTAACTAAAGGTAAAATTCCTCACTGCCCTCCATAGTCCTGTAGATCAGCTAGAGTTACTTCTTACAGCTGTTAAGAAGTTGTTCAGGATTTCCGATCCCGAAGGACCTAGATCTTCAACACAATCAGTAATCTTCTTTAGGGCCTTATATTGAAATTGAGATTATTCTCTCAATAAAGTAAATAATTTGTTTGGGCTTGATTTTATTTATTTTTTCAAAAGACAATGTGTGTGTGGAGATCAGAGTCTGTCCAGGAAACCATCCCTAGTATTCCCTTTTCTTCTAGGTTTCTAAGGGAGCTGCAGATGATGAAATATTTATCTTTATCCTCAGGAGAGGGGTTTTTGTAAATGGTGAACAGTTGGATAGAACAGAAATTCATGGGGGTGTTAGAGAAAAAGATTGTAGAGATCATGTAAGCCACAAAGACTCCCACAAGGGGAGTGAGATAGATGATTTCTGATGAAAGGGGGAGATGCTATTGAACAGTGGGTGTCTAAGTGTCCCCTTGCAATAGAAAATTAGTGGACTGAAACTGCAGTATGGCAGTAACTTTATTCTTTCTGAAGTGAAAAATGCCAACCTAGCTGCAAAGCAACAGCATTGAGTCAGTAATGCAGATGTAAAATCTGTTTCTTCTGCATCAAACTCTAAATCAAACATAACATTCCTAATTCACATTCCAGCGGCTGTACAAGTTCTTCCTCTTTATTAGTATGTGTGTGTGTCAGCTGATAACCCCGACTTGCATGGGTGATAAAGTTTAATGAAAAAGAACTAGTCAAGAACATTTGCAGGATTTATGGCTGGCTCTATTTACCAAATTGAGTTCAGAAGTGGGGAATGAGGTTTTGATATACGTTTCTTCTTTTTGCTCGTTCATTTTGAGGCAAAGTCTAAGCTTGCATAATCTAAATAGTTTATAGTTGTGCCAAGCTGAGGATCATAGAGAACTTTTAAAAATGAGCACTATGACTTATGACTAGAGAGAGACATGAATATTCTCTTTCTAAATTGTTTCTAGGCTCACAGTAGGCATTTTGTCTAATTCAGGCTGAATTACAAAGACAAGACTAGAACTGACTTCCTCAGTTTTGTTCTCAGATATTGTATGCAGCCATGCCTTGTAATCCCTTTTATACCCTTCAGTTGGCCCTAATCAGTGTAAAAATAATGCAGAGTGTCTTGGTGAACTGGTTCAGCTCTCTGAATAACCATGCCATGCTCTGGTGATCCCCGCAGTATGTTAAGGCTTTACTTGAGAACTTCAGTCTTCTTTTAAATCTTTCCTAGTATTTTCTTCCCAAATCTATCCTTTGCTCCCCTAATATTCTGGGGTTTTTTTCCCTTGCTTAGCAGTCGGACAGAAATCTATTTAATGTAACTGATATAACTGGTCAGTGTTGTTTCAAGGGAGCACAACATAAGAACATGCCATTACTTTTAAAAAGTAAGGGTTCCCTTTTTCCTTGGTGGTGGCTTCCTATAAGAGTAATAGCTGGAAGAGAAAACATGGAATTATGGAGAGACAAATGCACCATGTCAGATGCTCCTGGCAGTAGCTCTTATACTCTAGAATAACCTCTCATGGTAAAGTCAGATCACTCTTGCTTGGAGTATTTAAGATGGTATTGCACATAGCATCACAGAAGACAGTTTGTTAGCTCCCAAGAAGCTGACAAAATGCTGTGGTAGATATTCACTTCATCCATTCTTATACTCATTTTTTTGGTGTTTTTTTTTTTTTTGGTAAAAAAGCAGTTTATAATCGGTGAAATATTTTACAGGGCTTATAGGCCATCTGAAGGATGGAATGAGTTCTTCAGAAGCGAAATGCCAGAAAAAAACTCATAAAGCTCATATAACATGGCTAATCCTTCTTGTAAGGTGTCGTTCATCCTTACATCTGAACAGTGTGGATTGCAATCAGAAATTTTGGTGAAGGATGGTATTGGAGAGGAAGATCTAATAGCAAGTAAATAATTCCAGAGATTTTAAAATTATGTATAACAGAGTCAATACAATAACAAACAGCTGATGCTTCTCAACGAAAAAGAACAGCAGTTCATTTTCTGTGTGGATAAGGAGTGTGATGATGAAGCAATGCAAATAACAAAGCACTCTGCTTTTGGGACACATAAATGTCCTGTGGTGTTTCAATAGGCTGCAAGGCAAAAAGAGCAAAAATTGATGATACATGTGGGAGGATTTAATCAGATGGGGAAAACCAGTGCCTTCTTTCTGCATTCCTCAGCACTGCTCATACAGTGGTGGGCAGTTGACATTCAGCCATGAATATTTCAAGGGCAAGCACTTGTCAGTGACACTTGTCATGATCCACTGAAAACCATTTGAACTGCATGGGAGAATGTCAGTGAATTGCAGACTAATAGCATTACTTAGGGAGGCCATTCAGCTGCTGTTTGTTGATGAATATTAAATGTCTCTGAATATTCTGGCACTGAATTCTGCCTTTCTTGTGCATGAAGTTCTTCTCCAGTACCAGAGGCAGAAACAGCAATATTCTATATATTTTTATATCAACTGCAGATTTTTTCTTTAAATCCCAGAGGATAACTCAAATAATAGAATCATAGGATCACAGAATCATTTAGGTTGGAAAAGATTTTTAAGATTATTGAGTCCAACCATTAACCCAGCACTGCCGAGTTCACCACTAAACCATGTCCCCAAGTGTCTCATCTACATGTCTTTTAAACACCTCTGGTGATGGGGACCCAACCACTTCTCTGGGCAGCCTGTTCAAATCCTTGACAACCTTTTTGGTGAAGAATGTTTTCCTAATATCCAATCTAAACCTCCCCTGGCATACCCCAAAGCCATTTTCTCTTGTCCCATCACTTGTTACTCAGGAGACTGACCCCCACCTCACTGCAACCTCCTTTCAGTAATTGTAGAGTTTGCACAGTTTCTAGGAACTTGTATGCAAAGTCACTTGAAATCATTGTTACTTCTCATTTTTCAGTCCTTTGGAGACTGGCATTTGGTTGCATAGTCCATTTCTCAGAAGAGACTTCTGGGACATACATTCAGCACACTGTTCTAAAGCTGAAACACTGCTCCATTTAACTCTTGTTACTGTAAGTGCAGCACCATGCTGTATATTGGGTAGCTGGTAAATTCTAGCATGAAAGTTAGTAATTTAAGAGCAGTGGTGTTTCTGAAGAATTATTCTGATTCACATGAGAATTGACCTAGACTAGTGTTAAGTTTTTGCCTTTGTAGCTTTTGTCACTGGTAGACTAGAAGCATTCACAGATATCAGAAATTCCAAAAATACTATTTTTTTCAAACAATTTATGGATTCATTTTCCTGTTTTCAGACGGAATCATCCATGCAGGTATTGCCTGATTTCAAAAGATTTCCTGGAACTGATGTCAACTGGATGATCCAGTACCAAGTAAAGGTATTAGCTGTTGATTTATTTACAAGTTAAGTTATATTTCTACTTTCTAAAGTATCTCAAAATCTGTGTCATAGAAAGAAAGAGAGGCCGTGAACGTTCTTGAATGGCTCTTCATCAGATGTGCCATAGCAGATTTCTTACTATCACCTGCTCCCCTTTGCTTTCAATTGGGTAATTGTTAACAAACTGCCACTTGCTTGAGACAAGCAGAGCTTGTTTTGCAGTCAGTGGCTCGGGTCTGCAGTCAGCAGTCTGAATAACTGAAGACTCATTTCAGAGCTAGCTGAGTTTCCCCACAGCTGTACTGCCATCTGGCCTGTTTCTGTTACATCATGCTCCATGTCTCATTATTCTTTTCCTATGAGCTGTCCTTGTGTCTATTAACCATCACAACTGCTTGTTTTCCCTTGCCTGGGATTTGGTCATCTAATCTCCTCTTCAGTTCCTTCAGAATTTATTCAGTCACAGAGTATTTTTGAGCTGACTGAATGAGTATTCCCTTGCCTCAGAAAAAAATGTGACCTCTGTGATGTAGGTTCCAACTTCTGCCATGCCTTGCTTATATACCCCTCTAACCAAAGAGATTTGGGGCTATACACTCCAGGCTGGCAGTTACAGCAAGGAATTCTGGAAAGATAAGTGGCTGTATGAAATTGCTCCAGAGGGAGTGTAGGAGAGAATGGGCTGTGGGCCTCTCCTCCTTGTAGAAGGTGTAACATTATATTCAAGGTAACACACAGCAAGCTAGCTGAGAAGGGAATTACTGGAAGAAGGAAACTGCCTCTTGGAGGACACTGATGAGACAGCAGGCATCTGTGAAGAGTGACAGTTTGGGGCAAGGAAGGGAAAAATGTATTTGCTTCCTTTAGTCAGATATCAGAGCTGAGGATAGGGGTGAGTTACAGAAAACTTCCTCCAGTTCTGCTGGGCTAGAGGAAAAAGGGAGTCTCTTAACCCTCAGCATGGCTTCCTCCTGACAAGCAGAGACTGAAAGCCAGATCTCTGACATCAGAATGAAAAAAGACAGAGGGGACCCAGTAAAGGAAAGTAAGATAGGAGGAGAATATGATAGAAATTGTTTGCTTTTTTAAAATATTTTAGCATCTCTAAGGCTTGTCAATGTTAACTAGTTTATTGACTGTTTATTTATTTATCAATTTAAAAGGCTCGTGTCCCTTCCCTTGCTTGAAAGGTCTTCCCCTGTCATCTGTGCCAAATGCCAGACCAGCAATGTGGGACTGAGTTCTAAGTGATGGTACAAACATCTGTCAGGATCTGTGGCATGCTTGCCTTTCTTTTCTCAAAGCAAAGGTCACTTGTACTTACAAGCAGAAAAAAAAAAAAAAAGCTAGAGAAAACTAGACTGTTTACTGTCTCACCTCGTTTTTTGAAGCTTACCTCACTTCTGAGTCCTGTTATATCACATGGACTCTTTTGCTTTGCATCCCCTTCTGTCTTCTGGGCTCTGTATCATCATGACTAAACCTTTAAAGTCTTTCTTGCTGTTTTCAGGACTGGAGGTTTCTAGTCAGAGCTGCATATAAAGCTTCAAAGAAAGGACTTAAGGGTACTGTCATCATCACATGTAAGCTTGCATAATTCTGTGCCCTTTCAAAATTGCATCAGTTGAAGTAAACCAGTGGATGTTGTCTGAACATCTCTTTATTTAGCAGGTGCAGGAAACCTGGACAAAAACTTTCATAAGAAAAGATCAAACAGTAGAGGTAAACTCTTCCTGTTACAGGTCTTAAATTCTACCACAGTTCAAAGTCCACATGAAAAGAGTGAGTAAAGATGAAACTAGACAGCATTTCTATTACCTTTGAGCAGTTAGATACAAAACTAGAGAAACTAATTCTGGTCTCACATATGATCACCTCAGTCTCTCAAGCCTCTCATTCTTCCTGCAGAGGACTCTGGGAAGCCAGTCTGAGGCCAGCTCAGCGTGTCCAAGCTCAGTGCCTGGGGTATGGGATGGCTGTGCTGACCTCACTGCCCACCCACTGCACCAGGATTGTCCCTGTGGGGTTGCAGAGTCCTTGGTCTCTCTGGCTTGGAAAACTGGGTGATGTTGAGTTTCCTCATATATTTGCAGCTTGGAGTAAATCCAGGTCAGGATGCAGTTTACCTGAGACTTGATTTAAAGCTGTCATTTCTAACCCACCTTTCCTATTTTCTCTCCTGCCCATCTCCTGTTTTCTGTTTTCTGTGGTGGGAGGTGCCTTTTTATCTGTGTGATTCTGCATGCTATAGAGTGGTCTTAGTTCACCCTCCAAAATATTTGTGATTAACTGAAAGACCTGGAGAAGAAAAGACTTAAGAAGGAAATTGAAGAATGTGCTGGTGAAGCTTTCCTGAGTTCTGAAAGGGATTTTCATATTATGTTACATATCAATCATGACAGACCAGGAAAGTTATTTTCAGATGTGTTTGTTAGAAAAATAACATGGGCTAGCATTGTCATTTTTGTATCAAAGGAGATCTATGAGGTTACCTTGTAGCAGTCTTTAAAACCTTAAGAAAGCTTATGTTTAAAGTAGTAAGATGGCAAAAAGAAAGCAAGGTGGATGGAGCTGGGTGAAGTAAAAAGTAGTATAAACATCTGGCATGGACAAAGTGGTGAAAAGACTGGAGGCAACAGAGCTAGGAAAGTGGAGGTGAGCATAGTCAAGCAATATGGTTATAGGCCCACTTTGGCAGTCTCTCAGGCAAAACATGGTGGTCTTTGCAAAGCTGTGGAGAAAGGAGTAGTAAGATTTAAACAGAGGCAAGATGTGAGGGAATATGGGAGACAGGATGAGGAAGGATGGTGCCTTGTTTATGCTTAGTGAGTAGGAAGATGATGCTGTCACCCCTGATGAGAGGAGAAGGTGATGGGAAAATGGGAAGAAGCTTGAATCTTAGTCAGACTATAATAACAGGCCTGCAGCAAACCCTGAAGTGTTGTCACCATTAGATAGACATTCACCATTTACCTATGTTTTAAAGTGAGTTTCACTGTGTGTTTCTAAAGTATTGATTTCTTTATGCCATTTCTCTCCTCCCTGTGAACTGAACAGCTAAGCACAAATGTACTTTTGAAATATCTGGTTATTCTGCCCCATCCTAGATTCTCCATTTCTTATGAACAGTTTTAATGAAGATGACTGAGAACATCAAAAGAAGAAAAGATGATCTGTGCTTCTTTTGTAGAGTATGAAGTGAAACAGACTTTAAGAACTGAACAAAAAGAAATAATCATAAGAACTGTTCTTCAAAGGAACTGAGACAGGAAAAAATCTGACAGGCAGGCAATTTTCTATTGTAATAGACATTGGGCAAAAAGAAATCCTGGAAGAGCATGAGTCTACACTGCTAAGTACACAGAATTGAAAGAAAGAACAGATGAGGGTGCTCAAACTAAGCCTGTTGTTTTCCACAGGGAAAACTATAAAAGCTTGGGCTTTGACAGATGTACTCATTGTTGGATAACTTTATGGATCTCCAAAAGAAATAAAAGAAAAAGAACAAAATTAATGTCAAAGCTATTTCAAAGAGCAGATGAAAGTACTCATGTAGCACCATCACAGTGTGCATAGAATTGAAATGTGAATATAACCAGCAATCAGACTCACCATGGAGAAACATAGGAACTATAGCATTCAACCGTAGCTCAATGGAATTCAAAAGTTATTGATCAGCATCCTGACTTTCAAGATAACCATCTGAAAATGCTAAGTGGAGGAATAGACTTTTTTTTTGTTTCTTCATAGACAGCTTTTCGTTCTCCTCATAGGATTCATGTTTGCTGGAGCTGTGGGTTTCAAGCTGTGACATTCTTCGAAAAACTGAAACGTCGAATTTGAATTTATTTGAATCCTTCATCTGGCTTGGAGTGGAGATATGAATTTAGATGTCCACATCACTCCAAGTGAGCAGTCTAATCACTGTGTTAGCAGATGTTAGATTGTCAAAATGGATGGCAACTTTTATGGTCCTATTTTGTGCAAAGTAGACAAAACACATAATAGGCCCATGTCCACAGGAATTAGAGTTTTGATGCCTTGTGAAGCAAGGAGGGATGAGGACCTGAGGATGTCATGGCATAAGGCCCTGAACAATCCGTGTCAGGTGGTCACTTTGATGGTATAATTTTCCTTAGGAGATAGGTAAAAAACTGAAGTCATCCATCAAGTCAATTATTCTCAGCAGTCTGAATATATTTTTCTGTTTTAATCTTTTTTTCTTCGGAACTTTTCACCTTCATTCTTCAGGGCAGAACTCATCATACTTTCATCATACTTTAATAATCTACCTCATCTACTTGAGCTTTCCAAGGAGTGTTTTGGCTTTGTCTGTGAATATGTTCTATTCTATTGGCATATTTCCTGATCTAATTTAAAACAGGCTAAGAGGATTCTGAAGAGTAATTTCTGAAGGAAGGAGATGTTAGCAAAATGCAGACGCATTTCACAACTGAGCTGGAGATGATAATTCCTTCTGTGTCCTGCCCAGCCTTCCTTTTCCCATCCTCACTTATAGATTTGGGGGTTGACTCTCAACATGTCTTCTTCATTTCCTCCTCAAACACCTTTTATGTTTAGGGGTTTTGGGTTTTTTGTTTCTGAATCCCACCACATCCTCCATAATATTCTGTCAACTTCATGCTTCAAAGACGTTCTAAGTCTTTCAGATTGTTTGGCAGAAAAAGCTCTTTAATCAGCTTTGACAAATGCTCATTTAGACATATTTTTCCATGTATTATCCTAATGGGATACCTACGGGTCAATCCAGTAACCTATTCACACAGCTTTTCCCATTTTTGGAAAATATCAGACTATAGAGATAATGACTGAAAGGCTTGGACACTGTTCATAGTAATGAGCTTATTTGAGCTAATAGTAAATCCATCATCCATTCTTAAGAGCTGGCACAGATTACTTTCTCTTTTATAGATATTTTCTTTTGAGCATCATTTCTTTTCTTTTTCATCTTCCTTCAGATATTGAGTGTCAAACAGCCATAACTCTGCTTCAAAATCTCTTCCTTCTATTTTCTTTTTTGTTTCCTTTTACCACTGCTAGCAGAGAACCTGATGGTCATACAGCATAGCTATTATAGATCATTGTGCTGGTATGTGTTGGCTTGAAACCTTTAACCTCATCTCTGCTTTCTGAAAGCTCAAGCATAATACTAACACATCACATGTCTATGATCTAAACAGGCATTTATCACCAAAATGGTGCTAAAATCTTATGGGTGCAAAAGAGTTCTTCTGGGTGCAAAAGATTTATTTTCATTCCCAGTTAGTTGATTTCTGGAGAATGCTGTGGTTTACATAAAAGAAAGCCTGTATGGTTGATCTCCACAATACTATTGAAAAAGACATTTTTATAGTAGTTTCAGAATAGTGTTTAGGTTTTCCGATTTTCATTATAACATAAATATACTTTCTTCTTCCTCTTTCTCCATGAAAAAAAAGAGAAATTGGAAAAAAAAAGATATTTTAATAACTGACTCATTAAACACTGAATTTCTGGGTATGTTTTTCTCCTTCCATGAGAGAAAAGGCATAACCACAAAAAAAGAAAGCCCTCTTTTATAATTTACTGTATTCTTCATTCCTCTAAATTGTCTTCTCAGTGTAATATGTGAACTTGCACCACCAAATCAGACATTTCTTCTGTAGGCTGAACAAACACAGATCTCTAATTCATGTATTGTAGTTCTCAAGTGATCTTAGGATTCCTCCACTGGACCTTCTTCAGTTTCACAGTGTCCTTTTGTGCCCTGAGGAGCTAAGACTGGGTACAGTACTCTGGATGTCATCTCAAAAGTCCTGAACAGAGAGAATAGGCACTTCCCTTGACCTGCTGTCTACACTTTCACTAGTGCAGCCTAGCACACCCTTGACCCTCCTGCCCTGTTAAGGCATATTGCTGACTCCTGTTCAGCTTCTCTGCAAACACAAGCTGCAGCAAGAGTTTGTGGCCATGCAGTGCAGGGCTGCAGCAGGTATTCTCTGCTCTCACCACAGATGTTTATTTCTTAGTTTCCTTTTCATTATCTAGATGAGATACTGCTCTTTTAGCTTCTCCACTGGTGGTGGGGCAAGGCATGATAAATTGTGTCCAAGAGTAAGTTAGTGATGCTTTTGCTTGTTTCTAGATACTGATTATATGTTATGTGGCCATCTAGTCAATATAGGCTATAATTAGGCATAAAATTCACACTCACAGAGCACCAGAACTTTTCAATGTAGAGTGCTTTTGCAGCAAGCTCAATAATGGAGGACAGTCTCCTATAGGCTGGTTCCTGTCCAATTACACATCTGTATCTACTCCAAAGCTGCCTAGCTGCTATTTAACTGGAGACACAGATCGTGACAGTATTCATTGTGTGTGCTCCATCTCCCAACACGACAATTATTTATAACTGTATTGCTGATGGACGCTTCCCTCAAGTTTGTTATGTCTTTGTCCATACAGCCTAGTCACTTCATGCTGCTACATCTGGCTCTGCAAACCCATTTGTCATTCCTGGACTCACTCCAGGATGGTTTGCCAAGCCTTACAGGCTGATGCATTTTCTTTGCTGTTATTATGTTGCCACAGTAGTTTATCTGGCAGCAGGAATGACAACTGCAGCAGGTCACTTTAGGGTCATACAGCACTCTTCTTCTTCATTAGATAAGGCTGTCATTGCTTATAAGTATTGTCTTTTAAACCGGGTGTAAAGGAGACTTGACTGTGTTGGATGGCCAGCACCATGCCTTGATTTATGCTGTGTAGGTTATGTTACAACCTTTCCCTTTGCACTATCCCATAACTGCCATTTAAAGAGATGGCTGCTTGGGACAGCAGCAGAGAAGCTGAGGAATGGGGCCATGTGTTTACCAGGTGGAGATGTCCCAGTTAACATTAAAAGAACATCTGTTAGTTGTCGCAGAGAAGTATTGAAGGGCAAACTGTGATCTGCTTCTTGAGAAAGGGAGATGCTTAGGAAGCTTCTCTAGAGATTATAGCTGACAGAAAATATGTAAGGAAACAGGAGGCTGATAGCCTCAATGACAAAGATGATTTATGCTGGTAAGAATTACACTCAGGACTAAGAAGGAAGATCTCAAGCCATTCAGAAAGTCTGGGTGGGTAATTTTGTATTGCTTATTACATTTTTCAGTAAGTGAAAATCCCCAAAAGACAGATGCTCTCTAGAACCTGTCTAACTTGCCAGGAGAATGAAAAGGGAGCTGTGAGACATGATGTTAGGAGGGTTACAGTCTGCCAAGGGGATGCGTGCCCTGGGATGGTGCAGTGCTGCCTTCCTCTCTGTGCAATACACACAAATGCAGACTGAAGACAGACACTGCCTTTCACATCAAGAGTGTCTATGTTCAGTTAATATTTCATTGCTCTTTTGCTCCTCTCTGAGTCATCCATTGTTCTTTGTTTCTGGGGCTTCTCCATGAGGGAGTTGAGTCTGGGTGATATTAATTTGCTTTGTTTTTTGGGAGTGAGTGCCATTTAAAGCTATTTGTTAGCTTGCTTTCTTTATTCAGTCCAAATGTTGGACTTGTTTCTTCTTTTGTATCTTTGTCCTACATGGATTTTCATGCCTTCGTTTTTGCCTTGCTTCTCTAAAATGCCAAGCATCATCTCCCAAATTGCTATTTATATGTGTGTCCTGAATTATCAATTTCCACCCAGTGGACTGAAAAGTACTTTGTGCTTCCATTGCTCTTATTGGAATTCTGCTTAGTTAAAAAAAAAAAAAAAAGCGCTAGATAAATAAGTAATGTGCTCCGTTTACAGAAGTAGAGCTGTGCCAGGAACAATCTGACTTTTAACTGAATCATCTGACCTTGGTTTATATGGTAATGTTCTGGGAGAAGAGACATATGTGTATCAAGACAGATATATTAGTGTTCAGTAAAGTTAGTCATAAAGAGGAAAGCACCACCCCAAAAGCTTATAGAAATGACAGATGTGTGTATAAATATATATTAGAAAAAAGAGAAGAAATGGAGAATGTTCACATTATTTCATATCCAAATATAAAGGGATGTTGTAGTTTTGATAGCTTGAGAGGTGATTTTTTCTCTTTAAAGTAACAACTCTTTTTTTGGAGAAGGATTGCTGGTAACTGAGAAACACATCTCAAATGTTAATGTCATTCTGAGGCAGTTCTGACCACGTAGCATGAGCTGGAGCAGGCTGAGTAACTAGGCTGACATTTAATGTGAGTAGTATTAGTGTGGGGGTTCTTCTAAGTACAGCTGTCATCATGAGCCAGTTCCCAGAGTAGGAGGATAATAAGAGCAGCTATCCAAATAAATCCTGGTGTCAGCTCTGTCTCTGTGGTGGTGTCTCAGGCTTGAGCAAGGGTCCAGTTGCTAACAGCATGTGTGGCACCGCTCTGTTCTCAGAGCGCTGGAGATAGCTCCTCAAGTAGCTACGTTGTAGATGCTAAGTTTTCTAAATTTTAGTGAATTGTTTCATCTGAACTCACATATCCTGAATATTCAAAAAAAATGAGATTTCCTAGCTTGCATGCCTATAACAAATGCCGTAAGATTTGGTTCTAGAGAGAAAAGTAGAAAGTACCTCAAATGTGAAACACTCAACCAACACTTACACAGGAAGAAATAACATTTTTTCAGTTGCCAGTCTCTGAAGGGATCCCATATTCCAACAGAGCTGCAGGCAGTTGTGAAACTCACGTAGATGTAAGCAATGGGAGGAATAATTTCTATAGTGTTGGCCCACAGCCAACAGAAGAAAGGATGTGATTGGCCTTTTCTTGGCTCAGACTCTATCAATGATCCAGAACCTGAACAAAACTTGGGGCTTAGAACATGGAGCAATAGACTTGGAAGCAAAAATTTCATTAATGCTTCAGTGATTGATACACTGACTGCAGTGAAACATGCAGCAAATGTTTCACATACAGCTCAGGTTTTGCAAATAATTTTATGTTCTTTTCAGAGGTATTTTCTAATATTACCTAGGATAACTGCAGAAGTTAGTACAAAATTTCAGGAAAAACAAACTGGTGAGGCTTTTGAGCTGGCTGTTGACACATGTTGGCTTTCTTTGCTTACTCAGAGGAGTCAGACACGACATGCACAGCCTTCTACTCTCATCTTTCAAGTCTCTTTCAAGTTTAGACAACTTGACAGCATTGTTTCAATACCTGTCATGGGAGAAGCCACCTTCACCTTTTCACCAAAGTGAGCAGGGTTGGTACCAAGCTTCAAGAAATCAGCTTTTCTGAAGTGTAGTTAGAATTTTAATGAGTACAGACTAAAGTGTGAAATTAAGGAAGCTCCAAAATATAGGCATTGTAATGAAACAATTCTGCTATTCCATAAACAACTGATATAAGAAGTTACTTGGATTTGGGTATGTAATTATTTTTTGGGCAAAAGAACACTGCTTTATCTATATTGCCTCAGAATTTTTGTGAAATATTCTAGGTGAAATTCTCAGATGATGAAAAACAGCAGAATGTCATGGAAGAAAATGAGGCTGGCTAAACTAGTCTAGACGGTAATCTGATCCCTGGAGGGTTTTAATAACTTCACAATTACTAAAACACCAATATCATTCAACCAAACCATCACTCAGAAAATTAATGTGCCCTAATGGGTCACAGGACTGTATGTATTTCCTGTTCTGTCCTTCATGACAAACAAACATCTTAAAATAGTCATATATGTAGATATGTAAGTAGATTTGTATGTGGTAACCAGATTTTACAGGTAAATAGTTTTTCACTATTTGTACAAAATTGAAGAGCTTTTTTCTTGGTGCGCAAAGAAAAGAAACTGTAATACATCAACTCATGAACGTGAAGTATCCCTGTGCTGGCAAAGGAACAGATCCTGAGTTTATCAGACAAGCTGTAGAAAAAACAAAATAATGTGTTTCATGGTAAAATTAGATGACTCTCTCTCAGTACACTTTAAGTAGTATTGTCTTTGTTATCTAGGTACAGCCAGGGTGTATGTACATACATTTGTGCTTATCTTCAGGAAATTGAAATGTTTATTCTGAGTGGTCATCAAAATTCACTAAAAGGAACAGTGAAGCACAGTTGGCTAGAATAATTTTTTAAAGTTCATGGGGATTGATCAAAAACTAAATAGAGAAGGCACCTTAGCCTTTGTCTGCTTTTGAGAAGCAATGCACATATTAGAATTTTGATACTTGCTTCCTTTCTAAGAGGAATTTTATTTTATCTACTGCTGCAGTTGGAAGGAGAAAATATGAGCAAAGAAGGATGGTTGCACATGCAGGGTGTAAGATTAAAGATTAGGCTTGGATATGTCATTTGTTTTAGCCAATGGCTCAATTCCTCATATGTAAAGAGGAGATAACTCCTCTTACCATACCATTAATAATGTTATTGATTAATTTTTTAACCACAAATTAACCCAACTACAAAACAATCTATAGCAATAGTGTGTGTCCTGCAGAGCAGCTAATGTTTTATTTCCTAAGAGGTGTTTAAGGAAGGCAACCTGGCTACTTTAACAGCCTAAAAGCTGCAGTATAAGGAAATATTTTGCCAGCCCATTTTTTCCAAATAACAGTGCTTTGATCCAGTGTATTGGAAGGTTGTCTAACCTGAGCGGTCTGAACCAACTGGTGTCTACATCCAACACCATTTGCTGATTTGCCCATTTATTAAATATTTTGTAGGAATTTTTCAGTGGCTGACTACCAAAAATTCAATTTCTGGAGTTCCTTTGGAATTCTTTGCACCTACTCACAATCCCTTATTACTGACATCCTACTCTAAATTTGGCCTTCAGCATAGATGCTCGTATGAGATGCATTGGGCCTTACAGAGAAATTATCTTCAGATATTGAAATCCATAGTGAAGAGACAATTGCTACTCAGGCATGAACATCTCTAACTCTCTGAACATATGCAGTTGTCCCAGCTGTTATGTACCCTACTGTGCCCTTGCAACTACGGAAAATTTATAGAAAAAAGGAAATGAAAGTAAAAATTGGCAGTAACTGCAGCAGAAGTGATGGCAACAATATACTGTCCTGCCATGTGTTAGCTTCAGCTCTGCTGGCAAAGCGACAGCAAGTTTGGAGAAAGAAAAGGAAAGTGAAACAGAGCAAGAGAGACCATAATTTGTAAGTGGAAGTAGCAGCCTCATCTTTGGGTGAAAGAAGAAATTATATTAGCTTCTTCTCTGGTTTGAATATGAAGACATATTTTAAATCAGTAAATCAAGGACAAGAGCATGTTTAAAATTGAAAGGTCTTGGGTATGTGGAGAATGAGGGATATTGTAAGTACCTAATTACTGCAGGAGGTTTACTGTAATGTCTGCCAAACAGTATCCTATGTCTCCCATTTGCCAATTAAGTCATTCAGCAAAACCAAATTGATTTCCTGACTGCACTGCAAGGTTTGATCCCCGGACAAAGATGAAAATCCTTTTTGCAGTTCTTGAAGATTTATGAGGAAAGAAATTCATGAGGATGTCTTGAGACTTGCTGAACAAATACATAATTAGAAAGCATTTAAGGCATTATGATATCTGCATTCTCCATAAGGAATTCAGGGAAGCTAACTAATTAAAGCAAAGAGACTGCCATAACTCCATTTCAGTGTCTTCTTAGAAAATACACATATGGAAAGCATAAGGTAAATATGCAAATACACATGTACCCTCTATCCCTTCTTGCTCTTTTACTGATTATTCAGTAACTAGAACAATAGTTTAACTAGGTAATTGGATCATTGGCACCAAAAGCAATGAAAAACTAATATATTCAGCTAGAACTAATGATGGAATTCTAGAGAACTGTGTATCATTCTGTCTTCAGTGTGCTTTGGGATTTGAAAAAACTGTAAACTGACAGAACACTTGATAAATGATTCAACAGGTAGTGGGTCTCAGTAACTCCATTAATCTTTCTTATCTTCACTGTACCTGTCATCCAGCTCTCCACACATCACCTACTGAGCAAATATATTTGCTTTGCACTAGTGTGTGTGATAGATGGAACAGGGCAAAAAGCAACTGAGGTGCTGTGTTTATTTATATGTTATAAACTGTAATTGATAGATCCTTTTCTGAAAAGTTATATAGACTAATAACAGTAGAAGAACTTTGTCTCCCTATGCCTGAATAACAAAAAAGAAAATCTTTTGTAAGATTGTTAAAGGCCTCACGTTCCCTTACTACAGACATTTTTTGCTGTATCACAAAGTCACTGTGAACTTGTGACCAGTTCCTGCAAGGAGTTCCAGTTTACAGATGGGAAATGGAAATGCTGGCATATCTACAGTAGGGAAT
This sequence comes from Fringilla coelebs, assembly GCF_963513975.1. Lineage (NCBI taxonomy): Eukaryota > Metazoa > Chordata > Aves > Passeriformes > Fringillidae > Fringilla > Fringilla coelebs. The sequence goes on from NC_140030.1 coordinate 87,607,956, forward strand.
AGAGAACTGTGCAGAGATTCCTGAGTTAATTATATCTGTGGGATTCAGTGCAACACCTTGATGAGAAACTCTTCAGAAACACTGAAATGGGATAGCCATTTTCATGTTGCTTTTTCTGATACAATAAACCTGCCTCCCAGAAAAAAGCTCATTTGCTTGTGCACAAGGACAGCCTGGGAGCACACAAATTCTGGCAGAAAGCTTTACTGCAACATATAGATATATTTATAAGGGAGAAAACAGTGCTTGAGTAGGACGGTCTGTGTTGGAGGTGGTAAGCTCTGTCCCCTCAAGGAGCCTGGATACTGCCCCAGCAGTCACAACAGAAATGTGACAGAACGTGACCTTGCCAACAATAAGCATCAGTTTGTTGTGGCAACACCCCAGCCACGAAGTCAGCCAAGGGCAGAATCTCTGTGGAGGTTGTGTCCTGGCCCTTGAACTGGGACAGCTGGTTTCACATTTTCTGTATGGAAAACTTGGGAAGAAGAGTCTGTTGCCTGCTGCCTACCCTGTCCTTGGACATTAGTTAGCCACCATAATAACTGGCTTTATTTTCTTCCTCTTCTGCTCCTCTTCCTCAAACTCAATAATGAACAATTTGATTCACTTATGATAAACCCAAATATTTTCTAAGATATGAAATCTATGTCTTCTATAAATTGCAGAACTTCTATAAATTGCAGCAAGTGCTATAAACCTGGAAAAAAGAGGTTTGACTTTCAGTTCACATGCTGAAATGTCAGCCTAGTTCTGGTCTGTTAAAAGGATGGGACTGGCTTCTAGCTAATGACTAGGCAATACCCTAAAAGTTGTGCTCTGACTGTACTGGAGGCAGTAAGAACCCCCCTGCCTAAGGTAGATTTCCATGAAAAATGTCCTTGTTTAAGCTACAAAAGGATATTGGCTATGTTACCCTTTAAAGAAGTGTGATACACTGTTCTTACTTCCTGGTGGTCCCTAGCCAACTCCACAGGGAGTACTGTACAAGAGATTGCTGACAAATTCTCTCTTCAAAAGCCTACAGGGGAGATTTTTGGAAGATTTACCTACAGGCCCATATTCAGTATCAATTTTTAAATTCATATCTAGGCAAGAAACATGATAATCATAAATGAGAGTTAAGCTCCTAGCCATTTTCCTATAGGCTCCAGTATGCCTTGTAAATCTGTGCCTACATCATCTTCAGTCACTCCTTTCCTTAACCTACATCTTTGTCAGCACATAGATATATGCTATTCCAGTGCATCCTTGAAGATGCTTTAGCATTATTACAAAAATAAGAAAAAAATGTTCCTTAAAAATGCAGCCTATTATACTCTCTTTGCCCTTATTTTTCTGTTTTTAATATTTTTTCCTCACTACACCAATCATGCATAGAGGATTTCAGCTGTTATACACACAGGAGCCCAATTATGGAAAATGAACTATTTCCTCAAGAAAACTGTGACTGAGTGACATCATATCACCAACATGTTTGGCATCATGCAAGGGCATTCATCTATCCAAGCAACGTCATGCCCAATAAGAAATCATTTTGGAATGTGTTCTAGTTTATCTCCTTAGATTAACACAGTGACTTGGGCTCACCTTTTAAAAAAAATATCACTGAGAGATTTCAGAGCTGAGTTTCTTAGCCTGAAAGGAGATGCTCAAGGACAATTTAATTTTCTGCTGTGTGTTCACTCCCTTGCTGGGCAGGCACCTTGCATTGCCTCAGGGCTGTCTGTGCCCCTGGGACAGAAGCATTGTCCTCTGTGCTGTGCCACCCTCTGCAGTTGTAGGGTGTGTGTATCATCAATAGACCAGCAAGTACTGGGGCCTGCATACCTTCTTTGTGTCTGAAGTATTGTGCTGAAGTTTCCATACTGATAAGGAAGATACCAAATACAGCCCAAAATAAAAGATATTTTGTCTAGTGAGACTATGACTGGACCCTCTCCATACAACTTTAGTCATTCAGTAGTGGATATTTCCAGCAGAGAAAAGGTAAAGAGTCATCTACCATATGGTATGTCAGGTTAAAGTAAGTACAGTCTTATCAACCTTTCAGGGTTGTTAGGATCAGAGCATAATTCATCTATATATCCTCATGTACATCCCTTACTGTCTTTTATTTAAATAAGCATTGTCTCAGTCTGCATTCTCTTTGCATTGTGTTTTAAACAGGAAAATCACTTTAAGCCCCCTCACTGCTTTAATATTTCTCTGGGAGGCAGTGATTTGACTTTATTTTTTAAAATTACTCAAGAGTAAGATCTGTAAATAAGCTGCTCTCAAATCTCTGTTCTTCTCTCACTGAAATAATAAGAATGTCACCCGGACAACTGGGTGGCAAAGATGGTCTTGTTTTCTGCTGAATCTGACAACATTTTCTGTACATAACCTGTATAGAAATATGATTTATAATACCATGATCAACTTTGAATACTTATTTTCATTGTTGGTAACCCCTGGGTTTTCATCAGCAGCAGAGATGATATCCATTTGTATCTAATATTAATTCAAATTCACAGGCACGGATGTAAGACCACTGAAAATTTCAGAATAGAGAATTTGCACAAAAGCATGATTTTAACACTCATTCAATGCTAACTTTTGGGGAGAATAAGAACGAGTCTCTCGCATTTTAGTTACTGCACACAGGAGGTAACACTAAATAGTCTTAAATATATCCCCAAATCATAAAATCAAGGAGCAAAATAGGTTGGCCTTCCCCTGATAGGTTCTTTCTGAGCCATTGTGGGTACCATGCTATACTTCCAAAGTTATTCCCATAAAGATGACAGCAAGATTTAATTTTTTTTTTAAAGTGGCAATTTCCATGTAGCTGCCTAGCTTCTGGGACCTGCAGCTCAAAAAGCTGTTGAAAATAATTGTTGATAAAGTCATGAGAAGTAGCAATACAGCAAAGGACAGAGAAATCCAGTACCCTCACTGCTTCAGGCCCTTCTGAGCTGTGATCAGTTCTTACCCTTCTCTGGGCTGACAAACACCCCTTTTGAGTTGCCTGGCCATGCCCTGTGCCCTTATTTTACAACAGTAGGCACACTCATCACCAAGTGTATGGTTTCATGTGAAACCACAGGAAATGGTGGTTTCAGCTATTTTAAGCCTGAAAGTGGGCAGTATTTTACAGCTGGCTTGATTTCAAGAGACCACAGCAGGTAAAAAAAGCTTTTTAACTTTCAGGGCTGTACCTTAAGCTAAAATATCGTAAGCCACATGAAGAGCCCCAGATTCATGATTGACAATAATAATAATTCCCACATTTTTGGCAGCTAATTTATAATTTATTAATACCCAAGCTGGGAATTACTGACCCTGGCAAAACAAAAAGCTTGTTAATTCAGTCAAGGCTACATTTCACATATTTTATTTGGCATTCTCCCATAGGCTGCAGCAAGTCAAAGGGCAAATCTGGAAGCAAAAGGAAGGCACTCAGTAGTTAACTGAAACTTTTTTCGAATTTAGCAACTTCGTTCTGGGGCTCTCTAGCCAGAAATTTCTCTGAACTCAAAGCTGGAGGGTGCTTTAGGAGGCTGTAGAGTTTGTTGCCAAAAGTTGGTACAGACGACTTTTAGTCAATTAGTGACTGCAGAGCTCGGACGGATGTTCTGAGCCCAAGGTGAGCTCCTAACTCTACAAACAAAGCTTAACAAACCTGATCAAAACCTTCCGGTTTTGTTTTTTTTTTTTTTTTTGTTTGAATTCTGCAGTGGAAGGCTAAGGAAAGGGGACGACGACAGGGGCAGTGCAGCAGAAGGGAAGATGGTTCCGGGAGACGGCCCACGGCGTTCAGTCCCAGCGCGGCAGCGCTCGGCCGGCCGGGGCTGCAGCCGGAGCTTTGGCTCCCGCCGTGCCCGTGAAGCGCAGCCACGGGCAGCCGGCGCCTGCTGGCGCTCCTGGAAGGTGGGACAGCACAGGGACCCCGCCGAGCCGGCGGCTCCCGAGCTCCGCCAGCCAGCCCCGGGTGCTCCGGGAGTGCCCCGGGACGGGCGCGGCGGCAGCCCCGCCCCAGCACGGCCGGGCAGGGCCGGGCAGGGCCGGCTGTGCCTCTGGGGGCGGGCTGAGACAGCGCCAGTGGCCTCGGGGGGAAAGCGCCGGCTGGCCCCGGCAGCGAGGCGCAAAGAAACTTTGGAGACCTTCAGTGCCGTGCAAGGGTGAGTGATTTCAAGTCTTCTGTAACTGGAAGGAGGATGCTGTGGGTGCGTTTTCGTGTTCTGAAGAGTGTAATGTTAATTTTTCCTTATTTTCAACAATGCAGTCCCAGAAGTGTTGCTCCGATAGAAAACCTGTACTAATTTGCTGAGAATGATTTTCAATTTGCCATTCTGAGGGTGAGGTGAGATAGGAAGAGAAGAAATTGTTTCTGCCGAGCTGCAGCAGTGTCCCAGGTGCTCAGCAGGGCCTGGGTGCTCAGTTGTGCTCCTTGTCATCCTGAGCATGGTAGGAACAGGTGAGGAAAGAGGGTGTCAGTAAAGGCAGCTGCTAGGACTCCTGCCCCACTGGTTTTAGGGAGCAGTTTCGCTATGGCAGACTTTGGTGCTGTTCTGCTATTGGGACTGGCTTAAAGGCCAGTACAACACTTGTTAGCAGTTGTGAGTAGCCAGCTTCTCTGTGTGATGTATGTACTCTGCCTTTGGGGGAGTGGGGAGAAGAGGCTTTCAGTTCCTCTGAGACCACTTTTTAGATTAACATAGGCTGCTGCTGGAAAAAAATATTTTGGATCCTGCCTGCTGCCTTCAGCTTTATAAACTTCTTTGTGGGTCTTACAGAATGAGATAGATTCCCACTTGCATTACAGTTCTGAGGATGACTCTCCAAAATACAATACTGAGGTGTAAAAAGTGTGGGTTTGTGCATGCAAGTTGCTTCTTCTCAGTGGTGGGAACTGAGGTCTGACTGGGCAAGTGTTTGATGCTGGGATACCACTGATCATAGCCAGGTCTGGACTCAGGCTCCTCCAAAGAGCCTCACACCTTAAATCCTAGTGCTCTCTGTCATCTTCTATTTTCTTTCCCAAGATCCATTTAACCTAAATTACGGTAAGGTTTTTGAATTATCCTTTTGTTTATGCTTGGTTGAATAACTGCTGGCTTTGACAGGTGTTGCATCTTTAAAAGCAAGATACTACCTTTCTGCAAAAATGCACCTGTCTGCATAAACACCTGAGTTCTTGGTTTTTCTCTTAAGGTGTCTGTGGTGCTGTGGTTAGAGTAATTAACTGCACTTCTGGGATTCCCTCTTTGTTTGAAGCTTAGGAACTCAAATTGCTTAGCACTTCATGGACTCAAATCCATTCAATTGACTTGAAATCCCAAACTTTGGATGTGTGGTTTTCAAATTGGAATTTGGCTTCTTAAAAGCCACGCGATCCTGAGATGTGCTGTTACTTTATTATTGCGCAGAGAATTTAAAATCCTCCCTTGGTGCTTTTGGCCAATGACCTTACCATGTAGCACTGAAGCTAACTTTCTCTGAAACCAGCGAAAATCATTCTGTTAACCTCAGTGGTAGCTGGCTTAGCTCTTCTGGCTTGTAAAAGCACTCGAGAGGATTATCACTGTAGAGAACAATGGCTTATTGTAGTTGTAAATGTCTCATTTCAGACACAAAACCTTTTGGGTCTGCACACTGGGTACTACCTTAGATAAAAGTTGTTGGAGGTTTCCTGTGGTGGTATTCTCTTGCAGCAAAGGTGGAGTTTGTTGCAGCAAAAGAGTATTTGTTTGTTTGGGGGATTTTTACCTCTTCAGTGAGGGAAGCAAGAAAATAGGTCCTTATGTGTTTTCTTATGCAACTTTGAAATCACACTAAAGAAATTAAATTTTCATTAAGATATCTCCCCCCTGCATTCAATTTTTTGTATTCTGCCCTGAAAGTTTCACTGCTGTCTGAAACTCCTGATATCCACATGGCTCAACCTTGCTGGAGAAAAAACATGGGTGTGTGACTTTTCACCATCTTAGTGAAATTAATGAAATTGAACTTCATTGAAATTGGTCACTAACATGAACAAAGGTGTGAATGCTTTAGAGAGGGAGGTATAGAAAAAGTATGAGGTGTATCTCTGAGATGATGAGGGTGCTTCTGGTTGAAGAAACAAAATTCACTGGATTCCAGTTTCTCTGACTGGTGAACCTGCCTGTGGGTTTTGCCACTTGCAGGGCAGGAGCAGATGAACCTCACAGGTGTTATGTGGTGGGGTGCAGCCAGGCTAAGGGTCTTAGCAGGAGCTACATGGACATGAATCAGGGTCTTGTTACCTAAATAATTTGAAGTAGTGCCATGCTCACAGCTGTTTCTCCATCCCTAGTTTGGTAAGCACTTCTCCAGTGCTCCTGAGGGATAGCTTGTGTCTGTCCCCAGTGCACTGCTGCTCTGCATGGCTCCAACACAAGCACCACTGCCTCTGGTGCCCAGAGCTCTGCCTTCAACCTTGCTGTAAGTAGAGGTAAATGGCTTATACAACTTGGGTTATTTCCAGCTAGGAAATAATATTTTTGTCTTCTGAGTGTAATCACCCAACGTGTGGTGTCTCCACAGGACCTGGAGTGCACCATCAGCCACTTGGTGCTTTGGCTGAAGTATCAGTATTAAAAGGATGGGAATAAAGCTTTGGAGGTGTATGGAGTGGTGGGAATTAGTGGAAAGATTTGCATCTTTCTAGAAGCCAGTTTGTTAATTGGCAAGAAAGAAGATACTGGTCTGTATTTGGGGGCTGACACCATGGCTTTGATGAAAAGTAGAAAAGGCTCTGGTCTGATGTGGTTTTCTCTCTCCAGTTGTTTAGGTAGTCAAGCCTCTGCTCAGAAGGACAAATGGACAGTAGGGCTGGCATAGCCTAGCTAGCTCATAGTGACTTAAAAGCAACCAAACAAAAAAGCCTTGTAGAACCTTTGTCTTTGAGGAGATATATTACATAAATTACAAATTTTTAAATCATTTTTGCTGTGCCGGTATTTGATATTGCAGGATCTGTGTGATTGCAATTGCATCTCTCTATGACCTTGCTGATGGTCAACTTGGAAGCAAAGTAGTTGGCTCCTATAAAATTTATGGTGTGTTTAAAAGTGAGCAGTATTTATGAGCCATATTTGTTGGACCAGATCCATATGTGGAGCACTGTTCCTTATGTTACAGCATCTGTAAATTGGAAATATCTTCCTTCCTTTGAAACTGGTAGCAGGCCAGCTTGTAAGTTGCAAGACTTTTACCCAAGATTTTTTTTCATGGATGGTGGTATTTAAACATCAAGCTTCTTAGATACATACAGTAAAATGTGGTAGAAAACAGGTGTAACTGTAATGCTTTCTGTGAATCATCCCTAGTCTGAGACTGCCCTCTCTTGGAGGCTGTCAATTACTTCTTTTTTTTTTTTTTTTTTTTTTTTTCCCTTCCCCGGAGTGGGGGCTTGGTTTTCCTTCTGGAGAAATCACTAGAAAGTTTCAAAATAATTCAAGATACTTGCTGCTAGATTCACCCCGGGGTAGACAACTGTCTTCTAGGTGTTGGGGTTTTTTCTTTAATTTTCTCTCTTTCTTTAGAAACAAGGGAAATTGCTGGAAGATGAGAAATAAATCAACCTTTCAAAGCATTTGTTTTGAATTTATCAAAATAGGGTAGAGTTCCAAGGAGCCAAAGGGATATAGATAACCAAACCTTGCTGAACTTTGGGAGGGATTTCAATGGCATAGGATGTCAATGCCATAGGAAATCTATAGTATGCAGAGCCCTAAATCTTCTAGCTGATCATGTATGATGATTTTGAATTGCCTTTTATTAAATGCTTCAAGTAACATCTTTTTTAGTAATATGACCAGGGCAACAAGAAGGTATAAGGACTGAAATTTTTCTTTAGCTAAAATAATGCTGAAATATTTGCTTAAATTTAGCTAGATTGACAAATTGGTCCAGACCTGTTTATCCAGCCTCATTCTGGTGTCTAAACAAAACAAAACAAAAAACCAAAACAAAACAAAAATTATTCATCTATCAAGGTTTTAAAAAAATAATTTTCCCAGATGATTTAACATTAACAAATATGGTGTGACTGTGAATACTCTGCTATCCTGCTGTTAAGGCCTGGCTTGACAAATTTTGGTGAGTAGCTTATTATTTGTTTTAGGGAGAAGAAAATTGGAATGTTTCTGCTGGCCTAGGAGCAAATCTATTTTACTTTACTATAATACACCCCTGAAGCCTGATTTTTACCTAATTTTGTGGGATATCCTGAGATCAGAGGAGAGATTATTGATGTTCTGATCCCTATTCCTGAGCAAACCAACACGTCCTTGACATTGAGAGTAAACCAACAGGCAGAAGATAGTCAGACTTGTAGGAGGGAAGCAATCCAGAGAGGGCTGAAGGCAGCTCAAGGAGGCCACAACAGCTCCAATTATTTTTACTTCACTTGTTTTCCTGGGCATCTTCTCAGAGTGAGCCTATCTGCTTTCGGGCTGAAGACTTCTAGGGGCCAAATTAGTTTTTTCTTTGTCTGTGGTCACATTATTGGGCACTTCATAATAAAATCCTGGAAGTTTGGGATTACCCCAGATCTTGTCCTTGCTGAACAAAGGTTCACTCAAGCCTTTAGCTGTCATATATTCCCAACAGTGTTCTTCAGCTCACTGGCTTGGTGTGTGTTGGTTTTGCTACAGCAATTCCAATGTAGAAAGCGCTTTATCTTTTCCCAGGAGAAAAAGGAAATTAATTGATTAATACTTGTTGACTCACCAAGATCACAGCAGCCTTCAAAGCTGTCCAGCTTTAGAAAGAGTATTCTGAATGTCTGTCTCTGTGAAGACTAACTTTTCAATGGTGAAACAAGTTATCTTCTGTCTTCTTCCTGTGCAATTAATAATTCCTCTATTAAGACCAGAAAATGCCCGATTTTTTTTTCTTTTACCCCCACGAGTGGATGTCTGAGAACATTCTGCCATGGTGGTGGGAGCATGTTCCTTCCAGAGCCAGTAGGGGGTGGAAGATTATTTTGGCCTCAAACCTGAATTCAGAGGTGCTGAATTAGTAGCCACTCTAATAGCAGGAGTTAATAGCAGGAGTTTTAAGAGCATGCTTCCCTAAGATGCTTTAAACTTTCAGCTATGGTGGAACAAATCCTTTAGTTCAGTTGTTCTCCTGAACCCTGGCTAACAACAAAATTGGAACAAGTGCTGTTCTGATTGGATACAATCTAGAGTAGCTGCTGGAAAAATTGGCTTGGGCTTCGAATTTATGTGGGCTTCAGTTGCTTGTAGCCACCATGGTATTTCAGCACAGAAAATGGAAATAAGTAGTCAGCCAGTTTTTGGTAGCATTTAACACATCTCACTGCATTTTGAAGACTAGGACAGCTTGTAATGGTTTATATAGAGATATCTTGTGTTCTTCTGATGTTTCCAGATCTGGGGCTTGTGGCTTCTAGCCAGTGAGCTCTCAGCATGTTTCATGTGAGACAAGTGTTTAAATTTTTTCTCTTGTCTCCCCTTTCTTGCTGGAAAGGAAAATCATCAACACAGGAAGACCAGGGTGTCTTTTAGCTCCCACTCCACTGATGTGCTGGGGCTGGTACAGTTGCATCCAAGTTCTTTTTCCTCCAATGCCCTCTTCCACCTGGGAACAAGGAGCAGGATGGAGAGGGCAGGAAGGGAGCAGCCTAGTAGGGACAGCAGCTGGGAAAGGTTGCTCTGGGAGATACAGCAGATGAAGGCACAGCACTGTGCCCTGTTCCCTTTGGTAGTACAAGGACAGCACATAGGTGCTTTGACCTTCTGAAAGGCAACGCCCTTTCATTCTCCTGAGGGGAGAATGGTGATAGAAGACAGGGTTTTACAGGGAAGGTAGTTTAGTTGGAGGGCAGACTCCTGTGAAATGTATTCCTTGGCATCACTGCCCCCAGGGGCTGTACAGAAGATTTCTGCTGTGATTTGAGACTGCAGGGTTCCCAGTATGAGAGAGCAGGAGAGGGAGAGGCAGTGTCAGTGCAAAGACTGTTTTTCATAAAACCAGAAAAAGGTAGGTCAGGAGAGGGATTTGAGTGGGGCACAGCTACAGATTGTGCTGTGAGATAAAATGTGACACATTGTTTCCTGCACAGCCCCTGGTATCTGATGGTCTGGCTTAACTCTGGCTGCACTCCGTCCCTCTATGAGGTATTCAGGCTCTTTCCTTTTCCTGCATATTGTCAGGACTCTTATAAGAGCCTAAAATCCCTGAGGTCTCTGTCAAATTGGGATTGGAACTGGGCAGATATTTATTTTAAAAGGGAAAATAAAACCCAAACCCTCTCTGTTAAGTGAGGCAAGTAGGGCAGCAGAAATTACTCAATAATCTGCTTCTACTTCAATGATGTAGAAAGATTATTTTTCTTAAAAACAACTTTTTTTTTCTTTTTTTTTCTTTTAAACCCAGTGACCTCTTTTGATGTTAGACTGCAGATAAAACATATCCAAAAATCCCAAGGCAGTGTCTTTAACAATGATGTTTCACACATGCTTCAAAAACACCCATAAAAACACATGTGAAGAGTGGAAAGTATTTGGTTTTCTCCCTGTGGGCTCTGTCCCTGTGCATGAACAAGTCAGTCACCAAAAGAGTAGCAGAGTCGATGACGTTTAAATCCAATTGATCTGTGATCTAATTTGCTTCTTGCTTACTACCTACTGTAGTGACCCCTGTGTTTGTGTGTCTGGGGTCAGCACTGGGGTAAAAGAGTATTTGCAGTGGCTATTGGAGAGCCACATCCAGGCTGACTGGCTGCTTCCAGCCAAAAAGGGTCCTAGCTGAGTTCCTCCTTTGCTCTGCCCAGATGAAGCATGAATCTGAATGCACCTCATTTTCTCAACTGCTAATTCTCAGGAAGCGAGTTGGGATTTTGGGATCTGAGGTTTTTCCCCCTTCTGTGAAATTTGATTGAGATCTGCTAGCTCAGATGGTATCATTAGTAATTTTAAGATTTGAAAATACTAGCAGCAGAGATGAACAGACTGAACAAAATAGACCATGCTTTTCTAGAAAAAAAGGAAAAGCTAGCAGAGCTCAGACGTCCTCTTGTAAATGTTCTTTTTTTAGTTTTACCGGAAGTTGAGAAATTAAAGCCATTTGACTCTAACATACATGCAAATGCAGAATCAAGCATGGAAATTTATGGGAAAGGTGAAGCAGCCTCTTTGCTCGGCCTCTGAGGCTGTTCCCCAAAAGGTGGCAGTCTCTGCTAGCAGGAATGTGTCTCTCGCTGGCAGATGGATGCTTTTCCTTAAGGTTCATTCAGTTCAATGTTCTGCATTGGCTGGGTTTTTTCCCTTCCCCTCCTCCCTCCATAACCTTTATCTTTCAAACGAGACCAGCAGCCTGTATATTTGACAAATATTTGTCTAGCACTGTAAATGCACACAGACTTAAAAATGACCTTTGAGTTAAACCAGAGCAGATTCCCACACGAAAAGGAATTAGTTATAGTTAGGCTTTTTTTCCCCTAAGCTGTGTAAACAAAAATTATTAGAATGCATGCTATGAATGCTTCATCTCTGCATCTGTGACTGGGCTTCCACAGCTTTTTAAAATGTCATCATAGCTACAACCATTCCCTAAAAACCGTGCCAAAGGCCTGGACCTGTACTCTTCTGTTGTAAGGAAAGCTTCCTGGTTTATGCAGTGTTCGCTTAGCTTGGGCTGAGATCTGAAGGACTTGAAGCTGTCCCTGTGTTGTAATTCAGACCCTGTGGAGCTGGGACTCTGCTTACTGATGTTTTTCTAGTGGAGCTGTATTTACTTGCCAGCCTGGACTCTATTTCTCCACAAGCACAGTTGTTCCTGAACCACTGCTGGGTCTGACAGCAGCAACAAGCCTTTGGATCTCCCTGCAACATCCAGCCAGTGGTCACTATGGGACAAGGGGACATGCATTTCATACTCTGATGTTCCCACTTCCTTACACACATGATTGAAGTGCTTAGGGAATGGAATGGAAAATGTCTGCAGAAGCAGATAATTCTGTCCTTCCATTTGGGGACACAAACCCAAGTTTACCTCTTTGGGACACTCAAAGGCATGTGCTGGTTAGTCCTTAAAAACATATGAAGAAACAGACTTTCCAGAATGGATCTTTTGCACTTAGAAGCCTGACATTTTATTTTAGGCCCTTTGTAATGTAGGGTTAAATTAACTAGTGTATTCTAGAGACAGCTTCACTGGAACTGAGCTTTCTACTGTGCTGGCACTCTAAAGTAGCTTTGTCTTTACAGCATGATAATTTTTATGCCACTTTGATTGGACTAAAAGAATCTTCATAATAATAGTAATAATAATAATTCAAACTAGCATGGTACCATTAGAAATTGGATTAAACTAATGTGTTTATCTCAGATTGTGTTCTCTTCTTTAAAAGAGAAATTGCTTGTTAAAAATATCTGACTCAGGCTCACTAAAAAATCATATGACTTGGAATGAAAACCTGGGATTCCTGGAATTTTTTTGGTGCAGAGAAAATTTGGGAGTGTGGTACTAGTTTGTTTTTAAGAATGCATTCATTTGTTTGCCAGACCCTCTGGAAGTGATGAGTGTAAAACCCAGCTTGCCTCACTACTGTTCTTTGGAAGGGCATTTGGTTTCACTGTTGCCTGCGTTAAGGCTTCACAAAATGGGATAGGTAGTCAAAAGCCATCAGCACAGCAAATGTTCTAAGGGCATCTGATCCACATCAGGGAAGGTAGATCAGAATTAGAGAAGATTCAGATCACAGAAACAGTAATTGTCAAAGGCACCTAACACCTTCTGTACAGCAAATAGGCTTGGGACTTCCTTTCTTGGGAAAGAAGCAGAGAAAGGATGGACAACAGTCTTTTGATGCCACAAGGAAGAAGATGAAAAGGGATTTTCTTGCTGCTGCTCATAATCAGAGATCCAGGGAATGTGAAAAATTTTAGTGAGTTTGGGATTTAAAGCAAGAGGACATGGTTTGTAATGTCATCTAAGCAGTTGTGCAGAGGCTAGAGGTACGAGAACTTCACATGGGTTCAGGAGTGTGGGATTAAGGAGTCTCACAGGGGACCTCCTGTGACTTGTGCTGATCCTGGCAGAGTGAAGAGTCGCCACTTGCTTGCACTGGTCTTGCTTTTTCCCCCCATCATCTGGTATTTGCCAGGGTCAGAAAGAGATTAACCCAGGCTGCAGAGAGTGATGTGGCCAAAAGGTGGGCCCATCTGCTGTGCGGGTCAGTGATTTTTAAGCACTTCAATAACTAAATTTCATGTGGATAAGAATCAGTTTGAAAGTCAAATCTTTAAAGATTCTCTTTGTGTTTAGGCAATCATGACTTCTAAGTAACTTTTCTCCTTTCAAAGAAATATTTCACAGATGTAGAAAGAAATTGGATGACCTGGATTATTTCACAATTGATGAAGAATTTACTTCCATATTTTTTACCCTTTCCCCTCTTGGCTTGGCACACTGCAGTTTCTCACTAGGGGCCAGATTCTGGGAGATGAATATTCTGACTTCCACAGAAAATTTCCTGGAGGCATTTGGCTGAGGGAAAAAAACCTCAGGCTTTTTTTCTATTAGAGGTGGTTTTGCTAATTTTTTATCTTTTTTTGGTAGTTTTTCATTTGTTTGGTTTTGATTTTTTTTTTCCTTTTTTGGTGGTTTGTTTTTGGTCTTTTTTTTTTGTTGTTGTTTGGTTTTTTTGGTTTTTGGAGGGGAGGCTGTTGTGAGGGTTTTTTCCTCCCTCTCACTCTCTCTCTTTTTTTTTTTTTTAACTGAGCACATTGTGGAGCATTTGCTTTGTTCATACCTGGATTACAGCAAAAACAAGGAAAAAAAGAAACCTACAGAGAAAACCTCCAAACCAGTAGCTTGTTCCTCCTCTGTGGACAGAAGTAACATGACCACATTGGCACTGCACATGTTGCATAGATGCTTAAATGCAGACAAGTTGCCATTGTCATTAAAATAATTCATAAAAGTGTTTCAGTTAAAGTTTTTCAAAACTCTCATTGCCCTTCTTTTCTCAGTTAAATTTCTGGGGGTTTCTGTCAGCTGCCATTGGGACACCCATTGAAACGCTGGAAACCTAATTGGTTAGATGCTACCTAAAACTTGCTAGGGGGTGGAGTAGTCAATAATCTTTGTTCTGAAGATTTTTTTGTGTAAGTTGGATGAAAATGGCCTTTCTTAAAACAATAAATAATCCAACAGCAAACTCGCCCAGGCATAAGACATTATAAGACATTAATAAACTTACGTAAGTATAACCTTTTGTTGTTGTTGTTATATTTTTATAATCTACTAGGGAATAAATTTCCTAATCAGATAAGGAAAGGAATGAATGTTAAATACACATTGCTTTAAAATAGACCTGGAGTCTTAGTTTCTTTGGATCTCTGTTGCAAAGACGTTTGGATCAAAGCTTATTTCTTTAATGACAAATAAATTGCATTAAACACAATTATATGCCTTTCATGAAGATTCAAAGACAGAGCTTGTCAGCCATGCAAATATTTTGGCATCTGCATTACAGGTTTCTTCTGGGCTGGGCAACCTCTAATTTAATTTAAGAAATGAGTGGGGGAGAATCATATTTATAATAATAAAATCACTGTTTCAGAAGAAAAGGATAGGAGCCTGTTTACTGCCTTCAGTGGGCTTTAGATCAGAAGCAAAATTATCACAGTTATCTCTAATGCCCTTAAAATTATTGCCATAAACTTCCTTTTCTTCTCTTCGGTATCCACATCGAAGATCTTGTAATCTCTGCTAATTTTGAGGCAACAGTTTCCCTGACTTTATTAGAGGCTTTCCAGAACTGTGTTAATGAAACAATGATACATGACAGGTTGGGTGTTATGGTCTAATAATGATCTGCCTCGGAGGTTAATGGCATTTGGCTCGCAGCCTCCGAGTAATAGGCGGCGTGTGCGCTCAGTGCCCAGGTGTGGCATTGTTAATTCACTTTGGTTTACTCCAGGCCCTATGTGCATCATCAAAACATTTGGCCCTTCTTTCTTCAGCCCCAGAGGAGCCTGGTGTTCGAGGAGAGCAAGATTTTGCCAAATGAGAGTAACGCATCTCAAAACAGAAATGGGATGAGAGGAGACTTTCCCCTGCTCCTGCCCAGGCTGCAGCCTGCTTGGCATGCCTGGTGCCCTTCTCCCTTGCCTGGTGCCTTCTCCATTGCCTGGTGCGAGGCTGGAGCTAGGCAGAGAGCTGTGCTTTGCTGTCCTCTCCCCCTGCCCCACTCTCCTGGGGAGGTGGTAACCTAGGCTATGCCACTTCTGCTACATGCCTAGGAGCTCAGCTTTGACAATTGAACATCAAAGACAAAGGAGCTGAAAGGACACGGGAAGCAGGCGACAGCAGCCTGCTCCCAGGGCTTGGAGGTTTTACAAGTGAATCAGCTTCAGCCATAGGGTGGAGGCAGAAGCAGAATAGCATGAGATGGCACGAGGCAGAACATGTTCCCAGTAGCACTGGTGTGGTTGTGGTGGTGCATGGCTGCATGCACCAAGGCAGGGTGAATTCACAAAGGTTACATTTTTTGGTTCTTATATGATTGTTATTACTGCAAAGAGAGTTAGCAGCCTGTGCTACCTAATACAGGATAATATGGATGTGCAATTAACTCAAACCTGGAAGAGAGGCAGGAGGCATTTTGTTTAGCTGAGGTATGCTCCCTCTAGAAGAGAAAGCAGCCCAGAGGCTCAAGATCAAATTTTATATACAGTTTCCCTAGGTTAAAATTCAAAGCCTCCCCCAAATCCTGCTATAGTAGAAACAAGGAAACTGAAACACCTACTTATTGCATTAACACAGCCAGACAGTCCTGGGGGTATGAAATAGAGCAGTGAGTGCATATGCTGCTGCTGGGTGGGAGTGATGCAGATGCTGCTCTTGAATGAGACACCACTGCCTGCACTCTTGATTTTCTGAGCTGCTTAAGGAACCCAAGCACTGCCCTGCCTCTGTTAGAAAAGGGCCAAGGGGAATACACATCTCATTCTCACCTGATGAATTTTGCTTGTGGGTAAACAGGCTTGGGACCCCAAGCACTCATTTCAGACAATGCAGTTGTTATCACGTGGGATATGGGGAGAATGAGTATTTCTGTACTTCAGTTGCTTAACTAAGAATGACTTCTAGGATGACATGTCTCCACTGTTCACAGGGAAGGGCAAACAATAATGCTGTGCATTGTGTTTGGTGCTTGTCTAGCAGAGTGATTTCTTTTTGTGCTGTGATTTTTGGTTTATTAGTGCTTAAAATGGGAGCTTTTTTTAGCAGACATATAACTAGACTTTGCGGTGATGTTGTCCAGTGATTAAAAATAGCCTTGTATGTAGGAGGAAGAAACTAGGAGTTTACAGTGAAGAACAAATCCTTTAAATGCTATCCAGGAAAGGACAGACAACTGATTTGGAGTGAAGAATATTAAAATATCATCACTGTTGTGTAATATGTCCTGTCCCAATACTTTCTCCTAAAACTTCAGTTCCTGAAAAGAGTAAAGGTGCTGCTCCTGTGGGGCTGCTGCTGCTCTGTTCTCCAGAAGCACTGATGCCTGAAAGGGTGTCTGTAGCCGAGACTGATGTCTGCAGGCTAACTGCGTGGGAGACCAGGTGTGCCGTGGGATGGAGGGGCTCAGGAAGCCAGAGTGCTATTTCTGGCTCCCTCAAGGGTCTGGTGCATGACCTGGGGAAAGGCACTCAGCCTCTCCCTGCCTGTGTTTCCTTTCCTGTTTATATAGCCTGCACACCCTTCAGGCAGAGTCTTCTCCAACTGCTTTCAGCATTGAAAGTCTACTTCTCATCTCTGAAGGAGGGCTATGGCTATGCCTATTAAGGGCTATGGCCCTTAATATGTGATAATGGATAAATTAAGAGATATGGAGGTCCTTCATGATCCCAGTCAGGGATTTGCCTGTGAACAATGAACACATTTACTCTTTTCTGTGAATAATAGATGATTCACTCTCTCATGACTCTTCTTTTCCCCAGTTGAATTGCCTCAATCTAAGTTCCAGAGGATTATTAATATAGTAGCCATTGCATATTTTTTTTAAAAGTCAGAGTGAACTTGAGAAGGCAAGATGCTGAAACAATCATTTGTTGCATACAGGTCCCTCTTGATTATTAGAGTACTCTATGAAACATACCTGTGGTATAGAATACAACAATTTCACAACAATTTATGCGCAAGTCATAATAATCGAGAAGAGAGTACTGTGTTAGGGGAAGATACATCACCAGCAGCCCGGGATAGGTGAGGCAGCTGCATTTCCAGGCCCAGCCTGCCTGGAGACAAACAATGTATTCCCAGGCATTAGTAAAGGCTGCACCCCGCTCCTGTAAACTGGTTACATGTGACCAATCTTTTATATTTCTTTGTCTCACTACTTTCCCCACATCTGTTCATCCCAAATCACCTAAAACCATTCCTTTCTCCACCTCTGATGCCTTCCCTAACATCCTGTAGGAAGTTGCCTGCAATCCCAAATTGCTCTGCCCCCGTATTTCACAATGTGTCCCATACCTCTGGGCAGCAACTCCCCTCCATCCAAAAGGCAGGTTGATCCAGCTTGATGGGTTTCATATCTGGACACAGGGCCTGAAGCCCTGCTGGGACAGCCCCAGGAAGGGTCTAGGTAGAGTGTCTTCTTCTTAATTTGGGTTTCTGCCCTAGTGCCTCTGTATTCCTCTAGGGTTGTGAAGATCAGGCTGTGGTGAGCTCATGGCTCCTGTGACTAGCCAGGGCTGGGTATTATTTGGGCTTCCCCTCCTGCCACCATCTCTCTATGCTCATTTGGGTGTGTGCAAAGGATTTTTTATCACATAACCTAACACTCCTGAGGTTTTCTTTTTAACTTCTTAAACAACTACAGGAAAAAATGTGAGTAAGCAAGAAAACCCCAAATCTGTAGCTGTTTAATTCATGGCTACCCAATGTGACTAGTGCCTGAGAAACCCATGTATCAACCTTGTCAAAACTGTATAGTGAAACCCATGGCAAACCAGCATAACTACTTTTCTGTATTAGCAATTCTGCCCTTGCTCGCTATTTTTTTTTAAACATCATTCTTCAAACCATAAGTACAAAACCATAATTAGTACTCAGAGCAGATACAGCAACTTCAAAAACAGAAATCAAGCAATAAACCCTGGGGCAACATAACCACATCTTGGTTGTCACTAGCATGTTATAGAGGCAGTAATGATATACGGAAGTGTATGGCTTCATGTGGAGATGAGATAGGAGGCATTTATGAAGGTTAACACAATTTCTGCACAAAAATTGAAGGGCTTTATCTGATGATGATGGCAAACTCCCAGCTTTGTCCTTGTGATGAGTTGGGTTGCATATCCTGCTAGTTATTTTCAGGCTGTTTTCTGTAGCAAGGTGAAAGCTGTAGATTCCCTCTTTCACTTCTGTATCATCTAGTTACCAAGTTCTTCTACAAGCTACCAACCTCCTTGTTAGCCTGAGCAAAAGTCAGACCTGACAACAAGTTTACTTTTTCACCCTCAGCTTTTGCAGAGATGGCTTCTTTTCCAAATAAAAAACTGAACTGGAGGAAAGACTCACAATTTGTTTCTTTCTCTTCCGTGTGATGCTGGGCAGTGGTTGCGTGTTTAGTACAGAGCAGCCTTTTATGAAGACGTGCTTGCTTCAATTTGAGCTGTGCCCGGTCAGAGCTCGTGCAAAAGCTTGGTGTGGACATACAAAAGGATCAGTTGACTGCAAGCCAGAATCTGATAATGACAGTTGGTCTCTTGGGTCTTGTCCATGCAAAAAAAAAAAAAAAAAAAAAAAAAAAAAAACCCAACAAAAAACCCAAAAAAACCCCACACTGCCTTAACTGTTCCAAAGGATTGTATTTTACACAACCCACAAATACAGTTGAACTGGTAGTGCCACTGTCATGGTATTTGGTGTTAGGGTATCTTTCCCATTCATTCCTGTATATGAAACCATGAATGAATAAAGTGGAAGACGCACAAATGAAGCTTGGTACATGTCCTTGTAGCAATGGTCTCAAACAAATGCAGTCACGCAGTCACTGTGTAGTGTCACCACACAGGGTGGTGACTGCCTGGTAACCACCCTGTGTGGTGACACTACTTACAAGGTACCTGCAAAGCCTTTGAGTGAAACCCCCCCCAGACACAGTCGTTCTCCTGCCCCTTTGGTGGGAAAGGAGTTGGGTGTGCTGCTTGGGCAGGGAGTGGAAATCCAGCTCTGCCCCATCAAGGAGGTCTGAGAAAGGAATGAGTGGAGATGAGGATGAGATCAAAATGTGTTACTTGGGGAGTAACATAAACTACGATCACAAAATTTGATCTTGAAACATAACCTGGAAGATAAAAGCTATTTTAATAACAGTGCTTTGAGGCACAAGGAGAAGGAGGAATAAGGTAAATGACTCTGTTGTTTCATAAAAAACCCAACAAACCAAAAACCCCAACTTGTATTTTTTGGGTGATATTATTTTCCAAATGCAAAAATGTAAGACAGTTGTTAAAGTAGTTCTGAGAAGTGCCCTGTGCCAGAAGCCTTCTGTTCTCTTCCTGAATGGGAATTAGTTATATTGTTCTGAGTGTTTTTAGAAGAATACTACAGTGTTTGCCCTTAGAGAACTTGTTATCTATGATAATCGGGTAAAGCAACAGCACTTCAAAGTGAAGATAAAGATACAGATAAAGATATTTTTCCACCTGTGACCCTATTATCCCACTCTATATTTTTATTCTCTATTTTGACCAGGTTGCTTCTAATTGCTTTCCCATTCTTCTGATAAAATAATTGGTGGGTTTAGTTGAGGTTTTCTGAGCTGAAAACTGATGTCTAGCACTTTTTTCTTTTCTTTTTTTTTTCCCACGAGAACGTCTTGCTTTGTGGTTGTTTGAGGAAGTTGACTTAAGCAATTTAAAATGTAGTCATGGCTTATTTAGAAAGACACACTGGCTGTTAACTCAAAAATATATGCCTAAATATGCCAACAGGTGCAAGAGCTGCAAATCACATGATGGCTACAGGAAACCTATTAACCATAGTGTTTGGGTTAAAGACAGGTCATGCTGATAATTAAATAGAGAAGGTAATTTTTTTTTTGCCATATTTTTTTCTTCCTCCCCTCTCTGTTCTATGTTTCTATGTTCTAGAGCTAATATGAAAGGTTGTGACACTGATTAAAATCAGAGACAGTCATAGCTGTAGTAGGAACAGAAATAGAGGTGTGAGGTTAAGCAGATGTCAGCGTCACAGTGAACTTCTGTGCTCTTTCAGGTCACAGCTTTTCAAGTACTTTCTACATATTGCAAAAATAAAGCTCTCGAAAATATATTGTGAAAAATATGAAGCTAGAGGTCTTATGTAAGGCACCATTTGGGTTTGGTTTCCAGGGCTAGGACTTTTCTTTCTCATTGTAAGGTGAGAGCACACAGACAAAAAAATCTTTGGTGTGGATTCCAGTGTTAATATGGAGAGGCCCTCTTCTATACAACCCAGTCTGGACATGTAAGTACATATAGCCCATGTCAAAGCTTGGTATCAACTGAGTAAAATTTGTTAGCTTTCTGCATCACAGATTTCTGTAGGCAGAGGAAACCTGGAGATTTGTCCTTAGCTGTGTTCCAAAGCATTTCACATGTTTGATATTGTTGTGCTTGCTGTTTGAATGTTCAAAGTGCAGGTTATTATTTTACTTTTACTTTTCCTCCCCCATTCATTACTTTTAAGATTATGTAAATTGCCCCAAAGTTGGTTGGTGCCATCTTAATTTGGAATCATTGAAACATGTTTGTACAGCACGTGGTACTTAGAGCTGCAACATTTCTGTTTGAGGTCTACTTCCTAAGGATGTTTAGGGAGAAATCCCAGCAGCATTCTCCAGTACCTATTCTTTCTGGGACAGGAAGAACATCTGCCTGCCTATAGCAAAGTCAGTCCTCTCAGAGGATAAGCCAACCAAGCCTGTGTGGCAGGGATAGTCTTCCAGCAACAAACAAGGTGATACTGGGGATTCTGTCCTACTAAAGGAAAAAAAATAAGCAAATTAGAAGGTTAGAAGACTTCTTACTGTGCTCATCTTCCCTCATCCCCCGCAGAGAAAGATGATTTGAAGAGTAGGATATTTTCCAAGATGCCTTCTGTCACAGAGAGGTGAATTCATCCCTGTCTGGCCTCTGCCAGCGTACCCTTGATCTTGGGACTGAAATCTGCAAGTCCAAACGCCTTGCTTCATTAGTCAGCTTGTGCTGCTGTCCACACTTTGGAAATGTAGAGGAGATAAAAGTTGCTGGGAGTTTCCCCTAAGATGGTAACTGTCCCATTTCTTTCAGTATTATGGTGAAAAATTGATGATGAGGCAAAATTAGTAAGAAAATATGTAATCTGGACTTAAGTGGCAAGTTTTCATGCTTCTGCTTGAGGCTTCTTACTTGCAAGGTGGGAGTATGTGAGCCCCACTTCTCTAATGCAACAAAAATCTTGGGATCTTTCATTATAGACCATTTCCCTTGGTATAAAATCCCATGCAAAGTAATGCTGCAGTATGCAACTTACCTCTGTTCATCCTCTAGCGGGTCGTTCTCTTTAAACTGCCACATAAAATCTTTATATTGTAGGTGTTGGTAAGCAGTGATGACCCAATGATTAAGGGGTTGAGTTCAGCTTGTTCTGCTACAAATTTCTTCTCAGGCTTCAACACATTAGACTGTTTGGCTTTAGAGCACATCCTCCTTGACTAGCAAGATATCTTAAAAGATAAAGATTATATGAGAAACTCCTGCCTTGTAGTCAAGTAGTCTCTCATTCTTCCTGCCTGATTCATCACCCACTGATATCTCAGGATATCAGTGTGTGATATCCTCATCTGTGTCTTGGATAACCCAACCCTATATTATACACCTGCTTCCACAAAAATAAATTTTTTCTTACTGTTTTAGAAAGCAGTCACTCTTATTCTCTTAATCATTCCTTCCTTATGTAGCCTAAATGTTCACATTTGCATGAGCTTGATTTGCTTACTTGATTATTTTTAAGATTTCAGTGTATTTAGCCATTTTTCCAATTTTCTAACCACCTGTGTCTTCTGAATGTTCCTTGGCGATTAGAGCAGCATGTTTGCTTCTCTGGATTCTCCATGCTTTGTGTGTCTGCTTGAAGCTGCAAAGCACCACCCACTCCTGGTTACATGTATTCTAATCTTGTAGCTTTAGAAGAAACTGAGGAGAGAAGTGGGCAGAAGGGTGGCTTAATACTATTGCAGCTTATTTCGCTGTGGTCTCATTTCCATTACCATACATGACTGGAGAAAGTATTCTGAAAGGCTCTGCATTTTAGAAAAGGCTAAAATAAACAGCATTTTGAGCTAAATATTACATCAATGAGGTGGGGGGTTTTTGTTTTGCTTTGGGTTTTTTGTTTGTTTGTTTGCTTGGGTTTTTTGTTTGTTTTGGATTTTTTTTGTTTTGTTTTGTTAGTGGAAAGCAAGGGTGGAAACAGAGTTATTGGAATATTATATCATGAGCTGGAAATGGGGCTGATCCAGGCAACTGAGAGGTGAAGAAAATTTGCATTGCAAAAGGTGCACAGCTCTCTCCTGCTCAGACCAGTGTTGAATAAAGCCACAACAGATGCAGCAACATCAAATCTGTTCCCCAGAAAGGAGGGAGCCACCTTTTTTTAGTTAGTGACAAGTCTTGAAGGGAGCAAAAAGACTTAATTTTGTTTGCATTTCAACATTGCTTTTTGCTCCTATATCAGCTTTAAAACAGCATCCTACTGTTGCTCATCTTGCATAGCCTCATCTATTCCGTGCCTGAGTGAGGAAACCTTACATCCCAGAGATACAAAGTTCTTATTGAGAGCTTGAGGGTGGCTTTGAGGCTGACTATACCAAAACCCACTAATCTGTGGCAATCGCACTGTACCTTTCAAAAGCTTTATCAAAAGACCTGTTGATATAAGATATGGATTACAGATAAGATAAGAAATTACAGAGCATGCATATATCCCTTGCAGTGGGCTGAGTTTTTCATTTCTAAATATTTGTCCATGTGTGAGGATTCACATGAAGCCTGTGCAGAGCTGTTATTGTTGAATCAAAGTCTGTGCTGTGTTTTCCTGGAAGCTCTTGAATAGCCTGTTGATGTCTATTCCCGTCACTCCAGTACAGACCTCCATCAAGTGCAGTACTTGGTATGAACTTCTGGAGTTTGCATGCAGGCTGCCAGTAAGCATAATAGAAATCCAGGATTCAACTTAGATGAAAAAGAGATTGCACTTTCCACGTGGGATTGGAGCACACCCCAGTGATTTAGCACATCGCAGCCCTCCTTTTCACCTGCTGTCTTCTCTTTATCACTCTCTCCTCCCTTGTCTCAGTTTGTCATTCCTGATCCTCTCACCAAGAAACTGAGCACTGAACAGCATTTCCTGAATATACAGCTTTTGTGCTTCTCCTTTTCTTCCCGGCTTGGATCTTCCCATCAGGGGTATTAGTCTTTCTTCTTGAGAAAAGAAAGCCCTTGGAGAGTTGGGGAAAGGACAAATGCAGCTGTGGTCCAGTCTGCTGCAGGGCAAACACCGTGTGTTTGCAGATTTGTACAGCTCTCTGCCTGCCACGACTGCAGCACTGTGGAGGCAGAGGTTAA
This sequence comes from Fringilla coelebs, assembly GCF_963513975.1. Taxonomy (NCBI): domain Eukaryota; kingdom Metazoa; phylum Chordata; class Aves; order Passeriformes; family Fringillidae; genus Fringilla; species Fringilla coelebs. The sequence goes on from NC_140030.1 coordinate 87,631,604, forward strand.
AAACCAGAACCCCTGTTGTGCTCTTGCCTGCCTGAACACAGTGCTGAGGTCCCTGCTGTTCCTTGCTGACAGAGACACTGTGCTAATACAGAAAAGTCAATATGAACGGTGAAGGGCAGATAATGTATTTGGCCTCCTGGAAAGGGAAGATATTTTGTTACATGGTGCACAATACAGCTTGGTTAAGCAACATATGTGAGCCAAGAGGCACGGGACAGGTGATCTTTTAGGTGTGTGAGATGTGCCAATGAGCCTGAATGTGGCTGTCTGCATAGGCATGAATCAAGTTCACCCGGTTCACTGAAGGTGAATCAGGATTGAGACATGAATACAAAAAGCAATAGATATATGGTAAGATACTAAACCAAAGCACAAGAAGTATTTGAACATTGCTATGGTCCTGTTGACACAAGAAAATGCCTTTGTGCTCTACTGAATCCATGCTATTCTGTAATTAGAGGTAGAATTGAAAACCATAGGTTTACAAGATCAGTATCTGATGTTCTTAGTCCTGTTGAGCTGCTATTTTATTGGCATTGCCCAGTAAAATATTTATCTTCTGGGGGAAAAAAAGAGTTATTTCTTGTGTAAAATACTGAACTTCCTTGAGATGGGCTCTGTGTTTGGAAATAACTAGATAGGTAAAGAGACAGAACACTCTGAAATACCTGACTTAGAGGTTACACAAGTTGACTGTAAACTGGAATCTGGGTGTGCTTCTCACATTCACACTTATTTTGTGTTTAAATCAATAACAAGTCACATAGGTATTCACCTCTGTCCTGTAGATATGCACAAGCAAAACAGCTTGAAAAGTATTTTTCGTATTTCACACTGAGAACTGCGTGTGGGAGAAGACTTTAACAGCATGCTCTTCAAGTTCATGGCCTTTAAATGCTTGCTGTGAATATCAATGGTATGATAGCAGTTGTACACTTTGTAGTGAGAATTATTACATAGACTACTTTTGCCTCTAAATACTTTATCTTATTCAATAACAACCAATGGTTATTTCACTTTGCTCCCTGAAAAGCTGAAGCAAAGACAGGCTGTGTAATTTCCGCTCTGAGGCTACCTTGGAGCTGCACGTTGGTGTAAGGGATAAATTTCATTCTCAGAAGCAGAAGTCTGCATTAATACATTTTATGTTTCAGCTTATATTTCAGCTATGGATTAAATAAAATTAAATGTCTATTGAATGCTACTTTGGCTGGAACTGAATAACCCTTTGTTCAATTTTTCCATTTATGACAAAGCAGATAGGATTACTAACGAAGTCTCCACAGTTGTTTGGCAACACTTACAAAAGTCATTACATATGAAGACATCCTAGGATCAGTAAGCAAAAGAAGAATGGCTAGACTAATTTAAGTGGTTTATAGTGTTGAAATACCCTGTAAGGTATGAGAATCCCCAATGGGCAAAGGAGTGAAGGAGATTACTCTTGGGCATGCTCACTTCCCATTCCTAGCAAACCATGGTTAAAGAATTCAAGCTTGAAAAGTCTGGAACATAACCAAAAACACAAGAGGTGAATACTTCAACTTTGCAAAAAATCCTAAACTCAAGAGAGGAAGCTAATGGTCACACTTAATAAGAAAGAATACAGTTTTAAAATGTGGCTAGTAGGTGTTGACTCTGCATTTTTCACAGAATACACAGGAGAGAGTTGAAGTGGGAAAAAGGTAAAGAATTGCTCTGGCAATAATTTTTGTCCTTTTGTCCCTAATAACAAGTTATGTAGATGACCTAATGAATAAAAACAAAGATGGTTTATGGAGACACTGCAGTGTCTGTGAATTCAAGAATTCAAGACAGGCAAGCCTTTGGCCAGGAACTGTGAGTGATGTTTGAGCCTGGTAAAGGATCACTTTTGATAAAGAAGAAGTCATGTTCAGAAAAGATGTGAAGAACTTGGACAGAAACCTGCCTACTGGACAGAAAGCCATGTGAAAGAGTGGAATAATTTCTATGTTCTTTATTTGCCAGTAACATGAAGTTACTGCCTGTCTGGCAGCTTCTTAGCAATATTAGAGGTTCATTCCCTCCTTTCCCTTCTTTCTATATCATTAATTTGCTTTCAGATGAAGAAATATCTAAACTATACCAAGTGTTACACTGAGAACATATTCCAGACAGGACAAACCCTGATTCTGATTTCAGGAGGAATACTGGTACTAGTATGCCCTCAAAACCCATGGCACTATCAAAGCCAAACCCATGTGGAGTATGAAAATTTTGAGGTAGCAGAGAGGTTTTTTTCTGGCATGCAAAGGATGACAGTGTGAAACCAAATAGGAAAAATTAGCAATAAATTAGCTAGTCTAAGGATCTTTGATCTTTTTTTCATTATGACTGTGTGTTTTATCAGGCCCTTGTACATACTACCAGTTAAAGACAGGCCCTTTTCAAGGACATTCCAGAGGTGCCTTTGAGTAGCCCTGTGAAATAATCTGTCTTCTGTCTCTTGTCACTGCCAGCAGAATGAACCAGGAGAAAGATTGGTATTCAAAGAATAATGTTTGGTGGTTTGGGGTTTTTTATATACTGTGCCCAAAATGCTTATTAAGTCATATCTTGAGATGACAGCTTTTGCCACCTAGGTCTAGAAGGGAGGAATTTTTCTGGTGTCTTTTCATGTCTGATAATTGCTGTCCATTATATGGGTGAGAAAACACACCAGAAATTGTGATTCTTGCCAACATCTCAGGAAGTTAAGCATTACGGGTGTGATAATTATGCTTCTGGCAACAGGTTAAGCCAGATGTTTAGAAGCAGCTGCTGTCGACCTGTTGGCAAAGTTAGCTTCTTTGTGGTATGGTGCAGTGATTTTTGGCATCCTTCTAGGGAGCAAGGGCATAAAATTGAGGGGAAGTGAGATTGAATGTAAGTTGCAACAATATGCTATGGTGATAGAAAGGTCTATCAGTAGTGGGTAATGAATCTTGAAAATGATGTTAATGGCTTTGCAGAGGGTAGAAAAACACCTCCTGGGCATCATTAGTCAGTGATTTCTGCTCATCAAAATCACTTCCAGGAGTGGCATATGGATCTGTTTCAAATAGTCTAGGTTTGGATTGTGGGAATGTGACCTAGAGGCTTTTCTTTCATCACAGATACTCGAAATTCAGGGACCTGAGATTTCTTTGCTAGCAAGCGTTGTTGAGGAAATGAAATAAAAGGTTACAGTGGAAGGTCACAGGTACTTCACTGCAGACACAGTGGAGTGGAAAGGTACAATAAGCATGGCTCTAACATTTCTTGAACTCTCACACACTTCTGTAATTCATGATTCTCCTTCAAAAACAGCCCAGAGAAGGCATCTTGGTGATTGTGGGAGCAGTTGCAATGATGATCAGCTGTTATCACAATGAGGATTTTGTTAATTTCCCGTAGATAAGTGAGTCATGCAGGGAAATATTTTGAAGGGGCTTTAGTGCTCTGTTCTCTCCAATTGATTCCGAATTGAGTTTTAAAAACTTGCTTTTATGGATAGCAAAATGTAATGAGGTTTGTTTTCTTTGCATTTCATACTATGACTGAAAACGTTCTGAATGGGATAGTTTTGCATCTGTAAGTTAGCTCAAAAGGCCATATTGTCTTAATCTACATTTGCACAGATAATTCAGTCTCCAGAGCAGAGTCCATTTGTGTTTGGTCATTGCTGAGAAGGGTAAACAATTCACTCTGTCAATGAAATGCATCTTTCCTGTGGGGTCTAGGAAAATCGAGAAGCACAGACCAAAGGAAAAAAAAAAGGAATAAAGGTTTTTAAATGTTTTTACATATATAAAACTGAAAGTGGACAAGCTTTATGTATTGTGCAATGTATCAGTAACTGAATTCAATATAATTTTGCTTTATGCACATCTGAGATTTACTTAATTAAATGATCAACGTTTATATATGCAAAACACTTGATACCTTCAGAAGACAAATATTGACTACAGCTGTATGTCATCATGACCAAGACCGATTTCTCACCGTGGGAGTTTTAAGTTCCAGTCCCCAGAACCTCAGGTGTTAAGATCTTGTTTGCACGGAGTCAGACGTTTGCACTCTAAGTACCTTCGAATGAGATCCCACGTTTCAGCCTTTGGTATTTATGTGCATGTTTGCACATGAATGGGCTTACATAAACCGGCGTTTGTGTGCTTCATTGCTTCACTTTTCTTAGGTAAATGCTTATGAAAAAATATGCGTACTTCGGGGAAGAGCCCCTTAAGAACATTTTATCAGGGCTAAACTATTTCAGGGATCCTTGGGGGATGATTGAATTTGTTTGCCTGTGGTTTGCTGTCCTTCAAACGACAATTGCTAAAGGGCAAGTGTTGTAGAAATGTAAGGTCATTTTCCCCACTACTTACTGGAGAGGCATAAAGTTTGTGTTTTTGACTCAGTGTTGCACAGTTGTTTTGATGAAGAAACATATAGCATAGCTGCACTGGTCTAGATGTTCTTTTCTGCTTACTCATCCTAGAGGGCTTAGTCTCCTGATTTTTTTTTTCACTGAAAGTATAAACACTGTCTAACCATTGGGGAGACTTTGTCCCTGATCCGATCTGCTGATGCTAATGTTTCCTGGAGGAATGAGTAAGAACACTTTAGTACCAAAAAGTGTTTTTATATTGAGGAAAGATTGTAGATGAAAATATACACAAGGTATTGCTGTGTGTTTCCCTGGCATAAGTATGAAGAGTGGATGGGTGAGAACATGTAACAAAAACTCCAGGAATAAATGAGATAACGTTGTGATGTTCTGTTATTGTTCTTGGTGTTAAAAGTTACTGGTCTATTTCACGGTGTATTTGTGTTGTTCTCTTCCCCAAAAAGTAACTAATTTTGGCCCGTGTAAACTTTTTCAGGTCCAAAATCTCACCTGAAATATATGTGAGGAAAGGGGGAACCTGTCTTCCCTCCCCCTCTCCAGTTATAATCACTAAAGCATATTACTCCGTATATTTCCCACTGCACAAGTATTCTGCCTTTAAGCATGTCGTTTTAGAGATGGTAATCTGGGAGTTTCAGTGTTTATTTTTATTTTGTTTCCAAGTGTGTACCCTTTATGATATTCTGTAGCATTTCTTAGCAATTTCTCTGCAGAAAATATTGGGAAAAAAAAGTGAAATAAAATTTTAAATTTATTTCACAGCTGTAGGGCTGTAGGTGAAAGTGAAACCCCTATTGTAGTACAGTATCTCTTGTTTCTTGCTTTCCTAAGGTGGATAACAATTCAGGATGGTTTTAAGGTCGATGTTTTATGTTTAAATCAGTGAAATAGTTTTTCAGTCTTTCGTGTCTTTTGATTAAATTCTGAAGTCTCTGTGCTGAGGTCAGACTACACTATCTGAGGAAATGGAAGGGAAAACCAAATGAGATTGGAACGGTTAAGTGTGAGAAATAACCATAACAATGTGACCTTTGCTGCTGGTGAGTTGTTGACTATCATTTGTTCAGCAAATGATTTTGCTTGTCCAAGCTCTGTAGGGTTGTTAGTCTTGAAATGAAATTGAGGCAGTGTTACTCAGTTTTGCTCACTTTGTGCCGCTGAACTTCCTTCAGAAAGATACCGTGGTTTCTCCAGAGGTTTTTAAAAATTGCAAGAACAGCAGCTGGGCTGGGAGAGGTGACGGAACATCTACAAGATTGGGATTCTGGAGGAAATTCAGCATTTTAACTTGCCTGGGGCAATGGGCAGGGTGTCTGCTGGCTGCCTCGTTGTGTCCAGGGTGGTCAGTGCATCAGGCTTTAGTTTGTGTGGTTTAAATTAATATGTATTAACTGATGCCCGGCACTCAGCCCTGCCACTCTTTATGATTAGGATTTGGGAGCTTAGCTCTCAGTAATTGCTTAGCTACAGTGACACAAGTGCTGTAGACAGAAAGGCTGTCCATCCAACAGGAGCAGTGCTCTGCCCTTGGAGCTGCAGGGGGAGGAGGGTGAAGCTGTGATGCTTTCCCTCCAGTTAGGAAGTGCTCTAGTCAGCAGACTTCTGGTGAAATGCTGGTTTTGTACATGCAAGGGAAAATGGGCTGGGCATGAAGAGGTAACCAGAAATTGCCTGGGGGATTAATATGTAATCTTGATGTAACGTAATGCATTGCTGAGCCAAAAAGACGTGCACACCAGTATGGTGAAAGCATCACTGGTGAGTGGTAAGTGCTTAGAGGTGGAGGCTGATTTAAATACCTCCTTTACATTGTCATCCTCTGACTAAAATTCCTCTTTCTTGCTTAGTATATATCAATGGAAATCTGTAGATTTCCACAAATGCCTTCAAGGTACCATTCTTGGAGGTACCAGCATGGAGAGAAGAATCCCTGCACCAGAGATCTTCACATCTGAAGGGACCAGTGAAGCAAGGAAGACAGGGTCCCCAGCCCCATCATCCTTCCACACCTTGGGTGCCTCCCAGAGTGGCTGCAGAGCCTCCTTCCTTCCACAGTCAGCAGCCAGGAACCTGCTCTTCCCCATGCAGCGCACATGCTCAATTTCTGAGTCTAGCTTCCAGGCTAACCTTCAGGATCTTCCTCAGCACCCTCAGAAGGTCTGCAGCTGTAGACCAGGTGCTAAAATAAAGCAAAAGCTGCTTTTGGGGGTTGTTTGATCTGGTCACCATTTCTCAGTCCTGCTGCCACAACTGATGCTCCTGCCACTTGCCCTGGTGACTTTTGGTACACCCAGGAGGCTCTTGTGGCCATGAGAGGGAAGGTGAGCCCCTGAGTCATTCTGGGGCACAGGCTTTCTAAGAAGGGGTGCAGCGCTGTGGCTGGGGTGCTGTTGTTCACTTCTCCATCTCTCCCCGCTGTTTTTTGGCGCTCCCTGCCGTGCCCGCCGTCCCTGCCGTGCCAGCGCGTGCCGCTCCCCCTGGCCGGAGCGGTGCCCAGCTGGGCCGTGCAGCTGGGCTGCTGGGGGCAGGATGTGGGGGCAGCCCCCGTGCCAGCTGCACCCTCGCACAGGGAGGTCTCCACGGCCTGCTCCCACATCTGCTGGGGAGGCCACGTGTCTGCCGCTTCGCCCGTGGCGTGTGGCTCGCTGCCCTTACAGCTGCGCCGAGGCCGGGGGCTCTGTCCCGTCCTCCCCCCGTGCCCCTGTGGGAGGGTGAGCGTGCCTGGGGACGCTCACGAGGTGCTGTCTGTCTCCTGCTCTGCTCAGGGTGGGAACATCAGCCGGCAGCACAGAAGGGACATTCTTCAGGTCGGTAAAACACAGATTGTGCCAAAAACCAGAGGCAAGTCAGGAAGTGTAGTAGGATGGTAGAGGCTGCACTCCCTTGCCTTGAGGAGTGCCATCTCCTTTTCCATTGCTCTTCCTGTGTCCCTGATGGCTCTACACGATATTACATCCTCCAGATTTAAAGTTGCTCGAGCATGCGTTGCCTTATCTCCCGCTCTTCAGGCACATACCCAGTGAGCTTCCCTTGCAGTGCTCCCAGCCACGTGACTGGTATCTTTTCAGCAGAAGGTAGTTTGTCTAAGGGGAGTATTTCTTACGTGGTCTTCAATTAACATCTGACATCAGCGCTGCTGAAAGAAAATGGATCCCACCTATTGTGCAGCAGGTATAATGGGGCTTCTTAAGCAGCCTGATTTGGGAATAACCCAGCTCCTTAATTAATGCTCTTTTTCTATGCCAAACCCAAGCTGCTCAAGCAGTTTTATTTCTTTCCCATGTCTGGGAGGCAGTTCAGTGTTTAAAGACTTCAGTAAAGCTTCATGTTGATTTTTAATGACACCTATGTCTTGAGGCTGGTTGTGGGGGATCACTGTCTGTCATTAGTCAGGCATCTTGTTCAAGCTTCCTAACCAGTTTGTTGACAAAAAATACCACTGTTTTGGAAGAAATCGGATTCCTGTTTGCTCTATTTCTTTAACAGATTAGTTTGCTTTTCTTCAGCTCCTGTGCAAAGGGAGTCTGCTCCTGTTTGAAATAACTAGCATATACCTATGAAGTATTCATGAAAGGATTCAGGCTTTTTGTTTGCTCTTTAATTATTCCTAATTAAAAATCAGAGGATGATTTGAGAAAGTTTAAAGTTAAAATTATTTTTCTGCACAGAATTCTTCAGATCTGTCAGCTCTCAGTTATTTTCCTGCCAAGGTACTGCTAATGAGGGCTCAGGTTTATTTCCTATGAAGGTGGAAAACACAAACACTTTCAAATATCTGGTAGCTCTGGGTGGTTGTAGGCTCTGGCTAATTGTCACACACACACACACTGCGGTGGTAGCAGCCATCAGACTGGTGCTGTAACCCACCATGGACTCTGCCCTAGTCCTTCCACACTTGTTTTTGCAGCCAGGCTCCAGCTGATATGGATGATGCTGCTGCTTCACAGGTGTTTCTGTTCCAGGTGTGAGAAGGAGAAGGAGGTGAAAAGCCTTTTTTGTCTTCTCACCAGTGGTGTTCCTCCTTTCCCCAAGGAATGTGCTGGGGTTAACTAGGCAGAGACCATATGGAGCAGTGTTGGCTCCTGCTGTGCAATCCTAAATCTGTCTTCTGACATCTTCATCCCTTCTCTACGGACTGGTTGGGGACAGGAGGGTTAGTAATTGGTACCACTTAATTCCCTAAAGCCACACTGATGTTCTTGGTGATCTGTGAAGGACTTACATCTTCTGTTATAGCCTGGGATGTATTGTAGCAGGAGTGTGTTTCTATGCTTGACTTACAGGTTTAGGAGGGAATGGATTGCCTGGATTTTGTCTATAGATACTTTGTGCTTTGAATGGGACCAGAGTCAGATGTAAACTGTGGCACTGTGCTGCTTGTGCTGTCATCAAGCTACAGGCTAAAAAGAGAAAGTTGCCCCTCTCAGTTCCCCTTTACAGGTGTATGCAGATTCTTTCAGAGAGCTCTGAACTACAGTTGAACCTTATATATTCATTCTGAGCAGGTCTAGAGCCTCCAACTCTGCAATGTACTTGTTACTTGTTCAGCATGTGGTCTGGGCAGCTCCTCAGGTGTTTAGAGGATCAGAAACAAGCCTTGCTTGTATGTGATGTTAAAGAAAAAAAAAATAGCCCAACTTCAGAATGAACAAATTAAAGCCAAGATAGTTTAGATTGTGATTTCAAATTTATCAGTGTTGTTGGAGGGTAGACAGTGTTGCCTTTTGTGGTATTGTCCCATAATTTGTATTCCCTTCTAAGTCTCTTGGTGCATCTCTCTTTGTTCCCACTGATGCATGACAAAAAGCTTTGAGCACCACTGGTGGGTTTGTATTGCAGCCTGGGATGAATCTCCAAGTAGGAATTTCCATTCCTCACCTCTGGCTTCTGTCTCATGCACTGGGTTATCTGTGTATGTGTGGGTGATGGTTTAGGTGGGCCCAGGAACCAGGAAGCTCCCAGTCCCCAGGCAGGTCCTCGACGTGTTGTACACAGGCGTGGGGCAATCCATGACTCTGTGTGGGAGTGTGCCCAGCACAGCACGAATTCCCTGCTGCCTGCACACAGGCATTTGCTCACTGGACCGTCTTAAGCCCCTGCTTTGGAACATATAGAGCATATTTGTGACCCTACCAAAGCAGCTAATAAGATTTTACTTTCATTTAAACATGCTCACAAAGTGGAAAGTACTTTCCTGTAACTCCCCTACAGGAACATATGGCCTGAACTCCTGTAAATTACAGGGGACGTTGTACGAGATGGCTTTCTGCCTTTAGGGTTTAGAAGAAAAAATCTGTAATGCCTTTTTTTTTTTTTTTTGCTATTACTTGCAAACAGGAAATGAATAAGCAAAGAAAGACCATTATAACTGTGGTTTCAGAAGCTGTTCAGTTTGAAACAAAGGGATTTCTTCACATTCAACCTCATTAGTCTGATTAGTGGGCTTGTAAAATGAAGCATGAAAATGAAACATGACATGGACATGCATTGATTGTACAAAATCTGCACAAACTGCTTCTTGGAAATGAAAGTATGACAGACATCTTCTCTGAGCTGTTTAAAAAGTTAAGTTTCCAAAGTAGCTCATTTTTTAGAGCATGTAAATTACATTTCTGTAGCTCTTAACAGGAGACAATAAGATGCTAAAAAATCCAAATGAGCCTGTCAGGTGATTTTTTTGGTTGGTTGGTTGTTGTTTTTTTTAATAGAGCAGAGAAACATGAAGATGTAATAAGTTATCAGTACAAAGATATGTTGGGCAGGAACACGTTATAACTACATGGAAATTGATGATGGGCTACTAGTTGTTTCCATTTAAAAATCTGAGAGAATACTCAGCATTATTTTCAGAAAGGCTTCTTTGTATCCTGCTGAGTTCTGCCTTCAAATACACTCTGTCCTGTTGCCTTGGTTATTGTAAAAATACCTGTTTGTTGGATCCTGATGGAAGATCCTGAAGGGGAGTGATTTTACTCTTTCAGCATTAGTTCATTTACTGACACTGTGTGATACAGGTACAGCAGTCTCCTGTTTCTGGTGTTGCTGTACAGCTACAATATATTATCTTGAAAATTGGGGTTTGAATGCCTAGTTTTCTTAACAGAGATTAGTCCCACAAGCCCCTTCCTCTTTGGGTATGAACTGATTTATTTCTGCATGCATCTCATACTGTCAAAACTAGGTCTGTCCAACTGCAGTGCTAGTGCTGCACATGACTATGTGACTGTCCATGTCCTTTTTCATCTGTAACTCACTTGAAAAAAAAAAAAAAACCAACAAAAAAAGAAGTAATTTGAGCATATGTTTCGGTGTATTTCGAAGAAATATTTTGAAATACCACTTTCAAAGATTAGTCACACCAGTACAGTTAAGATCCCAGAACTCCTTTTGTAATTGTGGGGTCTGCATTTCCAGTAAGAGCATCTTAAAAAATGGATTTCTGAATGCTGTTGGACATCGTGGAAAGATGACCTGGAGGTATTCTCTCAGGAGAAAAAATTGGCATCTTGGTAGTGAGGAAAGGAAGGGTATGGCTGGGGGTTTCCTGCAAATTGGAGAGGTATGTGAAATATTATGAGTAAGGGGCTGAGCACAAATGTGCTTGGGGGGGGACCCTGTCATGCTGCTTTCAGCCCTAGCAAGTTGCTGCCATTATGGTTAGGCTCATTGGGAAGAACAGGGTAGGATATTGGTGTAGGAAGTTGTGCTAAGTTGTGGCTCTTTGGGCAGTGAAGCTTGGGGCTTTAGTGTGAAAGTAGAATGCATGGGGTTTGGAAATCTTCCTGGGGCAATTTCCTGTTAGGCAACTTTCGCCATGAATGATGTTGTTCTGTAATGCACAGGCACAAAGTATTTCCATGGACCATGGAAGCAATGCACTGCCAGGCTTATTTACCCCCTTGCTCCATATATAAGTGAACTGTGCACTACCTACTTGAAACCTAAGTAGATGGGTGTTGTAGAGGTGACTGACCTGTGTTGGAGACAGCACATGAGATGTGCAGCTTCTTTGGCCACTGCACTTCTGGCCCACGGCTCGAGGAGCAGCAGTGTCTGCTGGGCACAGCCACTGTGTGTCATGGAGCATGCTGGGTGCCCCCATGCCAGGACCAGGAGTGCCTATGGAGAGCATGAGCTCCTGGCACAGGCTGCAGAAGACACATTTTTTGGGGTCTTGTGGATGGTGGCACCTTAGCAACCTCTTTGTACCATAGATTTTGTAGGCACATGGAATTTATTTCCTAGGCATGAATCAGGACAAGATTTTGCCTATAAGAATCAAAATACTCTTTGAGAGGTTTCCATGGGAAGGGGGAAATGAAGGAGGATCACTACTTCTTTGAGCAGGTTTTGGGACAAGTGTTTTGAGTATGGCCATCATGAGGCACCTGTTGTGGCTTTTAAGTGCTGGGCACAGGCACTTTTCACTCAGTTTATTATTTTTAGCATAGGTTTGTGGAATTTGTGTAATTTAGCTAAGTGTGTGTGTTTCTAATACAAACCTCAGTGCAAACAAACCCTGCCCAGCAGGGACTGTTGCAGAAAGAGGAATGAGAGTACTGTTGACTTGAGTATTCCCTGTTCCCTGTCTTTCCATTGAGTTCCAGATATTTCATGGGTTCCTGCTTCCTCTGCTGGTTAACCAGACAAATATTTTAGTGACTTTAAGATGATTTTTTCTTTGTTTTGAATGAGGGAGGAGAACGTTTAGGGGGGTTTGAAGAAGTTCCTCTAAAAATGAAAGTAGAAGTTAAAATGTTTATTAAGTATATTAAGATACAATTGATGGTTAAAATAGCCAGGTTTACATCTGCTTTTCAGATTGCTTGGGTAGCTGTTTGCTGTGGATCTGGGGAAGGCAAAAAGGGGTGCTGGATAAAAGCAAACACACCACGTAGTTGTTCAAGGTCATTAAACAATCTCTTCTGCAGAAGAGAGCTTTTAAGAGAAAAGAGGGAAGTTCACCAAGAATTATTCAGTGCTGTGTCACTTTTATCTTTGAGATTTCTGTGGTGATCAAATGGCTCTGAAATAGATCATGATGTGCGCTCCAAAAACTGACTAAAGATTAAAATGGAAGTTGTGGACAACAACTTGTGTTAGAAGGTGTAAGCATGTTAAAAAATAGCATCTCTGTAGTTGAGCAAGGCACAGGAAAACTCATAGTGTTTGCAGCCAGAATTAAAATAAAGAAGAGCAACCTATTTTCCCCGTAACCTTCCACTGGTTTGATTTCTGTCAACTCCAGTGTGTTCTGGGGGCTGCAGTTAAGGACAGCACTATCTGTGTTAGCAGTGAAGTGATAGACACAATTAGTATTGCCTGCTCTTCCAGGAAAAAAGCCAATGGATGTCATGTGACGGATCTAAAAATGGATGGTGACAACACCCATTTTATGCTTCGTTTGATCCAGTGGAATACTGTTGTGGGCTGCTGTGTGGAGGAGGGGCTGAACTGAAATAATATGGATTTGTATTGATCATAAGGCTCATTCTATGAGGCAACTTCTGTGGTTTGCCACTTAGAAGTTTGTGCAACTTCTGCTACAAAATAATGCCAGAGAGCTGTGTGCTTTGGTCTGGGGGTTTGACAGTTGTGGGTTTTTTGTATTTGTGTTTTCCTCTTCTATCTCAAATTTGGTGTTTACCAACATCTTGAGAAAAGGAGAGCAAGACTTTCAGGCTGCTAGGTTTGTTTGATGTTCTTTTCCCACTAGAGAACATAAAATATAATTCAGTTGCATAAACAGTTGTAACTGGGAAAATACATTCCTGCCAATGTCTTTAAAAAGAGCTTTGTTCTGGAAAATTCTGCTGAATTGGCGTTGTAATCTCTTTCCTGTCATTCTCTCTGGTGGACATAGAAGTGGGTTTAGTTTGCCTGCATGAGTCTTAACCTTTGATTTTTCTGACTTATGGGTTATAACTAGAGAGAGAGAGAGATCTCCATGGATCACTGTCCTCTGGGGCGCCTCAGGGTTCTCCAAATTCTGGGCAGCCAAATTCTGGAGTGAACATATAAGGATTGCTCAGGGCTGAATATACTGATGGGTAAGCTGGACTTGGAAATCAAACCTTTTGTGAGCTTGTTGGTGTCTGTCACGTGCATAGCAGCATTTGGCAGCAGTCTAACAAGTGGGTGCACCTCTCTCTGTCTCAGTGCTGAACAAGCAAGTATTTGTATGGGAAGAAGGTTTGGGGAGCCACAAATATAGATTCTTTTCCCACTAGTGTTAGTTCTTTGATGGTGATAGGACTAAAAGAGTAAACCCTGCTCCTCTTATGGCTGGGAAATTGTTCTGGCTTTAGAGATCAGAGTTCAGCCATCTGGGGAACTTGCTCAACTCCACTGTAATTTTGAAAACTGCAGGATAAATTATGTGCACACATGAAATTTGTTGGGATTTTTCTTGAAGCACTGTGTCAAGGGGCTGATAAAAGAGACAGTATCTTTTCTGTGAGCCAGCAGAATCTTTTTCATTCATTGCTTGCTTGAATAGCAAATGGAAACAGGCTGGGAAGAATGTATGAAATGACTCAGGGGTAGTATTGCATCTTTTGGGAGGATGCCACCAGCTTCTTGTAAGTTGGAGCATTAAATCTGCGTTTATGTCAGGGAAAGGATTGTGATCTGTTGTGCCCAGTGGTTAGTGTGGGAATGGGGTTTGGACATTTTAACATGAGCTCAACCCATGAGCCAGAGAAGCTGAGGTTTGGGTGAAAATGGCTGGGAGTCTGACTGACCATCGTATCAAACAGGCAGCCAAGGCAAGGGCATGATGAGAAAGAACCCACACTGCAAGTTCCAAAATCCTTGCTGAAAACTGCTGCCTGCAATGAGGACTGTGTAGAGATGGGACAGACTGGAGCAGGTTTGTCAGGAGGGGAAGGTGAGCTGGGCAAAGGGAAGGCAGCATGAGGCAGAAATCAGAATGCTGAAACCATAGACGTGTGCATGGACTGGGGGCTGGTGGAAGGAATGCATCGGGGTTAGAGGAAAGGACAGGAGTCAAGACTAAGCAAGTGCCTGCAGGTGCTTGCTGCAGCTAAGAAACACATTCAGCTGTTGAGAGACTAGAGGACATTTGATGTTTGATAGATGAACAAACCATCAAGATAGTGGTGCTGTGCTGCTGTTTTATCTAGGAGCTTTGGTCCTGGAACTGAGCATTGGAGGGGGACACCAATAAGCCTGGAGGAGGCAGTGCTTGAGGTAGTTTTCCTGTGGTTTGCCTTTGCCAGTGCTGTGGGGAGACAGCTTCAGTCCCTAGAGCTAGTGCCAGTCCTTCAAAGATCAACAGCCAGATCCCAAATATTAAAATATGCCTGGTGTGACAAAGTCACTCTGGTTTCTGGTGCTGGTGCCTTTGAAGATCTAGCTTGCTGGCTTTGTCTGTAATTCCAAGGCCTAAACACAGACTTTTGAAGTGAGGAGTTTGGGGAGTTGGGTTTTTTGAGATGCAACCCAAGTGAAGTTAAGATGCAGGAATTTCCACATCAGACAGTACCCAAGATGTGACACAGCTGCTGCTGCCTGCAGCATGTCAAGGGCTGGTGTTGGCTGGCTTGCAGGTAGTCCTTGTAAGCCAGGCTCAGGAATGCACTGCTGTTCCCTAATGAGACATCCTAACCCCATTCCTAACTGGGAGGCATGACTGAAGAGAATTAAGTAACTCCTTGATTACAGGAATTTAGGACTTCTTCAAGGAAAATGTTCCATGTGAGACCTGTGGCATATCACCAGCTTCCAAAACTTCAGGCTGGCTTTCAGTCAAATAACAACAAAATATAGATAAGGCGTTTCTCACTTAAAAAAAAAAAAAAAAGCTGTATATTCATTTTTAATGCAAACACCCCAAACTGGGCTATGTCCCAATTACTGGAGCCTTTGGATGGTGCTTTTGTTGTATCAGTTAACTAAGGAAACATCAATGAACTGAACCTGGAGCAGCCAGAATCCACCCTGCCTCCCCTGCGGGCAACGGTGGGCTCAGATGCAGCCCCTGGAAACCAAAAGGCAGCCTTTGTGCTGTGTGTTGGTTTGTGCTAAGGGAGCAGGACAGGGATGTGTGACAGACCTTGTCCTAATAAAATATTGTTAAGGACTTGCTTTTTTCTTAGAAATTATTTCTTCCTCCCTTGGGAAGCCTATAATTAGGAGTTGGAGGGGAAATTAAAAATAAGCTGTTTGTTTAGCTGTAGAAGAATATTTCCTGTTCTCCACTGTAGCTTGTTTAAAAAAAATTAAAGTATATATATACACATGCACACAGGTATGTGGCATGTCTGTGAATAACTTTATAAAGCTCCTCAGGTAGAAGTAACAGACGAAACCTTTACCACCTAGAACTAGAGCATCTGTGTGTTAGTCTTCTGTGTGCTCTGCCTCTTGCTCCAAGTGAGTGAGATGAATCACGTAGCGTCTGCAGATCTCAGTATGGCTTAGGAGCCTGTGTCTCCAGTGAAAAGACAATTGGACTTTGTTATCCAAGTTTTCTGGGCTTTCTTGTATTTTTATCAGTAATCACATGTTGAGAATTTCCTATTATATTTTGTTATAAGTATTTCCTTGATAAACATCATGAATCTTACCTGAGTAAATTCTGTGTTCTAGAATAAATGGTTGCTTGATCATTTTAAAAAGATGATAGACTTGATAATCAGCCAGAGGCTGAGACCAGCCCAAGTCATGAGAGCTTGGCAAAGCAGGCCAATTTTTCAGTAGAATGTAATGAGTGTTTAACAACATCATTGGGATCAGTGCTGTGCTGTTAGAGATACAAAGTCTGATGCCAAGAAATGGTGCTTTTAGGCAGTGAAAGATGATGTACGCTGAATTTTAAGCACTTCTGCTGGCCTGCTGGGGAGGAAAAAGAATTTAAGAGCTGCCATAAATCCCTGTTCAGAACAAAACTCAGCTATTAATTCATAGGTTGCATCACGTTTCTGACCAGGGTTTGGGTCTTTGGGGTATGTAAATTGTACTGTCAGAGTTTGGCTGTCCAGGATGTTCGTATATGTAAAGGAAAACCCACTAAAACTCACTAACATGAGAAGTGTTTAGCAGGGGAAAGAAAAAAGGCAGCTCAAGGCACTACCAGTATGTTCCTTCAGCTATTTGAACATGGGAATGGTGAATGCAGGACCCTCTTAAGTATGAGTGTGTGAGCAATCAGCTGTTTGGACCCCCCAAAAAATAATGCCTGACAGCACTAATTTATAGTAACAGTTAGCTATTGCACTCTTCCAAAGATAGAAGTTGATCTTAACAGGTTAATCTCTATTTTAGAGATTGTTTTTTTGGTTTTTTCCATTAATTTTCCAATTACTTTTTTTCAATACTCATTTGGATTAGGATCTGCTATGCTGAGTTAGTCCTAGGGACACTTAGACAAAGACTAAGTGGACGCTTTAAAAGGGAGAGTTTTCTATAGTTAATGTTAATTACAACAGATATAGAGGCAAAGACTTGGTTTCTACTCCTACAGAGTGTCCAGTCTAAGAAAGGAGGTAAGGATAGCCCACTTTTGCAGGCTCTTCACAAGAATTGCTGCTGCTTGAGCAGCTCACTGGCTGTGTGGGCACTGCATGTTTCAAGGCAGTTATCAGAAGGGTCAAGCATTAACAGCTTCCACACAGCGCTGGAGTTTAGGTGCCTGTTTGGAAATTAATTTTTTAATGTGTCTGACCTTATGTGATCGGTGTAATTGCACAGGCAAAAATGGCATTTTCTATATGGAAAAGGATTGACCTGTTTAACAGCAGCATTGGGATTAATGACTACTGTCAGGGTGAAGCAGAGGCTTGGAAGGATTTGATGGGGAAAGCCCATTAGTCAGGGGCTTGCCAAAACTGCTAGAATATGATGGCTTCTGTTTTTCCACCAAAACTCGGGTTGGGAACTGGCAATTCAGCCTCTAAACTGTGATTTGGTAGCCTTTATTTTCCCTCTCTTTTTTTTGTAAGGGTAGCATTACAAAAGGCACCCTCAGCTCCTCAGATAGAAATAATTTTGAAATAGAAGCAGCAATCTGAGCCACAGGACAAGTTCCAGAAGGGCAGTGGTCTGCAGGGCATTAATTCTTCATTTGAGGGAAGCCAGGTAAACTCTACAATGCAGTTGAGAGTATGGACCTTTGGCAGGCTCCTTCCCAGCTCTCAAACATGGGTAACATTTGATTGTTCTTTCAGTCTTCAAAGATCAATGCAAATCTTTATTTTCTATAAATAATTTAATAAATACTTTTGTTTTACAATGATACAACAAATAACAAATTCATAGCAAATGAGTCACAAAGAATTTAGGATCAGTATACTTTAATAAGGTATCAGTGTCAAAATACATTTCCTTATCAAGTTAAAGTTCCCATACAGTTATAATATTGTCAATAAGAATTCAGCAATATAGATTATGAAATAATTATGATAAAAAGTATGATTAATATTAAGACATAGAATATTTTTTCAGAGTGTTTTAGTAATCTGTTAGGGTATAACATTTTTAATGCTGAAACTACACAAATAAGAAACAGAAGAGCAGTATTCAAGTGTCTTTAATCCTTGAAGCCGTAAGTCTGTGCCACTGCAAATTTGTCAAATGTGGATGGCCAATTTTCATTAGATGTCGATGCTTACAACAAATTTTTTCAATAACTTCACTTTACGAGTAGATTATTTTTGGTAATAAACTCTTGCAAGATTGCCTATAATAGGAAGTTTTTTTTTTTACATCATGTACCCATAACAAAAGGTCTTTAGCTTTTCTAAGAATGTGTGGTTAAGACTTGCTTAGCACAGCGAACTCTGAAGTGCTCTATGAACCCAAGGCTCTCTCTATGCAAGTGTCAGTGCATGAAATAAAGCGATTTTATACACCAGGCTTCAGCAGACTCAGAAGTCTCAAAAATATATTTTTGTTCTAAGTTTCTGGGCCAGATTTTTGCCTTTAGTACTTTGCCACTGTTTCATTTTCTCCAGTGAATCTACAGTGATTTATACCAGTGGAGGAAACAAGACAGATCCCAACACAGATCTATGTTTTTATGTATTTGAAAGTCAGAACTGCTCATCTGCCTTTTATTGTATTATTTTTTGCTGTTTAGAGATACTGTAATTTAAACTTTCAAAACCCTTTGAAAGCATTCAAAGCCCTATTTTTCAAATATGTGCATGACAGTTAATGATAGTTGAAAAGGAGCTCTGAAAATGTCTGGGTGCCTTTTAATGACTTCTTAGCTACTGATTAATGTAAGGCAAGTAAAAACGAGGGACCTCCCTGCTGGCTATTCACCTCACTATGCAATCCCTAATTCTTTTTGTCTAATTATAACTGAGTTAGCCTAATACTCTGGAAAATACAATTTTGAGATTTTTTGATTCAATATTGCAATTATATTGCTATCTGGCATATAAAATGAAAAAGGGTAACAATAATCAGAGGTGTTAGTACTGGCCACTGCTCTGATTCCTGAAATATCAGCAACAGCATAACAAATACTACAAGTTCCTAGCAGAAACAGCTCTTAAAGTAGTTGTGTTATAGATATAGCAAAAGTACCAAGAGATGATTAACAACTGACCCAGAGAGATAATAATTAAAAAAAAAATCTGTTTTGTGTAAAAAATAAAGGCAACAACAAAGAACAAAACAAGAAACCTCAACACAAACGAAAACACAGGCCTAAATCCTCCACTGGGGCAAATCTGTAGGACTCCCTTGGCTGTAGAGCTAAGCCAGGTTAAGGCAGCTGAGAATGGGGCTTGCTTATGAGGAAAAAAAGCTTAAAACGTGCAACTTTCACAGATACCCACAAACATTGCATTTCACCATTCACATTTCTTTCAACAAAGTGTATAAAAATGAAGGAAAGGGATAGGAGGCAGAAGGCTAGGATTTTTCCTTAGTATGCTATTCCAAAGGTTATTAAAGTTACAATAAAATAAATGCTGGAAAACAGAAAGACTCAAACGATTTTAATTTGGCAGATCAACAAAAAACTGTGGTTGGAGATCAAATTTGTTTCATTCATCTTTGGCAATAAAAATATATCTTTGCAGTACTGCAGCCAAAGTATCACATGATGAGGCATTTATACCACAGCTTTTTATTAGCATGAAATTTGAAAAAAAAAAAAAATCCAGACTATAAATTACAGGTAATGAGATAAGAGGAGGGTAATCAAACTCTCTAAACACCACTTTAATTGCAATAGAGAAAATACAGTAGATGTATTTCTTTAATATGAATAATAAAGTGAGTAACTTCAAAAGGCCACTATTTGGTAATGTGGACAGCTTCAGTATCTAAGTAAAATCCTGTAAAAGTGTACTGGTATTAGAAATTGTCTACCTGCAAAAATATATTTCAAACCAGAAGCTGTTCTGGACAGTATAGGCCGTGGAATATGGCGGGGTCGCTCAGGTGGCCTGGTCCAGCGCTCGGAGCAGCTCGCTGCCCTGCAGCAGCGTGGAGCTGCCCAGCACAGGCACGTTCACCTCACAGTCATATCTCGTCAGCTCAGGCAGCAGGTAGGGCTCAAAGGAGGGCCCCAGCAGGCGACTGGTCAGACCTGGAACACAGCAGTGAAGGTGATGAGACTAGAGAGGGCACTCGTTTCCTCCCACCTCTTCTGTTTACAGCAGTTTCATTCTGTTTTTATGTCAATATGCCTCAAACCACCAGCAGTTCCAGGTGTCAGAGCAAACGTGTGCTCTGCCCCTCCTTAAACTGCTGCAAGGGTGTCACACAAACAAGCGCAGTTTTTCACCTCCACCCCCAAACTGAGATTGCTCTGAGAAAAACTATTGGTGCAGATGAAAAAAGCTGCAGTAAAAGACATGGTTTCTTAATTGACACCACTCCTCTCATGTATTAAAAGGAACAGACACATTTCCCCTTTAATTACTTATTTCAACATTTAGAAGGCGCATGTTAAGAGTCTAACCAACAAACTTCCATATCAGTGCTGCAGCAAAGTGGTTTAGTGCCATGTAATAATCAATTCTATCACAAGACAAGAGTGTGGATGGAGGATGACGGGTCCTCCAAGATAAAAAGGTGTTAACTGTAACTGAAATGGAGGGTAAAAATATTTTTCTCATATATTACAACTGTAAACATTACAGTTTCACCCTAAGCCACAAAACTGATTTTTTTGTGCTGTATTTTGATTTTCATCATCCTTCTCCTCCACATTTTTGTGGGTTTTTTTTTTTCATGGAATTGGTATTGGAACAAAATACCAACATTTTCCAATCTCTGTGTTTGACAGCTCTTACCTGATGCTTTATGAGCTGGCTGGACACTGTAGTCCTGACAATGGGAATTGTAAAATAGAGGGGGAAACGCTCCTGCTTTCAAATTCTCACCCGGACTGTCACAGGTGGGTTGATGCTGCTGCTGCTGTTGCTGCAGTTGATTCATTGGTTGGCTCAGACCTCTCGAGTTACAGAAAAATTCATCTGTTATTTAAATAGTAAGGGAAAAAGAAAAAGCTAAATGAAGCCAGTGCAATAATTATAGTAGGTAATACTGATCCAAAGCAAAGTGAACATCAGTGTGATGGTGTTACAGCATAGGCAAATCTGCATCTTATCACGAAGAAAATCTAGAAATAGCCCCAGCTCTTGCAGTAGTACTGCAGTCAAGATAGCTTGTGTAAGGAAACAGTGTTGTAGAGAAACAGTATCTGTTCTATCTCTGAGATGTGAGATATTCACATCTCAGACGAGGTGTGAGATATTCACACCTTGGATCAGCAGGAGGTAAACACAGCTCCATCAAGCTGTTTTCTGTTCCCTCCGAAGCAAGTGTGTGAACATCCGTGAAACCAACTAAATGGTATTTATCAAATGTACCTTTAAATTGTTCAGCTCTTAGCGATACAACTTGGTCTTTAATTTTAGCTTAGTGTAATATTTACAGAGCTTATTTACATTTCCTTTTGAAATAGCTTTTTTCCCTATTCAACTTGTCATAAAATGGTGTTTCAATATGTAACATTGCAAAACCACTCTCTTTTGTCTTACCCGTAAGAACACTTGTGCTGAGAGACTTCTTTTCTGTAACCAAGGAACAGTTTTCCCCCTTGAGAAATTTCATTCTCTTCCACATTAAGTGAGATGGGTTAATGACAGATGGATCTCCCTAGAATGAGAAGGGAAGCAAAACGAACAATTACACTGATGACTATGGTGAGTCCAAAGTGGAGAAGGGGATGCATTTCTTATGATTACCCCGCTCAGCTGTTGCAAGGCTTGTTCTTCATAATCCAGTTGTCGCTTCAGTTTCAAACTGTTAGACAGAGCAAGTCTTGCTGGGTTTATATCTATGCCTCGTTGTCCAAAAGCATCCAGGGGCCTGTGGAGAGGACATCTTTGTGAGTGCACAGGAAAGCAAATCGAAATAATCTGGTTCATTTATACAGATTATTCTTTCATTTAACAACATTTAAAGTGTCTGAGACTTGCCAGTGGACAGATCTCAAACATCAAATGTTTTTATTTCCTGTTATTAGTCATCCTACCATCTTTAGAAACTTTTGGCATTTGGGATCAAAGACTTAGGAAAGTTTAGCATAAACAGCCTGTAGGGATCTCCAGGCAGACAAAAAAATGCTGTGGAAAAGAGAGTAATGTAATTTTTAAGAATTGGATTTGGGAGCTCTGCATGTTCCCTTGCTTTATGCGCTTAGTATGAACACACAAGTTGTTGACTGGGGACAAACCCTTTCTTTCCAGATGTATATTCAGACGCTGGTATTTCTGCCAACAAGAAATCCCAAGAAGCAAACTGCATAGCTTCATGTTTAAAAATGAAATTGCTATTTTATGTACTTCCTGAACATGTCAGTGTGAGCAACATTGAAAGTCAAGAGCTACAGAGAAACTTCTAGCTATGAGGCAACTTCTAGGACTGCGCCCTCTGATCTACATCTCATCACATACTGTTCACATGTGTAAGAAACAAACAAAAACGTTGTAGAAAAAGAGCCTGCAATTTAAATCTTGGCTGTAGTATTTGCAAATGCCAGCAATAATGTACTTTCATTCCTCTCTCTTCCCCATTTTCTATTGTGCAGAAAATATATGCAAGGTAAGAAAGTATGTGTGTGTACTGCTAGTGCTGTACCAGTTAAGTCTTTTTGGTACTGTTCTTAAATAAAGTCAAGCATGCTTTGCAAAATAACTGGTGTAATTTTAACCGGACCAGCAGGAAATTCATTTGCCTATCCTTACAGGCAATGAAAAATTAGCCCACTTCTGCTTCCTCCAGACTCACTGCCACTGGGAGAGCACCACAATAATTTCCCCAGAGCTGCAGTCTGATGCCGGTTGCAACAAATTGTTTCAGCTGAATTGAGAAAAATTAATTTTCAAGATTATGACCCTTCTTATTTCCCAAAATATTTTTTTGGTAAATATACATAGTTATACCACAGAAACACATACCTTTTTTTATATATGGGCACTCTCTGAGAAGTTATTGGTGGGCCCGAGGGGGAACTTGATAGGGATCCTGAGTATTTATCCATGAGTCTCCATTTTGCAGGAACATATTCTAATGGGGGATCAGGTGGCCACTGGGTGTTTGATCTTCCTCCCATTGAAGACAGGGGAGTGCTGGCTTGGTCATGGTACGGTGGCAGCGATGACCTGTTCATATTGTTGAAGAACACCGATGACAGGGACCCATGACCAGAGTTAATTTTTTCATTTGATAGCTGTGGGCAATATTTCTCTGGGAGGAACTGATTCTGTGAAGTAGGAGTGAGGGGTTGGAAGATGGTACTCATGCTACTTAGATGCTGCTGGGTATTTTGTGCACTTTCACAGAGAGGACTTTCTTCTTGGCAGATGGGGCTGAGCTGGAAATCTTCTCCATCCATAGGAATGTAAGGAGCCAAGGTTTCAAGGTCCAGTTCATTAAAGTCAGTCTGTGCAAAGATGAAGTAAGTTCATAAAGAAACTATAAATTACTAATAGTTGTGGTAGTTAGTGTGATATGGAATACTAATACATACAAAGCTGAAAAATCACTGTATGCCAAATTTACCTAATGAAAGCATCCAACTCCTGTTTAAAGGTGTTTTATTTCTATGCTAGCATACATGTTCATCGTATCATCATCAGCAAAATTAAGGAAAAAACCTCCCAGAGGAGCAATATTTGTTAAAGCAGCTTGCATGCAGCCTCCAGCATCACTAGGATCTGAAGTAGATGCTGTTTCTCTAAGCTTTGAATAACTTGTCTGCCAAGACTCTACGACATGTGGTGTGTAGTTCAACCTCAGGCTTTTTCATGTTAATATAGAAAACACAGCTTTCTTGTAGTCCAGCTACATTAAAAATGGTGTCTAAAAATGCAAGGGTTGAAAAAATTTGGCCAGAAGGACATTATCACACTTAAATCTGTATTCTTTTTTGCCTTGGAGGACTAGTCACACCCACATTCACTTCTCCTAGCATTTGACCAGAGCCGAACGGAGAGGATAATCAATGTTGGCTCCCCAGTCAGCTCATAACACCCCTGCAGCACTTTTATAATACTTGTTTTTCCCACCAGAGCAGCTGATGTGGTGGGACACACCTGAGCAAGCAGATGCTGAATCTGACAATACTGAAGTTTGTGCATGTGAAGTCTTGCAGTGAGTTTCATCCTGCTCCACACTTCTCTCCTATCTGTCCACTCTTGCTTTCATTTCTATGTCCAGACTTAGACGAAATTTCTTCAGTACATGGATTACAGCCTAGCTAAGCCTGCAAATTATGTTAGCAAATTGAAATACCTAATTTGGGCAGCAGCATCCCAAAGGTTATTAATCTGTAGGATTAATAAATAGAGATGAGCGTGAGGTCTGCGCTACCAATCAGCAGTGTCTGTTCCCTTCTCTTGACTATAAAGCATAAGCTCTTCACAAAGCATTTCAATTAGGTATCTAAAGTTAAGCAAGCTGAATCAGCTCACTTGCTGTAATGTTGTAATAGTGGGTTTATTTATTTATAGGGGAAATTTCTACACTTACATCATTATTAGAATGCAGGAGATGGAGACTATGTATTACTTTATGTGTATGTAATTTTCAAGTCTCTCTGAAAACCTCCAAGAGGCAAAAGAGGAAGCATATATCTAAAATGAGTTTCCAATTTGTAGTTAAAGGAGATGTGTGCTATGAGGGGCATTCCTCTCTCATTTGGGTGTTTTGCAAGAATTAGTTTATTTATATTTTGTTCTAGAAAGGATGTTTACTCATTAGTCATTTGGCTGCATTTAAAAACAAATTGCTGCTGCTTATATTCCTTATCCAATCTACAGAAGCCTCCAAATTTTGAAATCTCCTTGGTGATCCTCTCTTCTTAGCAGTGCCGCCACTCCAAACCTTGTGTTCAGAGAGTTAGGGACAGAGATTGACATGGCAGCGTTTGAAAGGGCACTGTTTTGTTAATGTGCATCAAAGATTTGGTGTGCATGTGCAAATGCAATATCTGCACACACAACATGCAGCATGTCTACTAGTAGGAGACTGACCTTGGTGGATTTTAGAAGAGAGAGTTCATTACCTGGGAGGTGCACTGACTTTTTGATTCTGTGTCCATGGCAAAAAGTTTTTCAATCACCTCGATCTTAAGATCTTCATCCACAGAACAGTAATAATCTCCTGGGCTGCTGGGCTGCATGGAAATAACAATTTGTTCTAAGCAGGAAGACAACCACAGTACTGGCTTAGCATCATGTCATTTATACCATACAGATCTTTCCTATGAAAAGTGACATGTATTTAGTGTGGGCAGACGGTGTATTTAGTGTGCTCAGAACCCAAAACTGTCCACTTCTATCAGAAGCTTTTCTCTGACACAAGATTGTCAGTGCAAAACATAGGCACCCCTTACAGGAACCTAGTTGTCATCCTATTTTAAATGTTTTTTGGCAGCTTAGACGAGGAACAAGAAATGTACACCTTTAAATAGTTTGTCAAGAAAGAAGATGCTTAGCAATACCTCTGTGCTTTTCTTAAGACTGGCTGCCCACTGGTAAGAGTGGCTCCAGTTCTTGGGGGAGTGCCACAGAAGCAGATTCATTTCTTCAGTGGGAAGCTCCAAGGAGCTGCTCTCAAAAGCCTGACTTGGCTAAGCTTCCTAAAAGCTACAGCTTCTACTTAACTGAAGGAGGATGGCTCTGGGGCAATGATCCCAGTGGCCACACAATTTTACACTGGCTTTTTACAGAAGGCTAACTCCATGAAAGGTGGTAGCATGTTCTCCTACTAGTTGTTTTATATGTTACAGTAATTACTAGAGGGACAGCTGGGAGACAATGTGGACTACAGTGTGAAGCCAGGATATTGTTCCCATTGCATAGTTTTGCTATTAATTCTTAAAGCATGATGCAGTGTAGGAAGAATAGAGATACTCTGGGCCTTGCTAATAAGAAGTGAGACAGGACTGCAAACACAAAAATGTTGTCTATATATATTGATGGGATTTGGATACAAAACATAACACGTTTCTAATGTTTTTTAAGCTCTTCTTACCGTGGAACAGCTACTGTTGCTGCTTGCACTTGGAGTACTGCTGCCAGGTGCAATCTGAGGCATGGTAAAGGATGGTATCGTCAGCGTTTCACCTTGAGCAGGGTGGCTTTTCACTTCCATTGGCCATGCTTTGTTTGGTGTCAAAACAGCATTGGTGAAGGCAGGGGCTTCCTCAAACTTCTGTGCCCCTGGATGGGGTTTTAACAATATTAATGAATACTTTTAGCTGGCGCAGTGTTATGATATAACTGCAGCTATTCATAAAAGTAAACACTGCTCCTAGTTGCCATGACAATAAGTTGGCATAGACTTAATGCACGTTATTTAGTCAGCAAGAAAGCCTGATCCTGCTCTCATTCACAGAAATTTTCCACTGTTGTGAGCATGTGAACTCTTTTAGCCATTACTCACAATTTGTACACACAGCAAACAGACTTTGTCTATTAAGTTTCTAAATGTAGGCTCACATGTGGTTCTTTGTTGCACAAAAATAATTTATACAAATACTAACCAAAATCCAGGGAAATAATGGCATCACCAGGTGTTGGTGCCAGCTGAGCAAGTTCCTCTGGTTCCTCCTTTAGCTTAGTAAACAAGAAGTCACTCTTCTCTGTCGCTGGGATGCCGCTGTCGTAGGCAGTGTTCATTGTCAGCAGGTGAGGCTTGAAGAGTGATTCTGTTTGGTCCATGGAGAACACAACATCGTTCTTCTCAATTTCACTAAAGGGATAACAGGTTTTAGGCATTTTGTACCATAAAGGTGAAAGATGTGGATAAAGTAGGCAGCACAAGCTCCCTGAAGCTGGGGCTATAGGAGCACTTTGGCCTCTCGGTTGCGTGCCAGGCTCTCGACAGGCGAGGCACAGTTCCAGCGTTGCTGAGCACCACCATTTCGGATGACGCAGAGAGTGTGGTCAGGACTTCTGTGGGAATACTCAGGGCTTTGTTGCTCTGCTTTTTAAAGGGATGTAGTTGAGGCTGTAATGACCCAGACTATCACTCAAATAAGTATTTCCTATTTTGGCCCCAACTAGGAGAAAAAAAACTTGAGTTTTGCCAAATGAAGGCAAGACTTCTGATTGGTCCTGATTTTTAAGGCTGTAACCAGCTTCTCCTAGCAACATATGATACAGTTACTACTTAGTTTTATCTCTTGGTCACAGCATTAGAAAAACAAAACACATTAGCAGTTGTGTTACACAATAAAATCTCCGGTGCAGACCGTACACTCTGCTGTGCAAGCACAGCAGTCGCTCTGCAAAGGAGAAAGGCTGTGGTGTATTTCAACAGTGCGCATGGGAACAGGCATGCCACATTTTTCATCGATGTCTAACATCAGTAAACAGGACTGAACAAACATGACTAAACTGATTTTGGACCAGCAACGTTGAATAAATAGACCCTTGGAAAGTTCCTCCAAACATTGCGTTTCTGCAGCACGTGAATGCACACGTGTGCCCTGAACCCACCTGAGCACGTAGTTGACGCAGACGATGCACTGGGGCTGCAGGTTTCGGGTATTGTAAATCACCGTTCCCTGGGTCTCCAGCCACACGTATCCCCCGTGCTTGGCCAGCATACGGTACTGGCCCGTCACTACTTGACCTTTTGTACACACTGAGAAAAGGGGGCAGAGATATAAATAATGCATCAGGACGGGAATACACAACGTGTAACACTTGTTTTAAATACACCCACTTCTGAGGTTTCATTACGCAGAAGCGCACTGAAGCATTTGTGGGCAAGGGATGTGCTTAACTTTGGGAAAATTCACCCATTTTAAACATAGAAGGGGCCGTTCATTTGAGGCTTCTACTCAAGACTGAAAATTTGAATTCTGGCATTTGAGTTTTGAGATGGCCTGAATCTTCAGATCAGAATGTGGAATTAAAAAAATGTAATATAGTATCTCAAATATCAAATCAAATATCTTTAATATAATATCCCAAAATAATGCCTGCTGTCTGCATGTTTCTTGAGTCCCCATTGTAGAAGTGTCTCGGTAATTGAGCTGTAGAAAAGTGAATTTGTTGAAAAAACTATAGTTTCCTTATTTAGGTAATCAATAAATACAAAACTCAGGTGATTTAAAAGCTCTATTCATTAAGTTTTTTTTTAAATTAAGATGTTATGGTAGTAATATCACTCTTAAAAAGGTATCAAAAGAATAAGTAAGAATAGTAAACAGAACTGCTGTGTCTAGGAAAAAAAAAAAGCTGAACTACTGTATTTCTTCCTCTTGTTGAACTGTGCTGTTCCAAGCACCTTGGAATTAGCAGCCTAGAAGAAGCCAAGACCCCCGTGACCAAATCAAGTAATGTTTATCTAACTCTTCTTTTTTGAACTATCCATTGTTTCTCAAACTATAAACTGACAGTAGTACAACTTGAGTTTATAGCTTCTAAATGTTTGAAGGGTGAAATCTGTTGCCCTGCTATCCCCCAATATTTTGCAATATTTGCAGAGAAGTTTTCAGTGTGGAGCATTGGACTTCTGAGATGTAAGGTTTTATGATGCCCTGTCTGTTGTAATTCAAAGCTGTCAGTGAAGGAAAAATAATGTTGATCAATGGCAAAAAAAATCGGGCTGGAGTAGACAAGCAGTACTTGCACTAGTAAGAGCTTGTACTTGTAAGCAGACATAGTCACACTGAATAGCAGCAGAAGTGGGAACTGGCCAAACAAAACCTTTGACCACGCATTGGCAACCCTTCCTTTTAAACAGCTTTTACATCCAAAAGAAGTATGCCATCAAACTAATGCCCTAGAAAAAATGCAATTTGACTCAGGTGGACTGGAAAATTGATACCATGGTCTTTTTACAGAAAAATTCCTTGTGAGTGTGGCCATTAAAAGAAGCCTCTCCTACATCGCCACCATACAAATGTACAACTCCAGTCCCGTGAAATACAACAACTGTTTCGCAGATAATTGTTGCTGTGTTTATCCTTCTATTTCTGAAGTTTGTTTGTTTTCTTCCTAGGAGTATTTAATCATCCTTCATTTAATTTATTTAGACAAAGTAGAACATTACTTTTATTGATTAAATACTTCTGGTGGAACAAAATCAAAAGGCTTTCATTTCAAAGTGTTTTAGTGACTGGACTGTTCTGCTCTGCTTGTGAAACATAATTACACTGTTTCCTAATCATCAGCTCATCAATAAGAGTCACAGTGTAGGCGCCTGTTACATTACAAAGAAGCCTTTTACTGCTTTAATCTTTTTTATTATTATTATTCAAAGCATTCATGTTCTGATATAATAAAGTACAGCAGAATCCCTCTGGGGGGTAATCTCATAAATTACTAATACACTTGTAACTGCTGACTCTGTTATCAATGCTACACTTAAGGTTCTGCCTTCAGAGTGAACTTCTCATTTCTCTCTTTATTTTTTTTACTTTTTATAAAGTATACATTACCTGTATCTGTACAGAACTAGTTACATGTCAATGAAATAGGCTCCAATTATATTCCTTATCTTTGTGGGGAGAAAGCGGGGGAAGGCAAGGACAAGTTTAATAGAACACAAAAGCATGATTCCCTTGCAAAGCTTGCTGAATTTCTGCTAACTGGTGGGCACTGGCAGAATTGATGACTGCAAGGAGATATACTCTATACATAGCATACTTCTAATGAAAATTCTTGTGTAATAAATGCAAGTCTGCTGAACATGAATTTGAAGGTGGCTATTTCCATGTACAAAAGGATGTGGCCAGAGAAAATGAGTAAGTTCTGTATAGCCACATGCTTGGAAGAACAAGGTCTGTATAGCTCTATACCTGCTTGGTTACCCTGCATTATGCAGCATCTCAATGGCACACATATGGAACCCAGGCATTTCCTATTTGAAGGGTTTATGTGTGTTTTGTCAAGTCACAGCTTGCTGTCACTTTGTGGTTGTTCTCTGACTTGATGGTCCCAGAAGATGTGGGAACTATTTATCTTAGAAAAACTAAAGGGGTCAAATTTGCTGGTGATTTAAACTCATGGTTCTGTTGTGGGAAATCACATTTATCACAGCAACAGACTTTGGTCCTGTGCTTTCAACAGTAAAAAGATAATCCATGCTGATCCTGTGCTACCATAAATCAAATGGAACAGTTTGATCCTAAACACTTATAACCTGTGCAGAGCCTTGGGGACTTTTGCTGGTGTAACACCAACCCTCTAAGACTTCCTGTTGCCCTCATTCTGCTTCTTGATCAGCCCTTGTACCCAGCAGCAGGTTTGTAGGAAATGGCCATTTTCAGTGGGCACAAATGGCATCTGGACACACACCCTGCACTATGTGAGGGTAACTGAATTGCTGGAGTGAGAAGCAATATCTGTTAATGCCTGGTCACAGTGGGTACTAGAAACTCTCCAGAAATCTTTACATGGACAAGTAACTCAGTGCTCCCATTTCATTAACTAGATGGGTTTGCTCACCCTCCCTTCCCTGTTACCAAATGGATTGCCAGCTCCCATTTTACTCCCTCCCCGTAGTGTCCTATTCTTAGAAATCCAACTCAGTGATTCAAAAGCACCAGTGTTGTACACCCCCTGATTTCACAGGATGACTTTCAACAGCCGAGCACAGTATATTAACATCTTATCTATAAATACTACTTATTAATATTTTTATTTGTAAAAACACTAACATATTACCTAAGAAACAATTTAAAAAATTACATGCCCAGATAACTCTCACTGAGTATGGGCTGATCTATTTTTTTCTTTTAAGCAGCTTTGGAAACAGGATGATTCATATCAGCACTGATTTACAGCACACAACTTTCATCACTGCCAAACAGTTTTTCAAGAAACATTTCAGCTTAAAACTGTCCTGAATCTTTGCCATTGGAGCTAACCCCTTAAGGTCAGACAACTATTCTTTGCTGCAAATTTTTTCTGGGAAGTACAGAAATACTTTCTGTAAGTCTATTTGGTGGCCAATTCCCTATAGACATGGCCTAAGTCATGGGCTTCTTCCTGGGGACAGAGGCCTTCATCACAGCAACTAAAAGGTGTGTGGGATTTGTTTTTTGATCTTGTAGGTTCCAGTGTAGCTGCTTTGTTTTGCTTCTATTAAAAGAGCATCTGCAGAGGTTTTAGTGATGTGCTGCTTAGAACTCTCTAATCAACTGGTTGAGGGGCCATAACAGCCAAGGGTGGGAAAATGTCATTTGTACATGAAGGCACTACCTTTTCTCCAGCCAAAGCACTCACTCTTAAGGGCAGAGACAGAAGATTTAAATCCAATTATCTTAAGACACCTGATATGAAAGAGATGGAAATTGTAACTGTGTGGCCTGCTGAAGAGAGGGATGTTGGATCTGATCTCTGCTCCTAGAATAATTCAGATACTTGAAGAATATCTAAAGCTGGCAGTCCCTATAGGCATAACAATATCAAGAAGCAGTTGCTCCTGGCAGTAGGAATTATGTGTATAATGAATATCCCTTTAAAATCTCCTTGCACATCTACTTTGGATGGAGGAGATAGTTGCTATTTGGTGGCAAAAGACAGACATTCAAAAAACCACTGCAATAAGCCCTTCCTAGTTTCCTTTAGCTCTCTGCTGAGTCCAACAGCACAGGAGAAAGATAATCATAGAATGGCTTGGGATCTTTAAGGAACCTTAGAGATCATCTAGTTCCAGCCTCTGCCATAGGCAGGGACACCTTCCACTAGACCAGGTTGCTCTGAGCCCCATCCAACCTGGCCTGGAGCATTTCCAGGGATGGGGCAGCCACAGCCCCTCTGGGCCACCTGTTCCAGTGCCTCACCACCTTGATACTAAAGACTTTACTCCTAATATCTCATGTAAAGCTACCCTCTGTCTGAATGTCTGAAGCCATTCCACCTTGTCCTGTCACTACATGCTTTTGTAAAAGTCCCTCTCCATTCTTCCTGTAGGCTTCCTCCACGTACTGGAAGGCCACATTTAGGTCACCCCAACCAATACCTTCTTTTTTCTTTTTGAACAATCCCAATTTTCTTAGCCACCAGGAAATGCCCTTCTCACCAGGCTAGAACTGCCTAATTCAGCTTTTCAAATTTTCAGCTGAACCCTGCACTGTACCTTACAGAGACAGTGATTCTTCCCTCTAACATCCAAGTTTAGTTTTAATTATGGCAGAACCCAGACCCTCTGGAAGGACCAGCAGCAGATTTCAGCTAGATAAGCACAGTTACCTGGTGTAAATACTGCTCTTGGAGAGTATCTGCACACAGGCTGCACTTGTATTTTCAACTATGTATTGAGGTACCCACAATTTATGCTTGACATGCAAACGACAAAAAAAAATTAAGAATGTGACTTACAGTTCTGATGACTCTTGGTCATACTCTCCGAGTCCAAGGCATGGTAGAACTCATATGCTGAACGACCCAGCAGCTCCTCTGGATGATATCCAATCAACTCTGTTATTCTTGTTCAAGAAAAAAAAGCAAGTATTTAAAATTCAGGTCACTGTAGTCTTATGCTCACGTGTGCAGGGCAGTATCAGCTCAAGTCTTCAAACTACCAGAATTAAAAAAGCAAAATGAGAAATTCTAAGCTTCCAGACACATGAGGAGCTATAGAGGACTTCTGATCACATTCTGAAATATCTCCGTGTTCAGAATAAACTGCCTTGTCTTACTACTGGAACAAAAATTCCTAAGGATGTTAGTGTGTGCACTGCAAATTCTCCTATGCCTATTGCATGCTATCTCTAATTTGTTACTGACAAAGTTTTCAAGCTGCCCACTATATGCAGAAACTCCCAACAACCACCACTGAAAATCAAATACATGTGAGGGGGGTAGTGGTTGGTGCCACCAGGTTTAAAAGTATGTGTACATTTTAAAAACGTACACGAAAGGGTTTGGGCACTGCTTTTAATAAATAAAAATGTCAGGTGAGAAATTATGGGCACTTTAAAGAAAAAAAAAAGCTCATCTTCTCTAGTCTTTTCTCAATCATTTGAAAACTCTGGCATATGGGTTAGGTTACTTGGGTGACTAAGTAACCACAAACTAAGTAGGATTTTACACAAAGAAAGCTATGATCTCAAAAACTAGACCTTTTTTTCAGAGTCTTTTTGAGGCAAGGCCAGATTATTCACAAGTTCCTGAATCAATGAAAATAGGTCATCAAACTGTACAGATGATTTTCTCTAATGAGGGGGTTTGGAAGAAAAATGTTTTATTTCAGTTGAAAATACCATCACACACATCTTTACAGGAAACACGGTAAGTTAAAAAAAAAGTACATCAAAATTAATTCAGAAGCAAAGATTATCTTCTGGTTTACAGGACTTCTTCCTACTTCTGAAATTCGTATAATAACCTGTAATACAGAGAACAGCAGCTCACAAACTAATTGTGCCCCTTTCATAAACATTTAAAAGCTGGGAGGTTTGCAAGGAATGGTCACATCTTGCAGCACCTCACAGCTGTTAGTGGCAGAGCCCAGGTTTTATGCCATTTTCTCAGAATAGCTTTATGTGCCACCACCACATTTGATTTGTGCTGTTGCTACATTTTAGAGACATCCTCAGGTTTGTGTACTCCCTGGAAGGACAGCTTTGGCCCAGTCCTCTAGACACAAGCATGTCTTTACAAGACAGACATGTAAATACTGTAAAACAAACAGAGCAAGAGCGTGGCATTCATCTCCTGGATCCCCCTCCAGCAAGGAAGGCGCATAAGATGGGACTATTTTGTGTATGGCTTGAACGCCAAGGTATTGAGTCAGCTTTTCCCTGCCTCCACCCCCACAGAACTCTATAGCTCATAGCCCCAGGACACCTTGGTTTTGTCACTGAAGACTATTCTCTGTCCTGATTTCCATGGAACAAACCTGGGTTTATAATACTTCAGGTGAGCAAAAGCTGTAGCTTGTATTAGGTTCCCTTCAAAAACTTACTCTTCTGTTTGTGTTTCCAGTTTTATTTACATTTAAAATTAGACCAACAAAGGGGAAATGTTTGAATCCAGGTTTCAAAGAGTTTTCTTTTACTCTCTCCACTGACAAGCTTCTGAGTTTGTAAATTGCATCCCACTCAAATCTAACCTTTTTTCTGAAACCACAGTTGTTTTTTCTTTCTTACTGAAAAGTACTTCTCATAGTGAATTGGTCATCAAAGCTGAATCATCAGGAGGAAACAACAAGTACTGAAGGAGCCCTAATAAAATTAAGGCTCACAAAATACAGTTGCTGCTTGCCTTTACACAACCAGCTGGGACACACTGGTGTAAGTGACCAGGGCTTTTGCCAGGACCAGTGTAAATACATGGTCTTTAATATCAGAAACTCTGGCCTTTGGCTATATAATGCTCAATACCATAAAGCCTTTCCAGTTAGTTTTGGAGTTCACTGCAAGGGGAAGGATTTTAAAATTCAAGAAGTTGAGTATTTATTCTTAATCCAGTCACTGGGAGCTGAGAGCCAAGTGGGGGTTGAGCAGGGAGAAGACAAACAACATGAAGAAGCCAGCAGCACCAGTGCAAATCCAAACCCACATTACAGCCTCCATGGAAGTGGAAGTTCCACTTCAGCAATGGAACTGAGATAGCAAACAAAAAATACACACTACAGCAGGCTGAGGGACTCTTCTCATATGAGAATGGTAAACTCTATGCAAAATTCATGTGTTCCAGTCCTGTAATTCCCCTTCTCAAACTGCTCCTTGCTGTCCAAATGAGCACCCTCACCATAAAATTACTCTTCTTGTCATTCCATGGCACAGGATGACTTATGGTGCAATCCTGCTGTGACAATGTCAAATCTAATTAGATCTAATGTAATCTTGGATGGAAGTTAGCAAGTGGTGGTAGTATCTTCTACTGCAAGCAACTTCATATTACATGAAAAGAGAAAAATAAGATATAAAAAAATTACCCACAATCCCACATAAGTTCTAAACCCACGCCTGGTAATAGTGAAATACTAATGAAGAGTAATTGTTTTAAAATAGTTACTTTAAAAAATAACAATAAGTGGCTAAACAGCCCCTATACTCTCACTGACTGCTCTGTTCATCTGTTAACACTACTCAGATTCATTCCACTTCTCTCTGAAGACTCCTCCAATTGACGTGATTTAAAAAAAAAAAAATTGCAGAATGTTCCTTTTTCCCACTCACAAAACCCCCCTAAAACTGGCTGGCAGTGTTTCCTAAATACATTTTTAAATACCACCGTTTTATAAAAAACACTCTCTCTCCAATAGTTGTTATCTCTATTAGTCTTGGGTGCATAAATTGGCAGTTCACACCCTCCTTTATTGCTCCCACAGTGCTGCTGACCCTGAAAAGCTTAAAATAATCTTGTAGGCTGCAGGCTGTGCAGGGCTAGAAATCAGGTTAGTGTATTTCATGCCACATTATGCACCAGGGTTGAAGTGGGCAGCTATCCCTTTATCCATCACACCCATCCTGTGCCTCTCCCAAGATGTGTGTGGGAGAAGACTGGGCAAAGCCAAGAGCCTGAGCAGCCCCTGGGCCAGGAGGCAGTGAGTGCTTTAGCACAGATCCTTGTAAACCTCACCTGAGCATTACTTTGAGGTTTGCCAGGGAGGTGCACCCTCTAAACTTTGTGTACTCTCCACAGGAGCCTCTTAGCAAGACAAAATGCCAAGTGAACACACAGAGGACTAAATGCAAAGGAAAAGGCATCCCACGGAGCTATGAGAAGGAGGAGCACACAGCTAAGAAAATAGGGAAAATGTCTACACCCCATAATACCAAAGGATCATTTACACAACTGAGTTCAGGCACAAGACTTCTCTCTTATTTAGACACTGGACAGAAAATTGCTTTTTATGCAAGCTGTGGAATGACAAAATTAGAAGACAAACTGTGTGGTGGTTTTGGATGGCATTCCTGTCATGGTAGGCTTTGTGTTTCCATTGCATCTGTAGAATGCTCATTAGTAAGATAATGATTTTTTGTTGAAGATGACAGGTGGGTTGTGAGGCCGTTTATTTTCCTGTTACCAACTTGTTTTTGAGAACACAAATACCTTTGAGGAATCTTAATTTTTGCCAGACTGGCACTTCAGTTTTCTGAGCTAAACTTGTCATCATGATGTACAGAGGTCACAGTGAAGAGGTGGGCAATAGCCATCTGCAGTAGGAGATCTGTCCCAGCTGCCACTACTCAAGTGTGTTTTGAGCACTATTTCAGCTTCCCTTAAATATACAATATATATAAGTATCTTAATATTGAATTTTTGGGACACAGAATAAGGGCAAATTTTGTGCTTAGGGTACACAATTAAGAAACAAGTGATCTGACTCCTATTTCTAGGTTTGTACAACTTTGCCCTATTTTATCTCTTTGAGACATGGCAAAGCAATCAAAACCCACTGCTTCGAGGCTGCATTTCCTACAAGATGAGCTAGTTCAAGTATTTTTGTTTTTCTTAAAATTGTGCTTTTCTGTCCCTTTATAGGAGGACAGAGCTTTTTATTGTAAACTATTTCTTGAGTTAAAATAGTATGGTAAGAACCATCAGGCCTGAGAAGTCAAGCTCTGTGAAAGACTGTTCTAATGTTTACTGCTTATAAAAAATAGCTGGGTGTATATTCCTCGGGCCCTGTGCAGGCTGTGTGTGAGGGTGTGGAGCTCTTAACAAAGTCTTTCTGTATTCAAACTGTTACCAAGCTATTGAAGTTAAATTGGTCTTGAGAGGAACAAACAAAACAAAGTTATACTTAAAGCAGAATGAGTTTAAAAAAAAAGAGAGCAAAAATAATAAAGCCCAACACAGACACTATGCCTGGGGTAAAGCACTCTGTCAGCCTGCTAGAGCAGGCAGTGGGGCAGTCTTGCCAACTAACCACATTTCCTCTCAAAAATATTCATGGCTACTTCTACTCTAACCCTAGCCAATGAAAAAAAAAACCCAAAATGCAAAATCCTTGGACCCTGGCCACTACTGAGAAGTATGAATGGCCTGGTCAGGTGTATCTGCCCTGTGAGGCAGAAAAAACTACATGTGTCCATGAAAATCTTCACCAGGACTGTCATGCCCACTCATTTTGTCTACCTTAATCAAGGTTTTGTTATTAACAAAAGAAGTATTTCATGTTTTTCTCTTAAATATGACATATACCAGAATTCAGTTTTGGCAAATGGGGATCTTTGGGTTCATTTATCACCACTTCACTTGTCTCCATACTGCATCTTCCCCTTAGCAGGAATGAAAGGACAGGAGGTCCATTCAAATGCTTCCCTGCATTACCATTTAACTTAAAAGTATTCCCCTAGTAAAGTCAAATGGCAAATTAACTTAAATCCTCATCCAAGTCCTGTGCCTGCATATTTCTTATGTAGTGGGACATAGCTGGAAACACAGTCAAACTCAGTTTCCACTCAGTTGGGCACAGTCTGGATCCCACATGAATACTGATATGGGATGGCAATGCTATGGCATTGCATCTTCCTGCACCATCCTGTTCTGAATCACTACATATCCTACACTGCTCCTTTTGTCTTCTTCAACTCTACCATTAAAATGTCCCAGTCAAGATAAAGAAGAAAAGGTTATGTAATAATTTGGTTTCTAGTAATCAGGGACATACGACGCCCCACAGCAAGCCATGCCTTGAAAGTAAGTGCCAATGCCACCAAGGTAACAAGTTTGCCTTTGTACAAAGACATTCCTTTTCTTCTGACTAAAACACCCTCACTGGAAATCCTTCCTGACACAAAAGCATTGTGCAGCTGAACTAAACCCTCACTTGGATTATTAAATTGTACCACTGATCAGCATTTCTGTATTATAGCTAAAATAATCCTTCCTGTAAACCACTTAGCCAAGAAAAGTGGCGCAAGGGAACAGTTTTAAATCGCTCTCCAGGAATGGCTGAAGCAAGCATTTAAGAGAACAACCCTTTTTTATTATTCATATCCACTAACCTTTCTCTACAGGCTCATCACCTTGCAAAAACTGTTTTAAGAATACAAACATATCCCACCTGACAACTGGCAAGTCATAGGCCCACATACATAATTTATTTTTGGAAGGCAAATTATATGGGCTACTGTCTCACATGTTTTAAATGATGGCCAGTCTTGCCTGCTTCATATTACATCTAACCTATACCCTCCTAAGGAAAAGGCAATTAGTTTTTGTCACAAAATGCTGTAAGGTAGCCAGCCCATATTTTGTATGTTGCTTTGTGACAGACAGACAATGAGCTTTCCTAAGGAGAATGTACTCAGAAATCTGA
This sequence comes from Fringilla coelebs, assembly GCF_963513975.1. Taxonomy (NCBI): domain Eukaryota; kingdom Metazoa; phylum Chordata; class Aves; order Passeriformes; family Fringillidae; genus Fringilla; species Fringilla coelebs. The sequence continues at coordinate 87,669,729 of NC_140030.1, forward strand.
GAGTTTCTTTGACTGAGTGCTTTCAAAATAAAACCTTAATGCTCCCTGGAAGCAGACCTGTCCACACCAGATGAACTGCAAGGAGGATATCAGGACCAGTGCAGAAGCCTGGTAGAGGAGGCACACTGCCCCCCATGATACCAGCCCTAAACTGGAAGCACACTGTCCCTTATGGAGCAATGAGCTGTGTCAGCCCTGCTGCGTTGCTGCAGAAAGGACAGAGTACGTAGAAAAGAGTTTAGGCACCTGACTGGCACATGCTGCCTTCCCTCCTCCTCTCCCCAGCCTGGATTTACATTCTTGGCATAAGCTGCTCCTTCAATGCAATCTGTGTAGCAGCACTGAATTTGATAAGAACAGCTGAGTGTTTTGCATTTTTATGTGCGTAGTGATGTGTCGCCTGCTGGAGAGAAATCAGAATCCCTCTGGGAGGGAAGCAGGGGCATGTGGATCTGCTGCTAAGAACCTGAAAGGTTTGTGAAGACTCCTCCTTCTCTGCCCTGCCTATCTTTATGCAGTTTTACCAAAATCTGAATAACACAGGAATGAAACATCCAACCAAAACTATATAGTGAAAGATGTACTACTTTATAGTCTGGTTTTGGAGAAAAAAATCTTTAAAATCCCTAAAAGTTTAATCCTCCAGAGGAAGCTGTTGTATTTCACTGCCATGTGAAACATCTTCCCTCTAAATCAAATGCCCACTATGTAAGACAAGGCCTAATATATCATTATTTTTAAAATAAGCATGTGTCTCTTTAATGGGATAGCATCAGTCCCTCTAACTCTCATTTATAATGGCTTATGCATTAAGTCTTGCAGAGACATGTGAATGCTGCAATAAAGCAAAATCCTCTGCTGTGCTCCTGCAACCTGCCAATGAATGGCCCCAGAAATTCTGAGCACATTTCTTTTAATAATGAGTCACTATCATATTGAGTCACTCCCTCCAGCAGCAAAATCCTATTGATATCTCAATATTTTCATGCTGATAATATTAACATAGGAAAATGTCTCATTGTGATTACATCAGAGATCATTTCTAGTTACTTGCTGCACAGTTCTCAGAGAGTTCAGAAGGTCAGTCACAAGTTTCACTCTTGCAATCTTGCTTTCATCCCCAGCTGCTAACACTGCAAGTTTATATGGCTGCTTCATCACATTGTTTAAAAAAATAATCTTACTTAGCAAAGTTTAAAAAAAACTTCGAAGGTTGAAGAAATCAACAAAGATGTTGGTCCTGTGAGTTTCTGTGTAAATTGCAAGCATGTATATAATCTCACTGATAACCCTCCAGTCCTCAGAGGTTCCTAGCATCTCTGAATTTCAGGAGACCAATTTCTTTAGGCCGAAAAGTTTATCTTAAATTCAGGGATTACCTCATAAACTTAAAAAGAACCCAAACAAAACACAAATCCACAGCAGTAAAGACAAGTGGGCAAGTGGAAGCAATCTCTGGCTCGCTTGCAGGCACGGAAGATGGTTATCACAGCACACAGGCAGGGAGAAGAGGTAGATGGCATGAAATATGCCGTCCCAGGACAGTCAGGCAAGTAGAGACTAGAGGGATCTCCATTTTTTCCACTCAAGAGTGAGGTATAGGGAGCAGAGGACAAGCCCCTTGCCTGATCCAAGGTCCTCCCCTCCCCTTCATTTCGTCACTTAAAGGTGCAGGGAGATAACCAATAAAGGCTGTTTGCTTTTCATTGAGCAAGAGGCTGCAACTCCATTTCAGAGCAGCAGGGACTCTGGATGCCTTGGCAATTCTTGGTTAATGTAGAGCGTAAAGCACCTGCCAGCTAACTGATAACAGCATCCTGGGCCAAACCAACCGGAAAGCAGTCCTTGACTAAGGTCCGTACGGCGTGCCCCGGGACATGCTCTCCAAAACACGGGAACAGAAATCCTGCATACCCTTCAGTTTGTTAAACCCCAAGAAGCCGACATTTGTGGCTCCAAGTTGCCTCATCTTCTGCCAGTAAAACTGAATTCCTCAGTTGGCAGGATGAGGAAATACAGCAGGAATACAGTTTCACCCAAACTGAAATTTTTGAGGTGGATTAAGTGAGCCACTAAATAGCTGTTTTGGTAACAGGCTGAATTTTCTTCTGGTCCTTGCTTACCAGGTCCACACAAGACATTTGGAAGAACTGCTTGTTTTGTTCAAGAAGATAAAAGCACCTCTGGAAAGGAAAAGGCAGTGGAACATACCTGTCATCACAGTAGGTGAATTTCATGTCCATGCTATGGCGACTCAGGAAGGTCTTGCTGTCCAGGGGGATATCGATGTTTGAAGGGTGCTGAATAGGCTCACACATTATTATAAGGCAGGTGAGAAGAGGCTCCTTATACCCACACAGAGTGTGAGGAGGGCAAGTGTTGTACACTTTAACTTGTCCAGTGCAGTGCAAAACCTGAAATAACAAGAAACAAACTTTGGATATACTTTCTCTCCACATCAAAATGTCTAATAAAATCAAACCCACTTAATTTGGCTCAAATATTGTACCTTCCATGTGGCAGACTTGAGGTTAACAGTTCTGCCTCTGTTGGTAACAGTGCATTTCATCCTCATGAAGAAGTCACGCTCAGTTGACATCTCTTTGCTTTTCTTTCCAAAGCCTGGACCTGTATAAGGAAAAGACAAATTAATTTTCTCATTTTCCTTCTTGATTTCTTCTACTTATAAGCACGAACGATTCAACAGAAATAACAGACTAATTCTCAGATCGTTTACCTGCAGAGGCCATCAAAGATGCTTGGACCATTGCAGAGCACTTTGTAGAGCTCAGACCTAAAACTTTAAGTGGACTTTGTGCATTTTAAACCTATGTTTCAGCTTGCTGTACGTGAATCTTTCCACAGCATTACAACTGAAAACATTATACCTGTCTAAACTTGATGAAAGGGAAACACTAAACAAACAGTTTCTTGGTACTATCATATTTAAGCAGTATTTGGCAAAACAAAATGAATCTGTAAAGCACTGAATAGGAGTTAATGATTACTGTAGGGATGAAAATTCCTTTTACCATGATGAACAGATCTCTTTTGCTATTCATTTACTTAATTTGGTTATTTCAAAAACAAACAAGGACTTCTGCATTTTCATTATTACCATTTTTCAGACTCAGATTCTCTCGAATTTCCTCATGGTCACATGGATGAGTGAAGTCAAAAATGCTGTGTCCAGTGAGTTCCACCTGTGTGGATGTAAGAACTACACATAGCAAATCAAAGCAATTGAAAGTATTTATCTGTTTTTAAATACAATTGAAATGAAACTGGTCACTAGAACTAAGTGCATCAACAGGATGCTCACAGACACAAATCCCATGACCCACCCTTTATTTATCCTCTGCATAACTCCTCATTTTCACCCCAGAATAATTCTCTTATCTTTGAATTTGCACAGTGCAGTTAACAGTCAACACCTCTTGCTATTTTTGACACAGGACAAAACTCCCAATCCACAAAGCAGAAAAGGGGGGACCAAAAAGAGCAGCTCTATCCCCTTTGCCCCATAGTCTAAGGCACAAGTAGAATAAATGCCTTCTCATCTCCCTAGAAAGATGTAGAAAGGTAACTGTGCAGTCACCAAAGACACTACAACTAGATAGGGAGAGGGAACCTGCAACACATGTAGTCTGCTGTGCAGGGTACTGCCTGAGAAATAAGACATTTTATTTCCAGTTTTTCTTGCAGTGACACATAGCTGGGTTTTCTGCATTTAGACATAAGAGTTCTTTCTATGAACTGTATTACAAAGAGAGGAAAGTGTAAGGGAATAAGTTACCTGGGTAAGACCCATATACTTGTTGACATTCTCAGACAAAAAGATCATATCTCCATCTTGTGTCACCACAGCAATAAATCCCTCCAAAGCTTTCAGGTACAAGTTGTCCATCTGCTGGTCTGCCTCTAGTTCATTCTCATTGTCAGCACATACTGAGAAAAAAAAAAAGAAAAAAAATCATTTAAAGCCTTCAACACCCCAGCCAGCCTTTTTCAATGCAAGTACATCCAGTTACAAGGCGATAAAATATTTTTATGCTGTTAAAATTTCCTTTCAACAAATCTCTTCTGGTGGGGCCTTCAGAACAGCATATGAAAAGGATGTCCTTATCACTAGAAAGGCAGGAGATACTTTTCTAAATGTTCTGGCAAGTGCAAGACCCTCTCTTCGCCTTTAGCATGTTTCTGCAAGATGTGTTTTCAGTCACTAACACCTGCAGATGTGGATGGCTGAAGTGCATCTTCTTTGTGCACTTTCTCTTGGCCACTTGCAACATTTGTAGCTCCTAACAGGCACGAGGTAGAGGGCAAGCCCTACAGAAGGTACATAAATCTGTGCATCCCTAACAAACACCTGACAGGACTCTTCCATCAGGTCAGGCTTTCTAAAAAGTTGGAATACAGCTCCTACAAAACATGCCTGAATAGACCTCTTCACTCAGTACAGACACATCTGTTAACACTACTTTGGATAGAAAAAGTAGAAAACTGCTCCCTTGAAGTCATTCTGGGTTTTGTCATCCCATAAATCTCAGTATTCCTTGGAAAACCACAGATCCATCTCACCGATACCTGCTTTTTCAACTGCAGACCTTAGGACTTCCTATGCCTCACTCCACCCAAGTCTGACAAGCTTCATCACCCACCCTCATTTCCCCTGTCCTGCAAGGAGAGCCTCAGACTCTGCCTAGATGTTTGCCTGTGCAGATTTATGAACCTAGTACATCTTACTAATTTCTGGGACGGACATGAAACCTAAGGCTGTGCTAGAATATTCATTGCAGCTATTTTTCTTTCAGTTATCTGTGTTCCTGGTACCTTTTGGCTGCAGCGTAGCCACAATCGATGGCCCCGTGATGCCCTCATCACGTGTGCTCCACACAGCCCATCCAGTGCAGTGGGAGGCAGCACGTGGCAAAACTGCAGGCAGAGGGAGAGGGGGCAGGCACTGCTCCCCCTGATGCCAGTCACAAATGCCCATTTTCCCTTCTATGCTTCTAAGCATGTCTCAGCTCCATGAATAAGTAGCCATCAGGGAATGACATGCAGACAGGTAGTACCGAAAAATTTCTGTGTAGGAGCTGGCCCATTGATTTCTTGAGATGCTTTATGTGAAACTTCTAGAATTGTGTTTTACAAAAACACTTACAGATACTGTATTTGGTCTGTGTACCTCAGACATGCTGTGTACCTCAGACTTGCATCTTTACAGTTTTGTCAGTTAGCCTGCACATTTGTGATCAGTCATTGCAAATGTCATGGTAAGGCTCTGATTTTGAAGGGAAAAAACAAGTAAAAGAAGAAAAAAAACCCACCTTATTGTCTCAGAATAAGGAATAACCAACTTCAAGATAAAGAGCCATGGGTAAGTTCCCTCTAGATCAAAGATCCCCTAGAGCCCATGGCAGCAAGGATGATGAGAGAAGAGCTGAAGCTATTCTGCTCTCTGTGCTCCTTCCTGATGGCACAAGAGTGCTCCAGGCCAAGCCCACGACCAATTTTGCCATCCAGAGGCTCCAACCATAATTTCATCAGCCTTACTTGCAAGAACAGTGGGACACAAACAAATTCCTTGAAGAAGTTGCTCTCCTTTGATGGTTTAATGCTGCAATTTCAGCTTACAGTTTGTTCTGTTAGCACTTGAGAGAAGTCATTAATTTTTGTTCTTTTCCTCAATGAAACAGAACATTGATCATATTCCTTCACGTTTCTTGTTGAAATACTCATTTTGCAAGAAGTCTAGAAGCAGGACTAGGGCATTGCTTTGTAAAATGTTACATGGTTTGGGTTTGTTGCTTTTTTGAATAGGGAAGAGGCTGAGCCAAAGTAATGCAGTTTTTACTTTGAAGCACTAATGAGTGATGATTAAAGGATAAGTTTGATCTGTACAGCTCCTGGAACTGCAGCTGCTAGCGCCTGAGGATGGACTGCAAGCGAACCAAGAGGGATGAGCAGTCGCAATGCAGAGCCCAGCAAGCGCTGTTTGGAACAGGTAAGTGGTGACAAAAACGATGCTGGCTGCTGCTGCTGCATCCTCCTGTTCCTCAACATCCCTCCCTGGCTGTGGCAGTACTAGTTGTTGGTTTCTCTGGGTCTGGATTGAAGGCACTTGAGATGGGAGTTCATGTCCAGACTCAAGTGTTTATTGTTTCTTACCAGTAAAACTGTCTCACTACTGTGAGTTTGGCAGGTTTTCATTAGAAAGCACAAAATGGCTAACAATCTCTTCTTACAAGGACTTTTAAGGCTAAACTATCCAATTAAGAACTGACACCTAGATTATTTTCCCTTTTAACCCAATAACTGATCCCAAAGAGCCTGCAACACAGGCTTTTCTGCCCAATTAAAAAATGCCACCCAAACCCAGGAAGAAGAAGGAAGAAGCAGCATGAAGAAGAAACCCAGGATGACACCCTGTGCCTTCCATCTTGTTTCCATCCACAACATACTAGAAATCCAAAACCCTAAATTTCTCACCAAGTGATACACCTACACTACTCTCTATAATCTATTTCACACTTCTGTGGATTCTAGTCTATCTTGAAATCTAGGAAACTTTCTCCATGAATGAGGGTCAAAGTCAGTGCTCCCCTGGGGGCCAGGGCACCCCAGAGCAGATAGGGAAATACTCCTGGTGCCCTGGGTTTCGACACCTGGCAGCAGCCTATCATGCATCATGCAAACAAGGGAAGAAATGGTCTCAGCCCCAGAGCTATGGAGAGCACTTGGTTTATCACCCTTTGCCTCTCAACAAGACTGGTAGCAGGGAAGAGAGGATGCTCCCTGGGGATGGCCAGCACAGGCTGGGGATTTTCATTTCACGTCCTTGCACTGAAATTCAGGCTACACATGCAGGGGCCAGTTCCTTCTCAGTACAAAGCAAATGACTTCAGGAAATTGCATCAGGACTAGCATTTAAAATACAGAAAATATACAATAATATATTTGAATAGTACGCACTTTGACCAAAATGACATTTAGGAAAGGAAAAAGAAAAAAAAAAAAAGAGGTAAGTGACCATCTGCTCCCAAGCTTGTTTCTGCTGCGTAAAGAATGTCAAGGGTCTTTTTTTACTTTTCCGGAAGCAAACAAATGGTTTATTCAGCAGGGATCATGGCTGTAGCCCAAGACAATCAGCCAAGTGTGGGTTCAGAGAAAAAAATGACTTTTCAGCTCTAACCCCAGACCCTCCTTTCCATTTTTTTTCCCAGCTCATTAAGTTTGCATTAACAAAACATGACCATTCAAAGGCAGGAAGGCTATTCAAAGCATTTGTATTCTTAAATGCCTCCAACAGTGAAAGACAAACACTTTACTTGTATTATCAGATGATTAAGTTTGCTTTTCCCTATATATAAATTATATTACTTATACAAACACACACAGAGGACATGGATCACTCACATCAGGGCTACAAGTTCAAAGCCTTAAGGTCCGAGCTGAGCACAGCACTTAAAGATAGTCAGCTTTAAAGCATGTGGTTACAGGGGTTTGTGGGATCAGAGTACACTGTTTTTATTAAAATTATCTTTGTCCAGCTGGAGGCATCTGTGATGTGGACAGAGAGGAGGGAGAGAAGATTGTCTGTGCTGCTGTGCACCCCATCTAACCTAACCCAAAAGCAGAACCAAGGTGTTTTGCAGACATGCTCCAGCCTCCCTGGTAACTCAATAAACCCCACTGCACCCCCTCCTTTCTCCTCAGCAGTCTGGCTGCAGCAGGAAAGGGGAGCTGGCAGATACAGGTTTCTTGTAGCACTTAATAGGGCATGCTCATGTTTCAAAGGCGAGGAACCTGCAGGCACTATCAGGCACATAAAGGTGGGGGCCAAGTACCTCCAGAGCCACTCCTCTGCTGTTGCCCATCTATCCCTTGCCTGTCCCCTACCCAGTGCAGCTCCAGCACTGGGGAACACACCAAAGGTGCTCATGCCTTCGACTGTTTCCAGGTCCTTTGCAAACACAGCCCCAGAAGGTGTCATCGGTGCTCACCCGCTGAAGCAGACCAGCTACCTGAGGATCCCAAGTCTGCAGCAAAGAAATATGCTGGGCTGCACTGTGGTGCCCTGGTGTGCCCTGTATCAGGTGACTTGGTATAATTATAGTAATATAAATAATAAATAGGAGTCCCTCCTATGGCTGCAGTGTCAGGATTAGAGCATGTTCCCTTTCTCCTGTGGAAAACACTAGCTCCTAATACACAGAGGATGTACAGACTTTAGGAGAGTGATACATCAGAAGCAGTTCAGTCATTGCCACTAGCAAAAATCTGCTTTGCTTCAGAAAGAATCTGTTTTGCAGATGCAAAACAAATAATGGCATGGCTACTGCAGGCTCCTCCCTGAAATCCCAACTGTGTTTCACTTTCCTTCAAATTGTCTTCACTAATTTACCTTGGTGCTGAACAGGAGCATTAGTGTAAGAAAATTCAGCTTCAGGTGGAAAATATTTGAGAAAGCTGGGACCAAAGGGAAGTGGGAAGTTAGCATGAGGAGGTGAGAGCAGAACTTCAGCCTTGGGTTTCCAGTAGGTCTGAGGTCACTTTATCCAGAGAGCAGCACCTCATGTAGGCTTGCCAGGTTTTTGCAGGTCTTTGAGAAGTAACAGTGGGACTCAGTTTATAATGATTTTTAGGGGGATGGGGGGGGGGGGGGGGGGGGGGGGTTTGTTTGATTGGTCTTTTGTTAAAATTGTGTTTCAAAATAGCTGCAAGCTAAATTTTGAAATAAGGATGTGTTTCTATTTTTTTCCCTACAACATTTTCCCCTCCCCTCAACTAAGGGGAGTACCTCGGTTCAGACATCATCACAGTATAGCAGGAAGACTGGGCTGCAAATATGCCAGTTTAAATTAACAGCACATTCAGCAGAATGAAGTGCTGTCATATTGTTGGTTATATTATAGCTACTTGATGGAGCCCAGCCAAGATTGTATTCATGTAACTCTGGAAAGCCTACACAGGAGGAGAATCCCTGTCTAGGGGAGACTGGGAGATGTTGAAACATGTCAAAAAGCCTTGTAAAACTGCTGCTGTGGCCTTCCTGGGATGACTGTCAGAGCTACCAGGAACAGACCAATGGTGTCTCATGTCCCAACATTTGATGGGTCATCCACTGCTCACTTTGCCCCAAGGCAGTACTTCTTGAATTTTGATACAGTATTTTTCACTCCATGTCTCAGTCTGTATTAAATTTTGGTAAGTATTTATTTTGACAAATTTTCTAACTGCCAAATAGAATTTATTCATTGACAAGAAACTTTGAACTGTAATGGCAAATGCTTATTGCAGTGTTTATGATAACCTTTTATGCTAAAAATAACTTTTGTAAACAAGCTTTGATTAATTCTCACTGTCAGGATGTGCACTGTTCCCAAGTTTAAGAACACTTTTTCCGTAGATGCTTGCTCATTTCCTTCAGTCCAACGTCTTGGAACGAGTCTGAAGGCTCAAAAATCAGGCTTCTCCTTAAAAGAAATAACTGTGCAGGTATAAACAACCTCCTAGCAAACAGCCTATAATTCCTCTCAACACCTTTGATCTGACTCAAAGGGGTCTTTCTGGTCAGTTCAGAGGTAGACAATGATAAAATGTGTTTCTACTGGAGGTCACATCATCACCTGCACAGAATTTTCCTGGCTTTGTCTCCTCCTGGTTCCTCTAAGTATCAATAAGTTGCTTACATATGGTGCATAACTGATACCAGGCTGCAGCTGCCACTCCAGAGGAGGGTTGCAAAACCTGCCTGATGTCAGCAGGCAAAAGTTAGGGCAGATCTAACAGCAGCTTCATCCTGCATCAGAGAGAGCAGCTTTGAGACTGACTTGTCTCTTCCTGGTTTCTTGTTTTCCATCAAAGGAAAGACACTTCCCCCCCCTTTTTTTTCTGTCTTGACAGGGCAGTACATCCTGTTCAAGGGGATATTTTCAATGTGTTCAATAAAAGCTTTCAATTTAGATACATCAAGAAAAAGCTACTCTTAAACTTGAGGCTTCCTGAAGGGCTCTTATCTCCAAGTGCACAAGCAATCTTGAATAAAGAAAACACTTATGCTAGTGTTGTTTTGATTGCAGAGTTTGTATCTAGCCAGATCATTCAGATGCTGCTCCCAGGAACTTGCTTGGAGTCCTGCAGCCATTGGTGTTGAATGTTGGGAATACAGCACCCCATCAGACCAGGCTTTGAGTCCCATGGGACCTTTGGGTGCACCTTCCCTGAAAGGGGACATCACTTCAAGCAGCTGAAGCACTCAGCATCCAACTCACTCTCATTCCTAGCAGCATGGTTGGCATAAAACTATTTTCCAATGTAATAAAAGCAATCAAGTAGACATGCTATTTTTAAAGCACTGTTTTATGCCACAATGGTCTGACATTAGATGCAGCTTGTCCAGACATTCAAAAACAATGCCCACATCAGTTCTCCCTACAGTCTGTCCTCTCCCTTAAAAGCCTAGAGAAAAGCTATTTTTTCCCCTTCTGCTCCCTGCTGGCTTTCCGGCTCTGTTGTCTCCCTCCCTTGAAACCTTCACACTGGCTTCCTTGTGGCCTCCCTTCTCCCAAACAACTTCCTGTCTGTATCCCTGTTCCCTCCCCATTTCTGCTGCTGTCTGCCTGGACAAGAACAACTCCCAGCCAGTTTCCTTTGCTGGATTTCTGCACAGAAAAGACACCCGGGTGACCACACAATTGGGATGGGATTAAGGCAAGCCAATAAAATTGTGTTTGCCTGATTAGCCTGATTAAAAAGTCTGTCGTCCTGGCACAGAGAAACTCACTGTACTAAAGAGTTTGGTTCCTGTAACACCTTTAGCATCAGCATGGTTCAAATAAACACTTAAAATTATTGGCAGTGTGCATACAGCCTTCCTAAAATGGACTCTCCTCCTCATATTCAGACACGAAGAGATTATCTGAGGCAACCTTAGCAACTATCACAATGTTAGCTGTTAACCAAGGCAGCCATTCTTTAGCAAAAGCCATTTTTTCTCTTTTGCCATCTATTAGCTCCCCAAAAAGCATTAGCCTTACTTACTAGCTATACTAGAAAATAATATGGGAAAAATACTGCTAACAGTTTTTCTGACCACACTGAAGGACACAAGATCCCAAATCCAAAAGCTCCACTACTGATAAGCATCAGAATGCCTATTTTCAGCAGCAACTTTATGGGATCAAAACCTTTACTTGCAATGAACAAAGATCAGTTCTAAATTTATCCCAAACATTTGAATCTGGCAATGGTAAAAATGTATTATGCCAGCAGAATTAGGAGACATCTTGAAAAATATTTAAGATGATAATAATTAAATATTTCTACTAAGCATTCCAATTATACCATGTACTGTTCTGTGCACAACATGGAAACAGTATTATAAAGCTATTGTTTCAGTTTGCTTCCTGTGATACTAATCTCAATCAGGCCGTCAGACGAACAGCCTGCATTTCTAAATGTTAAAGGCTTCCTCTCCAACATTCCCACACAGAATTGCCTACTGTGAAAATCAAAGGGAAACGTGTTACTAAGTAAAGCAGCAACTTTTATAAAGCCAAACCTGGTATTTTTTACCCTTTTGAACTCTGAGATATACAACCAGCTATTTCCTATTATGATAGGAGACAAGGGCCCTGCTACGCCTGCAGGAGACATGCACTCTGCAATCCAGAAGTCGGGATTTTTCGAGGCACGTAGCGGGAGAGCTCTCAATGAGGGCTCAGATTCAGGGACTCTGCCATTCACCTGCTGAAAGAATGTGGGCATAGATTTCCCTAGGTCTTGGCTTCCCAACAGATAAATGATCATTAGGCAGACACAGCTAATAAAACAGCCTGAGTTACACAAGTGAAAAGCCCTATTCCGACTCGGGGAACAATAGGAAAGGGCATGAGACGCTCAGTGCCAGCAGAGTGAGACTGGCAAGTTGCCTATGGCCATCTCCAAAATCCCACCTGGAGCATCAGCTTGCAGAAGGATCAGGATACAGTCCTGGGAAAGGCCCTGTTCTCTCTGCTTTGGGCAAAACTGCCTTAAAACAGAGAGATACGTTTGAGAATCGTGCCCACAAACAGTAACACAAAATGAAATATGGTGTGCTAGTAGGTCTTGATAGATTAAATTAGAAACAAGAAAAATGGTAATCAAACAGTAGTTTTATCTCTATCCCATTTTGAAGTTTTTTTTCACGTTGCAGCAAATGTTATTTCAATGTGCAAATGACAGAACAAATACACTCACTTAACTCCAGTTTACTGTAGGTGTCCAGCCCAAATAAGCCAAACCATTTCAATACAGACAACACAAAGCAAAGAGGGGGTTGCAGGCTGGGGTTGGCATTTGCTTCTATGCACTTCCACCTCCCCATTTCCCAGTTCATCCATCAAGAGATGACACAGTGTTCCCCATGCTCCCTGTCGGTCAAATCAAACTTCTTAAATGCAACAGTATGTTTATGGTCAAATTCCAAATTCAACACACCTAAAACCTTTGCTGTAGCTTTGCTTGGGGCTCAGAAAGGGTCCAAAGCAGAAGCAAGAACAGAACAAGCACAAACATCACCCAAGGCCGCTTTCCATCTTGCTTCACACACATCAAAACAGGACAGGCAGGCATCTGTGAGCCTCCACATCAAAACCCTACCACTCTGAACTGAACTGGATGGCCTTCTAGTGAAAACCAATGTCCTTATAAAGACTGACATTATTCAGAGGTCTACAAAGATAGGAAATTTAATTTATATGTTAGCTATACTCAGGATAGGAGATGAGCAGCAGAAAAGGTTTTCTGACTTGAGTTCCTTAATTATAATGTATTTTCATTATCAGAAAAGAATATCCAAAATTTCCAGAAAATCCATCCTTTTAAAGTCCCTTAAGTTCAACTCCTCAGAATAAAAGCATCTAAGATTTTGAAACCCTTATCTACACCTCTGGTCCCTAAAGATGCAGCCACGGACAAATCTGCATTTGACTATCAACATAAATTTTAATGAGAGGATTTACTCCAAGTTAATATTTGGAGTGAGGAAGTGAGTCCATCAGATTTAAAGCTAAGCAAATAATCAATATAGAGAAAGTATGAAATATTAAAGCACAGCCTGTCACTACTGGTGGTGGTACTTCAAGAAAATGTAAATTTTATACATGAATCACATTATTTTTCAAACATTGTCACAGAAATATGTCTCAGAATTATAATATCTTTGTGTGTGTGTATGAATACTATACATGTATACTGAATTGTCATCACTATCAAATAATGAGTCTAAGCCTTAACAATAGAAGCATCAAAATAAATGTATTAGTCAGTAGATTTTTTTTCTTACTGAGAAATGCAAATTAATTTGAAAAGTTCACTTTAATCTTAGCAGTTTAGCGAATGTATTCTTCTGATGATGACTGCATCTGATTATTTCATGTCAGTTTTTACAGGCAGGCACATTACTTATATTATCGGTTACTGCCTCTCAGTTTACTTTTCCTATGGTGTGTCAGTCCTCAGTTCCTGCCATATAAATATTTGAAAAGCTGAGGCTGTGTTTTTATGAGAAAATTACTAACAAATTGGCTTTGTTTAAGAACATTTACCTATTTACGCAACTTCAAGTATTAGTTACACGACAAAATCAGAGACGATTTCCAAACACTGTTCAGCACATAAACTTTTCTTTTCACAGGAGCACATGATAAAACCACATTCTGTAAGCTAAGATAAAAAATACCTACATTTTATAGAGTAGGCTTCAGCAAAAGCCAAAAGTGCTAAAGAAATTACAGAGCATAAAGAAGCAGAATTGAATTTGCCATATCTTTCAGACTAACCAACAACAAACCAACAGCGAATTCGACCACAAAATGGGATGCTTCCTAATAACATTTATTAAAGTAATTGCTGTTGTATGACTCAACTTTTCTGAGTAGAGGAAGTGCAATCGTGACCTTATTGGGAGTCTTGCCATTAATGAAGGAAAAGACAAAATTCTGGGGTTACCATTCACAAACAATGCAGGCATTGTTTTCTTAACGTATTCTGAACACTCATAGGTCACCGTGTGAAAGTTCTGGAAACATCAGTTGTTTGCATTGATCTTACAGGCTACCCAAGCCACATATTTCCATCAAAGTGTGTATTCAAGTATAGGGGGCAAAATAAGAATATTCCTAATTTTATCAGTTTTCACAGGCTATAAAAATCACGCTTGTTCACGTTTCCTACTAGTCCAACGTGAGCAAAACTGCACAGAATCCACTCACATCAAGTTGTTTTAGCTATCTTAGTACAGCTTGTTTTAAGCAACCTACCTACTACTCTTTGCCAGTGGATAGCACAATTACTCCTTTCAAACAAAGTATTGGACCTTCAGAGCATCCCAGCTGCTGTTTGAATGTGCAGGCACAAACATGCTTGCCACGCCAAACTGAAAATTATTTGTTTCAGCATGGAAGCTTAAGGCATATGTTTGAATTCTGATTAAACTCTTAAAAGCTCAAAATCTCGTGACTGAGATTAATAAACCACATTGAAGAGTTCTCAGAGGTTTTATTTAGAGAGGCAAAAAACCTGCACTAACTGTAATTTTGGTAACCCTGTAGTCAGAGAAGAGCATGCATAATCTTACCAAGCTGCCATCAGCCAGCCCGGACACCTAAGCTCTTTTAGCCAGATCTTACCTGAAGACAAAAGCTTATGAGTCCGTAGGAAACTGATTGCCAGGCGCATTATGGATGCCTTGTCCAGGTGGGAACTGATGTTGTGGGGCAGGGGCAGCTCATGTGCCAGCTCATAGAAAACCTCGGTCTCTTTGCTTCTTCTGCATCTTGCTGCATCTCTCGATTTCTCCTTCCTCCGTTCGGAACTGCTCCTGATAGGTAAAGAAGAGAAAGAAAAAATATTTATTGAAATGCAGTTCACAACTTGTGAGGCATTACAAGAGTGTATCTTCTCAGCAATGAATCCATTCTGTCAAGTGTTTGAAATCAATTGGCCAAGCTTTAATACTCATTTGTGCCCTTTGAATGGGAATTAGGAGAGGACTGCCACAGCTGGAAAGGGCTCAGACTGTACATGAGTCAGCCTTTGAATGCCCTGAATCCCCACACAGTACAACAGAATTGAGATCTGCCTTAGGCAAGAGATTACAAATGAAATAGCAAATTATTACTTCTGGATTCAGGAAACATTAAAAATAATTTTTTTGTTTGTTCAATATAAATTTACTTACTCTGGGGTGGCAATCCATTTTTAAAGCTAGAATAATTACAGTGAATATGGCTGTGACATAGATACAACAATGTTGTGGAGTTTTTCAATGGGTGCACTCCACATTAAAATAAAAATAGTAGTAGAGTATCAAATTGTGTTGGTCTATAGAACTGTCTCAGGTCTTAATCCAAAACTTGTCCACAAAGCCATCTTGCTTTGACCATGAAGGGCACAAAATGGAAAATACAGTTGCTTGCAAGATAGAACAGCTTCTCCAAAGAAGGGCTAATTAAATCACCATTTCTCCACTGTTTGTGAAAATAGATTCCTTCTTGAGTAAGAGAACATAACCAATAGAGCTCCATGTAAAACAGAGGGGCAGGAAATAACAAAGGGGAAGACATTTTATGAAGCAAGTATGCACATTTATCCCACCAAGGGACATAAAGCTAAATTTAACATGTGAGAAGGGCAAGGAATAAATTTATAATGGTTCTGGGACAGGGCATTTTAGGAGCAAGCTCTAATGACTCTAAGGTTCTTTAATGAAGTACAATTTCATTAAATTTCAGAACATGAAGCATCTGAATCCATTTAAAACCATGAGCTATTTCAACCCCACGTAGCTCTGCTGATACTAAAAGTTCCTACACTTGCATGAATTGAGGTTTTGCAGTTGAGGATCACAGTCACACCAACACAAAATACATTTCCTTTCAAGCTGATTCTTGCAACAGTCCACCAGTGCCACTTGACTGAGCACAGAACAGGGTGGCAGGTAGAACAGTTCCACTGGTTTTGCTGTTTTGGCTGCACGTTTATTTCTAGAATCACCAGCAGCACCTCACTCCACTAGCGAGGCTCTCAAAAACAAAGCAGCTTATAACTTGTTTTTTCCAACATCAATATAAAATAATGAGCCAGTAAACTAAAAATGGACCAACCAAAAAACCCCACCCTATCAAAACCAGGAGTTTAAATAAATATATTCTGTTGCATGAAGATTATGAGGAAAACAAGTATTAATCGCAGTACTTAAGTCTAGAAACTGTTTCAATCATGATTGGTCTCACGCTAAACTGCCTAAAATAGAAAAGAAGTATTAATCCATAGCAGAGTATTCTAAAGAAGATTACTGCTTCTTGAAGACCTAGACAATCTGCAAAAACTTCTAGCACTGAAACCACAGGAGGCTTCATAAATTAGTAAGAAGGAAAACCAGCCAGGACGTGCATTAGATGCCAAGAGCAAAGTCACAATAAGGTGTTAGCTGGGGCTCCACAAGGCTGGACACTCAACATCATCATTCAAAGCAGGAGGGAGCTCCCAACACATCAGCGAAGCCCCTGTGCTGCAAAACACACGAAGCTGGGCACACATGTGGGATCAGACAGGTGCTCACTAGCGGGTGTGCCCACAGGGCAAGGGGGCTCAAATTCTTACAGGATCTTCTCAAGATCCTTGATCAGCCCCCAGCAAACCTCTTTCACAATTATTTGCCCAAGGTGACATTCTGTAGCATGGTCTCTGTTACAGGAGGCGTGCGCTGGTGGAGACCTCCACACATCTCAGTACATAATGGCAGGATCCAACTTCAATAATTACTTCAAGGGTATTGCTGAAGCAAACACCAACCCATCTAAGTTTGAATCTAAAGGAAATTCACAGGGTGACATTAACTTAATACTTTTCTCCTTGCCAAGTAAGAGTCATGCTCCATCCATGTGAAAAAAAAGTCCCTTACAACTATCTGAGAAGATACAACAAAAAATGCCTCATGTTCTCCTGGGGCAGGTGCTGGCTACAGGAGAATCAGGTATAATACACATACTGATGGCACTTTCAGAAACACCTCTTGCTTGTTAAAGAAAAATGTGCCTGGTCTGTGCCCATACAGACACTAGACTGGGAATAAATCTCAGTTTCTAATTATACCAAGAAAATAAGAGAGTAGAAGCAAAACAAAACCAAACAGAACAAAAACTCTGTAGCAGTATTTGTGAGCATTTCCAATTGCCGCTGGAAAAATATAACTTGAACCATAAATGTTTGAGCTCTGTTCTAAATCTAGAGGCCACAATTTTCACATTACAACCAACTTGGGCAAAACAAGATCCAGTCCCTCCTCATTTAATGATGAAACTTTGGGAAACAAGGCCAAAGTCAGGTCACAATTTATACAGTAAAAACAGGTTGTATAAGACAGGGTCTCTCATGATACCACTGCAGCCACAAAGAAAAATATTTAGTTTTCTAACCTCTGTAAATATAATTTTGAAGTGTGGCTAATGAGACAAGCTGGTTTCAATAACCATGGGTGGCTCACAGTTTCTAATAATTAACACTATAAGCAGAGAAAGATTTTCTCTCTCTCTGTTACAGATGCTTTCCCTCAACACTGCTTCTGACTGTCCTGCTAAGGTCCTCTGTAGAGAGACATCTCCGTTCTTTACACACCACACAAGAGCTTTCTCACATCAGAAAACAGGGAGAGGAATCAGCCTGCCTGGTGGTTTTCAAAAGACTTCTCTGCTCATCCATGATAATTTTCAATAACAAACAACTTGCCTATTAAGCATTTTCCCCTTGTGGCTTCCTGCACCTCAATTTTCCTCCCCATCTCCCCTCACACAGCACACCCTTGAGTTGTAGTGCTATTGTAGCCAGGGCAGCAGAAGCCCACCAAGACCCAAAACGCCCTCATGCCGCTTCCCCACTCAAGACCTTCATCTAAACTTGCTTGCTGTGCCTCCCAGGGATGTCCACGTCCAAGATGGTCATTCTGCGCTTACTTGTCCTAGTTGCAAAAGACTCCCAAAATTGCAGTTGAGTTACAGAATTCTGCAAAAAGCAGTATTTTCATTATTCTTGTTTGCAGACTGCAGGCCATTAATAATTCTCTCTGCAGTTAACCCCACATGATTAGCATTTCAGCCTGGGTGAGGCTGGTCCCCCCATAGCTGGAGAGCGGATAAGTGACTGCAACCTGCACGACTGAAGGCCAGGAGGAAAGAAAGGCTGATGCTGAATCCCCTTCACACATCACCCGGGCAATAGAGAAAAGGCCTGGGCTCTAGCTAATTTATGAATCATTCCCTCCTAGCACAAAAACCACCCACTTGTGTGGCAGAAAAAGAGCACACGTGTGTGTCACCGCTTGGAGAAAGCAACGCAAGCAGAAACCTCGCTCGCTCTGACAGAATTCTAGAAGTGCAGAGGGACGAGCGGAGAAAAGCACCACCAATCAAGCCACCCTACGCTGGTCCAAAGCCCCAGGGTATTCCAAGGTAAGCCTCCAGGGAGCTCCTGGACACCTGCTCCTTCAGGAGCCCCAGAATCAGGCAGGATAAGATTCCACTGAGCTGCACACGCACCCTCACACTGCAATCACAGCATAACTGGTCCTAATAAACCAAGAAAGGAACAGAGAAGCTCAAATTTCTTTTGGAAATGGGGAAGTCAAGCTGAGGAATGGGTCTGGTGACTCCATTCAGGTCTTGGCTACATAAATGGTGGTCAGGAGACTTGAGAAGGAACAGGGAGGTGTCGCTTCCCAGCAAGGACTCCCAGGGCTGCTGGATGATATGCCAGTGCTGCACTGCTTATGGGCGTGCAAGCCATTGGGAAAGGAAGAGTTCCGGAGGCACAGGCAGTTCTGTGACACAGAACACAAGTACAGCACTGTATCCTCAGAACAGCTGTTTACATGATTTCCCACTCCTTCCTGGTGGGTTTAGTTTGCACTCTGAAAATAGAATTTATGGGCCAATGCACGTGAGAAAAAATGACAAACAACTGGCAACTGTTTGTGCTCCCAAGGTGAAGCTTCCAAATTTTCATAAGCAGTTCTCCATGCTTCTTCCTAGAATCCAAACACCAAACTAGTCCCAAGGGTACACCCATGCCCAGGAACAGACCTCTTGATGCCACTGAGTGAAAACGCCCCAGGTGATGTAGAAATGCCTTGCATGGATCCCAGGAGCCAGATTCCTATCTCTTTTGCTCATTGCAGGCCCTTACAACACAACTTCACTGAAATCAGCAGGAATGCCTGCAGACAAAGGTCTTGCACACCCGGGGTGAAGATCATAATCTGACTTTCTGAAGCCTCTCTTACTGCAGGATTGCAAACTTCAGGGACAGCAACTTATTGGCAAAACCTGAAGACCCACATAACCCATCTGCTTTAAACAATCTTGCAAAACTACCATGTCAGCTTAGGAGTTGCCTTCCCAGTGCCCACTGCTGTGACAGCTCCAGGCTCCAGCAACCAGGAAAACTGCTGAGGGAGCCTGCCTCATCCAGAGGCTGCACTGCTGCCACTGTCCTGCTGCAGCATATCCTTAGAAGGTACCTGTGACCCAGAGACAGGAAGGATCAGCCCCACAAACAATGAGGCACACACATCATACCCCGCCTGGGAGCTTCGGCACACGGCGTCACTCGCTGATCCAAAGTTTGGTTAAGTGCCTACACAGTCCTCATCTCAGCAGCCAGGGACTGAGCTGAGGTTTCAGTCCTCTTTCCACTGCCTGGGACTGTATTCGCTCTCTGCAGTTTAAATCCCAGCAGTACTTCATCTCCACCAGTAATCCCTGCCCACCACCTCCACCCTTACATCTGCCTGGTCCTTCCCGCAGGCTGTGCCAACCCCCTCAGAGCCCTCGGTACCCACGCAGCTGATGAGGGTGCCAGGCAGTCAGCGTCAGGGGTCCTCCCTTCTGTCAAGGACATTGGTGGCCTTCTCTAAGCTGATGGAGGGACTTCCCAGGACTGCAGTCTTCGGCTCGGGTTTCGCTGCTCTTCACGAGTCCATGTGGGTTGATACTCAGGTTGTACACACACACACACACACACACACACACACACACACACTTGTTTAAGATTCAGCAGTGCAGCAACTGCACTGAAATACACTCCCACTGTGCAGGCTCCAGATCACAGAAGCTTTCAGAGGAACTGAAATGCACACCTTGCAGAAAAATATCTCCTAAGTAAGCCGGTAGCCTTCACTCGTACCTACATTCTGTGTGACACATCCGGACAGCACTTTGAATTACGCAGTTCAGACAGACCCGCTTGAGTTTACTTCATGATTTTGGTGACCCTTGGACTTTGCTTCAAACTGCCATGTATGCAAGCTAGTAAAACAACAAGCATATTACTTTATATCCAATGGCTGGTTATTAAATGGTTCTAGCTTCAGCACTTTAAAGGTCAAGAATCCACAGTTAATTAAGTTGTCACATGTAATTTCTCTAGCAAATGTTCATTTTGAATGGTTTAGAGTTAAAGCATCAAATGCTAACTTGCAGAACAAGAAAATACATTCTGTGCATGCAAAGATAAGAAAATACTTTACAGTACAGATAAAGGAAATATCAGATGCTTAGCATAAAAAATTTCAAACTAAAACCTGTAAAAACTCAATACAAGTATTTTAGCAGGCAGTACTACCTTAGATAACAAAAAAGATTTATTTCAAACCAGCAAATACATTTTTTGCTGAGTTTATATTTTGCATTACTTTCTGCTTGGCAAATCCCTAGTTGATTTGAACCAGAATAATAAAAAAGGAGTTTAGCTGACTGTGAGGCACTCCACAGCTACCTCAGAACCACACCACTTGACTGCCCCAGAGATGTGCTTGCAGACACCAAGCAGCCAGCAGTCATGCTTACTTAGCCTTAAAATTCCTTTAAAAAGTATTTGTAACCATTCTACCTGACAAGCAGTTTTTTCTGGATGGCATGCTGTGCTTTTGAAAGGTCCCTCAGTTAAAGTAATAAAAGTGACCCACAGTAAATAAAAAGTGCTAGAAGCAGCAATTTACTCACTCCTCAGAAACTCAGGCCAAACTACGAAAACTGTGAAGGAAACTCATACACAGTGCCATGTAGATCCCTCATTATACCTCTTTCCAGTGAAAATAACTTTCTAAAGCCTGACAAGACACCAGATCCCCAGATTCAGCACACCAGCAAGAGCAAAAGGAAGGGAAAGGACACAGAGTTATTTTCAGGTAGATGAAAAAAAACCTAAAACCAGTTTGAAATATGTGGAGTGCTCATGGAGGGCAAGTGCTAAAGCAGTGTTGCTGCCCACTGGGATACAGTACCCAGTACAGACACAAAATAAACTCAAAGGACGCCAAAAGGGGAATTTGTTAATAAAGGAAATGAAAGTTCGAAGGTAACAATAAAGGCAACTAACAGAAAGGGCTATTACAAAAAAAAGGAAATGAAGTATCTTCCACCCTTCCTTTAAAGCTGCCCTAACTTACAGTAACTCACCACGAACTCCTTGGCTTGTTTGAGGAATTTCTTGTGTTTCTGTACATACTCATTAAATAACAAATCCCTGCTAGTTCAGCAAAGCTTGGCACCCACTGCCATAGCAATAGACGTAATTCCTTCAGCAGAGCTTAAAACCAAAGGTGAGATGATAGGAAAATGAGACATCTGAGTGTCTCAGGCACAGAGGAGGGAAGACTCTGCATTAGCAGTGAGGAACTCATTTCCATTCTCATTAGAATGTTTGGCACAACAGTAGAGGATTTGGCTACTACAATTACAGTATCAAGAGATGAGACCTAAATGATTACCAAAGGTTTGGTGCCTTCAAACATATTTATGATTCACTAAGTCCTTATCACTCCAAGACCCTCACAGCTGACAGTAACACAGCCAAGAATAGATTTTCTTTACAGGGGATAAATTTATATGTACCTCAAAAGCACACATAAGACTATAACTTCTCTAGTGTCTGAAGCTCTGATTGTACCTTTAGTAATAAAAATTAAAATGTATTGGGTTTGTGTTTTATTTATTTTCATTAACATTCTCAGCACTGATTTGTGGAAAAAAAAAAGAAAAAAGAAAAAGAATGTGGTACTAAGAGCAAAAGCATTATACCTATACAGTTTTAAAATGTTTATAGCACTGGCATCTTTTTTATACCACTAACTGCATTTAATGTAGCCACTGAAAGAAAAACATTTTACAAGTGCAATTTAAGGTATCACTGTAAATAGTAAAGTTATCAAAGCAACTATTAGCACTTTGGAAGTTCAATGTTGCAAACCTTGTTGCTGCAACCTCCCTGAGGCTGCAGGAGCACTGACATTTTTAAAAGTATTTAGGTTCAAATATGTCAACAGAGTATGATAAATTTAATCATAGTAAGCAAAACAATGTCTAAGGATTTATGTTCTTCCTTTTTTTCTCTGGTTTTATGAGTACCTTGACCAGAAAGATAAGTATTAGGATTTCAGTAGCCATTAATCTCTTCCTGGATTATTTTACGATGCTGAGAGTGCCAGCCTGTCCCGCAGCTGCCACGCCAGCACCAGCCTGGTACCTCAGAGGATGTGCCAAATGCTTTGTGTTCAGGGCAAGGCACAGCCCCATGGAACCACCTGAGGCCCACAGCGAGCAGAGAAGATGCCAGGCTGCTGATCAGCTATTGGAGCAGATAGTGGCACTGCCTTTTTGCCTATATTAGATGACTCTGCTCTGGCTTAGCTTTCAGGAAGTGCAGTATCCTGCTCCAAGTCACTGCATGCTCAGAAAGCACCAATGCTGCTCAAAGAAGGTCAAAACAGCTCTGGGTCACCTTTGTAAAGCTGCTGCAGCCCACATTTTAAACAGACCAGTGAAACACACCCTCCATCTTCTCAAAAATATTAGAGACATTTGGAGAGAAACAAATCTCAGTGGGCCAGCCATTCATGTCCGCTCAAGTCTTCTCTCCCCAGACTGGTTTTGCACTGCTCTGCTCCATCAAGATCGTTCCTTCCCTGTGGCAATCAACTCTTGACACCAGCCAAGACAAGGCAAGCTTCAGAGATGACCTGCAGACTGAAGAAGGCCCAGCTCCAACCACTCTAAACAACACAACAGAAATATGACTGTTTCAACATTGGCCAAAACTGAACTTCCTTTTAAGTCAGCCAAATTTTTTTGTGGGTGAGAAATGAATCACTCTGCTTTTCTCTCCTGGAATGGCACTGCAGTGGTGGGGATAAGGTTGGTTATGACAATGCACAAGCCCAGATGGCTATCAATGATTTGTGTTTGAGAGATTACAGATCCTTATCTTGGGGCATTACTTGCAGTAATCAGTCAATTTTGACAGCTAATCTAGAGGTCCATACACATTGTTGCTCAAAGGCTCAGCAGGTATTGCTAAGATCTGTTTTCAGATAACCCAACTATTTACCTACTCTAAAAAACACATATGAAAGGATGTGCTTTATCTCTTCACCAGCAGGTTAAAGCTAAAGGTGAAGAAGTGCCATTTGCAGGCTGGGGGTGGGGGGGAGGGAGGTGGGCCCCACAGTTAAATTCAAAACCAGCCTCGTTTTTCAATGGGGCACTGACCACATCCCCAGCCCATACCAAACCACAACGGGAATTATTTAACAAGATGGCACAACTGCAGGTAAACAGGGACAACTTTTCCATTAAGCTTGATTTCAAGCCTAAGGGACAAACATTGCCGTGGCATGACTTTGCTATCAGTGGTATGCGTACCTACGCTTCAGCCCCAAACCCACTCAACTGTAAACAGTTCAGAGAAGCACACAGAGCATTGTTGACAAATCCCAAGTTTTATGATCTAACTCTGTGTTGTCCCTTGGGCAATACTCACCAACATTTGTGGGGGCAAACCCTGGGGCTTCAGCAGGCTTGGACCACTATCTCATGACATTTTAGCTTGTTGTGCTGCACATTTGCTGACAGGTTCACACAAGGGGCCTTTGTGGGTAGGAACAATGAGAGAGGCCTGCACAGCACAGGAAAATGGGTGGTGACCACCAAAGGCTGAAAAAAAGCCTCTTTCAAAGGAAGGTCTTTGAAAACATTCATTACACCCCACCCAGCTATTTTCACTACAATATTTCAGTACATAAAAACAACACAGGGAAAATAAACAGCCGACCCTTCAATATGTTGTAGGTTCTCCAACCCCTGCCAAGAAATCAGCAAGCCTAAAGATGTAGAAATATTCACTAAAAAGAGCCGTGAGAGGCCATCCACCAAAACCTCTCCACATCACCTTTCTTCTCTTATGCACCTCCAGGCTCTCTATGTAAGCTGACTCAAATAGACATCCTAATTTTTACACTAAAATTGAAATTTAAAAGTGTATTGGCTAGTAAATACATGATAACAAGCATTTATAGGGATTGAAAAGTAACTATATTGACACAATTGAAAAAATTGCTTAACAGTCCACTATAATGCATTTCAGCTGTAGGAAACTGTATTTCCTACCAATTTCACCTAGAACTAATAAAATATTTCAGGTAAAACAGCAGCCAGAGAGAAAGAAGCAATAAATAATCCATAATTAAATGGATCTCTGAAACCAGCAGACAGCTGTAAACTGGAAGCCAGTCTCACAGAGGCTTGTCTCCATCACAGTCAGTGAGGTCTCCAACAGAGCAACAATTGAGCAGGTGAAGCCCCAGCCTTGGGAGCACAGAAACAGCTCCTTCTCCTGAGGCTTTGGGCTGCTCTCTGATGATGCTCACTACAGCACCCTTACTCATAAGTTCTGTATAGGAAGGCACTGGAGCATCCACAACAGAAATTCCCCCACTTTATGTCACCTTGTTTCAAGCATGAGGTCTCTGTGATGGATGCCCTGAAGACTGCAGCAGGGGCACACGCCAACTCCCAGTGAAAATGTTTTGTCTCCTTTAGAGAACATTCAAAACACTCACTAAAATTATTTTGCAGCATTGTCTGTTAATAAGTCGTGCTCTGTCCTCCTGAAGTGTCAAATCTTTTAATACTAAAGTTAAGAAAACAGATCTTGCAATACATTCTGGATTAAATAATGCCATCCAAATCCATGCTTTTGGGTTTTAACCATCTTAATGTGCACTTGGTAATGATGGAAGTTAATGACTTCTCCTTCTCTATCTCTTGGCAATTTGTAGCCATCCATGGTAAGATGATGGATATCCAGAAAGACAGATTAAACAGCCATTTCTTTGGCAAGCAGGGAATAATAATTCCTGAAAGTAACAATACAGATGCTCTAAATTTTGATCATTCCTTGTAACACAGCTTCCTCCACTTCCTGCAACAATGATCAAGTGCAGATTTTGAGGGCCAGGCTACATTTTTTGCCCTCTGGGGTGTGGGTTTTGTCTGTACAAACATCCTGGGACACAGCTCATTCTCAGCCCCTGCTTTCTCTTCGGAGGGCTGTTATTTTATACAGTAGCTCTTTCATTGTCTCCCTCCTCCTAACTGGAGCAGTGTTAACTTTGCGTGCTGTGATTTTGAGTTCTCATTAGTATTCAAAAGTCTGCCACTGGCTTAAGTCAATAAAAATCGAAATTTAGTAGCTTCAGCTGGGGTAAATTTTGTTCTTTGCTTACTACGAGGTAAAATGATTGATACCCCAGGGTAAGATCACATCAGCTACCTGGCCAGAAAAGCAGCAGTCACTTCAGCCAAGTTAGGCAATTCCTCTAAATTTACAGCTAAAATCAGAGCCTGGAGTGATGTAACCTGAGGGCAATCAGTAACCCCAAAATACACATCTTCAGCTCCTGGCAAAGTCCTGAGGAGTCTTTTCACTGCGACCTGCCCCTCCACACCCATGCTTGTGGCAGAAGCCAGAGGGACATCGAAACTCCAGTACTTGAGGAGGAAACAGTTGTGGCCCCTCAACACTCAACTGCAGTATTTAAAATATTTTAAAAATTAAGGCTTGGTTCTGTCGGGAATTGGCCGCTAGCTCCTCTGACACATCACCCTGAATTACTCACTAAACACTAACTTTCAAAGGGAACTGGTATAAAGGCAGTCTGTATTGTAACACAAGGTAAATAACTGGATGCAGTCTTTCTCTTCTGGTGTTTCTTGCTTTATTGCTTCCCTGCTCCTACTGACAACTAACTCCTAAACCTCTATGTAGCTACAATTAAAAAAATGATTACTCTGGGAAAAGGAAAAAAAAATATGAACACGAGAAGCAGCAAAAGTAGGAAAAAATTATGTATATATACAAAAGTAAATTCACATGGCCACATTTTTTTCTATTTTCTGGGTCTTAGTTCAGAACTGTTTTGCCGTTACTCCTGTCGGAGCTTTTGCACTCCTTAAGTTTAAGCAAACAAGGCACATATGGGTATACTGGGCCTGATTCTCATCTGCATCATGGCCCCATCACCCCAAGAGGGCAGGAGGCAGGAGTCAGCTGTAAGAAATTGTTTATGAAAACCACAGGTAGGAAGAACTCAATTCTTCCAGAAAAGAAACAAGACTTTTTTGTTTCATATGATGCCATCCACAATTGTCAGTTTAACAACGCATCAGAACTAGGCAGGTCCTGGAGATCGATCAGAACTGTGCATCTGTCAGGGTGTGGTACCTCAATATTCACTGTTATGATTCTAACTATACAGCAACCAAATTTCTGATGAGAATGTCCAAGATGCACATGCTGAAATGCCTGCAACTGGATCAGTACGCACAGAAGTGGCCACAGGAGTTACACAAAACAGATGGCATCTCCCAAGTCAGGAGTGAGGGTGCTCTCAACCCAGTAACTACCAACACTGTTTTGTAAACATACTTTGTGCCTCCTTACAGTGGTTCTTGTAAAATAAAATTTTTATTCTTCTCATCCTTTCCCTAAATTATGTAACTTAATCAACTGAACTGCATAATTTCCCAAAACCTAACTGCTTTCTCAGAAAATGGAAAAAAAGAAGGAAAAAAATTAAGAAAAAAAGAAAGGAAGCTGCACTCACTGCCAAAAATCATGGTTTTGTTGTTAGAAAACACAACTGGGATGGTATAGAGGCCAAAGCTGAGGTAGGCTGAGAAACAACTGTACCACCAGGAGCAGCAGTGCAGGGGAGGGCTGAGGCAGGCGCAGAGAGAGCACCACGTAGGCATGTTGATAGAAGCTGAATCCAAAAGGGAACCTCGCTTCTTGTGTTCTTTTGAACTGTGTGTGTCTGCCAGTGCAGTTAGCTACCTTTGTACAGAACATGCTGCTGTGGCCAAGGATAGTTATAAAAATATATTTACCCCTTCACAGATAGGGGGAAAAAATGGTCCTTTAGTACAGAATACAGAACATAAATAAATATTTAATTCTTTTACTGGAACAACTTTATGCTACTGTGAAATACATTTAAGACTGAGGCATATGGAAAGCAAGTCATAATTAAAGAGCAAGGCATAGTAACATCTTATGGAGACAATCTAAGTTGTACAAATATGACTTGATTTAACGTAGTTTTTAGTCAATGGTACATTTATAAAGCAACAAGCTTTGGAGAAATACACTTCATGAACATACTACTGATTTTATTACACATTTAAAAAATTTTAAAAGCCATTTTATTCATGACTGTATATAAAAATTATCTATATAAACTTTTCTCCCTTGTTCTTATTATCATTTCCTCATAGAGATAATGGACTTCAATTTCTGTTGATTTTCAAGAAAACTTGAAAACACTGGGAAAAATCTTCAAGGACTGTAAGACAACAGCCATTACCAGAACAAACCCATGGGGAAGAATATTTTAACCACAGTTTCTCCACTTAAGAGGAAACCAATCTCTCAGATCACTAAGAATCAAACAGGTGATTTTCATGACTGATACTAAATAAAGCTTCGTTATCTACCAATAAATGTTTACCACAGCTGAGAACAGGTTGTTTAGCTTTAACCAACAAAGCCTGGCAAAACCTTTCTAAAAACACAGTGAACAAAACCAATCCACCATGTAAGACGTGGATGTAAGAAGAAAGAGGCTCTCCTCTATTTGCTATATTTTCAAAACTCCAACTCATAGTGAGGTAGAGTGAAGGTCTGTGCCTCTGCAGACACAGGGATTTTGTTCATTGTGGTTACAGCAGCAGGTTTTATTAAAAACCTGAATGAAGATTTGTTTCCCTGAAGCTCTAGCTTGCTAACAGCTCTGGGAGAAGGATGAATGACAGCGTCAAACCTCATCAGCCCAGAAATGAAGAGTGCCAACAACTTGTCTAACCTGTAGATCAGGGGCTGCACGATTCACTTGAATTAATACAATTTGAAGCTGAGCATTTCTTTAAAACAACAGTCTGACCAACTTGATGGAGAACCAAAGCCAACCCACTGCAGCATTTAGAAACTTGCTCTACTGGTCAGTCACCTTGACTGTCAAAATATTTGTATAGATTTTCTTTTTCCTCCATTATAATTTATTTCTTACTGCCTATTTTTAAAGGCCTTAAGTTATTTTGGGCCCACTGGTGTAACCCAATACCACTTCACTTTCAGTCTCTGTTCATATTGGGAAAAACCTCCTAACCAACAGGTCTTGCATCACTCCTATGTTCTGTGCAGAAACTAGGTGCAAATTCAAACCCAGCGTTCAACATGAGAAAATATCGGGCCAAGCAGGAAAGAGCAAAGAATTACAGATTCGATTTTGGCCAGAGGGGAGAGAAGAGACAGAGAAACAAGCGAGATAAGCTGTGGGGTTTCGGGAGAAAAATAGCCACACACACGCAAACGCTCCCCACCCCAGTTCCCAGAAAATGCAGTGTTTCCCTCTGGTAAGGCTGTTTCCCCTTCTGCCTTCCACAGGCAGCAGCTCTGCACAGCAAGCCACTCCTCAGGCGCTTCCAGAGTCACTGTTGTCACTCGTACTCGCTGTCACACACCGCCTGCGCTCGCTGGGCCAGGCACAAACATTTCTACAGACAGATTACTCTGGACAGTAAAACCCAAAGAGTGGTTACAGGCAGCAGCTGCAAAGCCTGTTTCTATGACCTCTCCCTCCCTAGTGTTTACATGGGAAGGATGGAATGCCATAGAGCATACCCTTTGAGGTACAGTTGACTAAAACAGCTTTGCAAAGCTAATCTCAAAACATGTCTTACCCACATTTTTGGGAGCTGCATTTATTTAAATTATCATCTTGAAGTATTAAACTCCTCACTTCCTCATTTTGGCATTAAAAACAAAACAGCAACAAAAACACTGTGAAAAACATACTTGACATGAGATGTCCCATTCTGACCCATCTGACTCAGAGCAGGGATCCAACACTGACACTCCTCCCCATGCACAAACAGGGGACCCGAGGAGAGGAGTGACAGCAAAAAACACCTGAAACTCCATCCAAACAATGGTACTTGTGGTACAAAGGAAGAGGACACAGGGGGGACACAATAGAGTTCAGGATACTAGCCCATGATACTACAAAAGCAAGGTCTCCTCTTCCAACGTTTCTCGGAGGCGTCACATCACACCTGTTCTGGGATCAATTCTTGCCTCATCACACTAACTTCAATGGAGTTATCCTGACTTGCACCAATGGCAGATTGGAACACAACTCTTCAAAGTAAGTCTTATGTTTTCTTGTGTTGTTTAATGCCAATAAACAGGAAATACTTTTCTCTCAGACTCTCCTGGGACATATCACACTCCTTACACCAGATCAGCTATTAAGAGGCAGTGACTGTTCAGCATGGGAAGGAACATCTAGATATCCACAACTGTCTCTGTTACTTGGCTACCAAGAAAGAGGGATAAAGATTTAAGAGAAAGTAGGTAGAAACAACAGTTTTGGAAAAAGTTTAAACAAAACAAGGGCTCTGCAAGGAAAAAAAGTAACTTTTCCTATAAATCTATTATAGAAAACAACGGGAGTTTCACATAATTCCAGAGGCCATGGGAGAATGAATCTGTAACTGGTCTGTGATACAGCATTTCCAATGCCTCAATACAAATCTATTTCAGTAGAGAAAAAGAAATAAAATATTGAGAAGCATTTGGAAAGAAAAGCATATAAAAAAGCAAGAAAGACCACAAACAGAGGTTCATTAAATTATGTTCTCTTCCACACAGAAGCCTGAAACATGGAGAGAACTGGAAACCAGATTTTTATCAAACCATCTCTGGAGGAAGTAGATAACACAATTCAGAAAATGGGATAAAGATTTGGGAGTGCCGTCAGCAGATTTAGGGAGAGGAAAGGGAAAGCACACAACCAAAAAAAAAAAAAATCCCATGAGTGCAGAAAGACTTCAAGAATATGGAAAGCATTTCCAAGTGCACATCTAGAATTAGATAAAGAGAGGAGTTAAGAACTTTTCACCCTAAGTGTCTTGCTTCTCAGAGGGGAAAAGGGGCAGGTGTGCCTGAAATACAGGAACATCTGGACTTTGTCAAGTCCTAGTTATGCAAGCACTGATCATCTTAATTAACCAGGCTTTGAGAACTGTCAGGAGGACAAAGATTCTGTTTAACTCCATGAAGAACACTTCTTAAGAACAAAAGGGCTCAGCCTGCACAGTAGCTTCATCAAGAAAGATACACTTCTTTTTCCCACAGGGATCCAGTAAAGAAGAGGAAAAGATACTGGATAAAAACTTTAAAGGGAAGATAAAAATGTACCTTCTATTAAGCAGTACCTTCATACAAATATACATGACTGCAACTGTGCAGATACAACTCAGCCCTCAAAAAAACACCAAACCAACCCGACAACCCAAAAAACTAAAACAAACCTTATGTCAGGATCTATTTTCTGTATGCTCAAGTATTTTTTTCCCATGTTTCTGCTCACAAGCTTGCTGTATCCTCACCCATGGCAAGTTGCCATGGCTTCCTGCTCAGTGAGCCCCATGCTAGCCCTTGTTCTTGCAAGGCCACTGCCAGCCCTCCTCAGAAAGGTAAGTGCTCCCCTAGTGAGAACACCTGTCCTGTGAAGCAGAGTCCATTTCATTTATTGAAAAGCCTTTTCCTATTTGGCCTGAGTAAACTTCTTTTCATGGCTGTCTGCCCAAGTATCTCTGATCTTACATGCTTTATCCCTGGCCCAACTGCTCACCTAAACTATCTAAATGGGCTCATTTTCTAGTGCGCTTCTGGCACTCACATCACAGTCCAGAAGGAGTTGAGCCCTTGCGTCCTCCTCCTCCCTGAAGGAGAATTGGAAGTTCTAACTAGAGCTTAGTCTAAGACTAGCTGTCCTGAGGATTTAATTCTGCATCTCCATCTGTATTTTACACTGAGTTTTCACCAGAGGTGTTGTTTTTCTATTTCCTTTCATGCTACTGTTTCAGTAGTTTTGGGAGCTACCTCTCTATTTCACTCTGTCATCAGGGAACTGGGGACCATTTTCTGCAGTGAAACTGCTTTGTTCAACATCCAATCATACCTACAAGATCACAAATAAGTAAGTAAATATGACAAACAGCAGAGTTTCCCCTGTATCTACATTGGCATTCACACTCCCTCAGTTTTGCTACTCCATTTTGTTCTCTCTCAGGTGTAAGCACAGTGCCAACACATGACACTGCTTTGTTATCCAGCCATGGTAATACAGCTTTGATGTTACTCAAAGTTTAACTTCACTCAAGTTGTGTTTAACATGCCATGTACAGAATCACCTTGTGCATCACATCCTGCCTGTTGCTCTACACTGCAAACAGACCTCTGCCACCATACCTTCAGGTTATTGCCCTAAATTTGCATTTATATCAGTCAACTAGAACTTAGGGTTTCTTACAGTATGGCATTGTTATTACTCCATTGTATCGCTATCTAAATATTATGCCTTTGAAGACAACTTTCATGTATTTGACCAGTATTGACAAAAAAGAATTCAGTAACTTGCTCTGCCACAAACACATTTTTAATACCCTACCCTTTTTTCTAAACACTTTGAAGCTGCAGTGGGAATAAAGGATTACCCAGAGAATGGGCATAATACAGAAGCAATGCTCAAAGTATTATAACATTATAGATTTCTAAAAACAGCCTCAGCCTCAATAAATGCTAAGGCACTACAGTACAATACAGACCCACATTGCTTACAAGATTAACACAAAGGTTTTTGTCAGATAAAAGTACTTTAGAAAGTTCATACGTGTGATATTTTCTCTTAGATTACATATGAAAATATCAAGACATTAATATATAATAAAATATTAAAACAATAGTACCTTTGCACATTGTATTAGCCTGGGCCTGCAAGGAATTATCCAACCAAGACCAGCAAGACTATGTGCTCTAGCTAATAATCTGCACAGCTACACACAGGAAAAGACTTTCCCCACCTTTTCAGGTGCCATTGTCTTAGTTTTTAGGGTAAGGAGAGGGAGTTAATATACTTTACAGATTGTGTGGACCAACAAGACCTAGCCTTCCCAAGGATTACAGTCCTTGCAGTCACACAGTGAAACAGAAATTGGCAGCAATAGCTGGAGAAGGAGCTGGAGAAAGGGCAGGTATTTTGAAGGATGGTCAGGAGCAAGTAATTTAGGCATGTGAGAGGGTAACTGTCCTTGACATTTGCAAACTGGCAAGCACTGTACAGCAGTGTCCAGGCTGCAACTATAAAATACTTTAAGTACTGCAGCTGAAGTTTAGCAGTGGTTCCCTATTCGGTCACTCAGAATTCAATGTCTTTAAATAAATACTTTTACAAACTACAAATGTACCAGTGAGCATGTCCAGCTTTTGCAAGACACTAAATATCCTTCACATACCCTGTGGCTAATGTTTTACCCTGGACACTGGCTACCCATTGCCAATGTAATAAGAAGTCCAAGCATTTAAAAAAATGATGAGAAGTCTGGTTTACAAGAAAATGGTAAAATTTAAATGTTTGTAGATGTGTGTGCACATTCATGTATGTACATATCAGAATTACCATGCACACACAAACTCAGAAGGGGGCTCAGAAGTATTTGCCTTCCCATTCCTGAATTTTTGTGAGTAACTGGGACATAACTCAAATGTCTCCATCTTAAAATAATAAATTAAGAAAAAAAAGAAAAAGAAAAAGACACAGGCATACAGAGAGACAGAAAGGAAAGTATGTGTCTCACACATGAACATCAAGAATGAAGCCCTTCACAGTACCTGCTTTGTGTAACTCATGGTAGGAGCTACCAGTGCTGCAGTGACAGAAATAATTTCTCAGTTTTCGTCATTAGCAGACACATTCCTCAAGGTGGGATGGATAAAATTATACTGACAATTGCACTTCAAACTGGGCACAAACTTCGACTTGGCAATACTGTAGTACAGAAAAAGAAGAGGGAAAAGTAGGAGCTATCCCTCAGAAACCAATGCCAGGATTCAGTATACCCATAATTTTATTGCCTGAAGCCTCTACTGAAAAGGCCTTTCCTTGCTCGGGAAGGGGGAGAAGACAATAAAAACCAGAGGACAGAAGTAGGTTACAAGTAAACATTATCCAGTTAAACTGCTAATGGCAAGCTCTGTTGTTATATTTTTATCAATGCTTTTCTGCAAATTACTTTTATCAGTGATAATTTAGCTTTTATTTCATTATCTGGCACAGCAGACAAAAGGAAAACAGATTTGTTTTACAACAGCTCCAGCCCTTGCTCTGTCCATTAACACTGACAGACAAAGGTAAATTAAAGCTCTTAGACCACATTTTCAGCATATGTAGCATGGAGGTCTCTGTTACTAACCAATATGTGCTTCTAAAGGAGTACAGATTTCATGCTAATGCTTTTATTCTCTCCACAGTTAATGCAAGTTTCTGTATTTTTTCATATTTCATATTTTTTCTTCATTCAGTTCTATGTGCTCCCAAAAACATCTCAGGACAATCAGGGAGATTCAATATTTTAAACAAGGAAAATACTACATTTCAGTCAACTGAAGAGTGCAATAGCACTTCCCCTCCTTCCAGTTTTCTTAAGACCACAAAACCACAGAGAAGTTGTGCTTGATTAAAATAATAAATAAGCACAAAGAAGACTTGGAGGACTTTATTTTTTCCAATGCTCCTCTTCATCCCTTTTTTACCAATGTTTTCAGCTATTTTACTTACTTCAGTAGAGGTAAACAGATTGCTTTATAACTTTCATCTAAAATAATAAACTTATTTATAGAAGCTAATGTAGCGAGCCAGTGGTTCTGGGCAAACAGCAGGCTCCCCATTTAAATGATAGTTTAATGGCTTTGATTGCAAAGAATTTTGCAAGAAAAACAACAAAATATTATTGACTGCTCTAAAAGTGCAAGTAATTAGTCATTAGTAATAACCATTCTAACAAAATAATACAGTCACTTCTGTTCTTTTATGAAGTAGCCTTTCACTTGGACTTAACAAAAAGCCATATTAGAAAACCAGAATTTCAAAGTCTGAACTGACACCCAGATATTCTGACTTCGTCTGAAGACTACTTGTGTTACCATTAAACATGTATATATTTTCTTTAATTTTAGATATTTGGCATAGTTCTAATTTGTGATATACAACCCACATAAAAGGGCTCTTTCTCAAAGGCAATAAATAATGCCATTACCAGTTGTTCAGTCTGAAATTGCTGCCATAACCCAAGCATAAACATTTATTAACATATGATACAAAATTAAAAGCTGGTAATAAAGCATTTCAAAGAAAGAATATTCTACTTTGTAGAAGCAAAAGGAATGAGTTCTGCTACCATAATTTCTCTATTGACTATTCAGATTTGTGACATATTACCCCAATACTGTCAAATGTCTTTATATTTTCTAATAAATCCCTAATTTTTCTCAAAATAAGATTTTTTTAAATCTCAGATAAACTTAATTTAGTTTTTCTATCTCTTCAGCAAACATTACATGTCCAATTACAAATGCTACTGCTGGGGCAGATCGCATTGATGAAAATAGATTAATATTGAAGCACATGGAAATTTGGAAGAGCAAGAAAATACTTCTTGGACTACCACCAAGGCAATTTTAAAGCACAAACATGAATATAATTTAATCATTTCCTTACAAGCAGCCTTCTCTACAGGGCTCCCAAAGAAATGACAAAAATGAAGTGTCAGAGTATATATTTTAAGAGGACCTTTACTGAGTTGAGGGAGGAGGAAGAACATGCTAGTTGAGTATTTTTAACCAGCCTTCCAGAGATGAGTCTAAATCAAGCTCTTACGAATCTTCCCTGTCATAACCCACTACAGAGGTCAAAGGTTGAAGCTTTCCCAGAGGTTCACTGTGCACAACAAACACTAAAAGTTCCTTAAATTTAGTTTATATATAACAGCAAAAGTGCTGTGGCCAGTGACATCCCATACAGTCCCATTAGTACTGAACAGGGCATACACAGGGCAGGCAAAGCACAAAATGGCCACATTTTCAGCTAGTTCTAGTACTCATGTCTGCACCAGTTACTGCTCTTACACTCTTTAAAACATGCTGTGAAAGGACAACAAAACCAATCCCTTACTGCAGACATTGGACATATTTTGCTATAAATACTGTATTTTTCCCCTAATGTATTAGGATTATTTGTGAACTATTGTGAACTATTATCAAGCTTTACAAAAGGACTTGGGGGGTGCTCACTTTTTTTTGTTTGTTTTGAGCAGAGACCCAGTGAACAATTTGGAGTAATTTGAGATTGTGAGCTCTGCAAGCTGGACTGGAGCAGCGAGTTCAATACCCTGCAGCTAACCTGGGGGATGTCTGGCGGGAGCTTGGCCACTCGGCCACAGCTGAAGCCCTTGGCTCTCGTGCTAGGCATCTGACCTGTACACTATTTCATGTCTATAATTTATCTTCAAACAACATCAGGAAAATCAGTAGGAGAGGGAAGGCTGCTGGATGTGTGTGCTGAGCTGTCTAGGAACCTGCTGCCATTCCAACTGCGCTTAGGACTCACGCTTCTAATACTTCCTCCAATCAACCAATAAAATAAAATGAAAATTAAAAAAACCCAAACAAAAACCCAACAAAACACTTTTCTTTGAACTGTTTGAAACACTTTAAAAAAGTAAAAGAGTCTATAATATGGGGGTGGTTCAGAAGAAGCTATCAGCATGATCAGAAAGGCAAAGACAGACTACTGAGTTTCACAAGACATTGTCATCATCAGCAAGCTCAACATAAGGAGATTTTTTTTCTGCCCCGAGCTGTTCATACAGCACTGGGGAAGAACAAAGGGACATTAATGATGCTGTTGCACGTACTGCACAGCCTGACCAGCATCAGAGAAGTGCTGAAGAGCCTGAGGCCGCCACTCTCTTGCTCCACCAGATGCCCTGTCTACAGCCACCCACCACCCGCCACATCTGCTGCAGGTTCTGCAGAAGCCAGCGTCAAACACTCGGGGAAAGTTGAGTTTTCACAACGTGACACAAATGACAATTTAGCTTCAATTGGTTTGTGAGTACAACTGCTACCCATAAACCTATCTTTTTCACACTCAGGTGATCTTTGACATTACCATGCCCTACAAATATCTGCACCTTGTTTGGCACATGACATTTCAAAAACAAGAACAGCTTTGTAATTATGTTTTGCTTTGTACACAAGTAGTGGTAACCATGAAATGTATTTAAGGCGATTTGCTGTATATGCAATTCTATCAAGCACATAAACATCCCTCCCCTAAACAGAGCCTATTTGCCTTCATTAACCGTCCTGTTGTCCCCCCCAGCTTTTTTGAGGGCACATAACCATCTCCTTTCTTTGTCACTCCCTGCCTACACCAGCACCCTCCTGTCTGTCAGTGCCTCACTCCTTCTCCTTTGAGATCTCTAAAGCCTCCACCACAGACTTTGTACCTTTTAAATAGTAATAGATGCATGGAAGAGTTTCAACATCTGCATATGCTAAGTGCCTTCAGTTCCTCAATAAAGTCACCCTACAGGAAACAAATGCAAATTACTGCCTTCTGGACATAAGGCACGGTCCTGGGGACCTTGTTATTAAATCATTAACCTTCGCCTTTCATTTTCCCTATGTTTTCAGTATTCAAATGTTGCTTGAAATAGACAACCTTAGTACTTCCCCATGCTGCAATTTGTTACCAAGTGCTTCACTCCAATGATTGAACAGTGACAAACAAATGAGAGTACCAGCTCTCAAGCAACAAGAAAGCAGTTCAATAATTATTGCAAAAGTTAACAATGGTGTCCCCATAAAACCTTGCAAAAATCTGTTTATCATTCCTATGCAATCCCTGAACCAAGATTTTCAAAGAGCCCTAAATACCATTTTCTCTGCCTTCAAGGCTATAGCTCTGCGCCCTACTGATGCTCCAGTTTATCAGATGATGATGCTAACCATGGTTGGTATCTTATCTCTGTAATCCCCCAGAGTCAGGCCAAGGCTAGTGTTGTACTACGGGCATGTAAAAATGTGTTTTGCTGTGGAAACAACCACATGTAATTTGGTGAAAAGCCTGAATAATTGGTATGCAATAATTATGGTTTCTAGTACCAAATGTTTGTTTTCCTGGAAAAAAAAAGGCAAACCAAAATTTTGTAAGAGCCCTTATCTATTAAACATCAGACTAAAAGTTGGTTGATACACATATTAACATATTAGATCTACAACCACGAGATGTCTGGTCAAAAAGCATGTATGGCTACTGAAATCAGTGGGAGGGAGTTTTGTTGTTGATTTGGATAGAATGACAGTAAATCTGATTTTCCCCTTCGTCAACCCTTTCTGTCCTCTTGGTGTACCCTTTCCTACAGAGGAATGCACAGCAATATCCCCGGGAGGCAGGGTGAAAGGCTGATGTAGCCTAGCATCTTCCTATCAGCCCACTTCAAGGAGGACACAGAAAGCAGAGATGCTTCCCCAAAACGTTCTCCCAGCCTCCGTGCCTCTCAGCCTTCCCCTGAGCACAGACCCCAGGAAAGTCTCTTGGGTCAAACCCAGCGGTGGCTCCGGGTGCTTTGGATGACTGAAGCCCAGCACACACCCAAGCCCCAGCAGAACCCTTTGAAACTCCTGCTGCAGTAAGCCAGCACGACACTCAAGAGACAGGAACTGCTCATCAGCCTTCACAGCTCCTGGTGCTGTCCTGCTAGCCCTCCCTTTGGGCAGGCAGCCTGGAGCAGTCTCCTCAGAAGAAAGCCATGCTGCTGAACAGAGTTCCCTCCCCAGCGCATCGGTGCTGCCACCTCCACCCAAAAACACAACCTCACCAAGCTTACAGGGGCTCTAGTAACAGCAAAAGGAAAGTGTCTCTTGTCCTCTCTTAAAGCTCTCTTTGCATTAAGCTCTTCTTTCAAAAATTTTCCCATACTTACTTGCTAAAGCAAACAAAAAAAAAAAAAAAAATCTGTTTTTTTTTTTTTTCCTATTTGGAGAAACTGAAGTGTGAACACTGTGTAAGATGTTATAGTTCTTTCTGGGACTTCGGTGTTAACATTTTGAAAAGGTAATAATTTTTATTGCACAGCACCACATCCCCAATGCTTTGAAAAACTCAAAAAAACACAACAGTTAACATTTTGCTAGTCACTTCTGCTTGTTCTGACAGATCTGTCAACCAGGAACCTTTTCAGATCTCTATATTTTGTGAGTATGGCTAAGATGATACCATAGCATATGCTAGATTTTAATGCTAATTTTACTGTTCTTTCATTTCACTTTTTCAAACCACATTCATTTAAGCTTTTTAAGCATACTTAAACATACAAATGTACTAATTTTTGTCATTAGACCTATCCTCTAAGAGGCTAAGTATACTGAATTACTACATCAGGCAGTAGGAGAAGCTCTTCCAAAACTCCTGAGGTCCTCAGTACTTAATGAGACTGGATTTTATAGCATGCATTAAAATTGTTGTTACACACCTACAGCATTCCCTCATGTGCACAGGTCCCTAATGACAGCATACAAGTCACACTGCATGAGACATGGTGTGTCCTGCTGTAGTGTCACAAGGTTGACTTTCGCCGCTGACAGACTACAACCTCTGGGCAAATGCCATTAAAAAACCTCTAAATTATAAGAATAAGCTGAAATAAATATTGGCACCTCTCTCTCTGCAGCAGTACCTGTGTGAGAAGTCTCTCGTTCCCCCTGCACACTGCCTGTGAGAGATTCACAGGCGTTGTCACTTTGCCAGCTGCAGCATACAGCTCACGAGAAGCACTCTAACGCTCTTTGGCACTGTGAGCATAGCTGCATTTCTGCTGCTCCCCGTTTGCCTTTACACAGACTCTTCCCTAGATGAGAAGTTTATTCCTGTTCCTGTAAAAGTCCAGCCTGAGAAACACCAAGCAAGCTCTCCAGCTTCAGGAAGGAGCAGGCGAGCAGCTCCCTTCTGCTTTATCTGTGAGCACAGGCATTTGGAAGCGTGTATCTGCCCTAACACATCCTCCAAAGGAGAGCAGTATCTCCGTGTGCCAAAAGCCGAGTGACGGAGGCTGCTGTTCCCCCAGAGATACCTATCGCTCCTCTCCTGCGGCACAGGGGCCATTGGTGTCCTTAACACAAGGCTGCATGAAGCTCCAGGTGTGGCCGTGTCCCCAGTGACGCGAGGGACACAGGGTGTTCCCGGCTCTGAGAGCAGATTAGCGCGTACAGCTACATGCGTGTTTACTCCACTGAGACCCACATTTAGACATGTACACAAGTGAACAATCCCGAGCTGTTTACTGGGACAAAACTCCCACTGACTGCAGCGGGTGTCTGTCTGTCTGCACAGCTGCGGATTGAACCCTCAAACCTTCTGCAGTGCCCATGTGCACATCTCTAACTCACCAAAGAAAAAGGAAAAGCGAACATGCCCATGTGACCGTGGATCTCTCCAACACTTGGCTACATTTGGATTCAGAGAGCACGTGTACCTTTTTAACACTGCCAAAAGAAGGACTAAGGCTCAGCCCATGTTCTTTGAACAAGAGTTTCTAAATTTTGTTATTCTATAGGCAGAGTAGATTTCTAGCTCTGACTTTATAAGGAAAAACAATTTTTTTGAAACCACTTAAAGTGATGTACACAGGAGGAACATAGACTTATTAAAAGACATGGACTGTCAGGTCCTAAACTTTCTCTCCAACTGCTTCCATTTGGAGAGAAAATCCATCTTTATTGACAGTGAAATGTGTTCTCCAGCTGGCTGAACAGTGCTCAGTCCAACACCTTTTGCAATTTTTATGTGCCTTCCCTAATCTTAGGGCCAACTCCATCATCAGTCTACTTCTACCATACAATTCATATTTGAATGGCATATCCAGGACTCCAAACTTCATCACTGTGGAGCAAGCTTGTTGCTTTTCTCCATCATTGGTCAAAACATGTTGAGGTTAACCTGGTTTATTTGGCAACCATGCTGCTAGAGCTGTTTGGTCAAGCCATACTAGGATTTCTGGCTTTGCATCCATCTCTCAAAAATGCAGTATACATTATACTGCAGTATACGCCCCCAAGAAGTGCTCATATTCCCAATACTATAAAAAGGTTTCCTAGATGTCAGTAGTAGCACCACTCTATTACTCTGACAATTCTCCATGTATGGCATTAGCTGGACTGTAGCCATTAAAATGTTGATCCTAAGAATACAAGGTAACACACCAGACTACAGCCTACAGCCTTGAAGTGACCACAAAAGCTGTCTCATAACACACATTAAGCAGTAAAAGTTCATTTTCCATAATAAATTAATCAGATTAAAAGACAGTGTTGCAAGAAGTCATGCGTAGGCAGCATGACATTTTCTATGAAAACTGGATAACTTGGATTCATGGAAAAGATGATAGTATGAAACAATTTAAACACAATCTCACATAACTGTGATGAATAAGTCAATTTGAATGCTTTCCCTTAAAATGATTCTTCTGTTTCTTCAAAGCAGATAGTATTTAACTGGAAGATGATACATGACCTGGGAACTAAAACAGAAAAAATCAGTACAGTCTGAGTAAGTTTACAAACATACTAAAGTGACTATTTTGTCATCTCTACTCTTCAGCTTTCCAAAGCCATGCCAGGAACAGATCTGCCAAAGAATATGAGTAACAGTTTGAAAACTGTGTTTAAACTGTGTAGAAAGTGTCAAGTTAGACAAACATCTTTCTGAAAATGAGTTACTGACAAAGCTCTGTAAGTACACAAAGTGTTCTACATATAGCTACATGTGCAAATACAAATATTTGTGAAAATAATCAGCATAAACGCAGTGACATGGCAAAAGCTGCTATGAAATACACTTTCAAAGCACATACAAATAACCTAGGCTAGTAAATGGTAAACATTATTAAATACACTTGCTTCAACAGTAATGCAAAACTAATGCATACTCTAACTACAGACAACTGCAGAAATAACTTGTGTGGAAGCATTAAAAACCATCAGCATGAAAATACTGTTTTCTGAAACTCCTTCCTGAAATTCCTATCATTGTCTTTAACACTCTGGATACCCGGAGCATGTTTTCAAGGCAAATGAAAGGACTTTTAATTGAGGGACCATTAGCAATACCAACAATTTCGGAGTGCTCTGAAGATGCGCTTTCATTGCGTGCTGCCTCCCCCACCCTCAATAAACGCCTGTGCTTGTTACAGAAATCAGAGCCACACGTATTTCAGAGGTGCAGTCCATCTGAAGTCGTGCCTCACACTTATCTCGTCACGAGGCTGCAGCAGCCAACTCGATTGCCTTCAGCCATGTCAGCGCTGACACACGCCCCTGCTGCCGGTGGTTTCCCCGTGGAAGGGCGCTTCCATTGGCGTCACCGCCGGGACGCCTCCTGCCGCTGACATGGCTCGGCCGCACGTTTGCAGGACTGGCCTTTTAAAAAGTCAACCGAATAAACTGGGCAGTGACCAGAATGAGCCGCAGTTATACAAGAAGCAAGGAAATATTATGCAAGACCACAGGAAGTCAGAGGAGACAGCATTCTGGGCAGGCCTGGCAAGGAGTCTGTGTGAACTTCAGCTAACAAGCAAAGCTCGGTCATTGGCGCCAAATTCAGCAGAGAACATTCCCAGTGCTGCAAAGGATAACACTCCCCATGCTTTTGCCAGTGGGCTGCATTCCAGGACGCC
Source organism: Fringilla coelebs (assembly GCF_963513975.1). NCBI lineage: Eukaryota > Metazoa > Chordata > Aves > Passeriformes > Fringillidae > Fringilla > Fringilla coelebs. Next base: position 87,711,746 of record NC_140030.1, read on the forward strand.
ATGTACCTGATGAAATGCAGATAAAAACCGGGTCTTACTTTTCGCCAAGTTTTCACTTATTTTTAAAATTTGAGGCATATTTTGGTCCAACACCTGTTAGAAGTGGCAAATGGTTTATTTTCATGGCTTTGCTAATAGATCACTTGCTCTTGCGCTCCCTGTAATTTCAACTACAATAAGTGACCTACAAAGAAAACGTTTGGCAGAAGCCTCATTTTTTCCACACATCTTGCCCATCTCTACCTCAAGGCTCTCTGCTAATAGGATATATGAGGATTATGGATTCCTTTTCCCTTGGCATTTTGGAATGACCTGTGAAAATACTTGGTGCAAAAAGATGACACCCACCTTGCACATAACTATACTACTTTAATCTGCTTCAATGTCAAAAGTAATTGTTTTGGGAGTGGGGTTTGGTTGTTTTTTTTCATTTTTGAAAGCTACCTCACACAGGTTCTAATTGGAGACAACATCCATTAAAATGTAGCAAACTTGATTTCCCAAATGACTGAAAAAATTGGCCTTAATTTGGCAAACATTAATCATCTAGCAATACATGAGTTCAGAGAGGTTTTTTGCTTTGTTCCAGGATTCACCTTTAAAACATCAGTGATAAAGTGTTTGAGGTGGAAATCCAGTTTTAGGTTCACACACACATAGTGCCAAAAAAGAAGCACAGCATGCAGAGTCTTACACAACATGAAACAATTACCAATTGTGATGAGAGTAGACAAAGCGTTCTCAAGAGAATCTATTTTATGTTTGTAATCACCCTCAAAAAACACACAATAGCACTCTCCTTCCAGCAAATACATAATACAAACAAAAACCAAACAGTAGTACTGCCTTGACTGGGGGAAGTGATTCTGAGACGTATAAGAGATCTTCAGTAGATACCAATTGCCAAAGCCAATGAACCAATTTTAAAAGTTTTCATCATTACCTTTGCTTATGGGAACAACAAAAATACGCAACTCTTAACAGGAGATTCCTGCCTTCAATGCGGTTTGCGCTTGAAAAGGTTCCCATAACCTACTGCTCTTGCAAAAATAATTAAACAAGCACTGCAACAACACAGGAAAGTGAAAATGTGAGTGGTGACAATGCCTTCATTGTTACTGCCAGTATAACAATGCCCAAAATTAATCACAACCCCGACAATCAACACCAACGCATACACAGTTGGGCCTCTCCAACCCAAACAGATCTTTCTACAGCCGGATCCACAGTTAAAGCTGTTGAGAAGCGCAGTTGTTTCTCCAGCTGAAGTCAGAGATTCCCATCCAGCAGAAACAAGTCTAGCTGCCCTTCTCAAGGCTTGAGTGAAGTATACATTGGTGGTTTTAATGTGGCCAGTCTACACAGCCCACAGTATGGAGCGTTAGTATTAATCATAGTAGCACAGCGGTTTCTTCATCCAAAACCAGTAAGGTCTAAGCACACTGAAACACTCAGAAACGCCCAGAGTGAGGAGCAGCCTTTTATCTGTATCTATTTCTGCCAAATAGCAAGGCAAATAGCTCACAGTAAGTTTTTAAAACACCACAAAGGTTAACTAGTGATCCACGCTGCAAAAGTAACAAGCTGTTGTGCCAACAAGGGCTCTAGCAAAAACACGCTCCTCCAGATTCTGCAGACTCCTGGTGGATCCCGGAACCTGTGGCACAGCAAGCTGCAAGCATGTAGCTGGCTGGCACTTGGACTTCTTTAGCCATAGCAAGTCTCTAATCGCTACATGGAAATGGACTTGTGGTGGCCCCTTTTCCCTGTAGCCATTACAACACCTTCTCCCGGATATTTAGTATCCTTGAGATCTCAACAGCTCTATCAGAAATAGAGGTAAACACACAATAACTGCGTAAACCTTGATCCCTTAAGGAAACAAGCTAGAAGGGGCTAATTCATCTAATCACCATCTCATCATCTATTAAAGTTTCTTTTGATTTCCAAGTAGTTCACTGAGCCATAATCCTTCTCCAAACTCCATATATGCAATCCATATTCAGCAACAGCAAACTATAATATACCTCCAACCACAAGCACAATAAGGTATTTACTTCATCTGAGGTGGAAGGGGAGGTTGCCTTGACTCTCAGGAGCAAGTACATCTCTAGGTTAAGGCCTTATCTTTATTTTCCTTCAGTACATTGATTTCATATTCCACAGTTCCACTAAAACATCTCCTGGTATGCAGGCAAACAGAGCACAATGAAATACATTTGCCCACCAAATATTCCTTCTTACAAGCACAAATCAGAACTGATTTCCTATACAAGTAACAGTAAAAGAACAGATCCTTGTTTTACTTTCCTCATACCTTGCAAAGGTATTTCATTTGCTTAATCCACCAGCTAAGACCTGAAGTGAAATGATCATGAAACCCTCTTTCAAGAGGGATGAAGGTTTATATCACACACAGCTGACATTTTATTTTCCTCAAAGGCATTTTCACAAAACAGTACCCAGAGGTCTGAGGCAGGAACTGAACTCCATTTTGATAAAGGTTATAGAGATTACGGACAGGGAGGTTTTTTGGTACAAAAGCCAGAGCACCCCAACTGCTAATTAAGGTACAAAGAGAAACTTAGGAAACCAAACCAACAGGAGCACCAGCTCAACAAATGACTCAGTAGGCTCTTTCCCTGGCTGTAACCTACTCAAAATGCAATATAACATGAAATCATTTTATAGTTGCACTGTATTCATCACACGACTCCCTCTGAAGGAATGCTCTGCAATGACTTCACATTGGCAGTGTTTCTTCTTAAAAGGTTTTAACAGGTCAGGTGGCAGACACTCTTCCTCTTTCAGCTCTGCCTTTAGGTGGACTTCTGCTGCACATTAACCATCACTGCCCCCAAAATCCCTACTGTGTCCTGCAATGCCAACTTTGCTCCCTGCTCATTTTATTCCCCAGGTTAGAAGAGCTCTGAAAAGTCCTATTTGAATAAGCACCATTTGCTGTCATCTGTCTCTTAAAAATACTTTTTAAAAATTGTCAGAAAGCAATGGAGCTGGTCACTCTGGTTGGTTCATCGCTTCATATCTGTTTGAGAAGCTGGAATTTAGTTACACCATGTTTACAGTGACATTTATGTTTCAGGGGCAAGGAGATGTTGTCCTGAGATCTGGTAGGCAAAGGGAAAGAAGTGTTACACAGATAACACAGCCTCTTGCACTATCTTCTTCAGGGCCCGTGCACAGTGTGCAAAGCTGCCAAGTCTGTCTAACTCTGTTAGGCTTTCTCACCGTCTCTTCTTTGCACTAAACACTGTAGGGGCTCCGTCTTCAGGCCCACCCTGGCACCCGTATGCAAGAGAAGCCTTAACTGAATGAAGATCCACAGGCTTCAGTCTCTGTGAATGAGATTGTGTATGCTGACCTCTAAACCCCTGCCCCAGTAACCCTGTATGTCAGCACTCTTCTGCTTTCTTACAGCTCTCGGTTCAAAGAAACTGAGAGCAAACGATTGCTGAAACCCTGCTGAACTCCCCATCTGCAGAAAAGACCGGTTTTGTTGTGATGGTCAAAGCCTCCTTTTCACTCTTACTGCCCAGGGTTGCTCACCTGCCTGCTCCGTGATGAAATCTGAAAGAATACGGGCTTTATCATCTCTGAGATGCTTTCAGGGTGTTGCAATCTCCTGCTGCCGCCACCAACACCCCCACCTTCTCAATTGCTTGGGGCGTCTAAATTGCACATGGATCTTATATGACAGGAGGACAAATTCAAAGGTGAAGCAAGCGAAGGCGTAGGTCACCCGTCAGCACGTGGGTGTAACCCACATATTGAGGGATAAAATGGAGTGGTGCAGTAAAGAAAGCAATTAGCCAGGTAATATAGGAGTGAGAGATAACCAAACTCCTTCCACTTGACAACCTCCTATTAAAGCATTTTCAAGCTAGGTTTATTCTGCAAGCTTCTTGCCAGCATATCTACAGCATTGTGTTAGGCATAGAAATAGAAAGGCTCCATTTTAAGAGGTTTACAATTTAAATAAATAAAACACACAAAGGGTGGAAGGAAGGATGTACTACCATCCCAGTTTTCCAGACTGGGGAGCTAGGATAACTATAGTGAGCAGCCACACCACACTGTCCAGGCTGCACTATCAATGCAATGCCCTGAGTACCCAGCAGAACAAAGAGCTGGGCCAAGCAAGGAGCTTTCAGAGAGGGTGTGGAGGGGAAAGGAGACAGAAGAAGCAATTGCAGAGGCCAGACCCACTTGCTCAAGCTGTTGTTCAGCAGCCAGCTCAACAACCAGGCTCGACTTTCACAGCCAGCTCTACTGAGAGTGGTGAACAAGCTCAAGAAACAGAATCTAAAACGTGGTTTTATTCAGCTTCACTGCACTCTGGCCCACGTCCCCATGCCAGAGAGGCTTTGTTCAGGCCAGTCATGCAGCTGACAAACAAAAGTAGGGTTGGGGGGTTGGTTTTTCTTAAATGGGAAATAATGGCTGTTTCGAAACACCAGCATTAAGTTTCCCTCAAGATATCTGCACTTGCTTCTATTTCATTTTCAAGCCAGCACATGCCTAAGAGAACGGGATAGTTCCCTTTTGTGAATCACTGGGAACATAAATACGGCTTTGCTGTTACGTAAAAAAGCCAGGAGAAGCACTGAGACAACTTGAGCACAGAAAGGATGTTCCTATAAAAATGTCCCTCTGATTAGTAATGGCAATAAACACATCCTTCAAATCATTCACAGGGGAGAAAACCAAGAACCAGATTTATTAACATGAACTGATAATCTTACAGCTGCAGCACAAGAACAGCCCACCCACAGCTGAACCAAGCTATGTTCCCCCAGTGAAATGTGACATCTTCCTCCTAATCATGCACATAGACGTGCTGCATTAAGCAATGAAGGGGTCAGCACCCCCAAATGTCTACCTTCTCTTAAAAGCGTAAAAAACACTGTTTTGTTGAGAGCAAGCATAATTCTCTGTCTCGAGGCATTGGTTTCCTGCTCTGCAAGCAAAAGTCAGCCATCCCATATGCAAGAACAGCCCAACTCCAACTCTCTGCACTCTTCAATGTGCAAGACAACCTTACAAGACAACGGAACTGTCTCCCAGATCAGTATGGGGATAACTGAAAGAAGTAAACCAAGAGCCACATTTGTCATGGTTTCCCTTTGCGACAGAGGAGGAACAGGAAAAGCCAGCAGTAGGCAAAGCCTCGCTGTTCCTCCAAGACCATATGGTGAGGGCAATATGCAGAGGCAATTCCACAATGCTTACCCCTTCCCAAAGGCTCTCCACCTTCACTGAATTAGACAAATGCAGCTCTTCCAGAAGAATCATCTGGCAAAACTATAGGAAAATACCAAAAGCACTTTCACCAATTTGCAATCTTCTCTCACAGGTTATGAAACACAGTGGAAGCAACTGAGACCTTAAAAAAAGAAAAAATAACCTGGAGTGTAGTAGAGTTCTAACTGGCCACCGGATTTGTATTCCAGAGAAAAACTGCCTAAAGAGTAGTGGCATGATAAAGCCATTTAATGCTGAATTTCTTCTCACACATGCAAGTATGACGCTGACATTCCACAGATCACTCAAAAGGCATTTTTGTTCTAAGCAAACTTCCTATCAGCTTTAAGTCAATAGTCACCATAAATACCTAAGAGTCTGAAGACACTGTCATTGCCATCAGCTAACGAGTTTGTTATTTCATCATAATGCCACACAAAAATCTAACCAGCAACAACAATGCTTATCATCTCAGAAGATACTTTGCTATTTGCAATGACTTTTGGATACAAATTGCACAGACAGCTAAAAGCTGGGCACATTCCTAGCAACATTCCCCAATTACAAATGTAGAAATACAGAGGGGGTGGTTTCTTAACGTCTGAAAGATCTTTGAAGTATTTTGACAATAAGTACCCAATAACACCTAGAATTTACTGGCAGAGAGGGTGATACAATTGTGAATGAACAGACAAGGCCTGAAGACCAGCAGCAGCCAGAGAATGTCCCAAAGACAATGCCTGAATAGGATTGCTTTGTAGTTTATCATACAAATGCAAGTGCAAATGACTACAGCTGTGATACCACCAGCTTAAGCAGTTTAAGCACCTTTTTATGGCAGTAAATACCTTAGATATGCTAAGGGTGAAACAAAATACAAGGAATGTTCTTTAAAGTATACTTCCACTACCTTTATCAAGCTGCCTAATAACCATCCCACTTCATACTTGCTTCAGCTTATTACCAAAGCAAATATTTATCTTTCTAGAGTATGAATATATCTAAAGTGAAAAATATTATACAGTAATTTTTGAACACCATCAGACAACTTGCACCAGAATTATGAGCCCTTAGTGGATATTTTCCCATGCAGATTAAAAAAAAAGTTTGTAAGGCCTCTGACACAACAAAGGAGCATCAGTTTTCCCTTTTAAGAAGAGAAGAATAGGGCACATTTTTAAGATTTCATGCAACTTATTCAGGCCACTGAACTGGGTTCTTAAACTGAAACCATTCAGCAAACCACCTTCTGTGTACTAAATACTCTCTATATATAAGGGATTCAGAAGCTGACTACGTAAAGAAAACACGTGTACTAGGCCAAAGGTTGATATCACCTGGGATGACTATATTTCAAGATATAATAATATCTGCTACTTCAAGCAGTAGCTTTCCTGGGAAAGGCAAACATGCCTACATCTCAGTACATGCAGACAGGTTTTTGAGAACATGGCTCTGAAATTATCAGTCCTTTGAGAACAAGTTAGAAATTCTGTAAACATGCTGTTTTCATCTCTCCCATATTTTGACTTTCTTGTCTGTTGTGTCAGGAGCCAGTGAGGGGTTATGGCAGGCCTTCATTGCTATGTTTGCAATTATACCACAGTCTTTAAAAAGCTGTTCACATAACCAAAGCTAGAGAAGACCTTTGTCATTGCCAAGTCACACTTCCTGCCTAACCCAAGCCAAAGAGGACTAAGTATTTTCATCAGACCTGGTAACTTGTCTAAGCAATTGCAGTTTTTGAAAGACTGGGACTGTTTTGAATTCAAGGCTTTAAGTGATGAGGGCCTTGTAAATAGTGTAAAAGGAATACCTAATATTTTGGTTTAGCAGATAAATTTGAAGATTTCTCCTGAAAGGAAGACAGGAATCTGATTGAGGCCAAGCCACCACACCAGACACATGTATGTGTGTTGTAGACTTTGGTACAGTAAAGATCTGGGAAAAACCCAATTAAGTCTAACACCAGAAAAGAAAGACAAAGAAAAAAGAAAAATATTTAAATTAACAAGAGACTAATAATTACTTAAGTCTCACTCAAATGAATTTAGAACATCTGATTTTCAATTAACAACACAGTGCAACACAGGAAATATTATAAAAATGAAGCCAAATCTAAAATGTTTCAGCAGTCTCCATAAGTCTTGACAATTTCTCAACCCAATCCCTTCATTTTAGTCTAGCTCAAACTAGAACACTAGCTCCTGTTTCCCTTGTACTCTGGAAAATTATTTTCCAAGAAAATATTTGTTTTTACAGAAAATATTTACCAACTGCATCTGCAGCTTTTCCAGCACTTGGTACCATTGTTCAAAATTTGCACTTTATATCTTACCTTCATTTGCCTAACTCTAACCACATATATTTTGATATATTAGATAATGAGTAACAAATATTTACAATAGATTAAGTTCACGTTTCAGTAGTTCCAAATAAGTTTTAAATGATCCCAGTAATGTTACTACACATATACCTTCAGACAGACTGCCTGTTATCAGGTGCCATAAGTTACACCCACATGATTCATCCATTAGGAGAGCTGCTCTGTTTAAAAAAAAACCAAAACCAAAACCAAACCACACCATGCTCCCCCCCCCCCCCAAAAAAAAAGTCACCATGCACAAAGCTCCCCATATCACTTCTAATTTTAGCTTTTCCTTAGATAACACAATTTCCTGAAACAAAATGAGATTGCTCACACTATTCTAGCTCCAAAATGTTATTGCAAAAGTATTGTTATTTGTAGAAGTAGTTCAATGCACACAATATTTCATATTCAAATATAAAGGGATGTTTCTGTGCTTCAACCTTCTGTTCTGCCAGGGCTGTGGAGAAGGAGGTGAAAACAACCAGGAGTTTTTTTCCCTCTTTCTTTTCATTTTGTTTTGTTTGTTTGGGGGAGAGGATTTAAAGAATGAGGCAGGCAACAGAGAGCAGTGTAGGACCCTGCACTCAGCACTGTTCACTCATATATATGACAAAAACAAGCAAACAAATTCCAGCCAAATCCCATAAAAGACTGGTTGTTCTCTCCATCAAATTCCTACTTTACAGTCTGTCCAAATTCTGGCCTGGAGGTTTCATTCATGCAGGTCAGAGCTGGGATTTAGGGACATGTTCAAGAACTGGGGACTGGAGGAATAGCCAGGCACAGGCAAGATGCAGTTTGAGAGACATTTCTTGTTGGAAACATAATATGCTGCTGAAATCTCTTTGAGCAAACAGTCAGTTTGGTTCTACAGATTTTCCACAAATACTTGAAATTAAAATACATGCTACTTAATGTTTGTTTGAAAGCAAATCAGTGCATAAACACATACAGCAGAATGAAGCAGCATTTGTAACTCGAGGGGGGGGGGCCTCAACATATTTACATTAGGAATAAAAACCACTGAGGAGCTGTATTATCCTGGTTTTGTCCTACTTGAGAGCCCAAAAAAAATAAAAAAGTTTTTTTTCCTCCTGCCCAAATGCACACAATTTGTTTATAAAGCTGCAATAAGCCAGTATTAATCGTCCACCCATAGGCTAACACAAAGTATGTGTAAAGTTTCTGAATTTTTCAAACTTCTTGGAGGCAACACCCTAAACATTCCCCTAAATCAAAGAAAAATGCTGATTCCACATATTAGCACACAGAGAAAGGGTCAAGACCAGGGCACCTCTTTGACTGAAGATCAGACATAAAAATTCAACTAAAGCAACTTTGCTCCTTGTCTGGCAAAACATTTGATGAGTTTCTATAAAATAAATACAGAATACTTGCTGCATCACATAAAGCAATGGACAGAGAAGCATAATAGAGATGCTACCCAAATCAAAATGCTTTGTAATAAAAGTCAAGTAAATTAAATTACAAGTCTAAACTGTTTTCAGGCCCAAATATGCCCATTTAATCAAAATTTATTACGGCAGATTTCGTTTCAGCTAAATTTTCTAGACCTAAATAAAGTCACAGGGAAAAAAACTAAAATCATAATTAGATTTGATCTCAAGAAGAGCATAATTAAGTGAGTTAGTCTGGAACACTACTTACTTATCAGCCAATTGGCCTACTGTACTTTATTAACTTTCCAAATGCATAATAAAATAGTTTCCTATTTTACACACTTCAGAAAGTGTGTCCATAAAAAGCAGCTCTGTAAATGTAAGAAAGAAGTTATTTTTTTAATGTATAAGCAGTCAAGGTTTTATCCTCACCAGATAACTACTTTATTATACTGCCTTTTAAGCAAACTGAGCACAAGAATGATAAATGAGAAAAAACCTGCCAGATGCATAATATTCATACTTGCACTTTCTCTTCATTTAAGAGAAGGGGTCTGTCAACCTTATGCCAGCTACTAGGAGTAGAACTGTTTATAACTATTAAGACATACATGTCACTATGAACACTGGAGTAATTAACACAATAGCATTTCACAAATAGCTTTAGCAGTATAAAACCATTCCATGTATTTAAATTATTTTTAAATACAATCTGCCTTTGTATTGCTCATTTCCTTACTCTAATGTTCATCCTAAGAATAGCAAAAAGTTTAATGCTTGAAGAATTCTGCCCCCACCACACCTAACAGCAGCTCCTGCTTGGAACCTGAAAACAAAAATACTTAATGTTTATGAATCCATCTTAGCCAAAAATATTACAGAAAGATATAAAGAGATCCATTTTTGATGCTCATGATGGATCTCCTGAATTTGCAGCATAAACACAAAACTGGCAATTAGCCAGGTATCTCTAATATGCAAGACATTCTTAATGACCCACACAAGATAAATGTGACAGAGATGCAGAGATAAGGACATGACACAAAGATTGTGTTTATGAAGGGCTGATAGATTTTTAAATGGCTCTAGGGCTAAGTGCTAAACACAAGCAGAACAAGCCCTTGGAGCATCCCTGTGAAACACAAATTCCCAGATGCTCAGATCACTTTGGGAAGATGGTGCACACTGGGAGGCACTCACACTGCACACCATTCCCACAGCAAAAGACATTCAGTCTCCATCAAGCTGAAATACTTTGGCTCTGTCGAGATGAAACCACAGGAGCTGGGCAGCAGAAGCCAAGAGTTCCCGAGCAGGCCAGGTCACCAAGCCAGAGCTCAGCCCAACCTCTGCTCCATGTCACTGCAGGCAAAGGCAGAGCCGGGGGCAGGCGTGAGCCTGTCCCTCCTCATTCCTGTACCCTTGGGCCACCCTCTGGTAGAAAAGCCAGACATCTGTAGAAATCGTACGGCAGTGAGTACAGAAACAGAAGGGGCAATACCAAAGTAGGAGGGCTGTGAGTCGCCAGGATCATTCAAGATGACCTGCAAGCTATGAAGTGCCTGAATTTGTGGTGCTGAAACGTAAATACGAATTGCTTAATGTTAACACACAATAAACATGTGCTAAACAGCCAATTTCAACAGACTGTTCACCAGGAATTTGGGAGATCACATTTCCTTTTGATAACTCCAAATAAGAAAAACTGCAAGGGCAGATGTGATCGCAGAAGCAAACAGAAGTAACTAAAATATGTGGGCTATGCATGGGGAGATGTTGAGCAATAATAAAACTTGAAAAAAAAATTATGAATCTGAGTAATCTCTGAAATAGTCTGCAAAGGAAAGTGTTCAAACCTCCATCAGCTGAAGTACCTAAAGTGAGGTTTAAAAGAGTATAAGCACAAACCTGGGTTGACAAGAGAATGGACAAGATCATCTGTCACCACCAGCACAGAATAACAGGCAATAGGGAGTATACCTGGCAATGTGACACACAGAAAATGTTCTGGGGAGAACAAAACTGAAACTGTATGATTCTTGAAACCTGCAGTTTAACACCTTGGCACATCCAAATGCTTTCATTTCCTGACATCCAAATTATACCCATTATGAGTGAGCAACTACCTGAGCTCTGGAGAGCTGTGCCATCAGGACAGTTTCCTCATCCTGAGGAGGAACGGCCAAGAGTGACCTCAGCTTGGCAAAACTACTCTCCTGAAGGAAAAGGTCAGCAAAATTTGAGGCACAAAGCACCTCATTAGAGGGGCTCAACATCAAATAAAGCCCAAAGTAAGAGGGTAAATGAAAGCAGTCTATTACCTAGACAATAACTAGGGGCAATCCCATTTCTTTACTATCTGGGCCAGAAGAAGTGAAAATGGATTTATGTAACATTACATGGTTATGGTCAAAAACATATTGTGTAATTAAATGGGGACCACTAGCACAGAAACACCCTGAGCTGCTTTATTTTTCATACAACTGGAAAACAAACACAGAATTCCCCAAGTAACAACACAACTGAAAAGGTGAAGCCAAATGATGCATCCTTCTCAGTGGTACTTGACTTCTCCTGAGCCTGGTTTCAAACTTTTCTCAAGCAGACACTGTCTCCATCCAGAACCGTTTATTTAACACAGCATCCACTCCTAACAAAATAACTGGTTTGCAAATCATTAAAAAACACATCAAGATATTGTATCAGACTGCTCAAATTACATTGGGACTTACCTACGACTTGTTGTACTGCACAGCTGTGCAGGTCAGATACTCTTCCCTTAGCTTTTACTATTTGCTAAAATGTGTTACGCCCTTTTATTCCTCCTTCTCCCAGTTTCTAATTTCCAGCATTCTAAGAGAGTATCTAATACTGTGTAGATTTTTAAAAATAAGTTAAAAGAATAATCATATTAATTTCAGCTCTGTATCTGGGACTAACTTTAAATGTGGGAAATCAGCCTACTGAAAGTGCCATAACATTTGTTCCAAATAAAGCAACTGCTCTTTTCTGCTGGCAAACAGACCTTCAAATGAGGACCTGAGGATGTTCTTCAACTAAAACGGATCATTAAGAGAATTGAAGATTATCTTCCTTAGAACTTTTGTTTAACAGTAAGAGATTTGCTCCTCAACATAGTTTCAGAGCTGCCTGGAAATCTAACACTGCCCCACCTTTTCTCCATGAAAGTGATTTATAAATGCTATTAGCAAGGAAGATCCTAGTTGCATATTGCATATCTGGATAGAGATCAAGCAAACAATATGCTAACTGTCAAACTCAAGGCAATAAACCTACCCTATAATAGTGCTGGAAAATTAAGAGAGCAAAACTATCTTGTTTCAACAGGCTACATAGGGTACATCCCCAGTAGGGATATCCACAGCACACTTGACAGAGAGGCACAAACCAGCTATCTGAAATCCCTCATATGACACTCTCCCAGTTCTTCCACAAACATTAATTTACGCAACAATCCCATGAACCAGATAACAATTAGCCTACTTCTGAGAGAAACAGAAAAATTGTCACTGAATGTCACAATATTTAAAAGCAGTGACAGAGTCAGGAGCAGGGTTCAGACTTCAGTCCTGTGAAGCCTGTGTAGTATCTGAAGAATATTTCCCCAAACCACTTCAGCGTGCTGTCCTGCAAGATTAGACAGTGCTCAATCCCTCACTCTGCTTGAAAGCAAGAGGTTGAAACTGAAGAGATTAAGAGTGCCCCGTTAAAAAGAGGTGATAGAATGAATGCAGTGTATTTCCAATATATACACTATTTCATCTTCTTGCCTCATAAACTAACACATTTTTAACTACATTGCACTGTACTATAATTGTTTGCTTTTTCAACATAAGACACAAAACGTACGTATATTTTGTACTCTGCGCTCTACCTAAAACAAAATATACTTGAAGCAACTGTTTAACCGTAATACGTTAGTTTGTGGTAAATTGAGGAAAACAGAACTACAGGGAAAAGGTGTGATTTACACTGCTATACCTCCCCTACTACATAGTCATAGGGTGACTCAATAAAAAAGGAGCTATCACACAAACAAAAACCCAGGGTTTAGAGTTTACTGCATGGTAACTGGATAGTACACACGACAAATAACAACGTAAAATTCTCAGTCTGTAAACCACATCGCGTATAAAGAGAATCTCTGGCCAGAACAGTAACCTGTGCTGATAATCGACGGATCCTGCCTGCTGTAGAAAACAGACTGAATACATATCCTTTCACAAGACTTCATAGACCTTTATTCACTCGCTTAGTTTTCCCCATGTCCGCGCCCTCTCTCCATATAAACAATCCATAGGAATTGTTTATAGCTTTGGACCAACAAGTAGATAATTATTCTCTTTATCTCCACCTGTAACTTCTGTGTTATGGACCGCTGAGTTTTATTTTGACGTTTGTTCTCAAGAATCAACAAGAAAACACTCTTTGATGAACTACAAAACTACCAGTGCATTACTTTGATTCCCTCTGGAAGAGTCGCTCTGGCAGGGTGGGAATGTCTAGCTTTACATCCCTCTCGAAGGGCAGCAGCAAACGAGGCGCTGGGCACTCCCGAAGCTTTCGGCCCCCCGGGAAAACCCGGTGACAGCTGAGGACCTCCGGGATCCGCGGGAGATGCACCGCGGCCAGCGTCTCGGACTGGAGCGAGGAGGTGTCGAAATATTTACATAGCCTGGCAATTTCATCCACGCGACTTTAGTTATACAACACGTTTTGCTAAGAGTGCTGCTACCTCCAAAACCCCTGTCCTCAAATGAAAAAAAGTTTGCTACTACCTCTGTTCTCGCTCATACCGAGCCCTGCCATGGCGTACATGACAGCGGCCGCACACCGGCTGGCTGGCCCTGCCCGCCAGGTGCACCTGCCCGGCCGGGGGCCGCCTCCGCCGGGCCGGGGCCGGGTGCGCTGCCGGCCGCGGTGCCGCCGGCGGGGGCAGCTCCCGGGGCAGGCGCTCCCCAGCTCGGCGGCGGCCCGGACGGAGCGCGGGTTACCCCGAAGGGGCGCGGCGCTGCTCCCCTGCCCCTCTCCCCACCCGGGCTGGGCGATCCAACTCTCTCACGCCGCAGCCGGTCCCCTCAAAGGCTCCGGGTCGAGCCCTCGCACAGGAGCCGAGGCGGGGGGAGGCGAGGCCGCGCCGTCCCGCCGGCAAGTGCCCCCTCGGCGGGGAGTCCCGCGGCCGAAGGGGGCAGCCGCAGAAGGAGGACGCGGCGCCCCGAGCAGCCCGGCGCCTCGCCCGCGGCCCCTCACCTTTTCTTCTCCTTGTCAGCTGTCATCGCGGCGGCTGTGCCGGCTCCTGCGCCGCCTCTCGGGCCGGGGCGCGCTCAGCACCTGCCCGCGGGACGCGGGGCTCCGCGGGCGAGGAGCGGGATCCGGTTCGGCCGGGTCGCCCCCGAGGCGGGCGTACAGTCTCAGGACACTGCCGAGGATTGTACGGCCCGCCCGGGGGAGGCGGTGGTAGCGGCGGCTGCTGCGGCGGGACAGGAGCGACGCGGCGGCAGGGCTGTGCAGCTCGGCGCCGCCCGCAGAAAGTTCTCACTTTAAACCTTGGGCAGCCGCCGGCCGCGGGGGCAGGGCCGGCCCCCTCCGCCCGGGACCCGGCCCGCACGGCCCGGCCCCGCCGCCGCCGCCGCGCCCGCCAATGGGGGCCGGCGGGGCGCCCCGGGCTCCCCGCCCCCGGCACCGGCCCGGCCGGGGGTCAGGGGGCCGCTCCGCCCCGCCAGCGCCGCTCCGGCTGCGGCGGGGCTCCCGCACACGGGCACCGGCCCCTCCGCTGCTGTCTTATTTTTTAGTTATTTAAGTTTTTGGTTATTAAACTTTCTTCTTTATTTAAACTTTTTTTTTTTTCCCAGAAGTGGTATCTCCCCGCCGGTGCGGTCCGAGGGCCGCCGCGACACCTGCCCGGCGGCCGCGGAGCAGCTGCGGTGCTGCCCCGGCACCGAGCGCTGCTCCCGCAAGCGGGGACCGCCCCGCACTCGCCCCCTGGAGCGCCCCCCGTTCAGCCCGAGGCAGGGGTGTTGAAAAGATAAATTTAAAGTTAGGAAAATAAAAGCCGCAAGGACGGTGCGGGCTTGGGGCGAGGCCCTGGAGCCATCGCAGGCGTGCGGGGCCGCCCTGCTCCGGCCCGGCTGAGCTCGGCCCGCGTCGTGCACGGAGGAGAGGGAGTGTGGCGGCAGCTTGGGGCAGAGGGATGTGCAAGGAAGCAAGGGCTGTTCTTTTGCCTCCCTGATGGCACTTCCTTCCTCTCCCTGTTTTTTCGATTTTATTTTTTTCTGTCGTAGTGGATATTTCAATTCAGGCACTTTTAAAACTAGTGGTTGATGACACATGGTGAAGTGAGTCTGTGGAGAGAAGCACCGAAGCTCATCTCATGCTAGCACCTGCGATGGCTTGCTGCAGTTAAGATAAATGTATAATAAAAAAATCCTCTTGTTTTGACTTCTGTTTATTTTACACCAAAGCAACTAACATTCCTAGACAAAGGATTATGAAAATTTTTCCTGATATAGTCTCAGCATGGTAGAAACTTCAGCCTTATGCTCATGTTCTCTAAAGCTTACCTTACATTTTTATATCTTAAACCAAATGCACACCTTTACATTGGGCTGCACGAGGTTTTCTTTACTTCTGGAAAATGGAAGTACTGTAGGCAACATAAGCCAAACAAGACTTATTTCTTGCTAATTCATATTTGAGCCATTTCCCCCATGCCATTTCAGAGGCTGGTTTGTATACAATGGGTCAGATGGTGTTTTCCTTTTCTTTTATACAGTATGAAAGTTTAAAGAAATGCGTTTGAGTTTGAATTTGCATATTCTGCTCTCAAGTCTGAAAGGAGCTACACATGCTTACACAGCAACAGCCTAATTATGTGGTAACAGTTGGGGTTTTTTTCTTGTTATACAAGAGAACCTAAACAAAAGAAACCCACAAATATTTAAAACCTAAGTAAACTTAGTCAAACAGAATTTGTGTATGCAGGACTAAATTTAACCTTCTGGGAATAGGAGAATGCAACAGGATCAAAGACCCAAGTCACTCATTTCCTAGATTAAATAGACCTCTTCGTCCTTCATTGATCTCTGCTGATGTCAGTGCTCCTTGTTGTATCTTAAAGCACTTCACTTGGATAAACAACTTGCCTTCAAAAATCAGACAAGAAAAGCATTCAAACTGACCAAATCTAAACCGCTCAGTAAATTTTAATTATTTTACATCTAACTCATTGGCCAGACTCCTGTAGGCTCTGCCTACATGGATACGGCGTAGTTGATTAACAGTGTAAATCTCTGGCTCTCTTGGCCAGCAGGGCCTGAAGGTGCTTTGGCAATGGGAGAATTCACACCTGAGTGCCACTCAAGAACCACCGCCTGCCCTGTCCTCTGCACAGACAGGTTGGTGAGCTTCAGCCCAGCTCATGCCCAGAAAAACAGGGATCTCGCTGCTGCATCAGGAAGATGAAGCAAGCAGGACTGGGTGATTCTTACAGCTCTCTCACAGCTTCAGTTCTTGAAGTTGCCTATACTATTATTTCCGGCACATGAGCTCCCCATCTTGAATATGAAGGAAAAAATGGCCTGTCCTCTAGAGCTTACTTTAGTTATTGTATTCACTCTCTTTCCCAGGACTGTTCAGGGAGGGGAAAGATCAAATGTATCTTTATACCAGGTCAATTTATTAGCTGTGTTCTGTGGTGATAAGGGACCCCACAGCACCTTCAGGGTGGCTTGCTGGAGTTTCTCCTTGCTGGATAACCGTGGAGAGAATCACATAACTGTATTTTCAAATGCATCCCGTTACTACTTTAATTTCCTTTATGATGAGTCAGTATTTATTAACAGCAGTACCCACCATAACAGGGACTTTCTCTAATCTTACACTACTCAGAAGCTTCACTAGGAACTACACCATTAGTGAGCACATTTGCTCTACAAACCTGCTCTATTTAACCATAGCAGATACAGCTGCCAGAAAAGCCAAACTAGGCCTTAAAGTGACAGTAAGCACACTTTGTTCTCTTGATTACTATCACCGTTGTAATGGCTCTTTCCATTTCATATTCCTATGTTACTCCTTCCATTTTACCTTGAATTTGCTACGTTTTGCACCTTGCTCAGTAGATACAACTCTGATAAAATCTCATGGAAGAGGAAAAAGTGCTCAGGAAACTTCATGAACTGGACTTAACAGGTGTTGACTCCTCTTTTTCCTCCCCCATCAAAGATTTCAGCAGGATCAGCATACTAGATGGGGCTTCTTTACTTTACTGGTCAGAGAAAATACAGAGAAAATGTCTTATCCATTCCGTTCTGGAAAATATTAGAGAAGATGACCCACACTGTTCCTATGTGAATTATTCTAGAGATGCTATAGGAGCACAAAGTTTTTAATTTCTAAAGGCAGCCTTCAGGTTATGCATTTGAAAAGTCATTGACATCTGCCTTGGTATCAAATGGGTTCTTGAACAGTCCTTCAAGTGTGGAGTGGACCAGTTTCTGTCAGCTGTGTCTGGACTAAACTCTGGGGAAAAGAGAGACTTAGGAAAAAACCCGGGTGGTGTGAGAGCAACTTTCACAGCCCACACTGAAGTTTAAACTACATTGACAAGCTAGGAAATCTGCAGGGTAGTGACAGGGCTCATGGGGAACACCCCATCACCCAGACGTGATGCTGGCAAGCTCCTGATTTCTGCCACTTATTCTGAAACACACCAGTGATTTAGGACCAGTTATGCTGCATTGTTTTTTCCAAGGATATGCATATGTATGTAATCAACCATCCAAATCAGCACTTGCACCAGTTTGAATGCGCATAGCCCTCATCAGCCGAGTGAGAGCACTTCCAGTGCTCCAGTTTATGTATGCATGCTACTGGCACTGCACTGGCTGAAGAGTATTGGTGAAACAAAAGTTTGATGCTGCTCAGCAACTGATGCTCGAGAGTAGTCAGAAGAAAACATGGATACTCCCTCTCTTGCAGGGGAGGCATAATTTTTAAAATTAAAAGCAGCTCTTAAAACCAGATTATTGAGAGGATAAAGTGTTTTAGCTTCATTGATAATCCCTGTCTGATTTCTTTCTTTTTCTGGCTCCTCAATCTTGCAAAAGCAAAAAGTTGATTCTTGTACTAACACATGATGGGAAAGGAAGGGGAGAAAAGAGAGCCCTGTTATACAACACAGCTGATCCCTTGGAGGAAGGAGACAGGATTCTTCGCTTACTCATACCAGAGTAAGTTAAAGCCACAGAACATTTATTAAGAACAATAGCAAGCAAGACAGTAACATTTCAAACTTCAGTTTGATTTGTTAGCAGTGGAAAAAGGATCTCTATGAAACACAGATAGAATATAGAAGGTCTACAAGAGAAAGCAGGGACTACTCAGGTGGCAAGATAAGAAAAATATGCCTGAACCATGGGGGAAAAGAATAATTATAATGATAATACGAAGAGTATACATATATGTATTATACAACAGGACATGCAGATTGCCCTTACACATAAACAGATATTAAGAATATCTTACAGCAGCATTGCCCTAGGCAGAAAGCAATACACAGTCTATACGATATACGATATCTTGGACCGGCCAGTCTAAAATGTAGTTTTGAGGGAATGAGACATCAAGCTGTTTTTGAGAGCTTCCAAATACTGAGTGCACACCTTCAAGCAAGGCTTACAGATAAGCCCCAGCATTTTGAGGCATTGATTACTTACAGACACATTCCAGAGGTTTCAGCCATCACACTCTCATGAAAAAAAGACATGATGGTCAAAATGTTGGGAATGTACCCGTAAATATTAAAAGGCTTAAAATTACTCTGCTTATCTCTGTGCCTTTTTCAAAATGACATACTGAGGATATCTTAGGCCTAACCCACGGCAAGGTGGTCAAACAAAGTCTAATTCACACAGCAGTGTGTTGCAATACAATCAGATTAGAAAGAAAACTCATGTCGAAGTACACAGAATTACTCCTGTCATGATATTGGAAAATATAATTTTGAAATTTTGGGAAAGCTCAACCAAGAAACGAGGGAGAAAACAGATGCAATCCATCTTGTGGAATGGAGAAGGGTTTTGTTTTGTGTTTTCCTCTTGACCTTCAATATCTTAATATTTAGAAATACCATGGTTTCAAGATGGACTTTTTAAAAATTGTTCCGTACGTGGTAAAAGCTGAACACATTTGCTAAGCAGGACCCTGTCTCATCATGTAGAATGCAAACAGGATTCCACCATATTAAGAAAAATCCTGAAGGGAATGAGGTTAATCTAGGAATATTGTCTATCAATGGATGCTTTTGGTATAAAATGCAGTAAAATCCAATTTAATGAAAATGAAGTGTGAAGTGGATGCAGCCTTCACCTAATTTTCATAAATTCCTTCACAACGTTTCTGGAAGTTAGGGAGCCTACAGGTGTAATATTGATGACTGCCTCCGTTTCCACCTATTTACCTCCCCCTCTGTATCACCCACACGAGCTGTCAGCACTAGCATCGGGCAGGTCTGCAGCCTCTTGCTGCTCCCTGACAGCAGCTCTGAGGAGGAAATGTGTATGCAAGATTAGAAGAGGTATGTTTTTCTCAAAGCCAGCAGCAGTAACGGGAACATTTAGAAGGTGGGAAGGGTAAACGCTCTTCTAGGTGGATTTTAAAAGCCAAAATTGGTAGCAATATTGTTAGTACTCATTATCACCTATCGCCAGGAAAGTTATCACGGCAGAGGAGAAGAGGAACACTATCAATGAGAGCAAAAACACTGCATGCTGGGTGAACGTTCAGAGAGAAGGGAAATTGTGATTGAAGATTTTTGCAATACTGAAGCCAATACCAATGCCTAGTAGTTAACATTCAGTCACTTATCAAATATTTATTTGGAGGCAGTGTGACAGGCCTGTTGCAGAACTTTGAGTTTTTAAAAAGAGCCACAAGATTGTGTTTTGGGTTGGGTTTTTTGGTGTGTTTTTTTAAAAATTATTATTATTTTAAAAATTTTGTTGTGTTGTGTTTTGTTTTGTTGTTGTTGTGTTTATTTATGTTTTTGTTTGTTTGTTTTAGGTTTGTGTTTGGGTTTTTAAAAATTCTTATTTGATTTTACAACCCTTAGTACTACCGCAGAGCTGTTAAATCTTTTCATCTCTGGCAGTTACCTCTAGAGGGTTTGCAGGGCACATGAGTGATGCTCAAACTTATGTAACATTCTGTAGAGCACTGAATTTCCATCATAATCTCAATAAAAATTCAGTTTAGGATGAAACCAAAGCAATGAGTTCTTTTCTTAGTCCCAACACTAAATTCTAATTTAAACGTAATTCAGGTAAATAGATTTAAGATTTGTTTTTATTCTTAGACAAGACTAATTTACTTTTTAAAACGTTTTGAAAAGTGTTTGTTTTAAACAGTCCTTAAATTACCGATGTTCAACAAAGCCACTGAACCCATTAACCCTGTGGACACTCCTTACTTAAAGGTGATAAATTATTGTAAATATGCAAAGCGATCCTAAATTCTTCAGCCACTCCAATACTAAATGCCAAATCCCTGCCAAGGATCCCTTTGCTGGGGGCAGAAAATTGTCCTGAAAAGATAACTTCCTTATCACTACATCCTTTGAAATAATCACCCATTACTGCTGAAGCTCTTTGACTTCTAGGTACTTGGTTTTTTTCTTCCTAAAGAAAGGTTAGTTTTTTAATAGGTGAAGTTCTCTGTAATTGAATATCCCAGCCCAAAGGTAGTGCTGCCCCTCTCCCAAATGCATCCTTGGTGCTGGGAAACCTGAACTGACCCGAGGCAGCCATAGACACTCTCAGGGAATAACTGGAACCAAATCTTCCTTCGCTCCCTCCGAGTCAGTGATGAAAACAAAACTTCCCGGAGGGTGTGACCTTAGCAATGAGTCTAACTCAGACCTCAGAGACACCTGGGACAGCCTCCACCCACCCAGCACACTCCTGCTGCTCACCAGGGGCCTCCTCCAAGGCCCAGAGGTCACAGAAACCACGTGTACCACTACCTACAGCGCTGGTAAAGTTCACCTTTTTCCCTCTTTGCCCTGAAACATGTTCTGTTTCTGAGAACTAGTCCAGAATTTGTTTGCCATGGGGTCTAACACCAGTTTTTCAGGTAGATGTGCTCCTGGAATTATTTATAGGCTCTTAAGTAGAGAAAAGATGAAATATTGGTGACAGTATTGGTAACAGTACAGTGACTCACATACAGACAAGGAGTTGGAGAGTCTTTGTCCCTCAAAGCCATTGCTGTGTTTTGTGTTTTCCTTCCATGTCTCTGTGCTCCATGCTTTGCATGAGGCATCTGTTATCCATAATGGCTCTGGTTGTGCATACTAAGGGATACTTCTTGTCATTATACTGTAATATATAATTTATAACATGTCATTTCACCAAGGGAAAAAAGGAAGAATAGGAAGAAACTGCAACTATTATATCCCAAGTAATTTACTTATGTGGAGAAACAGATTTAATTTAATTGCAAGTTGTTTTGATATGGGAATGGTTTAATATTCTCCAAACCCTTGACCCTTGGGTTTCAATAGTCATAAGAATTAAAACCATTACAGCTTGCTCCAAATTAACATTAATAATGAACCCAAGACAATTTAATCTAGTAGTGAGTTTGCTCACAACACATACATTCAAATAAGAGTGCATCATCCTATTTTTGCATATTCAAAACCAATATTAAACAGCAGCACACTAACAAGGGTAGGTAAATTTTCACATAGGGACTATATAAATACCTTTACATAGTCACTGATTCCAACTGACTCTTTACATTGCCACAGACAGCTACAGTCAGTTTACAAATATCTGAAAATCCTGTTTGGTGACATGGAATCTGAGACACTGTTATAGATAGTTGGGGTTTTTTTTTCTTCTTTCATTACCAGTGACAAAGTAGCTAGTCCAAACTTTCACACCACCTTTCTAAAGTCTAAATTAATTTCAGGAAAAGCCAAAACCTCTGAATCTCCATCTCTAGCAACTTTATTAGTGCTCCACATCTACCCTGTACTTCGGAGCAGCTGTAAAATAGTATTTGCTCAAACTATGTGAGTTGTTGACTTACTGATTTTATGTGAAATGTCCTATAGACAAGGTAAGGGCAGCAGCCAAAAGGAGAGAACTGTGTTTAGAACTTTTTCTCCTCAGACAGCAAGGCTTCAGGAACACGGTTAAAACCTCCAATTACATTTTTCAAATACTGGAGCATGTCAGACCAGTAAGGCCCAAAATCTTGGCCAGCCTGACAGGCTCAGCAGGTTTTCACCTGAATTGTGTCACCAACTCAGAGACAAGAGCAGCAGAGTCCCAGACAAGCCTTGCATCAGAAATGAATGACACATGAACACCCCGTTCAAATTTTCAGAGATGCAGGTGGAAGTTTTGCTGAAAGAATCCTACAGAACACCCATGCAAATTACGAAACTGAGAACAGGCCCTCCTGCCCATCCTCCCAATCAACACTAAAGGCATCTACAGCAGTCAATTTGAGATATTTCTCACCATCAGCACAAGTTGTTTTCATTATGCCTAATGACCACTGATGGGATTTTCCACCAGTGGTCCTTGAGCATTATGTCCACAGTGACACCAGTTTTCAATAAAATCATCACAACACCAATTGCTGTTATCACAACAATTCATCTCAAAACCCTCTTGGATATTAAAGCTTTTCCTGGAACTTACCCTTTTCCAAACACTGATTGCACAGAGACTCATCTTGTTATGCAGTTGTATGCTTTATTAAAAGGCTTTTGACCTCTGTGATGTAGTGCACCTGATCCTCAGCAAAACACTGGAAAATCTGCACATATCATGTTGTCAGCAAAA
Organism: Fringilla coelebs; assembly: GCF_963513975.1. Lineage (NCBI taxonomy): Eukaryota > Metazoa > Chordata > Aves > Passeriformes > Fringillidae > Fringilla > Fringilla coelebs. The sequence goes on from NC_140030.1 coordinate 87,734,656, forward strand.
TAAAAAGGTATTAATAATTTGTAGCAATGTCCAAGGACAAGGTAACAACAAGGACTCAGTGTCCTACTTAAATAAACCATATTTTGTCCTGAACACAGTAGAGAACTCAAGTTTCTAAGTTCTTCATTGACTGGATGCTCGTGATTTGGCTTAACACAGGATGCTGGTATATTTCCATAGTTACAGGCTCATAAATGACTCCAGCAGAGTTCTCTAGCAAACTAAATTAACTCAGTGTCCACATTACTAATACTGCATTTGCCTTGTACATCAATATTTTTGTTTACAACTTTTATTTACTTTTCATTTCTCTGTTTAGGCTCTGTAGTTTTATCTCCTAAAAATGTTCTGGAAGCAAAGGTGCTTGTGGATGAGTGCTTTTTGATGGAAATAGTAATTTTTGCAGTCTGAGTGCATGCAAATTCAACAGGAGTTTCTATTGAAATTAAAAGCTAGTTCACATTTAGCAATACTGGATATTTTTAGAAGTGATTCTTACCAGAAAATACCCAATATCCCTACCATGCAACTTTTAAAGAATGAAAAGAGAGACAAGCCTGAACTATCAGTTCTGAAAGGAAGCTTTGAATTCTTTTCCAGTGAAACCTGGCAAACAAAAGAGGGAATTAATCTCCTGAGAGAAGTCATTTATGTCGATACCCTAAAGTTCTTTAATAAACAACAGAGACAGATTATGAAGCACTGATATGAAAGTTCTGAGGTTGGAAACTGCTGCTCAGCTCCTGTCATGAAGCATGTAGTGTTCCAGGCAAGTATCAGAATCAAAGCAGGACTAGCAAGTAGTGAGCTCAAAGGTTACTCTGTGTTTTCCTCTCACACTTAGAATAACTTTCACTTTCTAGATGAGATTTTTGGTCTGTGAACAACAACAGGAGTGGTTAGTTCCTATTAGCTTCGAACAGAAAGTGGGCTGTGAAATACTTGTTTTGCGATATGAAAAGTTCAGTCACAAGGAGGAAGAAGACTGCGCAAAAGAAAAGAGAAACACAAAGTACTGTTCAGGCTGACCAAAAGATTCCACACCTTATAAATGGGTTTGGGATTATTTTTTCTCTTGGAATTTCCCTTTTTTGCCCTCTGAAGTCAGAGTTAATTTTAATCTTCATGCTTTAGAAGATGTCCATGAAAGCATCCTTCAAAAGATTTAGTTCTGCAATTCTGGAAAGTGTGTGACATGTCCATTCTGGAGTAACAGAGAAGCAAGTGGGATTTTCAGCAGTTTGGGGTTGTACCCAAGCTCGGAGGAAGCAAAGTGCTCTTTAGGAATGACCACAGCACTTCTTCCTTTCAGTGAAACTGAAAGGCTCCTATGTTTTTGTCTGCTGTCTGACACTGTCAGCGTTGTTTCCTAACTGCTTGCTGTTCTGCAGGAGTCTGCTGATGAAATTCCAGCTCCTTTCTGACTTCCAGTCCTCACTGGTTCTCCTCCTTCCCTCCGTCTTCTCCTGCAGAGCCACCCCAGACTCCCCATTCACAGCTTTTTCTCCCTGTCATTCTTCATCCATTTCTGAAACTGACAGTTCACTTTTACTCAAAATGCCCCATTTAAACAGAGTCATTAAATCCAGTTGTCATAAATCTGTAGATATAAGCCAATAAACCAGCATATCACAGAGAGGTTTTATAGTATCTTTAAGATATTTCTTGGCGGGAATCCATCACAACTCATTAAAAGCTCTCACATGTTATCCTCCCAGTTAAAAGCCTATATAGTAAACATGAAATGTCCTGATTTCTACTTCCTATAACATGCTACACATTTTTCAAAATCAATAGGATTTTTTTTTCAATTTCATTTCCTTTTTCCTGGGAGATATAATGACCTGCAGTGTAATCAGCTTCTATCCTCCCACTTGACTCTTCAGGCAGATATTTTCTACCTATGGCACACTTATTCCCAGATGGATCTCCTGGACCAACTAGAAAGTGCCATAAAAGCATCTCCTTTGTAAAATACAGGGCAAGGTATGCTCTATTGATATTTCCTGAAACTCTTTACTTCATAAATTTAAGGATCACATTAGTATTTACAGTTACAAACATACCTGATACTGAGGTCTGGTTTTGAGACCTGTAAGTCACCTGGTTTTAATGCACTCAGCATATTTTGTATTAAATAAGGTTATTCTAGGTCCTAATGTAAACAGTGTAGAGCATCAATTGAAATGTTTAGACCATATTGCTTGAACACTCCTGATTTCTGGAAGAAAACTTCCAGAAAGGTTTTGGCTAGTGGGCACTATTGTGTGGTACCAAGTTCCCCTGTTCATTCTTTACCACTTTTTATATTAGCTGTTCCATTCTCTTCTCCAGAATTAGACTATAATTTATCTTTCTAAAAATGCTGTTGCAATGTTAAGTCTAGGTCAAATCTCTTCATCTCTTCCATGGTTTCAAATCCCTGTTTGTGGAGGAAGTCACTCTCTGAGAGACCCATCCAGCCAGCTATTCTGAAACTCTTAGGTGCAAGTCATTTCAGCCTGTCAATATGCAAGTCAAGGAACTCCTCTTTAGTATGCTGCTCTCTTATGAATGATACTGAAGCATTTGATTTCATCCTGCAATTTCTTCATCACTGGGTTTGTCTCAAATGCAAAGCACAAATATAAGTGTTTAGCCCTTTAGCATGACTGCTTATTCTTCTCTTTTTACTTTCAAGTGAACTAATAACATTTTCTTCTTTTGTAATTTTAAATCCCTTGCAGCCTAGGCTCTACCATTCATGGCTCCACTAATGGCCATTTTCATTTATTTCCTTTTGTTGCATGTTCTCTACCATTGACAGCCTCATGTGCATTAATTCTGCCTGCATGGGCAGCTTCCTTACTGCAGCTACCTGAAATAGATTTTGAACACCTATCAAAACTTCTTTTAAGAAAGTCTGAAGAAAAAAAACAAGTGATGACTTCAGATCATGAACCAACTCATCAAATGCCAAGGAGGTCAAGGTGCCTAAACATCAGAAAGCTTCTGCAAAAATGAAAGTAATCACCTGGTAATCATCATCAGTTGGGCAAAGGGCAAAACTGAGACTAAGATTTCTAGAACACAGGTCTTCCAAAGAGTGGCTGAGGGAGCTGAGGTTGTTTAGTCTGGAGAAAGGGAAGCTCAGGAGAGGCCTTATCACTCTCTACAACTATCTAAAGGGAGGGTGTAGCCAGACGGGGATTGGCGTCTTCTCCCCAGCAAGATGCAATAAGGCAAGAGCAAATGGCCTCAAGCTGCAGCAGAGGAGGTTTAGATTATTAGGAAAAATGTCAAAAGTGTTGCCAAGCAGTGGAACAGACTGCCCAGGGTAGAGGTGGAGTTGTCATCCCTGGAGGTATTTGAAAATCATTCAGATATGGCACTTGGGGACATGGTTTAGTGGTGGACTTGGCAGTGTTACATTTATGGCTGGACTCAGTCATAATGGTCCTTTCCAACCTGAATAATTCTATAAGTCTCTATAATTCTATGAGACTTAAATTATATAGACTTAGATTATAGTAATCACTAATAGGAGGAGTGAGCTGTGGATCCTTTCTTGAGGTGCTGCCTTTAGTCCTGGTCCTGGTTTTTCCCCTGCAGTTGGCATGGGAAGGCAGAGATTCAGCAGTATGAGATTGGCAGGAGGTGTATAGGGCACTGCTCACAAACTTGTGTGAGTGCAATAGAGTTAAAACAAACTTTTTTTCCCCTGTATTAAACTTATAAACAAAGAGGAATTACAGAACCTATTTTCAAATATGCATCATCTCTCCCTGGTAGTAGGTACCCACCTGGAAGAATGAGCTCGGTCCCTGATGGAGTAACAACATAAATAGCTGTGTAGCAAAAGGATTTGGCAAGAAACATCTAAACAGTTTACATATCACTTGGTATGTTTTCAAAAAGATTTTATGACACTCATGTGCAGTAACAAAGAGCAGTTTAGGTGAGTCAGGAGGTCTCTTTTAGTCTATGCCTCTATGAAGTTGAGAACACTAAAATGTTTATTTCTACTGTTCATATCATTACTGTTGATAATTTTTGCTTTAGAAGTGATTTAAAATCTCAGGTTTCATTAAAACAGATTTCTAAACCTCACTGTTCCAGAGGAAAACTTGCAAAGATGATACAAGTAAAATGTCATAGATCAGGAAAAAAACAGCAGAGAGGAGAGAGAAGAAAAAAAAAATCCCAATGAACAGCAAAATAAGAAACAAGAAAGGAGCCCTAATACACTTCAGGGCAATTGAATCAATTATCATGGATCTTCACACACTTACTGGCAAAAACTGTTCTGTGAAAGCAAGCAAATATGTTGAAGGAAGCCTTTTCCCCCTATTGTTTTACAGGCTGCAATTTATTGAGAGAATTTATTGGGCTACAGACCTATGTATTCCAAAAATAATGTAAATATAATTCAGCTTATTTTTAAGCACATGGAATACATAATTGTATGAAATGCACAATTGTATGGAGGCTGTTAAAAAAAGTTTTCTGAGGCACTGAACTGGTGCTGGAACATCAGAAGTGCTATGCTCTTTTGTGCTTTTTTATGCATGTTGAAGCAGGTGCTTAACAATTTCCAGCTTCTCTTCAAGTGAGCTGTGTGGTGGAGAACTGTTCACACAGGCAGGAGGATCTGTCAGTGTTCTTTGCAGCCTTACCAAGTAATCTGTTGTGTGTGTTGGTGAGGGCAAGAAAGCAAATTTCGAAGCGAGAACAATGCTAGAAATAACTGCACGAGATAACCTAACCTTGAAATTATAGCAACCCGGGAAAAACCAAGTTGAAATTGCCTGGTTTGCTTTGCTAGGGGTGTCAGTCAAGTCACCTGCCTACTTTATTGCTTACTCTTCCTTAGAATGCAATACTGAAAAACCGGTTTCCAAGGAAAGCAGCATGTGTCAGTGGACTTATTTACGTAGGTGTAATGTCAACACCACGGAGGGGACCTTGCCTCCTGGTGATAGAACATCAGCCTTTGAGACTTGACAACTAGTTTCAGAGTGCCTTTGCCACAAAACTCCCAGTGGTGATTTTCTAGCTTTGACTAATCCCATCATGAGCCAACACAGCAGGGAGCACATCTCTCTGTACAATTGTAATGTGGCATGTTCTGGTTTCCATTCAAGCTATCATTTATTATTTCTTTTTAAATTCAGTGTATTTTGGGTCTTTATATTATTACTGTCTCTTAATAATTATTACTGTCTCTTAATAAGCACTTCTATTCTCAAATGTAAAAGACTTGAGATCTGGGAAGCAAAAATTCCATAACATTTTGCCGGAAGAAGAGCATTAAAGCTTTGATGTAAATAACCACAGCCCCAGACTCCACCTGGCCCTGGATGCACAAGGAGCAGAGCCAGCGGAGGGAGGAAGCATCTACAGCTGGGCTGAGAGGAGAATCCAAGGGAAGAAAAGGCAGCAGTTGTGCTCAATTGAAATGCAGACTGCCTGCCAAGTTCTCCAACTGCACCAGGAAGTATTTTTTAATCAGTGAAAAAAAAAAAGGACGGGGGGGGGAAAGGATAATGGTTATTAGAAACAGGGTGAATTCTTTATTATTTGGCATTTTCCTAGAAGGACGGATTGTCACTTAGAATATTGTTTTTAATACTTTCGGAATAAGACAAATTCCCAGGAGGAGTTTAACACAGGCGTCTCATGGAAGGTTATCTCTTGTTTACAGTACATTTTGGTACTGTCTTTTAGGCGCTGAAACAGAGACAAACAGGCATCTAAATACTTGGTACCACAGTTTGCAGAACTCATGAATTATTAACTATTTCCTGTCAACTTTTACATTGCATTGATATGCTTCGCATTGCACATCTGTCACACACATCCTCCCATTCAATGTAAGGGAAAAACAGATTTATACAGAGTTACCATCCTCATATGTCATCAGCATAGCTAGTGTTAAGATGCAACAGGTGAAATCTTCAGAGACATTACACCAGTTATTCTGCCTGAAGAACTGGCCCTCAGTCTCTGCAACTTGTCTTGTAATCCTCTGCTTCTAAAATGATCTTCATCACCCTATCACCTTTTTAAAAATCTAATCTAATTTAGGCTAAAAAAGCCCAACTAAATGGAAAAAAAATTAAACTGATACTTTATCACAATAATCCTTTCTTCTTTCGATTTGTCTAGTTTAGGATTATCTCTGAGTTTGTTTCCTTACACAGTCACCCAGCTATCCTGGTAAGACTAAGGGAGTGCAGCTTTAACCACTTATCAAATGAAAATAATAGGTCAGAACATTCTTGTTGACTGCTGTGGGAATTAGATCAAATCTAAATACTACACTGCAGGAGCACAAATTTCACAAGCAGGCAGCAGGGGAATGCTGCCTGTTTGATGGATCATACAGACTGTATGATCTGTATGATACTGGTCTGTATCCTCTGTTAGCAGGTACGGTTTTACACAAGATTTTTATTACCTTGAGAAATTCTGAAAGAGATATGGATTAATTCCATCATAACACTTTGTTTCCAACTTTATAAATACTATAAATTTAGAGGCTCTGTCTAAAAGCAGTGGCTTCCAATAGCAATACAGACTAGACCTTTGTTCATGTAAAGCATTAACACAAAGGTACAAATTAAGTTAGGTGTCCAGTGTGTGTGGCTACAGTATAAGAAGGCATTTTCTTCTTTATTTATTTTCATAAGTCTCCTTTGCCAGTACCTGGCAGAGGAAGGCTGAATGCATGCAGCTACCCAATTGCTGTAGATCAGGTGCCTCGTTTAAATTCAGCAACATCACAATAAATGAACTCAGTTCATTTACCATAGGTCAGAATTTCCTGCTGTGGAAGAATTCAATATAAATACTTCTAGCTCGGTAAGACTCACTACAAATATGCATCTCCTTCCTCCACACCTCTTTGAACAGATACCATGATTTTCACCTGTTTGTGGTGTCATAGGATGGTTTGGGTTGGAAGGAACCTTAAAGATCATCTTGTTCCAACACCCCTGCCATGGGCAGGGACACCTTGCACTAGACCAGGTTGCTCAGAGCCCCATCCAACCCGACCTTAAACACTCCCAGGAATGGGGCATCCACAGCTTCACTGGGCAGCCCATTCCTCTGCCTCACCACCGTCACAGTGAAGAATTTCTTCCTAATATCTAATCTAAACCTAGGCATTTCCAGTTTGATATGTAACCCAAGAAATCAATGGAAATCCCACAAGTATGCCTCTACATTATTTATTTATTTTATATACCAATAATTTTATTTTTGCCCTGTGTTTGATTTCAGGCTTCCTTGTGTTCATTAGACACACTAACTTTGGCTTATTTGTGACAACTCCAAAAAAAGCATTACAAGCCTGTCTGCCACTGAAATGCCAAACTTTCTGCTTTTCAAAGTGCACGAGTCTAAAGTGTTGCTAGCACAGAGTCACACAAAGATGCATCAGGCAGAAGATCAGCAGATTTGGTAACTTCTACAGTTTACCCCAAAGCTTGGGGTATTTTGGCTGAGGCCATGGAAAAGAGACAGTGACATTGAGCAGTTCCCTGGATTGATGCCTATGGATGGACAGGAGTCTGTCAGTGCTCACATCTTGCCTCTGCGTACACCATCTGTGCACCCAGATCCTTAGAGACAGGCACCTCTCTTGTTTAAAAATATTTAAAGTCTTATTCCCACCAGCAGTAATTTATATCAACTAACTCCAGGAACACCAAAATATGAGAGTTCTTATGAATACACTGATACAGTAAAAGGTTGATTGTGTTTTTTTTTTGTTTGGCTGCCTTTTGTTGTTGTTTTTGTTTTGTTTAATTCATGTGAATATGTGGTAAAGAATAAAAAGACAGCACCTTTACAAAAATAGGAAGTGCACACACATTCTCCCAACAAAAATCCATCCCCTAGAATCGCTGTCTTCTGTGTCATGAATCCTTTCTCTGCAGACAACCAAGATTTGATTCACTTTATCCTCAAACCTCAATGCATGGAAAAATTGTCAATTAAACTTTTTAAAGAATCTTTATTACAACCACATTGGTCAAGGGGATGTCTCTTTAGGACACATGCCCACAGCAGATCAAAAGACTCAAGAAATCAATGAATTTTTTAAATTATTACTTTTAAGAATGTTAGTTAAGGGTTTATGACATGTAGCTATTCATCAACAGTTTAAGAGATGGACTGTCAGGCACTAAAGAAGAGCTCTGGTGTGAGGCTGTCAGAAGAAGAGGTTTGATAGTTGTCATGTGGGATAACCAATATGTTTGTGACTAGATAAGAGCATTGCCTGCTGTTTACCATTTGTACCACACCACACAGGTTTTTTTTTTTTATGTTGAAGTTTCTCTCCATGAGCAGAGCAAGTAAGGAGCAATATATGGAGCATTTAGGTAAAGGTTACATTTTGGGTAGACCTACTCCTCATTTTCACAAGAAGATTCAGGGTCATCTGCACACAGGAGCTTGTGTATGTGTCAATCAGTACATAAGGCTGTGCTAGTTAAGTCAGCTTCATAAGCAACTGTTTCACATTACAAGAGGAGAAAAAAACACCACAAGAAATGAATAAAGAAAATAAATATAGTCTTGAATTTAGAAAGGCAGGCTCACTTTGCTCTGCAGCATAAAGCACACGCTCTATCTTAAGAACATGAGCAATTCCCATAATGACTCCTGCTTGAACACAAGTGTGCACTTCAGGGCTTGCACTTGGCTGGATCCTTAATTTCCAACTCATTCCTCTAAAGACATTTCTTAAGCAAAGGGAAATTGTAAGAAATTACCTGTTTTTTCATTATTGGCAAAAGTAATTTGCCATTCTCTTATAGCTCTGGTTTTAAGAAAGTCTTGCTCTGATTCATGACAATTATTTAAAGAGGAACGCTTTCAGGCAAAGAAAAAACAGTCTTAAAGAGGGAGCAATACAAAATGTCATATTCAGCTCTCTTTCAATAATAATTACAATTATTTTCAATAATAATATTTTTTAAAGGAGTAGTTAACCATATAAACAGTAGCACTAGAATTCTAGGATCTTGGATTCTGTGTCAAGCTGTGCATGCAGCTGAAACTACCAGTGCCCTGAATGTTTCACCACCACGTGACATCCTTTCACAGGCCAACTGCTTCCCTTTCTGCCAGAAAAACACACTAAAAATTCATTTGGAGTGAGGAGCTTAATTCAAAGTTTTCTTGCATGGTCCTGTGTGAGAGAGTGTACTTGCTAGGAGGTGGGGCATTAAGGTATCTACATTTAAGAATAAATTTCAAATTTTAAAATGTGCATTCCCTGAGCACTTCTAAGACAAATGTGGAAGCTAGTTGGTAGGATGAAGCCCTGGAAAAGATTAGTATATAATTTTTAAAGGAAACTATAAGGCAAGAAATGCAATAGCTGAGGTTTCAACAGTAATTATCATCACTGCTGTTACTTTCAAAAATCTTTTCCTGAAAAATGTATCACACTGACTGCCTACTGTGGAAACTGCTGAAGCCTCTGGAACTTTGGGAGCAGTGAGTGGGGGGATTACTGTAAATTACAGGACTGAGAATAAATCATCAAACTGTGAGTGTGCCCAGGCTGTGTTATCAGACCATCCTTTCGTGGTGACCCTTTATCCTTTCCCATATCTTTCCTTCTCCACCCTTTATGAGCATGTCACTGATGTCAGGCTATGGACTCTTCAGGATGGAACGCACCTCACCGTATTTTTTACCTGCAAGATGCCCAAAAGCACTTCCCAGAGAGATGAAGAGAGCTCCCAGGGACCTCAGCTAGGTGAGATGCAGTCATTACACAGCAGAATCACATATTTCATCATTTGCTAAATATCTGCCATAAAATTGATGGGATATGCTGCTGTACTAGCATAGGTTTCCAGCTGTATATTTTACATGGGTTGATTCTGCAACTTCCAGATGTATAGCCTTAGCCTTGCACTACCCTAGACTGGATCTTGTCTGTAACCCATTTGCAATATTACTTTAATATTTCAAAGCACATAGTTGGGCCTGCAAGTTATATTTTCAGTTCCTTGAGTACAGAGCATTTAACAGCAATTATTCTGCAATAATTCTATTTAGTATTATGCCAGCAATTCCTTACGAGCTGCCTTTTTTATTTAAATGCCTTTTATTAAAAGTTATGTGGTAAACTAATTCTCTCAGGACAGTCATAGGTAATTTTGGAAAAAGAACTGAATTCTAGGAACTTTGAGTTAAACATTCACTCAAATGTCTATTTTTTTTTTTTTTAAAAAGATGTCCATCCCTCCATATTTCCCTAAGCATAACTTCTGTAACACTTTCTGGCACTTCAGGAGAACTGCAGGGCCAGCACAGGAGAGCTTCAGCAGGTGACTGGAGGTCCAGAGGGGCTGAGGCTGGTGTGGACCAGCCTTTTTCCCCCATCCCCAGTTACAAGAGTTGTCCCAAGCAGTAAGGCCTTGCTGCAGGAAAAATACTGCAGCTGCAGGGGGCCAAATGTGCTGATCTAACTGTTCAGCACAGGTGAAAAGTATTGCCTCCATCCAGCTTCCCACACCCATTTCTCTCTTATATTAAACTATTCCTACCAGCCACTTTAGCTTTCCTATGGCAACAGGCTGAGAGAGTTTGGGGCTGTTCAGCCTGGAGAAGAGTAGATTTTGGGGAGACCTTATAGCACCTTCAAGTACCTAAACTGGGCTACAAGAGAGCTGGAGAGGAACTTTTCTACAAGGAAACGTAGCAACAGGACAAGGGGAATGGTTTCAAACCAAAAGAGAATAAATATAGATTAGATGTTAGGAAAGAATTCTTTACCACGAGGGTGGTGAGGTGCTGGAGCAGCAGAAGCTGTGGATGCTCCATCCCTGGGAGTGTTCAAGGCCAGGTTGGATGGGGCTTTAAGCAGCCTGGTCTAGTGGAAGGTGGCCCTTGGAATTAGATGATCTTTAGGTCCCTTCGGACACCAAGCATTCTGTGATTCAGCCAGGAGGAAGCAAACTGAGGAAAAGAGCGTGCAAAGCACATAAATTTGTGCTACTATTGAGGCTGACTCATCTCAAAGAGTCCAAGCAGCCTGCAGCTGGTGCAGAGGAGTGAGACAGACCTCCTCTCCTTTGTGGTTAAAATGGATGCACCTGCTTATTCCACCCAGCTTCTCCTTTACCTGAGTGAAAGCACTCCAGGACTGTAGTTTGATTACTCCTAGGGCAGAAAGATATTGTGGGATCAAGACTAACACCCAACAATTGGCTAGCAATCCCAACTATTGCAACAAGAGCAATACCAGAAGTTCCTGATGCTTGAGAGCAGGCGTCTGCAGCCGCCTCCTCCACAGACAGAGAAACAAACAGCCTTCTCTAAAGCTGGATGCTGGGGGGAAAAAATCACCACTTCTGTTAATTTTCTTAAGATCTTGGCTTTTGAGCTCCCTGGGATACCTCAGGAAATGTGGGTTTCCTCATCCAAACCAGTCAGTCTTGTAAATTGGTACTGTAGAAACCAGCAGCGGGTGTGGTTAGCTCATAAAACCACTGAAGAAATAAACTGCAGCGGCTCTCTAGCCATGGGATCAGCGTTTGGGGCATGGGAGCAGCCACAGGCACCACAACAAATTCCCTTGTCTCCGAGGGGAAAACGATACCATTCCTGATGGCAAGCTAAATTACATCAGCTTCAAGCTGATCCATACTAGCTAGCTGCTTTTCCAGCATTGGTCTGGAATTGCTGGCACATGAGACCACCAGCTCCATGCTCTGCCCCATGCCTCTCCCAAAAGGGGCAGAGGATCAGGGGACAGATGCCCTTTGCCTTGACAGGCAGCTCTGGAATGCAGCATCTATTCCATCACACTTCAAGCCAGAGGAAGAGGGCAAGAGCAGCAGCTTTGTCAAAGGGCACAGCACCATTCCACCAGGCACACTAGAACTGAAAAGGTGTTTTTTTGCACATAAATCCCGAGACTGAAAAGGAGGAAGGTTGTTGATAAGCTTTTGAAATTCAAAGTAGGAGAAATAAAAATGGTCTTACCACAGAAAATCTGCATTGTTATGTAGTAGAATTTTGGGAGTTTCCTAACGGGATCTTCTGCTAATGGCTGCCATAGATGGGCTCCCTCTAAGACTATAAAAGGACATGAGAAAGCTTCCTGCACCCTTGCTGGTACCTCAGTAGACTCTGCCTGCTGATGAGCAGTAATGCAGCATTTCCACCTTCACCTGCAAGTCACTTCCTACCTTCCTTGCTTTGTGCAGCATTCATTCCTGGTCTTAAAACATTGTCCACCTTGGACATTCTCTTTATAAAACAGATTCTCATAAAACCCTAAAATCTGATTGTGCTTCTATTCAGAAGTGGCTGAATGAGTGAACTGAGAGTAGGTGAAAAAATCTTAAGATACTCTATCTCAGCAAGTCAAGTGTAAGAATTAACTGAAACCACAGTAAAAAAAAGTTCACTTTTAGCCATTTACTGTGTACTATTTAATAGCTAAATTCACTTTCACACTTCTCTAATAATGCAATGATCACCTCTCTTGAAACACTGGTGTCACAGACCTGAGATTAGGAGGTATTCAACGAGATTGTGGAGAATGAAGATCATAGAGCAGTTTGTCAATTGGTGTATAATTATTCCATCCTAACTAAAAGACTTCATGTAGTTCAGTTTGAGCAGAAGAAAAACAATATAACAGGACCCTGAAATGTCCTTGTAGACCTCAGAGGCTGTGTAAATCAATGAAGATCAAGATCTTTAATTGATACTAAAGCTGAGCAATACTGTAAGGATCTGTCTAGAACAAAGCTAATGGCTTTAGTTAACCCATACAGTATATGAAGCAGAGGTGATGCTTCAGCTTTTCAGGTTTTTTGGTTGAATACTCTCTTTGGGATCAATAGCAATATAATGTGTTTCCAGAAAAGGAATGAAGTTATGAAAGACCAAATTTTCATCAGTATTTTTAAAAATTATATTGAAAGCAGGTTTGAATGACATCCTAATCATTCACAGATTATACGTTGAACAGAAGAGAGCCAGAAAAGGGTTAGGAATAAGGACAATGTTAAATGGAATCAAACCTGGGAAAACATCAGCTAAACACAGTGTTTGGAAGGAAAATAATTCGATAAATGTCAGTTAAAACACAGTAACATGGAAGTGTGAAATTCAGAGCTGGTCCTGTTTTATCCCTGCTGCGAAGATGTGTCATTTAAATTGAATTCCAGCAAGAGCTAATTTATCCCATGCAGTGAGATGGGGCACTACAACATGAAAACAACACAATCAACAAGTTTGGTCTTTAGAAGTGTGCATTCAGAAAGGGCAAAAAGTACTTCTTTGCAAGTCCAGTGACAATCCAGCAGTGTTTTCATTTGAACTTCAGAAAGATGTAAACAAACATGAAGGACTTGGGACAAGAGCTTCAAAACAATAATGTGGTTGCAGGAACTGACTGAGACTTCTTCACAAGAGCTAAACATATGTAGTCCAATTGAGCCATCTCCAGCAGCAGCGGGAGACAGTCCTGGGAATTTTTGAGAGTCTTCACCTAAAGTCCAAAACATGAAGGTATTTACAGAAATAAAATTCAAAAGATGGGATAAAATGAATAACCAGAGAGCAAACTATCAGGGAAATGTATACCCCTTAAAAAAGTGATTCTGCTGTGAAGTAAGTAGCCAGGAAAGCAGCTGCATATCAGTCCAGATTAGCAGGTACTAACAACCAAATCTGATGGGGGTTATTTACTGGAATCATACAGATGTGGTTAGCTCAGTACAATTAGCAAACTAAAAAGGACCTAAAGACAGACTTCTTGGTGTTCTCCAAATTAAAAGCCTAAAGCATCTCCCTTCCTAAGTTTTTAAAATAACAGCACCTTGATTATTTCAAGCATCTAAATGCTTCACTACATTTTGATCCACTGGCAGAAGGTTCTTCCTCCTAGGAAAAACAAAAAGTTTTGCCCAGACTGATAAGGGAAAAACTTTTTGCGTGTATTATTAATTCAGTTGCAAATCTATTTTATTTAAGAATGTAGATGTCATTGGAATACAGCTGTCAGAGCATATGGATCACACTGTCAGCATCTGAGGCTTTTTGGGTTCATAGAAAGAGGAGAAAAATGCAGGGGAGAGGAGAACCTGTAATTTTTCTTTTTTCTATTCCTATATCTGTAAAACATACTGAAGCAATCAACCACCATTATTTGTTTTTGTGTTTAATTACATTAGCACACATGGGCACATTACTGGATAGGGGAGTCACAAATATGCAGGAACAACAGACAGCAACGATGTTGTATTTTCCAATTCTCAGACCTATGCCTTACTGAAAACTGGCAATCCAATTCCTGCATCTTATTCTAGGTTAAAGCAAGGCCTAATTGTGGTCTAAATGTTGTTGTCTGTCAACTTAATGGCACACAAATACAGCAATGTTTATTTTTATATCCTTCCATTCATATTGGTGAGAACCATTTTACATCAAATCTTGCTCCAGTTTCTCTGTCCACCCCTAAACTTCATGTCCTTGTCTATTTTCTCTTTTGCTCAATTTTTTTTCTCCTTTGGGAACAATAACTGAGGCACAGAAACTTTCCAGTTACAGTTGTTTTCCCTTAGAAATTAAAATTATAGGCACTGGTAGGGGAAAAGGACTGCACAGTAGCAATTACGCTCATGTTGAGTACATAATTTGGTCTGTGTATTTTGGTTGCCTTCTGAAGATCCTTTTATTTTAGCCCCAGGCCTACTTGGCTGCAGTAGGTCACTTGTTTCCGATAGCAATAAAAATAAAAAAGAAGCAGCCCTGAAAGCAGCATTCTTTTTTTTCCCCCTGAGGATGTTGTTTTCTAGCCCGTCTCAGTTTCCGGTTCCCATGAACCAGCTTGTCACTGTTGTGTTTGGATTCACTGCTCCATAGGAAAATGTTAAAAGGCTTGCTTTCTTTGAAGGCAAAAGCAAGACAGATGTTAATAGAAAGCCACCTTCATTTCCATGCTTTTGGAAAAACAAATCTAATTTTCCAACTTTTTTTTTCTCCATAGTCCTACTTGTATTTATTCCAGAAAAATCCCTGTCATCTTTCCTAAGATTTGAGAGGTATGGAAGGGCCAGGGTCTGCTTTCTGCAGCCACTCACTTTCCCTATGGATGGTGCTGCTCTGCCAGGAGATCCTCACTGGGATTTTGTCCATTGCAACCAGGACTTTGGGAAGTATGGTCCTGCCGTGGCTCTACTGTCGAGGTAAGAGTGAGAGCTGGGCCAGGCCATTCTCATCTTCAGATCCAGCCCATCCCTCTCTGCTCCAAAGAGGGAGGTCAGGGCATAAGAGTACAACAGGTAACAAAACCCAAAGAACTGTTGCTCTGTGGCTTGTGGAAAACACAAACACACACACACACATATATATAGTTACTCTCTGATTACTTCAGTTGTTACTGCAGGTCTTGAAGTAAAAAGGATTTTTTTGCTTTGATTTTGTTTTTATATAGCCTCATTTAATAAGCAGGAGTACTTGACCCTGCTTCCATTACTCAGTTGGAGTGGATGATCCAGTGAAGCCCCTTCCAACCTGAATTATCATCCTATGATCCTAAAAAGCACCTAAAGTCTCAGTCCTCCATCTCAAATAGCTTTGGGGCTTGACTGATTTTTATCCAGCTTGGCAAAGCAGTATTAAAAGACAATAAAAGTCCTGGGAGTTATTTTTATTTGGGGGTTCATTTGTTTGGTTTGGGTTTTTTTTTTTGTTAGTTTGTTTATGGGGGGGAGGGGGTTGTTGGTTGGTTGTTTTGTTTTTTAAATTAAGGCAGAATAGAGAAGAAGGATGAAAAGCAGATTCATCCCTCCTCCCTTTTCCTGGGAAAAGCAGACAAATTTCTCATTTTGAATACTCTTTAGCAACAGCACATACATCAACCCACCTATTTCCCTCAGCAATTTATGTCTGTGACTAACATAAGTCAAAGACACCAACTCTCACGCAACAAACCCATTTTCCCCTCCTCAACATTCTCCAGAGGGGATCACGCCCTGATCTACCAGATGCCATGGGGAAGTATCAGTGCCCCATAGCCACAGCTCCAAGCTCTGGGGCTCTCAGGAACAAAGATACACCCCATATTCCTAAGGAACCACAAAATCCACCCCCCTCTCCCTCTGTGAGATGGTTTAGACAAAAGCTGAGAGACCCAGCGCATGCTTTTGTGTCCCTGGCACAGATAAGTTGCATTTTTTGCTGTAGTTTCAGGCCAGAGACAGCTGTTACATGCTCTGGCAATCTTCCTCTCAAAACCAGCCACACGTTCTCCAGACTTCACAGGAACTCCGAGGCGCTCTCCCGCCCCAGAAGGTTTTCAGCCCTGAGGATAGGTACAAGATTTGAAAGCAAGATTGGGCTTCAGTCAGCAAAACACCCAGGTTTCTAAGGGCACTATCTCACCCTGGGCTGCCTTCTAGGGACGGCTGGAGACACCCGGTGTGAGCTGCCCTCGGGGGGACAGGTGAGGAGCCCCAGCTGCTGTGCCTGGCTCAGGATGCCTCCTCAGGGCTGTGGTTAGTGTCAGCATCAGCCAGGCACCCAGCTGCCCCCAGGTGAGCTGGTCAGAGATAGTGGGAGCCCTCGCCATCAAACCGACGTGCATTTCCACACAGGAGCCACGGGTCCGGTTTGGATCTCCCTGCTTCCCCCTCCTTCCCCTGAGGTGGGATAAAACACAGCAGAGACTGAAAGGTTTAAGGTAGTTCTGCATGTTTGTGGTTCAGGCAAAGCCCAAACACTAAGAAAGCTCTTTCCCCTGAGAGGCTGCACATGGGCATGGCACATTTAAGTGTGCATTTGACTCACAGCAGCCCAGAGACTTTTGGCTATCCTCTCAAATGACAGGCACCTCTCAAATGGTGGTCGTGTATGGCTGGGGCACTGTCCCCCTCCCATCTGACAAGGCAGAATCCCAGCTCATTTCACAGCTCCCCAGCCCATGTGCAGGACTGAGCGAGCTGCACGCTGCAGCATCGTCTTTGGGGCTGCAGGGCAGCTCAGAGCACAGGGAGTTCAGTGCCATCACACAGGGTAGGGGTGGGCAGGAAAAAATCCAGGAGGTATTCTCCATGTCCCATCATTCACAGAAGGCCTAAGAATGCCTGTTCTAAGAAAATTCCTATTTGTGCCCATTCTGGGATCTTTATCCCCTCAGTCCTGCCTGTCCCGTCCTAAAAAACCCCAAGAAAGCCAAGAAAGGGCGGGGGCGGGGGGGGAAGTCGGCAGACTAGTGGCGGTACTGGGAAACCGTGAGAGGATGAGCTGACACCTGCTTGCACAGAGCAGTATTCCATTGATCCCACAGCCCCCACACAAGGGCACAATTCTGCGTGCGGGGAGGGCAGCACTGCCGGGCTCATGCAGGCTGGCACTGTTACAGGAGAATTCCTGTAACCTCCTGGAAAGGTTCAGAGCTGGTCCGGGACCCAACCAGGATATTCTTGCTTTGCCATGGGATGGCACCCACCCTGATGGGTCTTGGTCCCAGCTGTGGCAGCAGCACCCTGCCACCACTCATGGCATCTTCCAGTTCCCTTCTCCTGCATCATATACACGTAGTATCCAACCCCTACAGCCCTGCCTCCAGATCCCTCAGAAAAAGAAAGGCATCCCTCTTTGGCTGCAGGGAGCACAGGCTGGCCACACACCCTCCTTGTGCATTTCAGTCTGTCACCAGACCAGTGCTAATTACAATTTCTTTGTAAGAGCACTCTCACACAGGCAGCACTTTGCTCATGAAAAATCAACAGAACCCAAATAACTGCAAAAATAGAAACAGATGCAATAACATCTTACATAAGCTTTGGTTAATAATAAACCCAACTTTACTCAAATCCTAGTGACTCTAGTCCTAGTAGTGACAAGATAGGAGACAGCTATGAGAGCATATTGAACTATTTCCCGTGAAGTGATGTGATTA
This sequence comes from Fringilla coelebs, assembly GCF_963513975.1. Classification (NCBI taxonomy): domain Eukaryota; kingdom Metazoa; phylum Chordata; class Aves; order Passeriformes; family Fringillidae; genus Fringilla; species Fringilla coelebs. Next base: position 87,752,588 of record NC_140030.1, read on the forward strand.
CCCTTCCTGCATTTTGGGAGTTGTTAATGAAAGAAGGGATGAATTTGGGGTTCCCCTCTCCCATTAACTGTTAATTGTTCTGGGAGCTTGAATCAAATATCTGATTTATCAGACTGATTGTGAGTATCACAGCACAGATTGATAAATTGTGTTTTACTGGCACCCAAAAGCTACAAATACATACCAAGTGAAATTCTCAGCTGTCTTAGTTTACCTCCCTCTAAAATCAATGATAAGATCCTTAAAAAAAAAGTAGTGTTACTACTATTGTTTGGCTAAATTGGGTCTGTTCTGGCTATCCTCATGCTTCTTGATTAGACAAACTGGCCTTTATAAACTGTGTTTACTTCTGCCAAAGCACGACCTTCTTGATCAGAGAAAAATCCAAATTTCTGATAAACTGGATTACCCATTTTGGAGCCCTTTGAACTAAGAAAATAGTAGCCTTCCCTCCTGCCCCTTAGTGATTGCAAGGGCCTGAAATACTGTCATAGAAGTTTACAGAGTTACCCAAGAGCAGGCTCTAGCCTGCCTGTTCCTCCTACTCAGGAGACATTATTTGAAGAAAGTGTTAAATAGATAATATTATCAGCCATACCTATCCTCTTCTGCCATGGAGACAGTAATGTTCCAGGACAGGTTAGAGACAAAAAGGCACCCAAGTCTTCAATAGCTAAGTGACTAAGAACACACATTCCAGGGGCAAACAAAGGAAAGGAATTTAGATGCATTGAAATGCAATAGTCTCAGCCTCAGCGATATTAACAAAGAACAAGCCCAATAAAGGAATTTGCAAGGTCATAACCTGGTAAGAAAATTCATATTCCTTCTAGACACTGCCAATTAGATTTTCAAGCTTCTCTAAAGCCTGTTCTGAGTTAGACATTGCTTCAATTTTTTGGTGTCTCAAAAATAATCTATGTGTTGGTGCATTGCTTATACCTGTGTCTAATGAGAGTTATTTAGATATGTCTGTTAAAAGCAAAATTCCCCATCCACTTGTATATATCAGATCATCTGTTTTTCTTCAGTTTCATGACAGGAGCCCCACCTAGATGTTAATTACAGGGAATAAATATTTCAAAAGCAAAGGCACCTTTTACGGCAACTTTGGAGGGAGAAACTAATGTTCAATTTCAATTGCAACCTGAATTTGTGTTCGCATATTTGACCACATCTCTCTTTTTGGCTACTTCTACCTTTGCTGTTGTCTGCATACTTGGTGAGGCAAGGAGTATTTGTAGCAAGATAAAATTGAAGCGTATGCTCTGACATGAGATACTCCCCTAAAGTATGAAAATATTAACATTTAGAACCCGTCTTAATAGTGACTTTTTTTCTTTGATGTGTCAGATTTCTTGGCTTTAACAACATTCTCACAATTTTTTAGTGCTTTCCTAAAGAAGGAGTGCACATGCATTCATATGATGGGAGGAGCTACCGTCTCAAAGGCATTGTGGAAGAAGTGTCCAGGTTCAGAGGAGAGCAGTGGCACTGCCATGGACATCCAGCAGAGTGGGAGCAGGGATCACTGCATCCCAGCATGACCCTGAATAAGATACCTGACTGCTCAGGTCCAGTTTCTCAGTTTGTGAAACAGCAATATTAATGTTTAACTACCTCAATAAACCAACACCTACACATTAATACTGAAAAGGCCATGGTACTTCCATCTTAGAAATACAAGTTAGTACATGGGAGCTCCTTTTACTAAAAGTTTGATGTTCCCATCAAAACAAACACAAAAAACCCCAAAGAAAAGGTCAAAAGTTAACTTGATCACAATCTACAGGTACTTATACAAAGAAAGTAACTGTAACCAGAGGGCTCCATCTCCTAGACAAAGGCAAAACAAGTCCTAGAAATTCTAAATACCCAAGGCTGCAAGGTAGGGGCTGGCAACAACATTCTGCAAATCAAAGCTGGAGAGCCTAAAATTCTGAGACACACACTAGGTCGCTGGGTTACCTGCAGGCATCACTGGCCAGGATCCCACATGCTTTCTTTGCAGAGGGGTGGGATTGGACTTTATCTGAATGCATTCTTGCAGCCTCCATCTAGAAGATTATTTTTTAAATGCACAAACTGAATTAAAGATCCAAGTGGGTATCCTTATCGAAGGGCTGGTAATAAATCAAGAAAAGCTGGGACTGAAGTACTAACATAATGCTACTGAAGTTTCTGTAGCAAACACTTCCTTTGATAGCTTTAAAACATCAGCTCAGCCTTTAAAAAAGGTTTTCTCGGGGGTGTGTAGGGGAAGTAGGATGGCAATTTTTGCCTGAAATGGTGGCAAGGAAGGCAAACAGTCAAGGGCAGCCCCACGGTGCTCCTGTTGCTATGAGGGAGGGAGGGACAGGAAAAAAGTTATTGTGAGTCAAATAGCCTCAGGAATGGGAAGAAAGATTCCGTGTCAGCTGTCTCACTGTGGAACTCTGCTTCTTTCACCTGTAAGCAGTCTGTCTTTTTTGATTTGAGGCCTCTGCAAGGGAATGCACAAGAGCCTATTTGTTGACCCCTTGTCCTCTTATTTTGATTAAAGATGGGTGATCAGCACTCAAAAATTTGAACAGACCAGTCTTTGGAATGATTAATTCAGCTGGAAATAACTGCATGAGGTAAATAGCAACAGGAAAAGACAGTTGTTTTGGACCCATAATTGTTTCAAACAAAGTTTTCCAAGCCTAGGAAATCAAAGCTCTGCACTGTCAGGTTGCACTTATCCCTCCCCATCTCTATTGTCAAGATTCCAGCACCTGCAAGCAACATCACCCCATAACGTAGGCAACTCTGAAAGGGTCTAGAAAAGTTAAATCACAGCTGTAAGTAGGGATGAATTTGGATATTCACACCTTGCCTGTTATTTCTACAGATATTCCAGAGCTGCAGCTAAGAACTATCTTCTAGATTTATGTTCTCTTCTTCATACAGATAATAATAATTTTTAAAAAAACCTAACTAAAAAGCCTGTGCCTAAATCCCTAAAAATCTCTCCTTTGAAGTTATATGTCTAAACAGATTGCCTTTCCATGAGAAATGGAAATATTCAGACTTAAAATTAACCAGGGTTAAAGGACTGCTCTGTTGGGATACAGGAAACTTGGCTTTAACCCCTCCTCTTCTGTGTGATCTACCACTTAAAACATGAAGCTATATCTTCTACCTTCTGGAGGCCTAGGAGGTAGCCAGAACAGGCTGCTGCATCCTAAAAGTGCTCTGGAGCAGACACTGGTAAGGATTATGTTGAAATGATTCACTGCCTGCGATATCTCATTCCCAAATGTCACATTATTTACTGTAAGCACCCATGAACTACATGTACTCTTATCTCCTGAATCAAAGGTAGTTGGCTGCAGACACCAACAGAGACAAACCCACAAATATAACATTATGTGATTTGCTGTTTACTTTCCATTGTTTACCAACACAGATCCATACCCAGCTGGCAAAGGATCTGGTTTGGGTGGCGCCTTTTTTTTTTTTTTTTTTTTTTTCAATTTGTAAAAAATGTAAGTTTGCAAAGTGGCATAACTTTATGTTGCTAAGCCATAAATAAAAACATATTTAAGCATTTAAATAAGATCCATTTAAAAGGCCAATTGACTCTATAGCTATGGAAGCTATTAAATCAACATTTTATATATTGCAATTACAACACCGCTCAGTGGAGAGTTTGGATGGAATCCTGGTGAGGGACGTGAGCGTCCGTGCAGCGTGTTTAGTCCCATCAAAAAGTTCTAGGAACTACTTCAGATGACATTTATGATCCCAGGCCTCTTGTCAAAAATATCTCTTTCTAAATATTTCTCAGAAATCGGTAGAACACCATTTCCAGGAGGTGTTTCAAATCAGCTTCAGTGGAAGCTGAGCACCTACCAGTCACTAGAAGACAAATTATTACCCACTTGTGAATCTCTCAGGTACAGGCTATTTGTATTTCTACCACCAAAGGGAAAGGGCTTTCCTCATTTTGGGGAGCATTTTCATGTGTCCTCTAAGTTTAGCAAATCCTGTATTTTTTACTTTCCCTGCGCAACGCACCCAAGATTGTCAAGACTCCAGAGGAAAATAAATTTCGCTCTTTAAAAGTGAAGTACACTTTATCTGAAAAAGGTGTTCTTGGTCTGTTAGTGATTTCCATGTGTAAAAAGAAGGGAAGACAGATTGCAGGTTTCCCCCCACCCCTCTCCTTGGCATCCAAGAGATACTCTTCTGCAGCAACCTCAGGTCAGAAGAAACCAGGCTCTGTCTTGTCTGGGCCCAGCTTCCCTGGTTCTGCTTTTCATCCACTCAGATGCCCAGCCCAGCCATCTTGCCCAACTACACTAATGCAAAACCCCAAAAGAAATTCAGGTTGTTGAGCAAGGGGATGGACCCTACAGCTTCCCATTTAAATGGTTTCACCACAGAGTCCCATTCCCATTTGTTGTTTTGGTGACAGGATTTTAACATGCAACACCTGTCAGGAGACATCCAGGGCTTTCTCCTTGGTAGGATGAGATGCCTGTTTAATCCCTGAAACACAGGGATAAAAAGAAACTGGTTTTCATCACTTTATTTGAGAGTACTCCTAATTCTCAACTACTAAAAATGGATCAGAATCACTCCCACCACTTCTTCCATCACAGACCATATTGTAAGAGGAATCTCATCTCAGTGGATGGCCAAATTTCTGCACAGCTCTAACTTTAGTTGACCATATGTCCTAGGGTGACTTTATGATGCTTGCACCCCCAGTTGTCTGTTCTGTCTGTGCTGAGTATTAAGTTCTGCGTGTTTAAGACTGAGAGTGAAGGTGGGGAGAAGCAGCACAGAGTTTGTTACCAGAAACTGCACTTGCTCCCCTGGGCATTCCTTCTGTGCTGTCTGTGCTGTCTGCAGTGGACAGTGGCAGAGAGCTCTCCTTTGCTGGTAGTTTTTAGCTAGCTGAGGCAGAGAATTTCCCTAGATGGTGGCTCTTCTTTTTCTTGCAACTGTTCAAACCTGCTCTGGACTGAAAACCCAGAAAAAACCCAGGAGCTCACACCTGTGGCCCACCAGGGCCTGGGATGCTGCATTTTCCAGGGCAGGAGGGACTGTTAAGAGGCTGAGCTGGCTGAGCTACAGCCCCTTGAAAGGACTTTCTGAACTTGCCATCTCTTCAGGACAGCGAGAGGTTTTATTGTTTAATATTATTCACTTTTTAATGCTTGTGAATACTTTTCTTGTTAAACAAACAAAATTTTTCCACTTTTCTCCAAGGAAATCTTTTCCCTAACGAGCTGAGGGATGGGCCACTTGAACCTGCTTTCTAGAGGGAAAGTTTGGAAGTTTCCTCCCAGATTTGCCCTAAACCAGGATACCATACCTGGTGATTGGAAGGGTTATGGATATACCCCAACACATAGCTCTTCTTAGAGACTGGATTCGCTAGGGAGATCACATTTAACAAGAGTTTATCTGTTCAGAGCTGAGCACCCTCTGTGCTGAGCTGTGGCTACCAAAATGCCTGGCACAGGTGTTTGGATTGCACATAAAAATTACTGGAGGTGGACATTAGAACACACAGCAGCCAAGTGTCACTGTTACTGAATTGTGTTCCTTATCTTCCTTGCACCCTGACTAGTCCTAAAATGAGCAGGCACTAGAAGAAGTCACTCACCCAGTAGGGCTTCTGAGAGGGCAGTGACATTTTGCAGCTGTAAAAGCTGGTCTTGCCTTTGTCTGGTCAGATGAAGAGAACAAAATTCTCATGTTCTTGACAAAGGAGGACAGATGTCTTTCCAGGCATTCAAGAGACACCCTTGGTGAGCTTCTAGCATGACACACACTGCTCTGCTGCTGTGATCACACTTCGGCGCTGAGATTTGACAGGCACATCTCTCAGCAGTGATAGCGACTTCAGCAGCCTCTTGTCTCTTTTCCTCACTTTTTCATTTGCCCTTTGCTGCTCTCTCTCACATTGTGGTGGTACCTTTGCCTGTGCAGTTGTGCATTCAGCCAGGTGAGAAATTACTCAGGTTAGAAAGAGCTGACCAGAAAGTCTGGCTTTAATGTGGGAGCATTTATTGACTGGCTGAGACACCGTAACTCAACTCTGTACCAGTAAATGGGAACAGAAAGTAAATGGGAGGATAAACAAGCTATCTCTGGGAAAGGTATGCCCAGCCTCTTTCCACAGCTTGCACCTTTGCCCTCTGACTCTTGCTGCCACCCAGCCCTAAATGATGTCAGATGCCAGACAAGAAAAGGAGGATATGTAGGTAAGTTCTGGGTTATAAAGCTCTCAGTTATTCCCATAAAGAGCCTCCTGCCTCCCAATAGAGAAGACAGGCCAAGGCTGCCTCCCCTCAGAGCCCCACGGCCCCACCAAGTCCCCCTGGTGCCACTCCAGTCCTATTGTGCAGAACCACACAAACGGGCAATAAAGGCAAACATTAACATCTTCCTATCTCTGAATTCGCTCTCCACTTTACCTCCCAATATTTTTCAAATTCATCAAACAAAGGACAAAGGTGGGGAGAGGGGGATGAAGGAGCCCTGGTTCACAAAAGCGTGTACATACCAAAATGAAGACTGCAAGTAAGAAACAAAAGGTTCAAATACATGATTAAGGAATGTTCTCCTTACAGCTCCAATCACCACATTTGAGCTTCCTGGTGTCAGGAGTGTTTCACACTACAAACAATACACCCTTGCTCTTATTCACAGAGATACAGTCATGTGACTTGAGACATAGATAGAACAGAAAATAAAAGAAGTCCATCACCAAGTGGCCCAAAAATCACTGAGAAAGCAGTTTGGAGTTTTACCTTACTTTTTTACACTTAGGATGTTTGGAAAGTAGGGGAAAAAAAAAAAAAAGCAAGAGCAAAACTAGCCTGCCTAAAAAATAAAGGAAATAAAAAAAGGTGGAATAAAAAGCAAAGGACTGAATAAAAGATGAAACAAGGAAAAGAAAAAGACAACTCACAAGTCTCTCAGTAAAGCAACCAAAACCCAGAAAGTTGAGTAAATATAAGCAATATTCAAAATGCAGTCTAGCATTTTGTTTGCATTTGAAATAAGGATATCTGCAGAGTTTTCTTCCCAAATAAGTTTGAGAAGCCTTACCCTAGTGGACTGGAATGTTTTAAATCTTAAAATAATAAAGAATTTGAGGTGAAACAAACAAAAAGTCAACAACTCAAACCACCAAATGATTAAAGAAAAAAAAAAAAACTTAACTAAAGAATAAAAAGGGTCCTTCAAGGAATAAGAGGTTGTTATATCGTTCTTTCAAAAGATAATCTCAAAGGCTGTCACAATGACAAAGACACCCAGCTAGGATGTTTATTGACATTTAGTAAATGTTACTGCACAGCTATACCTTCCTTTCTTCGAGTTAATTCTGTTTCAAGAGCTTGAGAACACAGAACTGATTTATAAAGAATGGCAAGAAGCTGAACTTTAGCATAGGCATAAACCAAGGTAAAGAAATCTAAGTTGTTTTGCTTTTCAAACTCTCTTTTTCTTGCTGCATTTGGGTAGGAAGTTAAACTTGGAGGAGGTGGTGCAGGTGTGAGAGGCTGCATCCACAAACTCTCCACCACTCTTGTCCTACACACAAGGACACTTGAGTGTAAATCCCCTCTCACAGACTCCAGTTTCACAGGCACTTTTGCAGCTGGAATAAGCCAGCATCACCCAGTCAGAGAAGCACCCCCAGCAGTGCTCTGCACAGCTTTCAGTGTCACAGGAATGCTGGCCTTGGCCAGGCTTGGAAGGAGTTCAGATGGCCTGTGTGTCCCTGCCTAGTGACAGTACAGCACAAATTCCCTGGGTCACTGTGACATGTGGATTCCTACACAAGTGCCCTCCTATATCAAGAGCAAGCCCAAGTTTTGGTGATTTGGTATTTTCTCACTGCAAGTGCTTCAGGGCAATCTACCCCAGGTGCTACACCCACTGTGAGGATATAACCACAGGGGCACAATCAAACATTTCACCTCCTCTTACAAAAGGGAAACCTCTGCTGTTAAACTAAGGAAAAACCAAACTGAAATAAACCTTTGCTCATTAATTATATTTCAATCCTTCAAAGACACAGAGAACTATTGGTAATGTTTTTCCACAGTTATAATGAAACACAGCCCTGCCCATCCCACTTGTCTTTGCTTCTCCCTCTGCCACTGTGGAACTGCTAAAATCCACAAAATTCTCACCTACCACTCCTTCCTATGCTCTTCCTCATCATCTCCATGAGAAAGGGGCAAGAATAGGATGATTTCAGTGCCAGAAGATCCCATCTCATAGTCTTTGCTCCTTTACAACTGCAATAATACAAAACAGACTGACTTACAGGGCCCAGTCTGATCCAAAACACACATAGGAATTAACCCAAGTTGTACAGCAAACCAGAAGCCAAGATCAAGGACCTTCATACTTTACTACAAGGTCTATTTCTTGAAATGCAATTCAGTCTTCACCAGCTTCTCTTAATTTCACTTCTCAGATAAAAAGAATAGTTAAAAATAACTCTATGTGCCAACACATAGTGAGGTGAAGTGGGAAGCCAGATGCCTATAACTAAGGTGAGAGACTGAAGGCTCTATGTGTACTAAAGCTTCACACATTCAAGTTTTTAAGAAATGTCAGATTTCTTTATTCCATATCAGTAAATTAGTTCCATGACATAACAATAAAATAGCTTGCCTTATTTTTACCATATTTTATCCTATTACAGAGCTCTCAAAAGCTTGTATGTAGCAATGATAACTGGAATTTTTTTCTTTTTGGAAACATGCACACAGTTGGTGCTTGAACAAGATCCAACACAAAAGCAGCCTAAGGTTTCTACAGGAAACAGTTGTGTTACAGACAGCCCTGAACCCTCACTCTTATTACATTGGAAAAGCACTGGAAATTGCATTGGAAATCCTGAATGCTCATGTAGACTAACTATATGCAGTAGCAAGGAAATACCTCACACATCAGGATTTTTACATGGGAGCACTGAATTCTCCCGACAGGTTCCAAAATTAAGTCATCTTTCCCAACAAAGGATGGATTTTACCAGATCCTGCATGAAGTACTCATGTCACCATCCCTGACACCACCACCACCACCAAGACCAACTGCAGTGCTGGCAGCCTTACCTGCATTCCTGAAGCAGACAGTCCCAGGACAGGGAGGAGATGACACAAACCTCCTCCTGCCCTGAGCACCTGACCACAGGACTTGCTCACGGACACCACATCCCTCATTAGCCACAGCTGCTGGGGGTGGCTTTGGCACAACTCCTTGCAGCCCTGCAATCTCCACACTGCTGCTTGACAACCTGCTCCTGAGACAAGAGCAAGGTTTCAGCCTTCCCAACCTGCCTCTTCAGGCCTGGAAGGAAAAACTTCCCAAGCACAAGTGTAGGAAGAGTGTGGCAGTGATGCAAAAGGAGGGAAACAGCTTCAATTTGTAGAGGTTGAATGAGTAAATCATTAAGGGATTGAATGTAAAGCCAGGAGCACACCTTTTCCTTAGCATATAGGATGGTGGTGGTGAGATAGGCTGGAGAGCAAAATAAGCTCAGGTGATGTGGTATGCAGGGCATTTGGGGGAAAATTAAACAATGAGGGAAATGGAGCCTCATCTCTGTTTTTTCTCTGAAAGCTCTTCATGCCTCAGCTCCCCTCTCCTGTTGTGATCATTCTCCTATCAAAAGGCCAAAGTCTGATTCCTGTGCTGATGCTTTATCTTCCCGAACTACCTTTTACAGGAGGAATCAACTTTTGTTTCACAAACAGCACCTTCAACATCCCTCTCAGCTCTGTGTAATGCACACTGAGCACTGCAGGGTACTGACAGCTACTGGCTTTGAATCCCCCTTTACAATTACAGCCCTGCTATGCCTTCATCTGCTTTTTCTCTTCTACCTTCTTGCTCTTTTTTGAGATTAGAAATAGACTTTTGGGCAACTACTATATTACCTAAAAATATAGATTCCTCCCCATAGTGGGACCCTGAGCTGCTGGGAATCAGCACAGAATACAGATTATTATTTCAAGGCAGCTGTGGTACTTTATTACCATCAATCATATCTGGACTTGCAGCAGTTCTTTGTATTTTGACTTGTACTGGAATTACAAGTCAAATTCAGCAGAGATAAAAAGATTATTCTTCAGTTCCAGGTTAGTCATTGAATAGTCAGTACAGTACTATAGTTTTACCACCATAGTATGGTGTGGGCATGAAACATCACAGAAAGTTCATGTCAGAGTAGAGAAAAAACTTGGAGAGAGAAAACTGAGGGCAGAGAAAATTACCCTGAAGTTATTTCCAGGGTGGATGATGCTGTAGGCATTTCATGGACAGAATTGGAGGATCTGGAGCCGACCTAAGTAAGGACTGCTAGATTTTGGTTCATAGAATCAGCAGTTCCTTTGCTGTCTTTGCACAGTACTTCAGAAATAGACAGATGTGGATTCTGAAGACACTCACTGCAGTGTCAGACACTGGAAGGTGATGATACAGGCTGTGGAGCAGCAACTCAGAATCACTGCCAAGCAGCAGAACGGATTCTCACTTTGCCACTCCTAATTATCATTGCATACAACACAAAAGAAAAAGATGACAATACATGTTTATGAAAACATATCACCATAACAGTTGCTAGTCCTTCTTTTCCATTGCACTTATGCCTATTTTACACCCAACAATGAAATCATCTGTCACTTCAGCTATCCTCAGGAAAGAGAGTTGTATATACTCACACCGACACGTCAAGCAGCAAGTAAATTGGATGGATATCAGCAATATTAATACTCACAATGAGAGGAAAAATGGTGCACTTCTAGATCCTAGTAAAAAATTCCTTCTTTTTATAGCTTTCAAATTTCAATTGGCCATAGAAAAGCACAGGAAGGTGAGAAAAATAAAGAGGGACATGACCAAGAACTCACTGGATATGACACAATTAAGTCTTGGCTCGATGCCCCCAGGTACTGCAGTCCAATAACTTTGTTAAGGGCTCCCAGGTTTCTAGCAAGCACATCTCTCTTTTATTCTTCCCAGTGCAGGAATGTCACCAGTACTGTGAATACTGGCCCTGCTGCCCAGCTCTGTTGGGGACCTGCCCCTGTGAAACAGGCACACACTTGACCTCACCCTGTTCCAGGCTCCTTCTCCTCAGGGCACAAGAGAAGGGTTCCTACTCAAGGAAGGCAGAACTAAACACTCCAGCCCTGCAGAGGAAGCAGCTGCTGGGCTTCCACCAGCAGCACAAACTGGCAAAAGGAGTGGCAGGAATGACCCATCAGGAAAACAGCCACCAGTCATCTAAAAACAGCAGACCAAGTGCCAGGGTGCTCCTCTTCCTCCCCTGAGCTGGGATTAGAAATTAGTATTTTCCTCGTCTCATGGTCCCAGGAAAAAAAGGGAGCTGTTGTGGGGTGCTGACCTTATTCCAGGAGTTGTGGGGAGAAGGGGTTGAAACAGTTCCTCTTCTATCAAGCTCAGCTGCTTCTCTGAGGGTTCTGGAGCATTTACAGCACAAGCACATTAGGACTTGGGGCAAGTGTATTTGAGACTTTCTGGTCCCAAAGTCGTAAGTCTGAGGAATCACCCTAGCAGGAGACTTAATCTGGCCTGTTCTTTATTTCCATGATATACAGTACCATCAAGAGAACAAAATCCTCACAATGTGGTTTTTCATTAGTAGTCACAGTATCAATAGGGATCTCTTAATTTAGGGGGAAGTTTGCAAGGCCTGCTCATCTCTTTCCACTCTGAATCTCAAACCACATCTCTCGTCTCCCAAGAACAGCAGAGGACTGATCAGTAGTCACAGCAGCTACCGACAAAACCGCAAGTATTTGGAGGAATTTTTTCCCTCCTCTTTGCATAGACCTACTTTGAAAAAGATTTCAAAGACTCAGTTAGTGTTTGGTCATTGGGCATCTGTGACAGAAGATGACTGAGAGAATCAGTAGTTCCTTTCACTTATAATCACTCATTGTGGGTGTTGGGTAGCAGTTGCACAAAAGTGCATTGCTCCTTTTACTGTACATGGAAAGGAGCTTTCAAAGTACACCAGGGACAAATGTTGCTGCTCAGAACACCCCTTAGGCTTCTGATCAAATCCCTCTTTCATCTCCAAAGTGGTGTGTTCCAAGAGCACATGCTATTAACTGCAATGCCATGAAAACTGGCAGCCTCACATGCAGGATGGTAATTTGGGTAAATCTGGTTTCCTTTAATGTACTTTTTGTAGTGAGGAGGAAAAGGGGTTGTGGGGAAGAAAAGGGGTGTGAGGTGGCAAAACAAGGCAGAATGCCAGCACTTGCTTTCAGTCCATGTTCGTACCTATTAAAATATTTTGCCAAATCAAAGAGATGAATTACTGTACTGCTTTTGAAGGCGGATGCAACTCTTTTTGCTCACTCTGAGCCAGCACTCAGCTGGTATAATTTTGCAGGCTAGGAGAGCTGTGATTTACAGTCTGGGGGATATTACCAATTGGATCACAAGTTTTGGAAACTTTCAAAGCACAGCATTGGGTGTCTGTTCTTACAGGGTGTGTTTTGGCAGATGATGGTAGCCAAGAAAATTCATCCTGCCTTGGACCTGCATTAAATGTTGGCTGGTTGGTAACTAGTGCTCTGTGCTTACATTTATTTGGTTTTGGTTGTATCATCATTGTTCTGTGCTCCTAGAATGAAACAATTTCTTCTCTGCTCTGGCTGAGAATGACATGGAATAAATTGTATTATCTTAGCCAAAGTCACAGCAGGCACTGGATCAATAGGTAAAACTGTCCAACACAGGATGAATCTCACCCAACAGCTCAATCTCCAGATGCTGACATGAACTGGAGGGAAAAAAATAGAAGGACTGGGAAGGGAGCTGTGAAATTAATAATATCAGTGGCAAAATAGCCATAAATGGACAAAACTCAAAGCAAGGCAGTGACAGAACCATCAGAGGGAATGTTTCTAACTTTTGAATTTACACATTATTGAGGAGAATGGGCTGCAAATAGCTTAGTACTATTGCAGAGCTCATTGAAGCCTTGAATTTCACGTCTTGCATGCCTCCACTCCAGTGAATTTGAGCACTTTATCTTCTCCTGAGACCTGAAGATGCTGTGCACCTCACAGACCTGTCTCTCAGTTCTCCTGCTTGAAACAACTGGACCCAACCTTCCATCATCATACTAGCCAAGGCTGTAGCTAAGCTTTGGGCTGATGGCTTGCAAAGGGTTTGTAAATTCCCATTCCAGCCCATGGATATTACAGGAGCAATACAAAGTTTCAGCAAAGTAACTGATTGTTCATTGTCTCTTTTGGTGGAATACTAAGCCTGCTCAGTTCTTTAAATATTGCTGCAGAGGTACAAAGTGATCTATGACATCTGCCTGGAAAATTAATCTTTGAAAATTAATCAAAGAATGTCTGTTAAAAAAAACCAAACAAACCTCCTTTACTAAAAATAGCTTTGTTGTCCCCATAATTTATAATGTCCCCAGCCAACAGGTGGGAACGTGGGTCCTGATCTGTGCAAGTCTGTAAGATCCCTTTGGGAGACTGGCACGGGCAGCAGGGATGTGTGCCTGTGCTCACACAGTCCCATGTCTATCTCTGGATTCTGCTCCAAGTGTGAAGGCTACAGGGGCTACCTTGGCAGGTCACACTCAGGTGGGTGGTGTTGTGTTCAAGTGGGAGAAGAGTGGTTACTGCCCTGGAGGTAACAGAGGCTGCTTGCCTGAGGACAAGACACTCTTTTCTGCAAACACTGGAAATTCTTTCTTCACTTTTGTTGGGTGAATAATTTTAACATTTGTATTTTAACTTAATTTACTATTGAATTTCCCCTGAAAACTGTGGGCTTTCTTATTAGTGCTTTTTTTTTTCTTTAACCTGCCTTTCAAGAACTTGATTTTATATCTCATTTCAATTGCTACATTTGAACCAGTACACTTTCAGCAACTGCATCCTATAATTCATCAGGACAGCAATGATTCAAAGGAAGGACAACACCCCACTGATGCATCAGCATGGTTTCCTGCAGCACAGGATTGTCCCTTAGCTAATTCTCACTTTTGCAATGGTATCCCCTGAGCCTGTTTAGTTAAAAAATGGTAAAGTGACTCGAGATGAAGTGCCTACTTTTGCCACCCCAATGAACACTTCCTCCTTCTACCACCTTGGCATTCCCAGTTCCACAACCACACCACTTGCCTTCAGTTGTCTGGCATGCACTTGACCCTTTTATGAACTAATTTAGTCTTCTAAATTGGCAGAGCTGTGATTCCTGAAAAAAGTGAGTGGTTTCCTATCGGGTTAGGAGGCTGGATTGCCTCAAAAGAGACAGGGGATTGCCAGAGCCAGCACAAAGGCAGCAGTGCCAGCAGGAAGCTGCAAGAGGCAGGAGGGTGAGTGCCCTCTTTGTGCAGGGGGTGTGTTGGATGGTCCCACACATTGGAAGTACAAGAGTGGGTGCTCCCTGAGATCTGCTCCGTTTCCCGTAAAGGACTTTCAGGGACCTGAAAAGCAAAGATGAGGAATGGAGAACAACATCTTGCACATCTAGCAGAGGTGAATCCCAGCTCACAGTGCCCACAAAGCTGGGATCACATGGCTGAGAGCAGGGAGAGATGGACATCCTCACCTCTGCCAGCCACCTTGGGCTGACAGGCTGGCTTAGCACAGCACACTGCAACTGCTAAGACCTTCTGGACTAAAAACAACAAGATTTTGCCAAGTACCACTTTTGTCAGCTTGATCTACCAGTAATATTATGCAAATTTTCTATTCTGAAAAACTGAGCGCTCAGAGAGAAATCTGAATGTCAATAAATTAAAATATACTCTAAATATAGAACATACTTGCTTTAGCCTTTATTTCTATCATCTACACAGAAATTAATTAGATATTAAATAGACCTTATATTTGGGGAGGGGGGGTTGCCTTGTTTTGCTTTATTGCCTGCCTTTAAGAGATGAAAAGTTTTTCTTGCATAGCTAAATGCACATGAAGGACAACACTTTAAAAACCAAGCGTGTCCATTTGGGGCAGCAACATGATGGAAGTGGACTAACAGCCATAAACTGGCATTGTAAGTCTTTTCCTGATATTCTCTCTACCTTTTGTTGATACACACAACACCAATACACACCACCAGCAACAGCTTAATTATATTTTATGCTAGAACAATCCACCTCCACTTTCTTTTTTTGGAGAAAACCCTACTCTCTTATCTGCCCTACATTTTTATCACACAGGCTATGAAACTTGGGTTTTCTGCAGTGTTTCAAAAACATTGTCCTGGATTAAAAAATGATGCCCTTCTCTTGAAAGAGCTGAATGCCAGAGCCCCATGAACATACTTTTTGAAAGGAGATGGTGGCAGAGCTGTAATCCTCATGGAATAGACCATGTACTCTATTCTCCATGGGCATGACAGACTTTGGGGTTTTATTTAGATGTGACTCCAGTATAGGTCAAATTGTGAATGAACACCCTGGATGAGCTTTAAAACAGATCACTCTTCACTCCTGGTGATATAATCAGGAGTGAAGGGTTATATATATATATATATATAAATAAAACTCTTATGTATCTCTAATAACTCTTATATATCTCTATATAACTCTGATATAATCATTGAGTTCTCAGCTGATTGCCAGCTCCCTCCCTCAGCTGCCAGGTGATACCTGAACATGAAGCTGCACTGCTGAGGTAAGAAGAACCATGCTAGTTATTCTAAAAGTAAATTGTGCTTCACATCCTTGAAGCATACTCATCCACTTTGGATTCCTCTCGTTCCCTCCTATGTTTAGCTCCCTATGCAAAATTCCCATTTCCTCCTCCCTCACCTTTCAGCAATCTTCTCTTTGATCACTGGAAACCTCTCCAGGTCCAAGGCCACTATTCATTTTGGACTGCTACTGTGTTTTCTGTCGTTCCCATTCCCACCTACTTGCTTCTCCATCCTCCTGCTGCCATTAACACATCCATCCTGTTGTCCCTCTCAGTTTTTTGAATTCCTCCGATGACTTCCCGTTTGGTGCCAGAGGCAGCTTTGATGGTGTGTGTGCTCAGCCCTGGCACTGCAGGGCTGCCTGTGCTGGCCTGATAGCACATTAACCAGGTGCTCATGCCCAACAGCCACGTCTGCTTTCCAGATTTCCACCAGGAACTCCGCAAGGACGGGTGTTTTCCCAGCTGCTAGGCAGGAGATGGCCTCGGCGGTTTCCCCATAATCAGCAGTGCATCTCAAGGTCTTGCATTCTTCCACTTCCAGATTCTTTCACCGAGGGAAGCATGTTTATTGCTAAGTACAATTTTGCTTTAGTAATGTATGGTTTCCAGCAGAATTCCTGGAATCTGCTGTTTACAAGCAGGGTCAGAGGTTATAGAAATACTTTCAGTTTGCACGAGTAATATATCAGAAGGTTTTCGCCCATGTATAGTGTCTAAACTACATGACAACTGCATTTTTATTGGTGTTGATAACCTCTCTGGCTCTGAAATCTACTTGTTCAGCTGTGTGGGTGGTTCAAATTATTTCTAGACAGCTTAGTAAATGAAAATTAATACTCTCCACTCCTCTTCATCACCCAGACTCTTCTTCCCATACAGGCAGGAGAATTAACAAGAACAAAAACATCAGTAAAGCTCTCACATTTGAAGTGTTGCAGCTGGAGATCATCTCTCAGTGTATCAACCAAATACACAATGGCAGCAACACTACCCAGTGCAAAATGCTCCTGCAGTGTGCTGCTTTTATCACTGAGCAAGCAAATTAGAAAAAGGATAATGTCACTGAGCTGAGCCTCTTGGCAGTTCACCCCTTGGTGCAGGCCTCTTGGAAGGCTAATGGCTGATAGTACACAGGGGGGTATTGAGAGGATGTTCTATGTAAGTTGACTCCTTCTGGAGAAAGGAGACTGTCTGGTGGTGTTAAAGATGGTTTAATGCTGCTTTTGTAGCCCTTTACCTTGACAGAATATTGGTGTTCTGCAGAGTTTTCCATTTCTTCTCCCACCAAAGTCAGGACCCGTGCAGCTGCTGCCTGAGCACTGGTGATGTGCAATGGGATGTATGGTCACAGCAATCCTGCATCTATTCTGCAAGATGACAATGCAGTCAACAAGAGGAACTCACTGTAACGTGGATTTTGGATCAGCACTTCTTGGCCCACGTTTGGTAGACTGAACACACTGATGAATTTAGCAGGCTCTCTCTACCAGCAGAGACACTTTCAATGGGAACACACATCATAGGCTGTATTTCAGAGCGCCCAAACATGGAGTTGCATGATGAGAGCTGCTTAAAAAGTTGCCTCTATATTTGAAATTGGAGAAGTGTGGTATAAACCCTGCCTAGAACACCAGTTTACCAGTGAGACAACTCAAGGGGGATGGATCTTGGGATTCCCAGGGATGCAGGTCAGCAGCTAGAAGGTGTTTGAGGGATTTTGTACAATCCTGTACTTTGATAGAGCAGCACCATAAACCAGAACAACCACGATCCAGCAGAATTCAAGATCTAGGAAGTCAAGTTCCTATTCTTTAAAGGAGGATAATGAACATGCAGCTACAATGCACTAGCATGTAAGGGGTTAGCATATAATTTACTCAAAGAAAAATATCTCCACATTATCCCATCAAGCAAAGATTAAAGGTCTTAAATTTCCTTCTGAACAAGACAGTGATCCCCGCCCTAACATAAACATTTACCTAAGTGAGATTTGCATAATCTCTATGACCCTCAATCTCCTCACCTTAATCAATCACATCATTATTTAGAAAAATGTGCCTCCATGGGCCTGATATCTTTGCCTACTTCTCACTGCTCGTTAACCAAAAATCAACAGAAAATGTTTTTATTGATGTACCAAGACTCCAAGTAAATAGCTTTCCTAGAACACCGTTCTAGGAAAAAGTTCTCAAACTTTGCCTAGGTGTGACCATTTCCATAAAAAGCTTATCCTATTGTAAAACAAAACCCCCTCCATCTCCCTTATGCACAGAATAATAGAATGGCCTAGGTTGGAAGGTAGCTCAAAGATCATTTAATTCCGAATCTCCTGCCTTGGGCAGGGGACACCTTCCACTAGACCAGGTTGCTCAGGGCTCCATCCAACCTGGCCTTGAACACTTCCAGGGATGGGGCATCCTCAACTTCTCCGGGTAAGCTTTTCCATTGCCTCACTGCCCTCACAGTAAGGAATTTCTTCCTAATATTCAATCTGGACCTGGTCTCTGTCACCTTAAAGCCCTCCATCAGCTGCTGCACCTGAGAGGACACCACTGTTGACTGCCAAGAGGAATGAAGGGCACTCCAAGCAGCCATGATGCCCTTTCACAGGAGACCACCAGCAGGTATTTCCCAAAGCACAGCCTTGAAAACACCTTGTGCTTAGAAACACCAGGACTATTTGGGCACTGATGAGCTTTACCCATAGTCTTTTCCTAGCACTTCTGCTGACTTATACTAACATAAGAAGCGAATCACCATCATGGCACCTAAATTCAGTTTTCTGATTAGCAAAATGGCCATAATAGCGTTGCATTGCACTAAATAGTTTATTTAGTTGCTGTTTTGCACTGGGTGATCCCTCTGCCCTATACCCGTGGTGGTCTGTCCCCTGGCTGCCCCTCCCCTCACCCCTCCTCAATGGTATCCCATTGGCTATGGTCATCTTCCCACGCCTTCCCACCTATTCCCTCGGGTATAAAAGTGCCCTGCAAGAAGAGAACGACCTCTTTTCTACCTGGAGGGGTGCCAGAGTCTGAGGTGTCCCTTCCCAAGCCAATAAACAGGACACTTGTCCCTGCATGGAGAAGAGCGCTTCTCGTCTTTTGCTTTCGTCCGTGTCAGACCGTGTGGGCTGTCCATAGCCAGCCGGAGTGGACTCAAACAACAGCCCGAGAGACACGGATCTCTCCCTTTGCACAATTTTGAAGTCTAAAGCTCCAAACCACAAGTAAAAAAATGCATTTCTGACATTTAGACACATTTCTTCACGTTGATGTTCCATCTGAGGTACGAGCAAAGGTGCATTTACTGCCACTCGAGGACTATCTGGCATACTTCTAAAGGTTTTTCAAGAGTACAGCTACATAGGATGAACCAATTAACCTAACAGCTTGTGCAGTCCAAAAGCAGGACTTCTGTTCCTTCCTTTCCTCCCTGTGGCACTGATCCTAGATGCATGGCACCCATGGTTAAGAGGTCTGGAGGAATGAGTGTCCATCTGCACAGACGAGCTTCAGCCCAGCCCTGACTCTTGATGTGACTACAAGTCTTATCTTCAAGCTGCTTCCTTCAGTACACAAGACACTAGATCAAACTGGTAGTGTTGAATGGTGATGACAAGTGTATGCAATGCCCAATTCAGTTCTCAATCCAGTGCCCAGATCAGCAATAGACTCCAGGTCAATGACTTTTTTCCTAATTGATTTTTTCCAAGGATTAAACATCTGTGTACAAACGCTAAAGTTCTTTAATGCTTTTCCAAATTTTGGACGGTCTTGCATAATCATTTCACAATATTTATAGTGGCAATTTGAGTTTCAACTTGAGCTGTTGCTCTTATCTCCTGATTCTACAGCAATGATGAGGTAAAAGGAAAGAGTGGAAACTATTTTGGCACATACATGCACTTTCCCAATGTGCTAAGAAAACCTTTATCTTCCTCCCCTTCACTGTAGCTAACAGGTCAAAAGAAGGGATACTGTGTATTCCAGAACACAGTAGGAGCTTGTATTGATAGAAGGGGAGTAGAGAATGTCCTGTATCTTGATTTTGAAAAAAAATATTTGTTACATACAACATAAGCAGGCTAGGGAAAGACAGTCTAAACATAGCTATATATAGGGAGTATGAGAACAGCAGGAAAACCATACTGAGAAGGTGATCATCAAAGGCTTACTGCTAAAAGGGAAGCCTGCACCCAGGAGCATTTTGCAACTTGCTAAATTGCTATTTGACATATTTTCATCGTGTCCTGGACAGAACCTGTTTTGATTATGACTGGATGATCAGACAGAAAGCATGCGTATCAGATTTACAACTGACTCTAATCTGGGACAGCCTGTGAAATAACTGAGAACAAACTTGGATTAAGAAATGAAAATGTAAAAATGTAACAGAAAACAAAACAGCCATTGTAATAATCCACACTGCATCCACAACTGAAAATTACATGTAATTCTACTCCCTGTCTTCAAAAGGGATACAGCAGAACTAGAAAAGATTCAGTGAAAGTTGATATGGATGACTGAAAATATGGGACGTGTCTTTATGAAGCCTTTTGACAGACAGGGCAAGACTTTTCAGTCTGAAGGAGAAATGGCAGAGGGAGGATGTATCAGTGACCTATAAAATTCTGAGTGGCATGAAAAAAGGTGAATAGCAAAAAATGATTTATCCTCTTTCAAATAAAGACCCAGGCAGCTTGAAATGGATTTATGATTGGGTCAGAATAAACAAATAGAGGTAATTTTCAACATAAGTTGTTAGTTGAGCTTTCTAGCTCTTTCCCACAGACTGTTTTGCATGCCAGAGGTTGAGATGAGTCATTCAAAACTGATTATCAAAATAAATCAAAAGAAAGTTTCATATTGATTTAATCAGGTAACTTACTCGACTACCAGGAGGATGATAATCTTTTTGATTATAAAATGATCTGACAGCTCCTGTCTCTGGAAGGCCACAGAAGCAGACAGATACTTCCTGCTGAGACTCTCTTCCTGAACAGTCAGTACCACATTTAGAACATGGACAGCTGATGAAACTGCAACTCCAAAGACTGTTGTGTTCCCAAATTCTGCAGCCCATCAGCAAGGATAAAAACTGTTCCTAACAGACATCAGTTTTACAGCATTAAAAAAAAACATGATATGAATTGATCTGTTTGGAGACCAGTGATGCTTATTGTTTGTGAGATGAAGATAAGCCTTCATATGCTTGTAAGGCTGCAACACACAGCCAGAAAATCCAAGTTACATGGTTATTTAACTGGTAAAATCTGTGTGGCAATGATTATGCTAATGCTGTCAATACACAGGAACTGGAATATGCTCATAGGCACCAAACACATTCAGTGACTTTGGGAAGACTCAGCATAAAGAAAAAAAAAAAAAGAGGTTTATGCAAAAGTTGCCATTTGAACAGAAAACACAGCTAAAATATAATTATTTTTTTTTTAAGCTAGTTAGTATACCTACTACTTAGGTATACTAACTGGAGATTGTTACTAGATTTACTGCCAGAGTATGCTGATAGTTGATCTACTGAAGTTAGGAATTTCAGACCATGCAACGGGAAAATATTTAAGGTGCAAACTGAACTATGATGAAATGATAAAATAAAATATTTGTCAAGGTCATATTGAAATATTAAGTAAATTAAATAATTTATTAAGCTCTGTGACCCTTAGCTAAATTGATGCATACTATTAATCCCTCTATTCAATCCAATGCGAGACTAAAGCAGTGCAATGTGTCTGCACTCCAAGTGCCCTGCTGAAATGAGTTTTAACAAATGCAGCTGAGCAGAGTGCTGGGGTCAGTCAGAACTCAGTGAATGTGATGTATCCAGTAAGCAGAAAAAAAAAAGTAAACTCACCTGCATGGTATTTTTGAGGTAAATGCTGTATTACCCAAGAAAAATAGCAATCACACACTGTTACCTGTGTTTTTCTTGGAGTGTTCAGTGCTTCACAGGTGAGGCTCTTGTTAGCAAATCCTTCCTTTGCAAAATGTTCACTCCTAAAAGACAAGCTCACGAAATTTTGTACAACACATAGCAGGAAAAATACTCAAACCTTCATCTTTCTTTCTTCCTCATTTGGAAATACTCATGAAAACTTTGGGGA
Organism: Fringilla coelebs; assembly: GCF_963513975.1. Lineage (NCBI taxonomy): Eukaryota > Metazoa > Chordata > Aves > Passeriformes > Fringillidae > Fringilla > Fringilla coelebs. The sequence continues at coordinate 87,774,425 of NC_140030.1, forward strand.
AAAAATAAGATTTAACATCATTGTATTTATTAGGTTCCAAAACAATACACATTCACATCCTTTTGAATACAGTACATTTGGCACAGTAATAATGTTTACGATGAAATAACACTAATGAGTGGCAAGAGATTCAAATTACATCCATAAGAAAAAAATTCTGTACAAATAAATCCTCACAATAAAAAAAAAACCCTGCCCCCCAACGGAATACATTTCATATTTAGCCAGAACTATTCTGCACATAATTTAAAAAGAGGTAATTTTTAGGCCTATTTGGAGAGAATTATTTTTCACCCTATGGAGAAAAACTTATTTCCATTTTTAAAGTTTGGGAGAAAAACCAAGAAACAATGTATTCTTTATAATTATTATTATGAATAATAATTTTGGCATTTTGCACTCATTTTACAAAGAAGGAACAGAAAAGATTCTACAGAACAGGCAGAAATGTAACAGAATGTCCTTTTCTAAGAGTTATCTTTAAAAAATGTTCAAGGTAACAGACAGACCTTCTGATGTAAACCCAAGGCAGAGAATCTAACTATTTATATGGAAGAAATATCTGCCCATGCAATAGTTTCTATCTCCTTCACTTTTCTCTTAGCATCCTACCCAACTCTGCGGGCGCTGAGGCCTCTCGACATGCGGACGTTTGCTAATTATCTCCGTGTTAGAAAGGGGAATACAGACTACATAGCTTGTGCACAACAGCTGCATGGGATGCTTTTATTCCTTCAAAGTAAATGCTCAGAGCTCTGTGTGAAGGCCCCTTGTTGGACAAACAGTAGTGCACGATCCCAGAACTTGCCTTCCTAGCAGTCTACTCAGCCATGGAAAAGAACGCCTTAGCATTGTGATCAGTTCTTGCCTGGATGTCAAAAGCTAACCGTGACGAGAAATAAACAGAGCCAGTGGCGAGACACAGATTGATGGGCAGCTCTACAATATATTTCTAAGAGAGAAAGAGATTTAAACATTGAGATGATGCAATCATTAAGATGTTTCTGTGCTGGTACTCAGCTCCAGAAGCTAGTCTTTTCCCAGTACAAAAGATTACTGAAGATAAATTAAATTAAACTAAAGGCTTGATCCTTATTACACTTGTAGGCCAGACAACACATTAATTGATATATCATAATATTTAATATTTTGAAATAATCATAAGAATATATATAATAATTACACCTGAGTTTTAAAAACAAAACAAAATGGAACTGAATGGTGTCATCAGTAACAGGCTATGAGCAGCCAGACGCAAAACTGACACAAACTAACTCATCTGCTTGAGACCGAGATTATCTCTTAAAGCCAATGATTCACACTTTGTCCACCACGATTTGTAACATTCCTTTCTCTTTCCGAGCTCTATCACGTCATAATAGAGTTGAAGAGAACTATACAAGAGATTTAGTATAGCTTAATATATGTCTACGTCTTTTATAACAAAAACCTCATCTTTCTGACAGTAACTTGAACCAATACACATACAAGAGTATTGCACATGGACATTATTATAATTATTCTTTCATAGACTAACATTTTAATAGTATGCCTGAACATGCAGCAGTTGATACCTCTATATTCAATGAATTCCACAGGCCTTGCAGCAAACACTATATACAAAATCTCACCTGTACAAAAGGCAAAAAAGCTTCTTTAGTGCCACTTTGCCAATCACAAGTATATATATTTTTGTGCAGCTGGAAATCCATGTGCAACAATTAAAATGGATTCCAATGACCGCTCACTCAGTCCAGTAAAATATATAATAAAATTACCTCAGCGATACATGTACACAAAAAAAAAAAAGAAAACAAAACAAAAAAAAGATTAAAACCAAAACCAAATCACAGGGTACTCCTGGAAATATAAGTACATAACACTGTTTGCATATCTACAGGAGGTAACTTCACATTAGTAATATTGTCCACATGAGTTACCATTTCAATTCATACACAAAAAAAAAAATCAATTTACAGCTTTCAATAATGTCAGTTTGTGAATATTTGATCTTCAGTTTTTTAACACATCTCCACATAATGCATGTGTAGCCTTATTGTGTGTCTTCTAAAAGCAGATTTCTCTTTAGATTTTAAACATAAAACCCAACAAACACAGTAGTATTATGGTTTTGTAAAAGTGTGCAAAAGTAACACACTGCAGAGAAAATAAATATAAATAAGAAATTATTTACCAACTTAGCTACTATGGAAAAGGCAAATTTATAATGTTTATAATTAATTTTTTATGTCAAATTAACTGTAAACATTTGCAAGCTTGCCGTCACATTAATGGTTCGTTTAAAAGGATATTAAATTTGGTAACATGGATAGTACATCAAATTGTCTGAAAAACAGTAAAATGGCTATATATAGCTGAGTTAAAGTACTGTAGGCTTTTTATTCTTTAGCCCTTTAATATCTATCCATGTAGCATCTGTTTCTTGCCTTAAATAAAATTTCAGTTATCTTCTTGTCTCTTTTTCCTAAGAGCTTCCTGTATATTGTATGAGGAAGTTCACTGAAAGCCTTAAGTGATGTGCTTCTTTTTCTGGACAACTTCATAGTTTGTACCTCTCCACAAAAAATTAATAATCGAGGATTACACCTCCATGAAGGCAGACTTTGCTTTCCAAAGGGCATCTGAGTACAAATCTCACCATAACCACCACTGCAGAAGAAGCAGTTCTCACCTTCTTAGCTTAATTATATATGATGATTACAGAACGTGGTCTGCTAAATTGCTTTCAATAGCACAGCTTCATTTCCTATGGAAAAGATACAATTTTGTCCTCTGGGAATTCCTATTCTTAGGAATAAAAGAAAAGTTGCAAATATATGGCAGTGTGTTACATCCACAATTTCTGATACAAAATTATTTTGCATTGCTTTGTGAGACAGAAATTAAGAGTGCTTTCAGGTCAGAAGATAAAAGGAAAAAAAACAATAAATATATATTTTAACTTGGGATATGGGCTCAGGGTTAAAGAAGTAGTTCTTGATCTACTGAGTCTCAGTAATCTGATGATGTCTTCAGAATCACTTCTTGTAGCATCATTCATCCGTCAGCCTAATGTTGTCTATGGCAGTAGCTCTTCTCCAAAATAAGAGAACCCTTTAAATTCTTCTTGATTGATTTGTTTTATAATTGTCTCATCCACTAGTGTTAATACTGGTTCTTCTCGTGTAAAGTCTTGATCAAAGTTATTTACATCCCTTTTGGTTTTCTGAGAAGAAAAATATAAATAAGGTGAATGGTAAAACAGCACAATAAATTAAAAAGTGCTCATCTCCAACCCACCCTGAAAGGCTGAATTTTCTGGAATGGTTGAAATAAAAGAGGAGCTACTTCACACAAATAATAACAGACATATGAGAGAAGCTAGAGGAGCAAGAATTATAAATGAGTTTAGGAGAGGCCACAGAAGCAGAACTATAAATGAGGTCCCAGAGACTCTCGGTCTCTGACAGGCGAAGGAATAGCAGTATGATGATAAAGCAGGAAGCTGAGATTAGGACTAGTTTTAAAAAGGCTTTGGCATAGTAGGTGGTATGGCTGTTTCCTCTTGGATTTGAACATAATCATATCTCATTTCAGAGTCACAGAGTGAACTGATTTAATTGATTTCCCCCAAACACAGCCCAGTGTTTCAAGTCTAAGTTAACCATTTTTTTAATATCACTACAAGTGATACAGGCTACACTCATGTTTAAAAATCTGAGGTAAAGCTTCCAACAGCTCTCATTCCGAAACCCTTGAGCTCAACATTGGCAACTCAGATTTCCTAATGCAGCCATATGTAATTGAGAGCACCATGCAAAATGTGAAATCCTGTCTCCAGAGAAATCCACTTCAGAACTCTTCTTTATTTCAATGGCATCAGGATTTTCCCAGGCAAGTCTAAAGCACCTCGCTCCTTCAGCAAAGTTGGGCCGACAAAGTGCAGCTGTGCATGTTCAGGGACAAGAGGTATTAAGAGAGACAGAGTTGGGGAGGCTGATTTGCTGTCCTCATGACACTCACAACAGTGACTATCTGTGACCACTTACTTGGAAAAAAACCTCTAGGCTACAGCAGAAACTGTTCTCCATGGTCATTCCTCTGAACCTGCAGCGTCCACATTTTCCACGTTGGCAGCACATTTCAGGCATGTACAGGTTCAGGGAATTGGAGCAAACATTTTTCTTTATGCTGTCTCTTTTCTCTTTGTGTCATGGAAACCAGTGATTACCTGGGTGATCCTTAATGGAGGCACACTGACACATTGAAAATGAGCTTTGTGTTCCTCCTGCCCATGTCTGAGATTAAATGGCACTGGAAATAGAACAGCTATTTGACTTGCAAAGTAAAATGATAAAATGAAATAGTCATAGATCATAAATATATTAATATATTCAAAATGGGATATTTTAGATTACCACTTTTCAATGTAGGTAAACTTTTCTATAACATATATATATATACTCACATATATATATATATATATATATATATATATATATATATAAAAATGTATTTTATTCATCAGCTCTACTGAAACACTAAACAGTTTTTTTTCTCCCAGTTGTAAAATAGTCACAGCAACCTTCACCTACACTGTTTGTATGAACTTTATAGATATAGGGAAAGAAAGGTCTGTGTAAATGCAAGAGACTGTCACTTGTAAACCAAATACTTTCTAAGTGCAGGCAAACAAAAATCTACAACCTCTATCTACAGAATTCCATTAAAAGGAAGAGGATATGGACTTAACAAACATATATATATTTTCATTTTAAATATTTACTTTTTACATAAAGACCAGACATGAAATGTATGTGACTTATGTAACTCTGAATTGCTTAAGAGGCATGAGGGACATGGCTTTGGACTTTATGAGGTTTTTTCCAAATAATTTGGGCAAAACCTGCAAAATAAGAATAAAATTCCATCTTAATTCTTAAAAGCATTACATTGCAACTGCGTCTACATTTTTCATGTTCTCCTGTGTATTTTCACACACTCACACAATTAATTTGCCAGAGGAATACTCACTAAAGCAGAAGAAGGTGAGTATTTGGAAAAAGTAGAATTCAAATTCAGAACTGTAGTTATATGTAAAAGAAATGTGACTACCCTCACACTTTTATTATCTATCAAGGGCAAATAAACTCTCAAGCAGCTGAAAACAAATAGAATATATATTGTTTTCAAGTTTTCATATTGAACATATTTGTGAAAAGTATTATTTCCTTGCTTAAGTTTAAAGGGTAAAATGACAAATTCCTGAAAGCCTATCAGGGGCAATGAATTCCCCATGGATACTTATTCCAGAAATCACTAAGACTTGAAAGGTGTTGGACGAAACAAAACACAGAAGAGTACATCTGAAAAAGAGTCCCAGCATTGGTGTATGTAAATTCTATTGATTAAAACTAACTGTCCTGCCAGTAGGGAATCCCAAACACTTCTGGAACAACAACCAAAGGTATTTGCTTAGATTTAAAATCCTGCATTTAAAATATGACTTCAAGACCAAAGGAGGAAAGAGAAGGCTTTATTTTCTCTGATTTATAAACAATTCCATGTAGCAGTTTAGGCAGCACAGATGTAAATCACCCAATTTATTAACAGGACAAGCAAGGAGCAATCTACGATTGCAAGGATATGCTAACAGGTCTCTAACTAACCAACTGATGAAGTGAAATTAAACAAATCACAGGGAACAAAAGTGAGTGGATTAAGCCAAGGTAGCAATCATAACAAGTGCTTCTTTTCAACAGGAAGATTTATTTGAGAAGCCCTCCTTAGCAACTTGGTCACTTTCTTCCTGAAGCTATGACTATTTTGCAAGGCTCCATTTGCTAAGACAAAACAGGTCTGGCCACATTTCTGCTACTATTGCTGTTCTAATGTACTTGCACTGTGCATACTCTGCAGGCCAAGAGCATGAACCATCCCACAGTTGCATCATGAGGGCTCAGGATGAAGGCATGAAGGGCTGTGCCTGTCTCCTAGCAGAGAAGCTGAGAAAAGAAGGAAGATCTGCAAAGTAAGGAGAATATATGAAAGAAACAGAGTGCGGCTCTTATCCGACTTTGAACAATAAAAAATCATGGAGACAAAAGGAAGAATGTTTAGATTGGCTGCTAAATGCATAATTTAAAATGCAGTAATTATATGGGTGGGATTCTGTTTATTTAGCCTGCGGCTCCTAAGACACTGGGACACATTATTTTAAACTTTTCAGATTTTTTTCCAGGTTAGACTCTTCCATTTCAGACGACTGAGGAAACTACAGTACTAGGAAAGAAGAGCACCCGGAGCTACGGCTGTCCTGCTGAACACACAGAAATTCCATCAGGTTTCAGATGCTCCTTTTTTTCTCTCTAGACTGCCCAAGCATCTTGTCTTTAGCTACACGAGAGCAGGGGCACAGCAGCTTCCCAAAAGCTCCCAGCAGTAGGTGACCAACTCCACACTGCACTGGCAATGACCAAAAAAGACCAAATTCCAATTCTAAGCCTCATCAGAAAGATGGCTGCTCCACCAGCGGAAAATCTCTGGTACTGAGAAGGAATAGTGGCTACCCACAGTGCAGGACATGTGCTGGCCACTTATCTTTTGGTTTTCCCAGCAGTGCAAGTGCTTCAGAGGTCTCCTGTCTGAGCAGTGACTGTGTAACTTAGGAGACGTGATCTGATTAGATGCAACACTTGAACTAATTAACCCATATGACTACTACCCATCAAGGATGACAATTTTTCAGTCAAAATCACGTCTTATTCTATTCAAAGAGATAAAGATATCAGAAACTATAACAGGTTATCTCTTGATAAAACACCATTTAATCAGTTTTTGTAGTTGGCCTGTACAATTCTGGAAAAAGAGTTATTGGAATCAAAATGCTTTTTTTATTTTCAGATTTCTTCATATATTTATTAAAAGATGTTGGTAATAAGCACACATTAAACTGGTTTTCTGAATTGTTTTTGTTTTCACTGCCATTTCAATAAAACATTCAATTTCTACCTGCAGTTACAAACTCAAACTTACGAAAACCCCACTAAAATCTGCTTATTGAGCTTTCCAGTGTTGAGGATTACCAACCTTGTCTGTCAGTGGTTATTAAATGACTTTACATGAATTTCAGAGTGAAAAAAGAAATTTAAGTTGATGTTCCTATCATTAAAAATACTTTCAGAAAGTGAAAACTTGCCATTCCTTCCATTAATTACATGAACCAAATGTGAATGATGGGAGCCTTTGGTATTGAAAAGCCACAGAAATCCTTGCAAGAAGGTACCTGACAGAGGGTGTTCCAATCCAGGGAACTCAGCAAAGCTTGGACAACTCATCAGATGTGTCATGAGGCCAAGAGGCTCAGTGGACTCTCTTCTGCCTAATAAAGATTAAATTAATTCTCCAGTTTGGAGACATTAAGAAGTCTCTCTCTTTAGTCTGTTACTTATTTTCATTTAATTCACGGAAATCACTGAAACCCTTTCAAGTCCACTGAAAGCTCAACTGCTCCCATAACTGTGCTAGCATTGTCCAGCAGCTTCAAAGGCTACTCAGAGAAGGTAAGAAACAGATGGAGGAGGTGGTGGCTAGGAAACAACACTGCCACAAAAGACTGGGGTTTGTGTTTTAGTCTGATCGTCCTACAAATTCACAATATGCTGTTTCAATAGAAGCAATATAATATGTAGAAATATAAATATAAAAAAATAATTTATATAGAAGGCTGCTGCAGCTTTTGATGTGCAGCTCCAGGGGCACAGGGCAGCAGGAATGGGACATGCAGCAAGAGTCACACTTTTTCATAGGTATTGGTATCACTTAATTTTATCCAAAATTTTGCTTCAGTAAGTAATAAGTGTGACACGGTATCATCAAGAAGAAATTCTTCCGTCAGGATGATAAAAGCTCAAACATTTTGTATTTACCTCATTGCTGATAAGATTTTCAGATTATATTTTTCAAGACAAAGGGAAACTGAGCCATCAAACCAGCTGGTTTGAAGCACAAGGCTATGTGGCTAACCTCACGTGTCACCGTCCTCTCGTTCACCTCTCCTTATTATGATAACAAAAACCACAGCACACTTTGCACCACTGATTGGATCTCTTTTTGCAAAGGTGTAGTAGCTTCTAAATATTTGAGATGAACTATAATGAGCACTCACTTTTGCACATAACTCATGCCCTTTATAAATAAATGCAGTAGGAATATTTTAAAGGAAATGGGCTAAGAAGCACAGCACTTCAGGCCTGTCTTTCAGTTTATCCTCAGGATGCCTCTTCACAGTATTTGCATGTCCTGAGAATCTGTATCAGTATAAAAAGCATTTCCTAGCTTGTCTGATTTCAGAAGATAAGAAATACATGTTATCAAAGTAACTTTACAAGTCATTAAATTTTTCTCAGCATGTTAATTGCTCTATTCACACATAGAACAGTGACAGCACATTTGCCATGAGCTGTAATATATTCAGCTGAAGCTTATGATGATAAGAAGGCTTTTGAATCCAAGTAGCTTTTTAAAGTATAACAACATTCATTACTTCCAAGCAGAGAGTGAGATTTCATTCTCCTAGACTATGCTTTCATTAGAGGTAAAGGACACCACATTAAGTGACAGTAGTGGGAAAGCCCCCCCACTCAATAAAGATGTTAATAGGTAGTGAAACAGTATTTGAAAAGCATGTCAACCTGTGCAGTTCTCCCTTTAACCTGCTATGGAAGTACACAGATATTTCATAAACACCAAGCAAATTCACAAAATGATGGATTTTAAAAGGGATCATTTGTGATACACTAAACTAAAACCACATTTATATTGAAATGGTATTCCCTTTCTTAGGAATGTGAAATGGGTCAACTAGGAAGGAGGAATAACCTAAACAATTAGGGGCAAAAACATTTAATGACTCCACGGCCAGAATGTCAGCCTTTGTATGTCACTTTCACTCAGACTTCCTCAAAACCAGAGCCTCCCAAAACCACCACCGCAAAACAAACAGCAAGGCAAACAAAATCAAAGCTCCCTGGTGGTTCCCTGACAACCACCCTGTGTTCATGGCCTGAGCAATGAATCTCTTCCAGTAATCCCTGTGCCTCTCTCGTCCTCCATGGCCCTACTTGAGTGTCCTCATCACCTTGAGTACACAGCACTAAAGTTGTGTACAGCAAAATGCTATATATATATAGCAAACCTTTGTTCATGGCCTGAATGCTACACCACAACAGTTATTTCTGTGCAAAACTTGGATGGAGATAGATTTCACAGGAGCTTTAGGGGAGCTCAGCACCAGCTTTCCATCTGTGGTTAGTCCTTTGTTAAAAATCCATGGTGTTCTTCCCAGGGCTTGCTTCCATTAGGACTCAATTGGGACACAGAGCCATTGCTCATTAGCTATGCTATGGTAGAATACATGCATTTTTTGAAATGAAAAAATTGCAGGTAAAGAGTGCCAACTTCTGAATTCCTACACTACAGCTTCCCCTTAAGTTGGGCTTCTTTGAGAGATTTAGCCTCATGAGAAACAATTTCATATTTCTTCTTGGGAAGGAGAGGAAAGAAGAAGAGAAAGTAACGGAACTATCATATGGAAATACCTTTTACCTGCACAATGTGAGTCCTACTGCAAACCTTATGACCAACTCTGCAGTGCAGATTTTATCTGTGTGTCTCTCTAATTCACAGTACACTGGCAAGCTTCCACTCATATCCTCAGCTGCTCTAAGGTCATGATCAGCCATGTCACCTTCCCTTTTACATCCTGGAACACATCCAAGATTAGCCCATTTTCAGTTGTAGAGATGTAGCTCTCCTGAAACTGCATTTCTACCGCTGTCATAGCAGAGTGACAGGAATCAGGGCTGGTGCATCTGTGACTGTGCTGAACCACCTGCTGGTGAGTCCTCATACACACGTGTGGAAGCCTTTTGGCCTTCCTGATCCCTGGCACTTGGGCACCAAGGGCTCTCTAGACAATGGAGCTGACTGGCAAAGCAGAGGAAAAAGTGAGGCAGGTTGGTAAGTCCGGGGCTTACCCCAGAATTTCAGTGGCTTCCAGGAGACATCTGCAAAATCACTGAGAAAGTTATCCAAATATAGACTAACTGAGTTCTGAGACACTTGACCAGATATATTCTGTGAAAGATTTATTTACTTTACTTTGCATTCTTTAAGCAATCACAAAGAAAAGGAATAAATTAAGGAGATTATGATGTCAGTAAATTGATGGGTGATATAATGAGATATTTCAAGACACTCTGCGTATCCTGAATAAATACTGTCTGATTTTCCTACATTTTATTTTGCTTACAGTCACCTACACATTTCTTTACAGAAAAGTACCACATTATGGAAATCTTCCTGATGATAGTAGCATCTTGTGATTCTGAGCCCTCCTCTACAAAGGAGCATTGACATGTGCATTGTGAGGCTGGATGCAGAAAAAATCACAGCTTGAAAGGTGTGACAACTTGTATTGTAGGAGCAAAATTCCAAGACTCAGTTACATACTAAAATGGTTTGCATTACAGGCCATAGAGTAGGAGTGTTACACAGCTTTTGGCAAGAATACCTACATTTCTGGAAATTTATGCTCTTTGATACTCTAGCTAATTAGTTTGACATGGAGGATGCATATGACAGGCTTTCATACAGCAAAATGGTACAGCAGGTTTTACCTAAGACAAATGGAGAAAGCTACACAATGATGGTTATTGCTAAGACCTCTGAATTGTTAGAGATTAAATTTTAAGTGTAATGATTATTTTTAAGTCTTTACAAAAACAGAGCAAAATAAAGGTGCATGTGACTTTAGAAAGCAGCTGAGGATGCTGCCTTTTTTTTTTTTAACTAATGCACAGACAGATCATAGGCTGAATAAAAGACATTGTAGGACTATGCATGAATGCCTATTACTTATGCCTCTCAATACATCTTCTTTCCACCTTTCTTCCAGACCCTGTAGCTGCCTTTTTTAGAATACAGTTTTATTCAAAGAGCATGGCATGACATAGCAGATATTGAAGTGACATGACTTTAATTCTTGGTTTTGCTACTGATTTGCTTTGAGCTTGAGTAATTTTCTCTTCATCATTCATCTAGTTTTCTTCCTATTTTTGGTCTCCTGTTGGTGGGCTGTGATGCCTCTATCACTGTCTAAAATCTCCTGTCTTTCACTTATATGGCTTTTTGCACAGCAGAAATCCCATCTTGCTGGGAATTTGAGCTGTTAATGCAGATATGACAACAAAAACTCAATCTCCCTTTCTTCCTGTTCTGGTCAAATATAATCACAGTCTTCCAAAGAGTCACAGGCAGTCATGGTCTTCAAATCCTTCCTTTCCAAACTCCAGAATTCAGCCAAGAGAGCTGCTGTTCTCTAGGTCCTTCACAAAAGTGAATATGGCATGCAAGGAACAAGATCTGTGCTCAAGGTTTTTCGCAAGTGTTTATACTGAGTGTTCCTCTCATCCTGCAGGACTTAAGCATGTGACCCCTGGAGCATGCTGTTGAGAGGACCAGCAGGAGGTCTGTGCCTCCACAGTACCCAAATCCCTTATGCCAGCACAGCAGCCTAGCTGAGGAAAGCAGCAGCTAATGAAGCGCTAGGACTCCTCACCACGTAGAGGTGTCTTTCCTGTCCTGCCACTGTCGATCAGTAGCTACACATCAGCTGCTTCAGTCCTCCCTCTGCCTTGCAGTGCATATGCCAAAGGAATGAAGTTTTGCACCAGTATGCTGAGCTGGGAACACACACTGACAAATTTTTGCTGCCCATTTTGGGTGAACACCCTGGTAATACCTAATGCTTGCGTTAGCATCGTGTACTGCTAGTACAGGAAGTTCTGCACGAGAAATAAACCCAAAGCCAAAGCTCTTTTTATACTCAATGTTTACTGGACTCCAGCTGGGATGGGATTAGTCAGAAAAGACCAGCTTTCAATGAGTCTTGACTTTTTTTTTTATAAATTCCACCTTCTGATAAAGAGCCAGATGCTACTGCTTCTTAATCACTTGGTGTTTTTCCACTGATTTTTACTGACATCAGGATCAGGCCCAGCCCAGAAATATTATCTATTATCTACATTAATATAAAAATAAAATATTTCTGAATTCTTGAGAATGTACATAAGAATGCAAGTGAACATAAAAAGATTATTTCACTTAATGGTTCAAATAACTTCATAAAAATTGCACTGGAGGTTAAAGCAGTCAGAAAGTGAAACAGAATTTGTGTTTTTCTGGGGAAGCCCGAAAGGAAAGCAGGTACCCTCTGGTTGCTTATCACTCTATCACAAAGGGCACCACTTAACAATGTACACTTAACAGATGGTTATATGAACTTAATTATCCAGTATGAAAATATTTTAGTGCTGTAAAACCAGGACTCAGCAAAACCAAACAAATACTGATGGATCCCCAGTACAGAATCAAAAGAAACATAATAAAAGTTGTTTAACTTATAAATATTTGGGAACTTGCAGTGTTGGGAAGTAGCTTTCAAACTTCTGTAATTCTAGTGTTATGGCAATCACATCCAAAAACAGCTGCTGGAGGCACTGACACTGAAGATAATTTAAAAAAACCCCAAATCAGACAAACTCTCTAACAGAATGAGAAATTCTGGAAAAACAAAACCTTGTACATTCAAAAAAAACCCAACACTGAAATCCCTTAAAAATACCAGCTCACTTACTTCTGATTTCTCTAAGCTGCACATAGGCTCCTCAAAAGCTATGTACTTACATCTTGGGCAAGCTTAGAGGTTGCACAAAGTGCCAAGCTAGTTGAAGCTTAGAAAACCAAGGTCTTTTACTTTGTTAAGGGAAGAGGCAGGAGTGTTCCAGACTTCTCTGTCCTGCCCAGCCACTGGACTGACTGCCCGAGCTACGCTGCAGGAATAACTATGGTACTATTTGCTGTTCACAGCTGCCTGCAGCAAGCTCAGCTGAGATCTTGAACTTCATTGCCTGGAAACAACCAATGCTCCTCAATCAGCAGCCACCTGGCTAACACTCAAACCCAGTAGCAGAGAAGTGTAACTTCTAGGAACCATCCGAAATTCAATATTCCGATTCACGATACCTTGTGACAGGGGCAGCATGCAGAAAAAATGTAGGAGGTGCACCATTATGATTGTCAGTAACAAAAAGTCTGTCTCAAAAGTCCACATCCATTTTTCTTTAGTTCTTTTTAAAGGATGTATGTTAACCATTTTGACAGTGTACCCCATTTCTAAACATTTTTTTCATGTTTCAATGTTAATCAACGCGGTGTCACTCTCAGAAGAAAGCCCACGGTTTTCCTATGCCTGAAATGTCTGCAGCAAGTGGGAAATACATCATGTTCAATGTGTAATAATGGTACATGAGGGTCTGAGGTCTCAAGATCACTCCCCAGTGCCTAAGCAGTAACACTTCATGCAAAGGCATGCAGTATAGCCCCTTGCGTGCCCATCTGCTAAATGCTCATTGCCATGCACTGATGACTGAATGGAAATATATTATGAAACTGAAGGGACACCTCAAGGTTATTAGGCCTAAAAGTGGACCTACCTTGACATTTTCCCCATATTGAAGGCCTTACCTTAAAGAGGGACATTCACACTGAAGCAAACTTGAAAAGAGAGAACATTTATACAAAAAGAAATTTACTTGGCCTGTAATTTCCTATGTTCCTTCTGGTGCTATTGAATGATACTGCATTTTACAGGATTTCTTCCCCACAGCGTAAAGGCAAAGTCATAATTCTGCATGGATGATGATACAATCTATCGTCACAAAAAAGTAGAGGTGTGCCAAGGAACTCCCACCAAAACAGCATCATGACTTCCCAACACTAGGTTAAAAATCCCTCATTAAAAAGTACAAAAAATCTTTGCCTGTTATCACTCATGTATGAAAATAAATCTGCAAGTATAGAGCTCATGTTTCAGGCTAACACACTGGAAAGTTTTCTCCAGAAACGTGGTCCCTCTTTAAGGATTCCAGCCGTATTTCACAGTAAGCAGATGGTTGCTGCAGCAATTTGAACGCACACCTCTCTAATTCAAGACATTTTTCGTGAGCCATTCAGTGCAGCACCTGCCCACAGGGCAGGTCTGCCTGTTTGCCTGTGCAAACAGCCCAGCTCACACTCCAGAGGTGCTGATTTGTATTTGCTACTTATTACCCAGCTTCCAAACACTGTGGGCATCCAGCTTCTCATTCAGTCATAGGCAAAGGATTGCCAAAATTTGGCCAGTTTTTCGCTCATTCAGGGGAGGGGGAAAAGAAAATTCACGGTGCTCAGTGACTCCAGTTGTAACCCACGATAATTGGCTACGACTAGAATTCAATATTTGGGAATGACTTTATTTCAAACCTTTGCTGCAGTGCAAAACTGAAAGGGGACACATTGCTGGCATCCTTAAGTCAAGACTTAACGAGGGAGTTCGGGTTCTCAAAGGAAACTGCATGCAGACAGTGTGGCTCAGATAGCAATAACTAAGGGGGGAGGGACTTCGATAATGGTTTATCATTATCTTAGAGTTACTGGAGCTGAGAAAGGCAAAATTTGAGGCTGAGAGGAAATCTGCTAACACTGAGGTCTGGTGTAGCATAAGAACACTCTTCCAAGGGAAGTCCTAAGCATTCAGTCAATTTAAAAGCAGGCTGATCTTTAGCACTTGTTTTTTGACATTTCCCAGTTGTATTTTTTCACTGGCCCTTAACTTTGCCTGTGATTACCACAGAGGGGAAATTGAACTGAGAAAAGATTAGATGATGCAGCCTGGACCACGTAATGAGTTTCTAGAAAATCTGGTGGAGGAACTTATACATCTTGCAATTCTTGGGTCTCTGGTTGTAGCTGCTAGAACAGCTCTCTACCCCAAGAAGTCAGAACTGAAGAAGGAACACACAATTACTCAGAACATATTCTCAGTGATGTACCAGTAGAAATTGAAGACACTGTAAAATGAAGGAAGTCACATTAGATGAATTGGCCAGCAGCAGCTGTTGCTCCATAGTGCAAGATACAATACTGCAATAGGCTATCCCATTCATTTTGTCTCTAATGCTCTTGAGGAAATTGAGCTTTTAGAATGGAAAACCAAAAAATTATGAGTGCATTGAGAAAATTAAAATAATGCATTGTTCTGTGAAAGCTGCATGTTGACAGTGAATCATTGTAATATGATTTTGTTAACTTCATCTCCATAAAGCCCCACTAGGAACGGATTGCCACAGGCACTGATAAAGCCATTAGTGATGAAACTTTGGCTCAATTGCTAGAAAGAAATACAAATGGCAAACATCTGTTTCACCAGGCTTTGTATTACCCTCTCACTGAGAGTTCTTCAGCTTTTTCATGTTGAGGACATCTTACACAGCGTCTCAAATTTTCCCAGCCCTGACATGGAGCACAGTGTAGATAAAAGAGGCAGGTCTGTCTGTTGGCATGCACATTTGCAAGGGCTGACAGTGAAAACTCAGCCTGGAAGGAGAGCAGTGTGCTTGTAGTGAGACTGTCCTTGCAGCAGAGTGCCTAAGAGCTTCCTCTGTCTCACAGCTCCTTGCAGCACATGGAGCCGCTGTGACCAAGAAATATGAGAGTGATTTTACTCTGTTAATCCTGCAGAAATCAAACAGAAAGCCTTCAGAGGGCTGGAGCACATCTCCCACGAGGAAGGGCAAAGAGAGTTGGGGCTGTGAAGCCTGGAGAAGAGAAGACTCCAGGGAGACCCTATATTGTGGACTTTAAATACTCAAAAGGGGCTTAAAGAAAAGGAGAAACTTTTTAGTAGGGCCTGTTGCCATAGGACAGGGGGTAATGGTTTAAACTGAAAGAGGGTAGATTTTAACTAGTTATGAGAAAGAAATTGCTTACAATGAGGACAGTGAAACACTGAACAGGTTGCTCAGATTGGTGAGAGATGCCCCATTCCTGGAAACATTCAAGGACAACCTGGACATGGCTCTGAGCACCTGATATGGTTGATTAGGCTCCCTGCAGAGGGGTTGGAGATGACCTCTGAAGGTCCTTTCCAACCCACACTATCCTATGATTCTATGAAATTGATGCTCACTGACTTCAGCCAAATGAGTAACAGATTTTAGGCAGCTATTTTCCTTCACCCCTGGCAAGAGGGGCTGTGATACTGCACCTCTTTTTGCCACTTGTGCACTTGTTTCTGGGCTTTTTTGCTGGCTGATTTTGCTGACGTGTCAGTAGGCCACAGGTTTACTCTGGAAAACACTCAGCTGGCCAGCTGTGCTCTGAGAAATGGCCCAAAGAATTTATAGCACAGAACTATAGAAATACAAAATTAATCAATACACATAAAAGCAGAAGCAGTAATCTGTTTCAATTACTGTTTTTAATGCATAGTTTGTATTTGGTATGGATAGACAGAATCATCCCATCGGGCCACCAAGCAGGATCTACCCCACTTCCCACCACATCAATAACTTCTGTAAGAAATTGATCAATTGATTGCACCATTGTTTTAATATTTAAGATGGCAAATGCAGTTTGAAAGTGGAAATAAGCAACACAACCAAGCCAGGAATATAGCCATGGAAACAAAGAAAGATGGGGAGCAGAGAATCACTGAATGCTGTCAAGGTCTTTGTGATTCTTATTGCAAACCATAGCCTGGCCTTATGGCTACTGATCATGGAAATTTCATGCTCCAAAATAAATAAAATTCCAGGAAAAATACACGCCACAAAAAAAAAAAAATCTCAAAATCTCAACAGAGGAATAAAATGCCTCAAAGGGTTTTCTGTCCCACAACGGGTGCTCTGGAGAAAAGGTATCTGTCTGCACTAAAATGGTACTTATTGCATATGCAATTACATATTCACAACTGCATTCAGGGATGAATAATATTCAGAAATGTTCAAGACATGCTGTGAAGCTCTAAGAATTATGTTTTAAGAACAGTAAAAATGATCTCCAAAGACACTGCAAGGTCACTGGAGCTTAGATGCAACCAGTATCTTCTGTCTAGCTCCTCAACAGTTTGCTTGATTTCTCATGTTCATGCTCCAGAGCTACGACTTTTTTCCTACACTAGTTTAACATTTAGAATAGCTCGACCTGGAATAATATTTATTTATTTACTTTATTTATTTTTATACACACACATATGTAAAATTAATTTTACCACTGAAAAGCCTCATGATTCTAGATTTATGAGAGAAGAGTTGGCAGATAACATGCATCACAGGACTGAGCCCCAGTGCATTTTACCTCCTCTGTATTCTCTATTCCAAGTCATTACCTGCAGAAGCAATCACCCTTCCCAGCAGGTTTCAGAGCCACCAAATCTACTCCCACTGTCTCTACCTAGGACAGTCTAGGGTGGCCCTTCTGTCACTGTTTAGCAATCTAAACCTCAGCTATTTGTATGAGTTCTCTGTTCAGGGCACTCTTGCAAGCTTTCAAAAAAAAAAACTTAGGCAATTTTTCAAAATCCTTTTGGTAATTTCCACTCTAATACTGGACACAGGAAGAAATTTCAGCTTCCAAAGCATCATTAGAATAATCAAATCATGTACAAACTAGAAAGACATTAATGGTATATTTCTGGTGTAATAAGGAACATAATTACATCCCTCCACTGTGTGAATGAGATTTAAAAAACCAAACGAACGAACAACAAAACCTTTTGAAGTTTGGCTAATAAATATCCATGTAGGTTTTTTTTTTCCAAGCTCAGTTGAAAAATTCAGACTTAAGGCTGGCAGAGCTGAAGTGACATACCTGAACCACGGAGAAGCCCAGCCTGACAGTACCATGTAATATAGCTGCTCAGAAAATTTATTGTGGCAGAGAAAGGATGGTAGGTAAGAGAAAAGCAAGGCAGCTGTGCTAGTCAGGGAACTCGTGTGTTTTGAGATGAGTGAGGCAGAACAGAAGCAAGGCTTTTTCCACAATACCACCTCCATGACCTCCCTTGGCAGATTATTCCATGGTCTGATGGGACCTCAGTGTTTGACCATTTTCCCTAATGACCTTACTGGTTTAGTGCCACCACTTTACATTGCCTGGAGCTCATGTGAACATATTTTATGTGTTGTTTTATTTTGAAAGTGTTCATGATATAATCATAAATATTCCCCCCTTAGTCATCTTACTGGTTGGTCAGAAAATAGAAGACTACCTGTGTAAATATATGCATTCTTGTATGTGCATGCAAAATTCAATTTAAATGCACAGACAACTATATATGCATTGTGCACTTTTTTTCCCAACATATATGTACACTCACATATCACATGCAAGAATGTCTATTTTCTGACTAATAATCTGGCCTCTCTTTTCACAGATCTTTTCACAGAACTAGGCCTTCCTCAACACAAGATTAAAATTTTTTTTAATCTGCTCTTAACATTACAAATCACTTTTAAATAATCAACAGCCCTTTATTAATACCAAAAGATGTTAAGAACCATAAACCATTCCAAACACAGGCATTAGTTATGTTTTTTTCCATAGCTATTCCACTGCTATGGAACAGTTATGTTTGTTAATCTGAATCAATTAATCTCAATACTACACCCACAACTGAATTTAGAGAAGAACTCTCTATGAAGATTTTAAAGTAGAGCATATTTCATTGGTGTTCACATCTTCCCTCTTCTCATAATTTTTCAAAGTGAGTGCAATCTGGTCTGTCTTGGCAAATATACAAAACTACCTTTATAGCACTTGAAATTTACTGCCCTAAATTTCTTTGCCATTTCTGAAGTTGAATAATTAATAATTATCTTTCATTTGTGTGATCTTTCTCTCCAGCCTAGATCTATATCACCTCTAACTTTCCAAGGAATACAACATTCAGTTTTAAGAGGACAAATAAAAATTTCAAGTATGACCTTGCTCAAAGATTGCTATGCAACAATAAAACCCAAACAACCCAAATTTATACACTTGGCCCAAAATAGCTGATGGATCATAAATATGGATCATAAATATATAAGGTATACTCAAAATTATCAGTAAAAGCTGATAGGAGCCAGTCACTGGGGAAGATACCTTAGAGAAAGCAGACTGAGAACATGAAAATAATAAGAGATCCCTGTAATATAGAATACATATTATCTGAATTCACCACTATATTAAAAAAAAAAGAGTTCAGAAAAAAATCCAAGCATACTGAGCTACTAGACTGCAGGAAGCAAATCTGGTAGAATTAAGAAAATTGGTAGATACAATATAAAAGGAATTAGTGTGAAAATCCAACATTAGAGAAGTAGCCTGAATAAAAATGACCAGAAGTGTAAATAAGGATGTATAAAATCACCCTAACAGTTATTAAGGAGTAAAGAGCTGTCCTAAAATTATACAAATTTCAGACTACTCTGGAATAATCTCCAATCACTACTGAAACTGAGCGATTCAATTTTACCATTGAAGAAAGCAGAAAAGAGGAAAAGGAACAAAATAACAGGAATTAACGAAATAGGATGGGCTATACAATATAATAACAATGAAATAATTACCAGAGAGAGAAAGGAACCCCACTGAGAAGGCATTTATATCAGAAATTAATGAAATCACCTGATATATGAAATGCCTCCTGACTTTTATGGACTGCCACAGTGGGAGTAGTTACAAAAATAATAAAAGCCTCATAAAAATACCTATTGTCAAAGGGACTGTGTGTCTTGATCATGAAAGGAAAACAGCCAATAAACAGATGAGATGAAAGGAAACTGGAAATCAGATGCAAGCACAAAGTGAAAATAATTCTGCAATAGTTCATCGTGACTTAAAAACAAAATTCTGATGAATATTGAGCAAAGCAACAAAAATTACTGTGAGATGAAAGGCCAAATTCTTGTGAAAACAAGAAAAGAGCTACACAAATGCAACTCTGCCAAACACAGACTCTGCCCAAGTGCAGCTGAGAGCTGTGGAACCTGACTGGAAAACAGCCACAGTACTCAATAGGCTTCAGATAGGTACTAAAGGAGTTAATTTGGGGTTTACACTTTCTGCAGCAGAACAGAGGCTTGTACATCAGCTCAGGCAGCAGCTGCAAGCTTGCCACACCTCCAGAGAGGAGCTGGGCAGCAGGGTAAGGGACTGGCTGCACCCCAGGAGTGGGGCTGGCTCAGGCCAGCTCCCCCTGCACACAGGGCATTGTAAGGTTTCCATCCTCCAATACATTAGGAAAACCTTCCTCATGTACTCCAGGACTCCAAACATTGTACCTTACTATTCCTAGAAAGGCATTCATAAGGGCTTTCCTTTGGGCTTTTTCTGCACAGCTACAGAGAGAGAGAGAGATTTCCCCAAGAGTGGACTCAGAGGAGCTGCCTCAGGCTCCTGTTTTGGACAGTCAGTCCCCCTTTCACCGTCTGCACAAGGAACTTGGGGAAAGGCATCTCACTGGACTCAAAGGAAAGGCATTACATGTAACATGGAGCAATTCTTCAAAAACAGAAGGGACTTCTTCACCTCTGAATTTAATTCAGGATTCAGAGTTGAGACCTAAGGTCTTTATTTTGCTCATTTGTTTTGCTTTTTGGGTGTTTTAATGCCTTTGTAAACTATCTAAAGAAAGAAACAAACGAGAACCTTGACCATATTCACAGGCAAATCAAACATTGTAATCAGGAACAAGCAAAATCAAAAGATGCAAATCAGTCTCAGAGGATTTCTCATAAAGCTAGCCTCTTGCAGTGTGTAAGCACAAAAGTAACCACATGCATTCTGTGACATTTGTTTAATTGTAAGAGTTTTCATCCAGAGAAAATCCAGAATAAAATATTTTTGCATGGCTTTTGTACTTTCTGCAGGTGGGGCTGTTCTTAACAGATTTTTGTTACTTTAAAATAGAAATGCTTTTTATCCAGGAAAATGTTACTATATAAATTTATCTAATCATAATGTGTGTTTCTTTCCTCCAAGAAGCTGCTTTTTCAAGCTGCTTCACTTAAAATATTATTCCTTATAAATTCTTGTCTGTGTTTTACTACAAAATCCAGTGGCCATCAGCAATGCAAAACTGTAGAGTTCACACAGAAAGTATAGATGGTATACATCAACTGAAATAATCTTTTCTGGCTATGGCATCTTTGAGAACACAGAATATAATTAAAAATGTGCTTTGAACTGTCTCATGGTTTATGTGGATGAACATGAACATTTTTCTGTGCATTACTTTTACTCCTGACACTTACCTTCACAGAAGCAATGACAAAGAAATCTCAGTGCCGTTTTTATATTAATATTTCAGCCCTCAAAACACTGCATCAGGTAATCTAATTTCTCAGAAAAGCCAACAAGTAGAATTGCCAAACCAAGTTTTCTCTGAATGTTATACAAACTGTTACTTACAATCCGAGGTTTGAAGGGTGGCTTGATTTTCCTTTGTTCTAGAAGAACCCAGTCGATTTCCTTGAAAAATGGATGCTGCTTAATCGCATCTTCCCCGTTTTGGGACGCCACACAGCCAAGTCGCTTGTTGGGATTTTTTGTCATGAACTACAGGGTGAAGAGGGAAGGAAGGGAAAAGTTAAAATATGAATGGCAACACCTGGAAATCATTTGCTGCTCAATTACACACTGTCCTTCTTAAGGCCAAGTTTTTAGAGATAGTCCCCTTTCGGAAGGTTATTTCTTCTGGCCCTCCAAATTTCAGAGGTTTCGGCCAAACCATAAGATTCAGAGACTCCAAACTGTAAATTTACTGCAAGAAACCCTTTCAGTTTATTGTTGAGACCTCTTAATTTCATCTGACTGGGATTGTTAAAGGACTAGATTCTCATTCAGCACATCTGCTTCAAGCTTTAGCCAAAAATACTAAAGGAAAGAAAGACGATCTTAAACCCTCCAGAGACAGAGTGATCAGTACCTGCAGAAAGCTTCCCTTGAGAATGGGAAGTTATGTCATGCCCCCCATGACATAGCTCACACATTCTCTTTCATTTTTAGTACATGATTAGTGTCAGCAACTGGAACTAACTGGTCTACTCTGCTGTGGTAATTGATAAACTTCTCATGTTTAGACTATTAGTATTCCTGTCAGAAAAAAGCTGTACAAATGGTGTAAGACATTGATATCAACTCATCTCAGCTCATAATATTTTACCTGATTTTTCTCTGTTATTTTTCCTTCTTTTATTAGCAATTGCTCTACTAATTTCCTAATTTGTGTGGACACAGAATCCTTGCAATTCAAGCAGCAATAAATACTGTTCTTATAAACACAATCACATTATAGAATTAGCTCAACAGCTTTGCTATAACTTCATATTCAGCCATTACATAGCATTTTTAAATTTAGAAAAAGTGTACAAAGTAAAAAAAAAAAATAAAAAATTGCCTTTTCAACCTATGTATCACATTATACTATGCTTCTGTAGGAAAAAAATCCCAAACATAGAATAAAATAAATGACTGTAATGTATGCCCTTGCTTTAGTACTCCAGTTATTAGGTAAAGAGCTACTTAAGCCCTTAGAATGTTTTTAGATATCTAGCTCAACCATTCAGAGGAGAATAGCCTTGTTGTCATTTTAAAGGTATAGCATAGATCAGCAAGGCAATTCTGTCTGTGGTCTCTGACATACACGTGCTGTTCTGAAGATCATGCTTCTCTCTGGTCTTGAGTTCAACTGCTCTGCAAGTTCTTTTGCAAGTGGGCAAGTCATATCTAAACTACAGGCAATCTTCTCTATGAGCAGGAGAAATAAAGGTTTTGAAAGGATTACTGTGCTTTGGTGAGGTCTCTTGAAAAACCCCAAAACACATTCCTACATTCCTCTGCTTTATTTCATCTCCAGGACTGGAGCGAGCAGGCCAGGAACCAGCAGCCACATGTACTGCAGAAACAGACCATGGAAACTACATGGTGTGCTTTTTGTGCCATATAACCCAGGTATCAAAGAAGTAAAATATGATCTAGTATCTGCCATGCTTTATCTTTGTTTTAAACTGGAGACAGGGAAAGCACCGGGACATGTCCTGGGCTTCCTAAAAAGTTACATGACAATGTGGCTAGACTGTCCAGTTCAGTGCTGTACTTCACAAACTTCATGAAACTGTGAAATGGATGATGAAAGAGAATGCATTTTAAGAATGAATGCTTAAACAAAAATATCACATGCATATACGAAGAAAAAATATCAAACTTCTAAAGCAGACATTTAATTGCATTAATTTAATCCCTTTCTATTTCTGAAGCAAAAGCTGACATTTATTCCCTGTTTATCACCAGCATCAATGCTGATGCAACTGTCAGGACAGGCACAGCTGTTGACTGCACTCTGCTGAAGAGATGGTTGCAAATGGAGCTGACAGCCATAGCCATAAACCTTTTCATGGCTAAGGCAGGAAAGAAGAAGCCTCTTAGGATCAGCATTCCTACTGACTTAAGTGATAACAGTACAAAATGCTGCTTAGGGCTTGAATCAAGGATCATTAGGCTCCCCAAATTTTGCTTCTTGAAATAAATCACACAGCTTAACAACAGAGTTCTGCTTCAATAGCCAGAGATTGTCATCCCAGTACACAGGGAACACACACTGTAGAGACAACATCTCTCCATTGCTTGGGAAGAAGCAGGGAGCCAATGTCAATAAAGAATTGTTTTCCTTACTACATAGGAAAGAATTTAAATACCAATTCCTGTCAATTCACAGAAACAGGACTAATAAGATGTGTGGATTTTCATGGGATAAGCAACACGCTGCCTTGTAATACTGAGCTTTAATATCATCTTCAGTGTTTTGATGGAAATAAGAGGAAAACTGTTTCTTCAGAAAATAGGACAACATCACCACTTAATACAAGAGAATGTCCTCTTATTAAACTTTCTTTACATGGTGTTTGAAGGACTGTAAAAAAAAAAAGTTTCAAAAGAATGAAACTCATGTCTCAAAGCACAATGTGAGGAAACGAAGTGCTTCAAAGTTAATCCCTTGCTACCATTCAGCAGTAAAATACATAGACGCCTCTTTCTTTCCTCTGTTTTTCCTGTTCTTCATATGGACAAGAATCAGATGAAGAACACAAGTTTCAAGCAGGTTTCACACCAGACATTCGTAGGCATCAGGTTGCTAATCCTAAGGAAATGTGTTTTATTTATGGTGTAAATTGCCACAGCTCCATGGAATTGTATCAATTTATGCCTGAAAAGCTATGGCTACAGCAAGACACAAATCCCCATTCCGGCTATCAAAATGTAAATCCAGGAAAATTCTGTAAGAAAGTCAGCTTTAAAAGAAAATGCCCAGGACTCCAACGAAAATCAGATGTAGGTATGAAAACTGACAGCAACCCTTCCTTTACAATGTGCCAAAATAGCCCCTGAGCCCTGGATACAAGCCCAAACTGTGCAGCTCAAGTCCATATATTTTAATTGCTGAAGTAAAATAATCAAAGGGTCTGGAAACAGAAATGGATGCATGAAAGTATAATGTGAGCTAACAAAATGTAGTCAGAAAGCTATTTGGGATAGAAGGGAGAATAAGTATTAATAAATTACTACCAGCAGTAAAAAATCCTCCATCTTCTCACTACAGTGAATGTAGCAAAAGAGATACTTCAGCAAACACTACTGAGAGGTTAACTTTGACTTCTGCTTTGAATCATTGCTAGAGCATCTCTCTTGCTCGGTAGAAGGAGCCTGAAGACATTTTCATCAAAAGGTCAAGATGAGAATTTCTGGAGAATGTGCTGTCCACTGGTGTTAAAATCACAATTTATGTTATATATGCAGTTTCAAAATAACCCCGTATGAAGATCTCTGCAGGATTTTATATTATCAGCTGCCTTCTTAATTGAAAATCTCCCTTACTCCAGATGCTAAAAGAAAAATATGTAGAAAGGCAGAGATTTTCCAGTTTCAGAGACGGTGGAAAAATGGAATAAATAAAAACCCAAGTTATTTTTTTAAGCCAGAAATCCTTCTCGGGATTTTGCCAACTCTGGGGATTGGCAAACTGCTTCTGTATTGTTTTGCTTTCAATTTTGGGACGATACTAGCACAGAAGAAAGAATTTATGTCAGTGTCATTCATCATACTGAATGACTTTATAAACTTGACTTTATAAAAGTAGTCTAAAAACCAAATTTGCCCAGCAGTACATATTGGCTGATTTAAAAAAATTGTGGCATTTGATGACACAAGTTACTGTCAAGTCACCACTCATACTGAAAAATCCCAGCGAGAACAGAAACAATCACACTAAGTAAGACTGCTTATCATGTGAACTATGAAATAGAACGTGCAGCTGTAAATAAAGGGCTTTCAACCCATCTTGATGACGGGGGGAAAACAGCAAAGAGACAGGAAATTTTGTAAGCGGGTTAAATAAAAAACATTGTTTCTTTAATTATGTAGTGCTTCTCCCACTCCAGTGATGGGAGTATATGGCATATAAAGTGTCAAAGTGATAGCACAGTTCTAGCTGGTTGGATTTTCCCTGAAACATGAATCTGTAGTACACAGATTTATACAGTGTACAACTGCGTGGAATACAAACATTCTGTTCCTTTCCCACAAGCAGTGTAATTTATCCAAGGCCCCATTATCCTAACAGTGGCACTTTGAACTGTGCTTGAACTCCCAGTGGTGACTGCTCTCAACAACTTTCAGCAAATTCAATTTTAATCAAGGAAAAAACCCAACAAACCAACCTCCCAAAAACCCATGAGGAGGAGGAGGAGGAAGGCAAGTAATGGAACACTCACTGCTTTTAAAATGCTGACAGCCTCTTTACTGAGCCAGACTGGATACAATACATCATCATGAAGGATGGATTCAAAGAGATCATCTTCATTGTCAGCTTCAAAGGGGGGTTGTCCAGCCATCATTTCGTACATGAGAACACCCAGAGCCCACCAGTCCACGGACGGACCGTATTCTAGCTCCTGGAGGATCTAGCACAGAAAAAGAGATTGGATTGAAGAGACAAGTGAGGCAACCATCTCAGCTGCACATTTGCTGTTTCAACATGATATAGTCCTTCTATGCCCCAGCAGGACTGAATCACACTCTGATCTCAGTAACAGCAGGCAGCGTTTCTTACCCATGCAATTTGCACTAGCACAGCTAAGTGTCAATGAGATGTTGTTCTCAGAAGTACTGAGAGTTTATCAGTCCCCTGAGTAAATGACTATGCTTGTGAGCAAAAGAGCTGCATATCCTCCCAAGCTGTTTAAAGCAGGTCACACTATAGGGGAAAAAGATCACATATACAAAACAGACTGGTGGAAAATGTGAAACATTTCCTTGTCTCTATCTTGAACAAAACAAACTGAACCAGCTTCTAATGCTGCACAGAGATCATCTGGGAGATTTATTCTTGTCCTTTAGGTAGGGCTGAAGGAAGCCAAAAGCATTTTTGTTCAAGTTCCTTTTACAACATTAAACCACTGTACAATACATGGCTGTAGAATTTACTTTAATTGCACTTGCTTTCAGGAAAAACTGGCTACAACTTCTCACCCGGCACAAGTTCAACCTTGTAGCAAATATCTTCAGTGGCAAGTAATAGTTTAGCACGCTAGAGTTTTATAGCAGCACTTGGTGTTACAGAACTACTGTTGTACCAGGAACAAGTTTAATTCTTGTCTCCTTTTCTCTGGAAAGAAGCTTGCAGTTTGGCTGCACTGGTTCAGCATGACAGGGAACCAGGGAAAGGGGAGTGGGCGCCTGCTTAAGGTGAAGCTGGCTGCCTTAAAATGCCTTGGAATGGCAACAAATCCAGAAACTCCTTACACAACACTGCACAGTGCAGTGAGAAATCCTGGGGTGAACTGCTTGGGCTTAATGCTGAAGTTGGGAATCAAGACCAATATAAAACCAAATTCTGTCTTAACACAAAAACAGAAATGAGTTTAACATTTGGATACACAGATCTGGATCCCATCCACATTCCTCATTGAAAGAAAATTATATTTTATAGCCATCAAATACAGAAAATTAGATGTATATTTTTCATGTGTCCTGGGAACTCTTTGGTAATCAGATACTACTGAAGAAAAGGAAATTAAAACATATCTCCACAATGCAAGAAAAATAGAAGTAGGAGCTAAACTTCTGGAATTAACATGACAAATTGGAGGCTTCATTAAAACTTCCTGTGGTCTTATGATTGCTTTATTTTCAGTAATAATTTTCAAAGAATTTGTCAAAGGACTCAATTAGTATACCAAATCAGAAAAATTTCATACATAGCCCCAGCTACCACACTGGTATGTATTATTTATTTTCTTTCAAAGCTGGAATACTTTTCAGATTCCATAAGACACACATTTATGTAATGATAGTTTCCAGATGATTCACACCTTATCAGTTGTGCTGCTGAAGTTGGACAGCCATGAAGACTAACAGTATGGATTTATGATTTATTGACTCTAAGGAATAATAAACAACATTTTTCCTCGCTGCAAATTTATTTTTGATGAAAGACAAAACAACACCTTTCCATTAAACCTGCACACTGAATATTTAAGTGGAAAGATGCACAGGTCACTAACTCAACTGAGCAAAGTCTGGCTAGCAGAATAACTGTTCAATATTGGTTCATTTTAGGCACTTTGAAATGCACCTCATAATATTAAAATCTAGGATATGTAAAAGGCACACTACTCTCAGCTATTTATTTTATCCAATGAACACCTTGAAATGTTGCCAACTAATATGCAGGATCTATATCTAGTTTCCATCTTTCTGTGCAAGTCTATGAACTAGCACAGGCAGAGTATCTTTCACGCACAAATATTTTAAAGAAAGGAAAAAAATTATATTCCCACAAAGGCTGTAGTCAAAATGACCCCAAACACATGACTTCTTCTGTATGAACATGTTCTTTTAAACCTCACTTAAAAATAAAAACATTTTTCTAACTGCTTAAGATTACTAAGATTGCAATACTCAGTTGCATCTAGCACCTTAAAGACTGCTAAAAATCATCATAATTATGCTGATTCAGAAACGAGCAAATTGAGAAGAAGAAGAATAACTTTAATTTCAAGAAACAAATACTAGAAAAACCACTCCTATCATCAAGGAATAGTGCTTGTGAGCAGTAGAGTAACCATTTTCTGCAAGACTACCTAATCACAACCGCAGCAGAGTCTAGTCTGCATCTTAAATGTTTTCATATGCATGTAAAGAGTGTCTAAAATTACACATGTAACAGTCTGATAAATAAGAATATCTGTACTCTTAGTGCACTGAAAAAAAATACCTCTGGAGCTATATAGTCAGGTGTGCCACAAAACGTTGTGGTGGTCACTCCATTCAGAATCCCTTCTTTGCACATCCCAAAGTCAGCCAGTTTACAGTGGCCTTCTGCATCCAGAAGAATATTGTCCAGTTTCAGGTCCCTGAAATACAAAAGTCTCAAATTAAATCAACTCTCAAATTTTGATCGTGTGCTCCTGAATTTCATAATAAACAGTAGAATTTGACAAATAAATGGTTTCCCAAACATCACTGAGAAACTGTCCTTCACTGAGTGTGCAGGAAAAGTTGGTAGCAGTCACTAAATAAACCTAGTTAAAGGAAATAAAATAAAGAAGCAGGCAATTACAAGCATTTTGTAAGACTAAGCTTTTACTCTGTAGCTGCATGAAAGCACAGCTTTTATGTATTCAAGGCAGCATCAGAAGAGTTTGGGAAAGATCTCAGTTTCTTGTTTCCTACAGATCTATCATTCTGTCAAAGTGAAATAGGTCAGTGAAGCCATTCTCTATTTTTTCCATTAGCACTAAGCAAGGAGTACCAATTTATCCATACTTCAGCATATGGGTTCAGTGAATAGGTATTTTCAAACTTGGATTACTCTGAATTTGATACTTAATGTACAGTAGCAATTCAAAGTTCAGAGAAGGATGAAAATCAACATTCCCATCCTTGGGAGCACTGTTTTCTGTAGCTTAAGGCTGCTCAAAAATAATTTCACAGGAATATTTTGCATTCATTGTTAAACAACATATCTTAGCAGCTGTTTCTGATCATACAAATGTCTTTGTGTCAAAACCACACAATTGTCTGCTTATAAAATTGGGCCAGGTCAAAAAAAGGTTGAGAAAAGGATATCCACCTTTCCTGTCTTGCCCTCTGCATATTTTCTAAATATACTTTTGATGGTTAATTCGTGTTCCAACACAATAGATGCTAGGTACCATTTAACTTACCTGCCACTAGCCTTAGACTTAATAACAAAAGGATCTGGAAAGTCAGTGCATTAAAGAACTCTCACCTGCATGAACTGGCCCCCCCACAAGTAAAACCTCTTCAGCATGTAGATATAACATATATAATAACATAAGCATAAAACAAAAGCAAATAAATCCCACTTATTTTGCATGCTTTTTATATCTCTGATGTATCTAATATTATATTTAGATATATATAGGTATTTAGATATAAAATAGATACATATATATATAAATATAAAAAATATATCTACATTGTATTTTATGTGTGATTACATAGAGAGGTGAGAATCAAAAGCAGAACACATGTCTTTAGGTAACTTTGTCTGAATTTCTGATCAGAATTCTTTTTCCTGGAATAATTACACAAATTTCCTTAGGTTGAATTGATGAAAAAAAAATTAGCATGTGTGTGTAGGCATGTTCTAAATCAGAGAAGAAGAATAAAATCCTATGCCAGCCTCTGTAAATTAATTTCATCCCAAAAGCCTATGAAAAGATGAGGATTTTTTTTCAAAAATCCTTCATGCCAACAAATTTGACCTAAGTGAGGGATGAGAAGTCTTCACCTTAGAAATGTCTCCTTGTCAGATCCCAGCCTTCAGAACCACAGGCACCAAACATGCTGGAAGCATTTATGCACATTAATTGATTAAACAGCCCTTCCAAAGCTACAGTATGTTGAGTTTTTGTAGACATGTCCAAGCCTAAACTATGCTGGGATTTCCCCAGAAATGGTCTTTTCTGCTTCTCACACCAATTTCAGTAGGTGGATTTTTTTTTTAATTTTGACACTTGTTAAACTTTTTTTAACAGGTTGGCCCATATATTCCTCAAGCAGGTACACAGGCCAACATAAAAATCAGCTGTTTCTGGGACACAGTGCACATGCTACTCAATGTCTGCATGACCACTGCACATCCCCAAAGCAGATACAGGGGAGCACTGGGGAGCTCACTGTGCATGTGGAGGTAGTTGTGTTACGTACGCGTTACAGAGTGGTTTGTGTGCGTAAAACAAGCCTGACCTGGCACAACAATTTCATATTTACCTCAGTAACAGCAAAACCACTGTCTCCTGCATAAACTGGCTTTGTCGGACATGGTTTTATGTGGCTGAAGTGTACTCTGGCTGTAGAAATACTTATTGCACGCAGTATCCCCTGCATCACACTTTGCTATCTCTGGATCAGCTATGCTGCTCTTGCAGGTCCTCAGTGGTCACCCAGCATGGCCCCTTGGAGCAGACTGCATATTTTATCATTCCTTAAGGTCATTAATATCAGCAGTTCCTAAACAATCCAAGATCCAGCTGGCTGCTACATAACCCCCTACGTATAACCCTTCAAACCCTCAAGTAGCCAGCCCTTCCTACCTCTGGAAAGTGATTTGCCAGAATTGTCCAACATAATGCCTGGGCAAACAGTGTGTATGTCCCCCCCCAGAAGAAGTCAAAGAAACAAAACAAAGCTCCCTGTTTCAAAAGTCACATGCCTCCCCAAAACTGCTCCTTCAGTGAATCACAAAAGCTACAGTAAAAAAAGGTCTGTATTCAAACAGGACTATAGCAACATCAAATAGAATGGGATCATCAGGGTAAGGCTCTTGCAGATTGAAGAAGGAAACAAGATTGTATCTGTAGCTTATAACCTTCCAAGTGCAGTGTTATCTTGGATGTTCCTTAACTAAAGAAGAATACAAGCTATATTTCAAGAAGTCAAGATGTTCAGATAAAGAAATCAAAGTATAATTATTTGATGTAATCTTGGAACCACTTACAGCCACCATCACAAGAGACTGTTAGAAAGAAGGTCATAATACATATAATTATGAAAGGAACTGAAGAAATTTGAGAGGCTGCTTAGAAAAATGGGTCCGCTTTATTAAGTGTTTTAAGTGTTTATGAGAAGACTCTAAAATGATGCCTTAACTCTGATTGCAGGATTTCTCCATGCAGGTGGGTGACACACTGGAGTTGTTAGGACCTAAAATCATTTAACTTTAATTTAATGAAGTCCATATGGTAGCCATGAACTTGAATGGAGATACAGTCAATAACCCAGGAAAGTCCTAAGCTACGAGAAACCTCAACAGCAATAAAACATTAACAGTAAGGCACCACACAATGGATAAGGACAAGATACTCACCATTCTCTTTATTTCCTTAAGGATTTGTACAAGACACAGAAATTAGCAATAAAAATTTAACTTGACAGTGAAAAACCAGAATAAAAACACTGAGCCAAGAGAAAACTAGGAAGAGTCTAATTATTAAATTCTGACTACCTGTAAAGAGCGACAATGACATTTTAAGCCTACCTGCAAAAGCACAAATCAATTTAACTTTTTTACCATTTACCAAACTGTAATCTTACTTGACAGAAGAAAAACATGTGGGACCTCTTTATCAAGGCAGAACAGTGCAGAGAAGCCTATAAGCCTCTTCAAAACTCTGTTGAAGGCACCGAGGACATCAGCTTCATTACTCACGCAATAATGAAATGTAATACCACTAGATTTGTGTTATCACAAGGTGCACCAGAGTTTCAAAAGAAATTTGGAAGAGGCTAAAACAACAGCAGTATGACTCTCATCAAAGTACATATGGGAGGTTAAAAGGTAAGCTGGGAGTCTGCCAAAGTGCCAAATTCATGGCTAGCCCTCAAGATTGTCATACATAGTCCATAAAAGTGCTTGCACTGAAAATCATTCTGTCAATTTACAGTTGCCAGATTAAAAAGAATTAGCCAGAAAAAACTTCCCCAAACCAAGAAACCTCACCAAATCACTCTAATTCTGCAACTTTGGAAAAAGAAATCTTAGTTAACTAAATTAATCTGAGAGTAGGAATAGGTAATGGGCTATTTAAAACCTCACAGGAAAACAAAACCCCAACAACCAAAACATACAGAGAAAAGGAAACAAATGAAAAAGTAAGAGAAAAAGAGTTGTCAGGGAAGCTTGTCTTTCCAGAGTAGCAGCCTCACTGAAAAAAATGAAAACTTTTAACTTTTAGATCCATATTTCCCCAGAACTGTTCCAAGAAACAGCCAGCTCTCCTACTCTTCCAAAAGTAAAGTACACAGCCATATCTGGAATGTAAAACAATCTTCTGTACAGATTGTTCCATTCTGATCCATTCTGTCTTTTATTTCTTTCTTGGATTTAGTGCCAGTGTCTAGCTCTGAATCAGAACATACCAAATAATGCAGTGTCAGATAGCTCAATGACAAAGGTCTATTAAATTCTTCTTTTTCTCATTTTGCATTCTCTTTGTAGCAAGTAAGAAAGTCATTGTGTCTGACAAAATGAGTTCCTACAACCTGAGTAATTAATTACATGCAACTGCAAACAACCTAACCAGTTAAGCCAGGAGAATGATCAGATTTCTTGAATGCAGCAATGCTACATTAAGCTGTTTCTCTCCTTTGTTTTTTTGCCAAGATACTTTGTAGAGTCACTTCAGTTGACTTGAGCAGTCATTGCATGAAAGGTTGTGGGTTGGTTTTCTTTTCCTTTTCTTTTTTTTTGGAGGGGGGGCAGGTTTTGTTCTGAGAAAGCTTTAAACAGAAATTTAAGCCTCAGTCTTTACTTCTGCATACCTGCCAGCATCACAATCACCTCAGAAGCTGGAATGACTGGCTGTGTCTCAAGAAAGAATCAGGATTATGAGTTATGTTTGTGCAAGTTGGAACAGAAGAGCAGGCTGACTACAGGCAACTTGTGTGAAAACTTCTGTAACCCTCACCTCTTCCTCCACACGCGAGTGCCATGAGACACTGAGTGCCTTGGCTTCCTCCAAAGGCTCTGGATGAGCATTTCATAGCACTGGGTTCCTAAAGCCTGAATCCCACCAGTAGCCAGAGAGATAAGCATCTTGTGTGAGTGGCACAAGCATCTTTTAGATAAGACACAATTTTCTTGTTGAAAGTCAGGCAGTTAAACAATCAAGATGGGTTTGGACCAGTAAAATCAGAGAGTCTGCCAAACATTACTAACAGTAGCCTTTCAACACGGTAAACAGCAGTGACTAAATAAATATATATTTGAAGAACAAGATCAAGCAGATGAGAAATATGATCACAAGCTGGCAAGCAACCACTTTATAGTGGCTACTTTACCACTTCTACTCTGACTGTTGATTGAGCAACACTTCACAGAATGAAGCATAATAATTATTATGTACAAACAGCAACATTGAAAGCAGGAATATTTGTTTATAAGGTAAAAGTTAAATGAAGGACTGTACCTTACTAAACATCTATAAAACATCAGCATTCAGAAAGATTTGAAAGCAACAAAAGCTAAAGTACAGAACTACAGAACAACCACTTTTTTTGGTGACTTTCAACTGCAATAAACTCTTTCAATAGTGTATTTGAAATCACTGCCATTGTTCCCCTGCATGGGAAAATCACATCCTCTCTGCAGGCTTTAAATAGACAAACTGTTCACACAAGAAACCACAGAAGGTAAAAAGGAAACTTCCTACAAGAACATGGAAAACCATCAGAATCATTCTCCAGTTATTAGTGTTACTGAAATTCATAACTGAAGACAGTATGATCATCATAGCATTTAGAGATTTCAACAAGATGATTTTTAAAATCTGTTTAATTAAGGTAAGACTTCTACATTCCTAGAATTAGTTTCTTAGTTACTCAGGGGTATCCAAGTTGCTTTTGAGACAAAGATGCTCACCTACATCAGGTCTCTCATGTACCCAGCATAAATTTCCTCTTTCATGTCCTCAAAATACTGATAGCCAATGTATTAGGTTACAATTCTAAGCAAGATGAAATTGTATATGGGACTAGTCAGAAAACATAAAGGAAAGTCAACAATTTAAAAGTTCTGATGTTAGCTTTAGTGATTAGATCTCACCAACTTAATTTCAGTTTCCACACATAAACAGAACAGGACAGATATATTAGGGGATTGTACTTCCAGAGTGGATTCTTTTGTTACTCTAAGTATTTTAGTCACAAGATTGTTTTTCCCCTCCGCAACACATAGAGAAAAATGGGAAAATTCAAACAATTTCTACTAAGAAAACACAAACTAATATTTTTTTTTTCCATCTGAAAACCTCTCAGGGAAAGAAGAAGCCCATACTTTCTGAGGTTACTGAGCATAAATGGGCAATAATTGCAGCGTTGTTGGGTATCAGGTTCTAACAGTGACCTACCTTATTATGGAGTAAAAAATAAGGGACACACTGGATTGTTCATGCTTGTGAATGAATTCATGGCAGTGGAGCAGTTTGTGTTAGCAGAGAGGAAGTAGGGGGATACCTGAGTGAGACTGGCAGAGAGAAAAAGATGGTTCTGCTGCTTTTGTTGTTGTAGGTTATCTCCGTTTTGCCTGTGATTAACTGAAAGTCTTGGAATGTCTCTGCTCTGTTTTTATATTGATCCATTAAGTAATTACTGAATTTATGATACACAGTTTTTGACACAGTTACATTACTTGATATCATCAAAGAATATAGATAATATATAACATAAACACTGTAGTATAGTCATACTCAGTAATATATAGAAAAATCTGCTGTGCAGGTTTGAAAACTGCTATTTTCCAGTGTCAAGTTTGGAATAAAGTGAATCCACCTTATTCTGACATGTTTCATTGTGATTAATTATGCCAGACTTGGTTCCAAATAAAGCCAGAGATACTATAATTCATTTTCATTGAAGAAAACAGTGACAGTTCAGACAGCAGGCTAGTCATAAATGGGAAGCGTTGACTTTTAATGTGACCACAGTTACATTCTCTTGTCAGGCATGTTTACTTTAAAGAACACACACTTATTTTCCTTATGTAACACAACATCCACCACCCTGCCGTTTGCACAAATGACTTGTGGACTAAGGGGTGGCAGAGATGGGAGGAGGGATAAGAAACTGTAGCAAAAGCCAGTTTGCTCTCGACCCACCAAAGACATCAGAGGGAGATAAACACATAATCACTGTCGATGGCTCTGTAAGCCCTCATTGCTAGGAGGCAAAAGTGAGGCTTGCAGATGTGTAACATCACCTCTCCAGCAGGGCCCACATTGAGAAGCCTTTCAGGTCAGCAAGGTCCCAAAATAGAGAAGAAGGCTGTATGTATTCCATGGTCCTCACTGCTTACTGATGTCTTAATGACATATTGAACAAAGGTTTAATATTCATTTCCAGCAGCTTAAGGAAACCAATACTTTTTACAATAGCAGAAAAAAAAATTCTTTAAAATAATTTCTTTATATGGCTTTCCACTGGCTTTGACCATAACTTTATTACAATTCTCGGTAGCAGCTTAGGACATTACTGAACCTGATCTGCTTATCTTATTATGCTGGGTTTCCTTTAAATAATGTGCAGGCAAATAAATATATTGTACTTAACAGCTTTCCTTTGTACGACTTTTCCTTTCTTATTATTTTCACATTTTTATTTGTGAACCTAAGTGAAATATGTACAAGTTCAAATATGCATTATGTAAAACGTTCTCTAAAATTGGCTAAGCACAGAAGGGAGTGGTCCCTATTTCTCTTTCAAGAGAAGGTTGCCTTAGCATTCACATCATGTTACTTTATAAACCTCATCCTTCGTGACTCCCACACCTGGGAATGCAACAATTTTTCCATGGGTCTGAGATAGGAATGTGATATAGCACTACAATGCTGCCTCTTGATTCAGCTTACTGCCAAAGACTTTATTTAGACAAACTTTTTGTAGGATCCCAGTGGCAACTCTCCCTTCCCATGGCCCACAGGCCTGGAGTTTTTGTACCAAATAAGAACTGCCAGGAATGGACATGGCTTCATATTAAGCCTATTGCATAGGACAAACAACCTGCCTCAGAAACTTGCAGTTAAATTAGATACCAATTTATTTTCCCATTTTGTAAGCCTTCTTGAGATTTTACAAACACTTTGTGCTTTTTGTGAAAGTAAGGTAAGCAGCCCCCAGCCTGGTGCTCCAGCCAGGACTGGCTCTGCATGGGGGCTGAGCTGCCTCCATGTCCTGGTCCTCCCCCATCCTGCTGAGTGTCCCAGCATTAAGGTTACCAGTAGTTTCCTCAGGGATTTTCTTCTTTTGTTCTCACTCTCTCTACTTCAGTTTAAACCACCATTTTCTTACTTTTTCCTTGAAATCTTAGCTGAAAAATTCTTAACTGGCTCTGCACATTCAGGGTGGGAACAATGGGGTGAAATCTGTCCTACTGCTAATGATATTTACTGTTTCAGCCTCCACTAAAAAGCCCATGTGTTAAATAATTGCTAAATATGTAATGTGATAAACCTTGTCCTCTCACTGACACCTTGGTGATCTCACTGAAGACAAGAGAGGTCCCCTGGCTTAGCCAAGGTCTGACTCAAACTGTGGTATGCTACTCTGTGAGGTTCAGTGCTCTTCTTTTTGCATCTCAAATAACATCAAAATAAGATTATGTATTATAACAATAGGTTAGGTGGAGCACAAACTAAAAGTGCCTATTATGTATGTCCATAATCCTTTTAAAGAAAACAATACTTAATCATTATTTGATAAAACCACTTGATGAAAGACAGTGAAAGGACAGGGTGAAGCTAGAAAAGCTTGTTAGATCAAGTTTTGAAAACTCAGTTTTGAACAAAATGTTACCAGAACCTTAGAAAGCATATTTATCAGTGGACACCCTAATGCAGTTTGGATCTGCTCAGAAGTTTTCCTTTGGAAACCAAAAGCAATGTTGTTTTTCTTGTATTTTTTTTCTCTCAATGATCTTAGTAGGTAGGATGACAAAATCATTATGATTTGAAAAACAACAGAATACAAATCATGCAAGCAGAAAGAAAAGAGTACTTGCACTTTGGGCATACAGTTTCTATGTCTAACCAAAAAGACTGAAATTCTTTCTTCTCCTTACAATGTTTGACTGAGAGTGGGAAAACGTGCACCAAACAAATGCATGCATATCTAGGCAGCATTTTGCATTTCTGTAGCAGTTCTCATTGAGCTATCTCAGCAATGAATCCTTGTAACTTAATAACCCACAACTAGGATCTTTTATCTTTTACAGGTATCAGGAAAAGCAGAATTGATAATTACTGTAATCAATCCCAATTCCATCAATTTTCAAAAATTGCCTAAAACATGAATGTAACTAGAGCTCTGAAACTTTTTGTTCTGGTTTTAAATTTCTATCTTGTATTTTGCAGGATTCTGACTAGATTTATGCCACCAGTCACAGGAGGTTAATGGAAGTACCATGGTTTGCCCCGGGCTCCCTCCATGGCCATCTCCACAGATATCTTCAGGCAGATGATGCACAGAACATGTGGGCTGCACAGCTTCCTAAAGCAGTCTGTCCTACTCCACTGACTGCAAATGTACTCCAGGATCCTGACTTGGAAGCTTCAGCTGTGCTCCCAAAGTTAGGTGAGATAAATCTGAGCCTCCGTGTACATTCAGTATAAGCTGCTTCCTGGCTTCCTTATTCCAGATTATTCCTTCTTATTCCAGATAGAGATTTCATTTCAATTCAAAGTTGTAAAACTTCTATTTTTGTAGCTGAAAGTCAAACAAAGTCAGATTTCTTAAAAATACCTGCATTTTGTCTTTTCAGTCATGCAGGAATTGTCACACACACAATTTTCTAGGCTTTTAAGTTATGCCCTCTGATAATTCTTATTTTTTCTCACTTAGGTCCCATGGATCTCGCCTGTGCAAAAACTCCCTATACACATATCCATCAAAAAGCCAGACATCTAATTGCTCTGCTTTGACACACCAAATAAAGGGCTCCAAAGTATTATTATTCTACATTGTTCAGGCACACAGAGAGAGTATTCTGAAAAAAAACCCCAACAAACCAGAAGAAAAGCTGCTACTGCAATCAGGCATGATTGCAGGCATTTCCTGTATTTTGCTATCAAACCCGTTGTTTTTTCCATTACATACTAAGTGAACTTTAGTAAGGTCAAGACACCAGAGAAAAACAGGATCAGAATATCTTTAATCAACTAAAGCTGAGTATTTTAGTCTCTCTCTTTCAGTTGTTTAGCCCTGGATCTTATCCAACTTCTCCAAATTTCTTCCTTAAATCACAGATACATAAACCAGATCAGTTTGAATTTATGATTTAGCCAGTTGTTTTCAATGGCATTTAACTTGTTAGCCTTACACTTCCCCTAGCCTAAAGGTCAATCAACCTCATGCTGTGTAACAAGACCAATATTATTCTAATATGATATAAGTCCAACAGGGGAGATGGGTTTTCATTCCCAATCACAATATGGAGCAAATAAACTTCCCTGGCTGGAAGCCTATCATTTCCACCACAGTGACCATGAAGATCAAGTGTAAGTTCTGAAATTACTACTGAATGATAGTCAAAGCTGCGACAGAGGAGGTGAATTTTAACCAATCCTATAGATTGTTATCCTGCTATCATGCTAAATGCAGATCATTTTAAGGTGTATATAACCCCCTGTCCTGTGCTCTGACCCTATTATTTTTGGAGAGAAAGTCTTTATTTTTCATGAAATGCCAGATGACATTTTCCTGATGAATGTAATACAAATATCAACACCTGCCTCGGAAATGACCAGTACCAAACATCTTGTTGACTGACTGAAGAAGGGAAAACCAGGCTGTGCTAAACCCAGCAATTCCCCAGAGAAAGCTTCTGATGCTTCCAGCCATATGGAACTAGTAAGGAAAGAGACTTCAATATGGGTGGTAGGCTGCAAGAAGAGTCTAGACCTTTCTCCCAGAGAAAAGGGGACCTATCAAAGATGAGCACAGGCTGATGACCTGTTACATCAGGAGTGCCAGGAAACATTCAAAAGGCTGTGCAGCATTACAAGTGCTGAGACGGAGCTGATTATTGTGGTGGACACCACAGGTAAGGAGGCACCTTGGACCCTGGTGCTGACCAAAAGCAGGACTCTACTTCATTCCCCACCCTCCAGCATTCCCACCAAAACCACATATGAAGCTTTAATAGCTGTAGGCACCCATGAGGAGCGAGGTCTGCAAGGAGAAACTCTACCAGTGGCATGCAGTGAAAAGCAATGATGAACACTCCCAGTGGGTGACTCTTTGTTAAGGGGCACTGAGGCACCCATCTGCCAGCCTGATAGCCACTGGAGGGGGCTGCATTCCAGGAGCTAAGGTCCAGGAGATGGCTGAGAGGGTGCCACAAATTGTCACAAACACACAGTGCTCTCCCACCGCTGCTCTAATGCCATGTAGGCATAAATGACATGGCAGGCTGGAACCTGGGCTACAATGGGGAAAGACTACAGAACCCTGAGGGGACAGGCAAAAAGTATTGGTGTACAAGTTATCTTTCCTTCTGTTTAACCGCTTGGAAAAAAAGATGAAGCCAAAAATAGATGCATAATGCAAATCAACTTCTGTCTTTGTGGCTGGGGCAGTCACGAGGGGATTGGCTTTTATGGCAATTGGACATTCTTCAATGACTCTTAGTGTGTCAAGGAGAAATGGGGTCCACCTGTCTAGAAAAGGCAAGGGAATCTCTGGTAACAAGCTGGCCACTGTGGTGAGGTGGGCTTTAAACTGAAGGACTTAGCAGGTGGGGTCCAAAGTGGCAACACTCAAGAGATTTCAAGCTGGGAGTAAGCCAGGCCAAGCAGAGTAAGAACAAAAATTCCTTAGATGAGAAACAAAACACCAACAAACCACCTCAAGTGTATGTATAACAGTGCATGCAGCTTGGGGAACAGACACGAGGAACTGGAGGTCTGTGCCCAGTCAGAAAGCAGGGATAATTGAAACTTGGTGAGACAACTCCCATGACTCATGACCACCACTGATGATGATGGACAACATGACCATGATGGATGGCTACAGGCTGTCACCTATAGACAGGCAGTGAAGAAAAGGAGGAGGTGCCATGCTCATGTTAAGGAGAAGCTTGAACATATGGAAGTCAGCTACAGTGATTGTGGAAGCCCTACTGAATTCCTGTGGGTCAAGAACAAAATGGTTGTCTCCAATAGGGATCATAGAGTAGGCACCCACTACTGACCTCCCAATTAAGAAAATAAGGCCAAAAAAACCCCAATATTTGTGTTATTTAAAACAAGCTTTAGGTCAACAGAACCTGACTCTCATGGATCACTTCAACTACCCATACATTTGTTGGAAAAACAACTCAGAAGCTCACATATGATCCATCAAATTCCTGGAATGCACAGAGAACCACTTCCTCATACAAACATTAGAGGTGCCAGCCAGGAATGAGGCACTGTTGGGCTTGCTACCTGCAAAGTAGTTTACCAAATAAACCTTCTTTGTAGTATCTTCATCAGCTGCAGTGATCACCATATTGTTGGACTTTGGGTGTGGCTGAGCACGCTGAAGCTTAGCACTAAGGCAAAGGTCTTAGATTTTAGAAGAGTAAAATTCAGCTTGCACAGAGGTCAGTCAGGAGGGATTCCTTGGGAAGCTTCCATGGACAAGAAAGGAACTAAGCTAGGGTGTTTCAAGCATGCTCTCCTGGAAATACAAAACCAGTGCATCCCCTTTCAAAGTACAGAAAGTTGGCAGAGCAAGAGATTTCCCTTGGCTTAACTGTGAGCTTCTCAGCCTGCTCAGAAACCAAGCGAGAAGGGTACCAGAGATGGAAAAGCAGATTAATGTCCTTTAAGAAATAGAATGGCATTGCCAGGGTGTGCAGAGATGGAGTTTAAAAAGCAAAAATTCAGACTGAGCTGAAACTGGACAGAGATGTCAAAAAACACAAGAAAGGGTTCTTTAGGTACCTAAAGAACAAGCAGAACTAGAAGCTAAAAATTGTTCTACTGTTAAACAGGAGAGGTTAATTAGTCATCAACAACATTGAAAATGCAGCACTTCCCAAAACTTTCTTCAACTCTGTCTTCACCAACACTGTTGGGTGACTGGGCTTGGGATCAGGAATCCATGTTGATGAGAACACCCACCCACTGTCAGTGAAGGAGGAGTTGGTGTATAAAGTATTACAGGAGCTTGACCCCTACAAATCACTGGGCCCTGACAATATCCACCTGAGGGCGTCAAGGAAGCTGGCTGACATTGCTGCAAAGCTGCTCTCCATAACCTTTGAGAAGTCATGGAGGTCCCAGAAGACTGGAAGAAGTCTAATGTCAGCCCCATCTACAAGAAGGACTAAAAGGAGGACCCAGAAAACAACATGATCATCAGTGTTAACTTTCAGGTCCCAAGAAAGTTATGGAACAAATCCTCCTGGGGCTGTCAGATGAAGCACATGATTGGGAAAAGCCATAATGGATTAGCCAAAGGCAAATTGTATGTGACAAACCTGCTGGCATTTGTTGACCAAGTAATCTGCTCGGCTGAAGTGGGGCAAGTGGTGGACATCATCAACCTTCATTTCACTAAGGCTTTGAACGTGGTTTCTCACAGCTTCCTCCTAGAGAAACTGATGTGCTACAGCCTGGATGAGTCTCATGGGGAACTGGCTGGCAGGACACACCCATAGTGGTGGTAAATAGTTCCTTTTAAAACTGGCAGCTTGTCACAAGTGAGGTCCCCCAGGGATCTAACCTGGCCTCAAGGTTAGTATTTTCACAAGCGATCTGCATGATGGGATCAAGTGTACCCTGACGAAGACTGATGTCAATACCAAACTGAGTGGGGAAGTGGATGCATTGGAAAGAGAACCACCCTGCAGGAAGACCTGGATAGTCTGGAAGAGTGAGATGATGGAAGAGTGAGATGAAGTGTAAGGTCTTGCACCTGGGAAAACATAATCCAGGAGTGGAGCATAAAATGGTGTCTACCCAGCAAGGGAGCAGCTCTGTGGGAAGACATCTGGTGGTCCTGGGGACAACAAGCTCAGTGTGAGTGAACAATGTGAAGAAAGCAAAGAGGACACTGGGCTGCATTAACAAGGGCACCCCTAAAAAGGTGACCAAAGGACTGAGAATCCTGCCGTGTGATGAAAGGCTGAGAGAACTGGGCTGTTCAGCCTTCAGAAGAGAAGACTCAAGGTAGATCTTATCACCGTGTTCCAGTATTTAAAAGGAACAAAGAAGTCAGATTTTAGAAGAAGTTAGATTTTAGAAGAAGTTAGATTTTAGAAGAAATCACACGGAAAAAAGAAGACCATACATTATTCCTGGAGTGGTTCCAACTAGACATGAGAAGAAAATTTTTCACAATGGGAAATATCTGGCATTGAAACTATGGCCCTGGTGAAGTGCAGGATCCTCTAGTATTGGACACTCTTAAGATTGAGCTGGAGAAGGTGCTGGGCCATCTGGTCTGGTCAGTGCTTTTACTGAGAAAGTTTGGATTGGAGGATCCCTGGGTCTCCTTCCTACCTGATATGCTATCATTCTCCCAGCAGCTATGAAGAAAACTTGTGCTTTGGTCCAGTTCTGTTACCTAATGAGAAGTCCAGGTTGTCTGAACACTGCAATAAGACTAAAAGCAACCTTATTATCCACCTTCTAAACACAGATGCAAGCAATGAAGGCTATTCAGTGCTAATACAGATTATCTTCTTAATTCCAATAAAGTTGTTTATTATAAGAAAACTAATGAAAAGAAATTGCCATTTCTCAGGGAAGGAACCAGACTGTCAGCATACTCCAAGATGAGAACACACAGCAAAGATGAAGCTTGTAAAATATTACAGTCTGCTGGTCAAAGTTAGCACTAATCATTTACATCCTTAAGAATGCCTATTTTGTGCTTCTCTCTGGAATAGATGGAACCACTATTAGATTCAGGGGGAAAATGAAAACACAGCAATGCAGGGAACCTATGCTATAACTTCTTTTTCTTTCATTCCTTTGAACAAATACTATATACACACTCCACAAAATTTAAGGAAGATGTTAAAAAAAAAAAAAAGAAAATATTTTAGTCTGGCAACCACAAGACAGGACATACAAGACAGGACATACAATAAAATGGGCAAACACAGGTGACTGGGAGCAAATCCTGAGGAAGCCATTGATGCACCAGCACAACATTTCAGTGCCTTTTCAGTACTAGCCAATGCCCTCTGCACCTTTATGAAGCCCAGAAAGTGTAAAGGAGAAGGGTTGCTGGAGGTTTCTACATAAAACATTTCTTTTTATAAAAGAAACCAATTGAAAAGAATCCTCTTCCCTATGCTCCCAAGGGTGGCCTTAGCAGGGAATAAACACAGCTCCCAGCAGTAAGCAGACTCCTGTTAAGCTCCATATCATGTTTGCATGGAAAAAAATGCTTTCTTATTCAGAACAGAAAAACTCTGCAGTGAACTTTTGTACAGACATTGATTTTTTCCAACCTCACTTTGGTCTTTTTATGGAAAGCATTTCCACAGAGTGGTGCCTGTAATATTACACAGAAAGGACTAAATAAATTATATAGCATAAATGAAATGATGTAACACAGCAAGAATGTTGCTTCCAACAAAATGTTTACTTATATGGAATAAGTAGAAGAAAGATTTTAGTAATTTTTGCTTCTATTCTGATTTCAGTAGCATAGTTCACATGCCTAAATATGTTTTTAACATATCACGTGGTCTGAACTTGGGAAGGGTATGTAGGCTCTTCATTTAAAACCTTTTCTAACCCTGCTGTGTTTATCTGGGATCAAAACAGCAGCAGCCAACAGCAGTTTAACAGATTTCTGCAGAAATTCTTGTAAAAACTGTGAGTGAAATTTATTTTGTCCTTTAATTTTCTAAAAACATTCTATTATAAAGAGAGATTTGTCTGTTCCACAATTCTGTAGAATTAACAATTTTCTATTCTGTTTGA
The DNA here is from genome assembly GCF_963513975.1 of Fringilla coelebs. Classification (NCBI taxonomy): domain Eukaryota; kingdom Metazoa; phylum Chordata; class Aves; order Passeriformes; family Fringillidae; genus Fringilla; species Fringilla coelebs. The sequence goes on from NC_140030.1 coordinate 87,818,353, forward strand.
TGGAAGATCACTGCAATGGAGAGATTCTGGCAAAATTAAGAAGAATATTATTTGTCCATAAAGCAAGAAGATGACACCTGAAAAAATGGGAGTTGCTTGCACTTATATGTTGATCTGTGCATGAAATAAATTCCTAATACTGCTTCCAGACAGAGGTCATAAAATCTGATGGTTCAAAATCCAATTCTTGCTTTGATACGTAATTAAAAAGGGCTATGTATGTGAATGCAGAGAACTATATTTTATAAGATACTATTTTAAAATTACAATTGTGTAGCAAAATCAAATTACTTTTGTGCCCAACCTCTGCCAGGAAGGTCCACAAACCTTTCTAGACAATCTTTTCATTTGCAGGAAGTTTCAGCTCCAGCATTGTTTCCAATGTAGCTCCTGCAGCCTTCCCCCATGTCCTCCAGAAAATGTACTTGGGAATGCTACTTTGGCAGTAGTGCCAACTTGTAATGTCACCACTTAAAATCTACTTATACAAGGCACCTCACGATTTTTAATTAATACAAATGCAATGGAAAGACAACTCATGAGTCATTCATGTGAAGTAAAACATGGCATGACTCAGGAAATTTACAGTGTACTCACTTTTGCTAACATCAAATTGCAGTAGCAATTTACCTTCAGCTGTGAAGACAGACTACCAAGAGGAGCAACAGCCCAGCCCAAACGCAAGAGAGAGGCACCTCTGAATAAAGATTTGAGAAGCTAAAATGTGATTTTAATCTCTAACATTTAGTACTTACTGGGTAGTCACTGCATGTAAATATTAACTTCAGTAGGATTATAATATTACCTGTTGGTCAGTCTAGGCTCTTCTTGAACAATTTTGTGAACATGAAAAACCTATTTTGGGCTGGAGGAATTATCTTTGTACTTCTGCATGCCCAGCCTCTTCCGAGACCTGCTAACCAGACTTTATGTTCTGACAAGAGCAGAAATTATCCCATAAAGCTCCCAGATAGTTATGTGGGCAAAAACTAGCAAGAAACCTAATTATACAGCTTACACATAAAGTTTAATTAAATTATAATGCACAATAAAGTCTTTTTGCATCCTTCTGACAGCCTTAAATTGAGCACACTGAGTACAATTTAATTCCATGGTAAAATTGCTTTTTTTCTTCTGGTGTCAGAAAGAGGTTTTACTGTAAATCAGTGATTTTTAAAGCACCAGTCACTTATACATTAGATAGTGGCTTCTCTACTCCCATGTCATGTCATGGTCATATTTACAACATATTTTTATTATCTATTATCACATTTTGAATTCCAAATAAAAGTGCATGAACAAAAAAATCTCTGAGAAAGACTATCCAAATGCTTTTCAAGCAGAGTGGGAGAGAAGTTGCAGAAGCTGCACTGTATCTCTAATATGATATATTAAACTCACCATTGCTCAACCCTGAAACAAATAAGGGTATTAGTTTTTAGTCTCTGTAGCCAATTTATAGTATTGCATTAAGACTTGATAGTGTAGCAAAAAAATATTAAGGAGCACTGTGATTCTCAGCTCAGACTCATTAAATGATGACACAAAATACTCCACCAGCAATGATACCATTCCACCCTTTCATCCTTTACTGCCCACTCAGCCCCAGACACAAATCCTTCTGCTGCCTTCCTACCCCCATAATTCTGTTGCTGTAATGAGGCAAACATAACTATGTTTGACTGCTTTTTAAATGGATTCCATTACACAAGGTGTGTAAAAACCAAACCCTATTATTACATGTGCTATGGGCACAATTTTTGATTTTAGTGTAATCTGTCTTGGATTTGGTTTATATTACTTTGCCCTAACTAAGAGCACACATACCTGAGCCAGGGGAGAAAAGCCTGTAGTGGTAATGATTTATACCAGATTTATCATCGAATTGTCTCTGGCTTTCTAAGCTGTAGCTCACTAATACCAGTTAATGTTTTGTTGTTATTACTATACAGAGAATTCCCAGGGTGCCGTTTCAAAATTTCTTCAAGCCCTCTTGCTCATGGACAAAGCAATGACTCAATCTACAGATGTTTTAGAAATTATGGAGAAATCCTCTTGGGATATCCACAGAAACCCCAAACTTTTGCCCTACTTTGCGTGCAAACACCCCACTAGCTCTGATCTGGAGCTGGCAAAATATTTCCTTCTTTTTCTTTCATGAATTTTCAAAAGGTAAAAAGAGAACCTGCCTAAAAACCAGAGGGTTTCTTTCTGCCCTGCTTGGGGCATTTCTAACTCAGTGTCTGTGGAAATTAACTTGCAGGGTTTTAGCAGAGGCAACTTCAACAAGCGTGCAGCAGATACCTTTAGCCTTGTGCAAGGCATATATGCTGCTGAGCTGCTGTCTGCTTTCTTCATGCACTACCTGAGGATCCTTTTATGCTAGCAGATATTTAAAGACTTTCATACAAATGAGAATCAGAGCTTCTTGGTAGTAGTTATGGCCTCTCTGGGCCCATTACAGATTATCAGCAAATGAACTGGCAGGCATTTGGTATTCCTTTTATATCCTCAGTATACAGTACCATAAACACTTGCTATCCTCTCACTGGTAGTTAAGTTTACACAGATACTCACTCAGGCAGTTTCTTAAGTGCCAATTATTGTTGTTCTACAAGTACTCTGTTAGAGCTCTTTCAGATTTATTGATGTTTGAAAGCTTTTAAATATCCATTACGCACTTAACTGACCGTAGCAATTCCATCTGACTCATTATTTGTGTTAGAATATATTTAGGCCTTTTTTAAAATGGGTCTTAGCAGACCACAGGATCTCCCTTGGAAACCCTAGAATAAATCTAGTAAATACCTGGTGAAGTGCTATAATGTTTATTTGTGAGCATTTAATTTTCTACTTTATATTCCATGTTTTGAACACAAAGTTCCTCTGTTTAGGTTATTAGTGACCAAGCTTTCTTCAGTTAATTTTTTAGGTGCTGCCTCTGTATTACTCAGTTTCATACCAAAGTGCACCCATAGTGACTGCTATACTGACAATCTACTGCTGCCATCCCATCCTTCCCTTCCCCTGAAGGGGCAATCACATGCTTTAACACTGGAATACCTTGTGAAGAATACTTTTATGACTGCCAAATCTACATGAAAAAAATGCACACAACTGTATGTACTGTTTGCATTTGGCAGAGTGACATTTTCTGTGTCTTCCATACACCAGGAGAAGGAAATGGCAGCTTGGAGGAAAAAAAAAGCACACATATATCAGTGTTATACCACCATTATTTGTGGTCTCTCCCTTTTATTTGCAGTCTCTCTCTGCTGTTTTGTAAGATTGACTACTGGAAACAAGTTCTTTAAGCAGGAAGCAAGAAGTGAAGACCCATGGGGTATGTACATTGTGAGAAGTATTGCTTGGGCTTCTCTTAAGCCTCTCTGTTCAAAAGCTGGATGTTACTGTAGAAATGTTTTTTAATCTAAAATATGGTACCCCCATCATAAGTGGACTTGGGGGACTAAAACTCATCTTGGTGGTGGGAGTGAATTGTCTGTCCCTGGAGCCATTTATTTCTGGGGATACAACAGTGCAGAGACTACACAATCTCCCATCTTGCTAAAAGCTGCCCTTGGCAACACTGCTATTCCTGCTCCACATCTGACTCCTCCACATGCACTCAATGCTGCTGAGATGAAGACTCCTACTTGTGATTATTTCTCCTACTGTCTGCTGCTCTGGGGAGCTGCTTGTTCAGGCTCTGGGACACAGTGGCATCCAAGGGGCATGCATTACTGCACATTCTCTTGGCACAAGAAGGGGTTTATTATCACTCTGGCCTTGTTACCCCTCCCCTTTCTGCTCATTTTTAGCACTCTCAGGGCCAACAGAGCCATTTTGTTCCACTTTCTGATTCCCTTGGTTAGACTGCACCTTGCCTGTTCAAGGTCTTTCTGATGTAATCCTACCACTATTTATTCTGGTAGCAATAGAGACTTTGGTGCACTTCCCAAAATGCTGGTGCTCTTACTGGCTGTATTTTCTCTGATTTAGTTTTTTAGGCCTATTTAGTTAACCTACTAGTGAACAATATTATTTCTGTTTCCTTCCATTGGAGTACAGACAGCTAAACAGACATTTTTAAAATTTTCAAAGGATTCACTGATAATTCAGTTATGTCAGCTTTTGGATTGGCTAAATTTTCATTTTCCACTGCCTTTTGCAGTTTTAAGCAAAAGAACATATGGTTTTTAATAACAGTGCCTTCTCAAATGTGATGATTTGCTCTTTTAAAATAAACATATTTCCTATCTAAGAAGTCAAACCAGGGTCCCAACTCATTCAAGAAGCTGCAGATATCATGCATATGAACAGTCTCACAATCAAAATCAGCCTTTGAGTAGCGATCTGCATGCAGGAATGTTTGCTGGAGCAGTGTCTAAGTGAAAAGCTCTCATATAACAAAGAGGTGGATAAAAGAGGGGGTGGGAAGATGGGCAAAGAGAATAAATGGAAACATTGAGCCAAAAGTAGAAAGGTTCTGGCCAAAAAAATAGAAGCTGTATGCAAATGTCTTTACTGAAGGGCATAATTCAAATTCTCTTTTAAGGTTGTTCAGCATTTTTGTCATCGCTATTAAAAACTCCCCAACTAAATAAAGTTCCTTATTTGTTTTCATCTAACATTTTGCACTACTTCCACTAGCCAGAACGTGGATTATATCCTGGGCTACACCCAAAGCACTGTGGGCAGCAGGACCAGGGAGAAGATTTTGTCCCTCTACTCCCCTCTGGTGAGACCCCACCTGCAGCGCTGCATCCTGCTCCTGGGTCTCCAGCAGACATGGGCCCCTTGGAGAAAGCCCAGAGGAGGGCCACAGAGATAATTAGAGGCATGGAGCACTTCTCCTGTGAGGAAAGGCTGAGAGAATTGGGAGTGTGCAGCCTGGAAAAGAGAAGGCTTCAGAATGACATGACTCTGGCTTTCCAGTATTGAAGAGAGCCTAGAAGAAAGATGGAGGAGGACTATTTACGAGAGCATGTAGTGACAGGACAAGGGGGAATGGATTCAAAGTGCCAGTATTTTTGGAGATTAAGAAGAAATTCTTTACCATGAAGGCAGTGAGTCACTGGAATGGGTTGCCCAATGAAGCTGTGGAAGCCTCATCCCTGGAAGTGGCCAGGTTGGACGGGGCTCTGAGCAACCTGATCTAGTGGGAGGTGTCCCTGCCTGTGGCAGGGTGTTGAAACTAGATGATCTTTCAGCTTCCTTCCAACCCAAGTGATTCTACAGTTCCATAATTCAGCAATTCTTTGTTGCATGAAGCATGTCAAGAGCTCAACAAAATCTTTGTTAAAAGCCTACCACCTCAGAACCACATTTGCTGTGCACTTCTCTCCGTTATTATGAAACTTTAGTAGATGTATTCAATAGGATGAAAAAGGCAAAGCCTCACCCTTAATGTGACATAATTTCAACACCACTGCAACTGGGTTACAGAAATATTTTTCATAGTTTGAAGACAAACATGACTGAAGGGCACAGTAAAATTCAATCCTAAGTCTTGTCTGTTAGCAGCAGAATTACATGTAGGAAGCACCTTTAGATTAGAAAATTGTTTGCAGAGTATGATTTTGTTTGGAGCTAGTGTACCTGATTCTGCAGAAACAGCTCTGTGTCTCAGCAGTTTAGGAAAACTAATGGGTTTGTTCTGAATCAGTACAGTTCAGTTTCACATATGCTGCAGCTCTACTGGATTTTTATTTGGTGTATGTTTCTCTGAGTTAAAATCTTCTTATCAAACGCTGAGAGACAACACACATTTCTTCCTGTTATAAAATAAAGACACAAACATCAATCATCTAAAATCAGTGACATTCACCCAGAAAAAAATACAACTATGTTCTGTAACATTTCACTGCTATTATCTGTTGAGAGGTACTGCTGCCCTTTCCATTGAGGTACCGGAACATGGCTGCCCTCGGAGGAATGTAAACTTGGCATTAACCCTGGCAGATTCCCACTCCCTGCTCACCCTCATTTAACATTAACTCACTCCTATACTGTTATCAGAAGGTAAAGGTCATAGCTTTATTTACACAATACAGCACTATACAAACGGTCATTAAACAAGAAAATCTTGCAGCAAACAAACACGAAGCAAAAAAACAATGCTGACCTCTCTACCAAGAACTCCCCCTGGAAGTACCTTGTCATTCCCCAAATAAGGTCAATGGTGCTGGTCTGTCCTTCTAAATATTAACTGCCCAGCACTGCCCCCCCCCAGACCCAACTCCCACGCATCAGCCAACTAAGGACTTTTTTATGCTCCAAACCCAGGAGAAATTTAAAAAGCATTCTACTGTTGGCAAGACCATGTGGCTCATATCCTATTCCCACAGCCTTTACTCATCCTTCCACAGCTGGAAACCTTGTCAAAGGCGCTCCTATACGACAGAGCCTTTAGCACAATACATAAGCTGGGCAGATGGCAGGGTGGACTCCCTCGGTCCGAATGCCAGAAGCCTGGGAACCAACTCTCCTTCCTGCTTCTCATCTCCCTCAGCTCCGCTCCTCTCCACCCCAGCCCACTGCCTTTTCCTGCAGGGAAGACATCCTGCTTATTTATGCATTTCATGACTGTTGATCTGCCTAGATCCAGCAAGAAAAAGTGCAAAGAGGGCAGGAGGCCACTGACTAAAATCCCCTTGGAGCTCATGTTCAGTTTTAGAAACTTGAGCAGGCAGAGCAGAGTGTGGATGTAGTCCAGGGCTCAAACCCGGCCAGGAGCACTGGTCAGGCGGCGTGGCTTGGGCAGCAGTCCCTGGAGACACTGGGACTCCAGACAAACCTGCACACTTCACTCCTTACCTCCTACTTTTACTGAAGGTGATGGAAATCGTTTTTTGCTCACTTGGGCCAGAAGCAAACTGTTGCTTCCCTGTAGTGAACTGCTGCAACAGGCAGCTTATGTGGAGAGGACCACGTGTTCAGTATATTCCTATGCTTAGGTGTGAATGTGCCAGGTGAGGGTACAAGGTCTTGCCCTCTTTCATGGACCACAGCTAAAGCACCAATTTAACTTTTAACTATTCAGAGTTGCAATAAGATAATCTTCACATACTTAAATCAAAATGCTCCACGTCTAGTTTTGGTTAAAAAAAAAAAAATAGGGGGGAGGGGAATTTTATTTGGCTGCTGCCACTCAGAAATAACATAGTAAGGTAAATTGGGAGAATGATGACTTTTAACATGTTAACCACTGACCATGCAACATTTTCATCAGTGTAAATATAACTCCTCATTACTCTGCCAAGGTTGCACTGAATCACACAACCACCAATGAAGTCACACTTTATAAATAAATATTCTTATTTCACATAAAAACACACTAATGAAAGTGCTTTTAATTTTAGGTAGTTCTTCTTTCTGAAACACTGGTGTCTGCTGTCCTGATAAAGAGGAATGCTGGGAAAGCTGATTATCCAGGGAAAAATTCAGTTAGTGTTCAAACAAGTTCTTAGGGTAGTTCTGTATGGAAAAAGCCCGGAGGTACTCAAGGATTGGCATCAGCATATTTACATCCACATTTACCTCAATTCAGCGTTAGCAAATCCTTCATCATGACCAACACATTAATTACAGAGTGTAGAGAGCCTTAGAAAGCTCCAGCAAGTTACAGGCTGGGTTATTACTTCATATTGCTGAGGAACATAATAACCCATAGTTATGAATAAGGACTCCATCGTGACCGTGTGCTGCACGATTTGAAGGCAGCACCTCACAGATCTTACACTTGAAAGCAAAAAATTTGTCCTACATTAGCCAACCCAAAGCAGGTGACACCAGTTTCCCAGTTAAGGTATTTTTCATCCTTTCAGGTGAACTGAAATTGTATACATCTAGTTTTTTTTTTCTTTTGTGCTCCAGAGAGAGCACTTGAATGATTCTGGAGGATAAGAGAGACCAAGCAACACACAGCTACTGAAACAATGCTTACAGCTCTCACAGTTGTTCCCTAAATCATGTATGAACTGGGGACATTGTCATTTCTGTTCCTGAAGAGCTACCCTGTTCTAGTGCTGGCCTTCCTGCCTGGGGGGACAACAGTTCTTTGTAGGTATTTCAGGACACAGGAGGTCACTTGTGTCACCTCACTTGAACTCCTACACTGGGAGCAGCCAGCCAGCCACATACTCCTGACCTCAGCCCAACATCTCCAAGTGAAACAAGAACATGCCACATTTACATATATCTGCAGAAAGAGCACAAGAATGCTGAAATTCAGTACAAGAGGGGAGTACAGAACTCACAGTTACATAACAAGCTGTTTGTTGCATTTTCCCTACATGAGAATATATCCTAATATACTTTATATAAGTATAATATATATTAAAATCTATTATGAAAACGGGCTTAAATCCACCATACTCCAGGGGCAGGTGGCACTGAACATAGTCCACAACCTTTCATCACCAAGTTCAAACTCCAGTCCAGCTCACAAAAAAGATCAAAATGAGATTCCTAGTCCTTAATTCCTGAAGCTTGGATACATTTTTTCAAAGTGGTGCAATTGCAATTGCATAACACAAACAAGGACAAGTGCCAGAAAATGGGATTGAAACCGATTAACTCTACTTGTATTATCAGGCCCCAGTCTGACATGTGCCTGAATAGCTGAATGCCAGATGAGAGGGAAGGTGGCAGGGATGATGTAAATATTTTTTTATTAGGCTGTTGAAGTGTTTTTGACACAGCAGTAATATCAGACCTTTAAAAATGCCACCCTAAAAATTATCCTAAAGTTTATCTGTCATAAATCAAGCATTCAGTAATGGAATATCTTTATATATAAAGGTTGTGAGGTTCATCTTTATTTCCAACTTAAACTCAATAAGCATAAGGAGAATAAACATAAGGAGGATATATGTAATTCCAATGAGCACACTGATGATTGGACAAGTCTGGGAGCAACTGTTGGGCTAGCTGCAAAGATGTGAACTCAGAGAATAATTTCTATTGCTAAACAGGGAGCTGGCTTTCTCTTTGAACTTCAGGGGAAATGAGGATAAACCAGTTATTATAAAAGATGATCTTTTAGTATCATCGTAACACTTTCTAAAAACCTAACCAACAAGCCAAAGCATGAGCTAAAACTAGTTATTTACTTCCAAAAATATAACTTTGTTTAGCTCCAAACAAATACTTCCACATACAAGACTGAAAAAAGATCAGAAGGTATAGCAGCTATTTTGAAACCTACATTTCCATCAAACATCTTATTTTATTTTTATATTACCCACTTTCCTTGAAGTACTGCCCACACAAGCAACATTTCCCATTTTGGAGAATAACCATTAATTTCACACCACAATGTTTTTTCTAGAAATATAATTACACAGAAGACGAGTATTCTTTATTAAAATATCTGAAGGCATGTCAGGTAGTTATGACTGGTAGTTATTCAGGAGCAGAGGTTGTTTTATTTTTTTTTTCCCTTTTCTTTCCTTGTTTGCCAGCTAATATGAGCTTTGGAGATGTAAAGGAGTGACTTGTTCCCAATGCATTTTTAACATTGTAGTAAATAATGCAGTCAGGTATGGAATAATTAGGCTGAAACTGTTCTGTGCAAGACAACTATTCTTATGCATGCTTGACATGAATGAATGCATTCTCCCAAGGCCTGGCACATTGTGAATGAATTCTGACATTTTCTTATGATTAATTAATTTAAAATAATTTCTTCCTTCTACTTGTATTTTGCAGCATAACTGAGATGTTCATTTTACAAATATTTGAACTCCTAGTTTCTCACCGTTTGGAAAATGAATTGTTCTTACAGACATAGCCATGTCTAGGTCCAAAAGCCAGTGTCAAAACAAAATACAGCTGAATCTGTCCCTAATTTCTTCCTGTTGCTTTCAATAGTTTATGCTTTCATCCTACAACTCATGTTCTCATGTGACTTCTGATCACACACTTAGCATAACATGCCATTTACAAGTTCAGTGTCATACTCCAGCATCATGTCAGACATGTCAGCATGGTGTCTGAATCAAAAGTTGTGAGCACACTGTGAAATTTAAGTCATGAAACATTGTCTCAGAATGACATTTCTCCTGTGATGGAAGCATTCTGCTCATGAGGTCATAGAAAGAACACATGCACATGAAGCAAATCAAGGCAGCCAGGAGCCAACACTCAGCAGAAGCTACATGCAGGACAAGGGAAAAGAGGTAGGAAAGAAAGAGCAGAGAGAGGAGGATTTGTGTTAAGGGGTGGGAGCAGTGAAGGATGGGGGGCTGAATGAATGCACATTCATATAAAGCAGGGAGATGTAAATTTATACTAAATCTTTTCTGCTGGCTCACAGAAATCACTAAAATGACTGCTAATTACAAGGTGTATACCTCCAGTTTCCAGGAGAAGCAAATTATCTCAAGTATTTAATGGAGACAAATCCTCAAAATCCTTCACTTTTCAAAATGCCAAGCTTGTCTGTTTCCCTTATGACAGATACTTATAAATTCTGAAGTTGCCACATTCTATTATGTGAATGTACAAATACCTAGCTTTGGAAATAAATGCAGACAATGAGTAGGAAATATGATATGGGCAGGAAAGGTAAGAAATGTGTTGATCATCAGCACTTGAAAACAAAGCCATGTGAAGTGTCTGGCCCAAAAGTACAACCCAGTATGCAAACATCATACCAGCGTTAATAAAAGATGGAGATTAAGAGCTGCAGCTAGCAATGGGTTTTATAAAGAAAACTAGATTTTTGATGAAAAGAGCACTTTCAAAGAGATTTACTTTCCTCAGAAGCTGTGATGTTTGCTATATCTCTGGAAAGGAGACGCCTTTGAGAAATTTGCCTTTGAATCCCTTTGTATGTGGCAAAGCCAATTGCTTCTAATGGAATTTACCACTCAACCCTGGTTACTAAAAATTTAATATTTCCTTCTCAGTTTCTAGTACTCCAATGACCTGTCTTTATATGAATCCAGGGATGTGACAAATTCCATATCCTTATCTTGATGTTTTGGCTCACAAAATCCGTGACTGCCTGTCTCTGAGATGACTACCTCAAGTCAAAACTGATAACCTGCAAGAGGGTGGGAATATCAAGGGAAAAAACAGAGCTCGGTTAGATCTGAAGAACTCAGAGTTTTTACTAGACAGGACAGATTTGTATTACCAAAACCTGTTAAGCATGTTGCTTGTGAAAGCCCGAATTTATCTCAAGTAATAACAGGCTGCTAAAAACAAATAAAAACAGAGAGGAAGTGTGAAATGACAAGATAAAGGATTTAATAAACACATTAACATCAGGGTGAAATTTTTCAAAGCGAATCCTTAGCTTTAATAATAAAGCCTATCCCTAAATGCATTCTTCATCCCAGCACAACAATATGCACTTTCTGTGTGCTTGGTCATTGAAGATTAGAGACTGGGGCCAGTGAGGGAGGTTCAAATAGATGCAGGGCACTTGAAAGCAAATCGGAATTGTCTCCGAAGAGCCACTTCCTGCTGGTGAGTTAGCCTTCACCCAAACAGTCAAGAGGAAGGGGCATAAGCAAAGCATTGCAAACGACCATCCCGATTGTATCGGAGTGGAGACAACTAGGACAAACAAACTCAGGAAGTGGCAGGGGGTTAGAAACCCAGAGGAAATCTATGGCACAGGGAGGAAAGTGCAGAGATTGCAGCGATCTGCAGAAAGGTCACCTCTGGGTCGCACCGTGCCAAGCTTTTTCAAACCCACTTTATTTGGACTAGAACACAAAACTGGCACACACAGCTGGCGGCTGCGGCAGAGGCTATTTAAATGTTAACATTCTCAATGATAAACAGCCAAAAAAAAGTTCTGTGTAAGCAAATTGGAACAAACAACTAATCTAAAACTGGTTGCTAAGAGATGGAGGATTTCAACCAAAACCATCCCAGAGCCCCAAGGATACTTTATTATTGATCAGAAACAGTACCTGTAGATGACGCCGTGTTGGTGAAGAAACATGAGGGCTGATGTGACCTCTGCAGCATAAAAGCGGGATCGAGGTTCGTCAAATTTGCGTGAGCGTTGGATTTGAAACATTAGGTCTCCTCCATTTACATATTCCATGACGAAAAAGAGGCGGTCCTGAAATTAATTAAACGGTGCTATTTTAGCTAATTTCTTTTAGTGACATAAAGGACTGCTTGAAGCCGCACTTTAAATGACTGGAGCATTTGCATAAAGAAATAAAAGAAACTAATGCTACGATTCTGAAAAAGGAGAAAGCTGACAACCAAAACCCAGCAAACCTAAAGAAAATGAGTCTCAAAGTGAGAAATGAGAAAAAGGCAATCAACATACTGCATTAAACAAAACACACACGTAAACATCCACACACCAACAAATTCATATGGAATTATAATCAAGTACATGTAATAACAGAGATACTTAAAGATGTTATTTCTCTTATAATTTAACCATGAAAATCATGGTTTTAGAAAATTTAGCCACAGTAACCCATTAAGATATGTCAATTTTACCAACTTTTGACAGGCTGCTGGGCAAACTTCAGTCTTCTTTTGGCACTTCTCTCTTACCAGTTACCTTGTTTGCAAAGCATCTTCCCCAAATAATGAAAAAAAATATTTAGAACTGTTAAGCTACAGAAACTAGTGCTGCCAATCTCAAACACCTATATATGTTTTTTTCAATTGCCTCAAACCCTCATAATGAAATATGACTGCATTGTTAAAATATGTATCAGGTTCTTTCTATATTCTTCTAATGCTTATCAATTCCCTGGTCAAGCTTTCCAATCTATTTCCATGAAGGAGGACTAGAAGTGAATGTTCCTTGAGAATAGCAACTGAGATTCTCAGGCAGTCACACCATTAACCCAAAAGTTCAGCATATGTAGAAACAGAACAGAAAATATCAGCAAACTAAATCTGTGCTTAGCTCTCAAACCATTTCATATCTAAACTGGCAATGCAGGTGAAGGCATAAGGAATGAAATTACATACATCTACTTGATAAAATTTAGATCCATCTTTTTGGGTGTTCTTAAAAATTTTTATATTTTTCCCCAGTCTGTATGAATACCCCTAAGTCTTCAACTTCTTGCCTGTCCACCCTTGGTCAATGCCTGCTCCACATTCTTTATTTCCTTACTGTCAATTATCTACAGCCACATGCCCATGAGTTTAGTTAGAGGGGAGGTAATCCTGATGTGACATGACACAGACATTTCTTTCCCATGTCACATGATTCACAGGTGTGTGGGCATGGGACTCCACCCCTGGGCAGCTCTGATCTCACACTGCAGTTTGGCTCTAGCTCCTAGTGTCTTGTGGACTGGGCTGAAGAAAAGGAGACAAGATGTGACATTGTTTTGGACAAGGAAAAACAACAGAAGATTGAAGTTAATTAACCTCCCCCAAGTGAATCCAAGCCTGCAGATTACACAGTTTATATATATATGGATCCAGAATTTCATAAATGTTTGTCACTTGTCTTTAATCATCTACTCTACAACTCAGACTCAGACCACAGCACTTAAAAACACCCTTGAACTTCAGTGTGCATTAATGCTGCTCATTAGGTGCCTAAATGTTATACTTATCAGGGACGCTTCCTGGAGGAGGCTAGAAATGTTTGTCTGACTTTTTGCTGATTACAGAAAGAGGATGCAGAAAAAAACTTTGTGCCTTTCCTCCTGTATCTTGGGAACACAGACACTGCTGGACTGGATGAAATTTGGAAAGCCAGGTGAACTGGCATCCTCGGTAAAACATTGCTAATGACTTTGGTACATTTTCTAACATTTTTCTTATCATTCCCTAGGAAGGAAAACATCCTGAAGAACAGCATCAAAGCTTCTGGCTGCATCATACATTCAAACGAGCATGGATTCAGAGTCAGGCCCTTGTTCTTTCTGTAATGCTCAGTACTGTTGATATGTTCAAAATCATAGTGCAGACCTTCTGACATTGTGTAGGGTTTAACTATCACCCTCTTTGCTTCTTTAAGCAAAATTACAGGTCCTTGTGTTGGCTGTCTGATTTATCTTTGGAACCAGTAAGGATTATAGCCTTGCTTTTAAAAGAAAATCGGGTCATTTTTAGATAGTATTAGGATTTCAGAAGCTAGAGCTTAAGGATAACACCAATACAGTCGGGTTTGTGATGATGTCAGTCAAAAGCACAGCTGTGTGCTTTTTGTAAGAGGGTACAACATCCCTACAAAGAAGATGTGGGCATTGTCCTTTCTTAGGCTTCTCACTGCTGCAGAATGAGTATCTCTGAAGAGCATTTTCAAGTGTCCCTTTGCAGGTCTTTCCCTAAGATTATCTCACATGGATTCAGTTCAGTGTTTTAAGCACAAAACCTATTGGACTGCAGGCTGAGGAGAACATGGCAAACACTTACCTAAAGTAACTTCACCTAACACTTGTTGAAATTGAACTTTCTTACACTGCTATTTTAACCTTTCTAAAGTCAACAGTCTGGACTTGAGGGGGATCAGCAAGGAAAACAAAGCTGCAATTCCCATTCTCCTGAGCAGCCATAATCATTCCCAACATTGCTACCATTTTGCTGCATCTACATCAGGTAGGAAAAAACCAATACTGATGCAAAGTGATGGTGCTGTGCCTTTTACAGCTGTGACTCCTAAATGGAAACCCTCAAGTTGTCACTGAGCTGGGAGCTGCTGCTCCCAACAGTGATGACACCAGAAAAAGACTGATTTACACAATTGTATAGATGAAGGGCACTTCCTAACATGTCAGGATAGACCGGTTTTTTCTCATATTAAATACTCTGTGTTTGATCCTAATGCTTTCTGTGACATTCACTAAATGTCTAATTGCTGACTATTAATGTCAGAAATTGTGTTTAGTTAAAACTTCAAGTTCTTATATTGCAATCCAGCCTTTTTTAGGTCACTAACAGTAAAGCTAACTGAAAATTTAACCTGGACTCTTCAGCAGAGTATCTTGTCACCAGACAGTCTGAACAAAAGGTTAAGCAATATTATCTGAGGTGGACACTGATGCCTATCAATCATCTCCCTCTCTTTTTTAGATCTTCCTTTCTGTGCACATCCCATTCTTACTTGAAAGGGTATTTCTGACATATTCTGCAGTTTACTTGACAATCTCATCAAAAGTATACCTATTAAAAGCACATTTAACAGCTCAATAAATAAATTTGTTGTTCTATTGAATTTTTCTGCTACAAATCTATATTTCAAGTCACTTTCCCAGCTTTCATCAGCAAGCATTTCAGTTTCCTACTGAGAATTCACAGGGAAAAAAAAATGGTTTGAAAGTTCTGTTCTCTGTTTACAGTAAGTCTCAGAAAGTCCACTAGCATGGAGTAGGATGCACAACATACACAAACACAGCAGATCAGAATTTCAACATTAGAAGGTATCATCTCCTTTTGATGAAATACATTCAGTCCCTATGGAAACTACTTTCTTAAAAGCACTCTCTGGTCTTTCTTACGAGTCAGGACAATGATGTGATCAGCTAAGACTCACATTTACTTGAAAAGAAGATGCAAGAGAAGAGAGACTATTTTATGAAGAGGAGCTGAGATTGACAAGTCCATTTTTTTTATGTCCACAACCTCAACAAAAACAGACATACTCTTTTGATTTTTGCACTCAAACTTTTTTCCATATCTTTCATCAAAGGTTAATGTTCAAAATACAGGTTCCCAACCCTCTGACTCCTTCCTTTCTGTCATAATGCAAGCACACAAAGAGACCCAATGAGACCTCTGAGTTCAATGTAGAGAGGATGAAATCCTCCCACTAGCTGTGAAATAACAGTATTATTTCTGATCATATGTATCTTGCCACATGTACCACCCAGCAGGAGTTATTCAAACATTGCAGTGTGAGAATATAAAGTGAACACCCTTAAGAATTAGACATAAAGGAACAATGCAGTGTTTCCTCTGTTAAAAATGCTATACAAGGTATGACTTTATTATCAATTGTGTTCCAAGAGAAAATGGAATGGGTTTGGTTTAGACTGCATTATTTTTGAACTTTGTTTTCATAACATTTGGGAAGTATGTTTTGATGAATAAAATAAATGTAAAGCAGTCTTGGGAACACTTTAATAATATAAACTAAAATAAAAGGCAAAATCACAAACAAAGACATTAGAGATTAATCCCCTCTTGGCACCTATAAAGCAAAAAAAGTACTGTAAAGTAAGCTGTGTTCTGAAGTAAAGCAAACTAATATGTTTTCTGAAGTAATTTGATTCTTTTAAAGGGTTTTTTTTAGCCCTTAATCAAACTGCTTTTCCTTGAATTTCTTAAAAGATACGGTTGAATGAAAATACTTAAAATAACAAATGGAAACAAAAGCAGAGCACAGCGCATGAATAAGATCTTTTACAAGAAAGCTGGATGTGAAATAAACAGGCTAGAAGTAAAAAAAAAAAAAGAAAAGCATATTTAGCTCTGTATTTCCCCAGTGTTTTCTGACCATAAATGTAACTCTTATACTGGAATGGCTGCCTTAATATTGCTAGGATTCTACTCTTACCTCTCAACTTTCTTAACTGAGAGTCTCTTACATGCTTTGTGTCATCAGAAATGGACTCCAAAAAGCAACCTTTTTTCTAGTCTTTGGCCTTATCACTGAATGGCAGAGTACACTTCCTAGTTAAACTAGAAATCTTGTTCCATTTCTCTCATGTCACACCTTTAATTTTGTCCCAATTTAACTTTTCATTTCTTGACATTCAAAATAGCCGCTCCCTGCTCTACTGTAAATCCTTCTAATTCTTCATGCCTTATTGTGATTATGGCCATACTCTGATTTTTAGTTTTATTTATATAATTTTTTGTTTACATCTGACTATGTGTGATGTGCACTCCCTGCCACTTTATATTTGCTTAGGTTTAGATGTTGTGTGTTTAACTGGACAGAGGTTCTACCTTTTTTCTTTTGGAATATTGCACATGTTTTAATTTGGGAAAAGGAAGGGAGAATTCTAGAAACATCAACAGCAATAAAATCTAAGGATATAACAGATTCAATCCAGTTCCTCTTTGTGGAAGTGTGATTAATGACCAAGGTTTTCCTACTAGTAAGACCAGATAATCTTGCCAATCAGTTCTGATTTAACAGATGACACTATACAGTCTATGAGTTGTTTAGATGTAGAATAATACCATTGTTAAGGAACAAACTTCTACGTAAACCCTGTATGAAAGGTTAGACATGGAAAGACTTTGATGTATTGTTTACATTAAATATTGTGTAGATCTTGAAAGACTTTTAAAAAATTGTTATCAGTCATTAACCTGTCTGTCCTTTGTTTGTTTTCCAATCAAAATCTCATTAACATTAAATTGCAGTCTAAAGACAGTCCATTGATAGAGATAAAACCATGTACAATTATCACTTCCATCTGAAGAATACAAACTTTTTTTTCTCTTTCAAATGAGTCCTAACAGCTGGGGGACCCAATATGCAGTTCAACACAGCCTCATTACTGAAACATTACAAAACAAAAATAAATCATGCAATCTGTCTCCCAGTTTCAAAACTGAGATGTGCATCCATGGCACAAGTCTGAGAACTAATCTTTTCACTACTGCTTTTTGTTTCCTGCTTCAACTTTTATAATACTTAAAATCATTCAGGAAAGGCAGTGAACATGGACTCATGTCCAAAATTCACAATTGATGAATCTTTGTTGGAGCAGCCTACTCCAACAACCATTTTCCTCTTCATTTTTGTTTTCATAAAATTGGCTGTGAATAAATTCATTCTGATTTTCACTAGTTCCCTAAATGAAGTTCTTTGTATGAATACAGATTTTTCTCCCAATTCCAGAAAGTTGCATTTTAATTAGATTTCCTCAGAGGCCCCTGAAAGTATCAAGGAAACTAATATGTTAATCAAATACAGGTAAATGTAAATGTAAAATTATTCACATTCTAGTAGAGTACTGTTACATAAGGGAATATGTTTAGCCACTAAACTTGTTGCAAAACAAAAGTCAAACGTACAACTTTTATTGCTCAAGAAGTCAGGTAAATATATCACCTTGGTATGCTCGGTAAGATGATATTTTATTCATGTCTTGCATGCATGGAATTCTTCTTCAACTAATACAAAACTGTGATTACTTAACTCTATTTAAACAGGATGCTCAAACAGCTTGTTTAAAATTACCTAAAACTACAGCAACTGTCCCACCCCTCTGAACTTAAATAAACATTTCCTGCTTCTGATGGAAGTTGCACAGGCATACTGTACACAAAACTATGTGCAAACCTTCACCACCCAGAGACAAAGACTAACCAGGATGGCAGATTCATTTTCCACAATCCCAGCATTAGGAGGGGCAAATATAAATCCAAGAGAAAAACCAGGTACGACACTAAAGAAAACAACAAGAAGCTCTCTCCTGTTCTTGTAATTCCTTTTTGAAGTTCACAGTAACAATCTCCAACAGGACACTATGACATGTTATCTGTCTCTGATTTCAGTGTTTATACTCAGGGCTAATTGTGTTGTTTTTCCTGTTTTGTACCAGGGCTTTCAAGGAGTTCCAAAGAAGAAGGGAACAATTTCTACGAATCCCATATTTCTCGGAATAAATGACCTGTACATAGGAACTGCTATCTTAAATTTCCCATGACATGTCTGCATCTTTCACTTAACACAAAATGCACATGGTTCAGATTTTGTATTAGAGAATTTTTTCGTCAGCCTAAATTCCACTCTCCAAATTCCTCTCAAGCTGGTGAGGACCTATTATAGTTAGGGCTTGTTAATCAGTTTTACTCAGCTTTGCCCAGTAATTTCAAATTCAATTTTTTGCCCTTGTAAGAATTGCCTCAAAGGTAAAACATAAACCAGAGAGAATCAGAGAACGGCACAAAACTGGATAAGGAAATCTTGTGAGGTCATCTAGCTTATCCCACTGTTAGGCAGGATGAGCTGTACCTAACCTAAGAGGAACTAAACCTTTTCAATGCTGCAAGGCAGTCTCTGGCCTTTGACAGATCTAAAACTGTGAACCTGAACAGCCCTGCTGAATGGACTCAGTTTGGCCCACAAAGACCTAGAAGCAGGAGCATCTGCTAATCTGGTCTGCCAGAGGGCAAATGGCTTTGTCTGCATTCCACTGTAGTGGAGTCTCATTTCTGCCAGAAATGCCCTGCTCTCTTCTCAGTCCCCTTGTCACCAGCAAAAGCCAGTACTGAATGATATTCCTTGAATATACTCAGCTCAGAGGTCAAAAAAATCGCATCAGTTGCTGAAAATAAACTGACCTTCTCTTAAAAATCACCACCGATAAGCACTCCTTCACCTCCTCTGGCAGGCTGTTTCAGTACTTGCAGAAGAGATCACTGGGAGCTCTTCCACTGCTGCAAATCATTTGTGTTACTTCTTACTATAACCTTACTCAAAGTATCAATTCCTAACTGTGCTGGAAATTTTGTAATACCTTTAGAGAAACAATTCTGTGCTTTCCACCTTTTTTATAAAAAGAACTGGTTTCTGGTTTTTCTTGATTTTACAAAATTGATAACAGAATTTTTCTATTCTGTTTGCAGAGACCTCAGACATTATGTTAGAGAGAGCCTGTGGGAGAAAAACCACTTCTAAAGCCTGGAGAATGGTTTCAAGAATAGCTGGCCTGTTTTGAGACACTCAAAAATCCCTCTGTACCCTATCATAGCATACCACGTGAATGGCCAGAGAAAGCTACAAATCAAACGCAAATAGTTTTCAAACAGTGCTTCCAGAATCCCTATGGAGATTCTCAGATCCCTTGCAGTGTATTACTGCACAGACCAGGCTTGCAGCATTTACTCAGCCATAATGTGAGCTGCTGGAAAGGGGTTTTTAAGCAAGATGTTTGTCTGAGATCTCTGTACGCCATAAAGCAATCCTGGTATGTTCACTTTTGCCATGGGAGATTTATGTTGTCTCCTTATGAAATATCCATGGACACTGGAACAAAATGGGGTTCTTAACATGTTTTTCATGCTCATAACACAACCCATAGTACTACTCAACAAGGGGAACGTGGCTAGTGTTAAGCATCTTGAGACAAACTGGCTGGCTTGGGTGAGGGACTTACTATGTGCAAGCAGCAGGTCACAGAACCATGGAAGTAACAAGTTAATGAATCAAAGCAGGAAATGTTATCCAGGACCTCACCCATTCTTTGCAAAACGTTCAAGGGACCATTAAATGTTACCAAGCACTCAAGAAGAATATTTTATTTATGGCAGTTCCGAAGACATATCCAGCAACACTCTAAAACTGTCCAAAGTGAAGAGAAGCCAGCCTGTCCTGAATCCATTGAGAGTGAAAAAACGTGCCCTTTATCATCTTAGCACTAGTACTTCCAGGAAAGTTTAGTTGAATGTTTCAAATATTGAAAGACCCTAATCCTACATTACTGTGGCAAGCAAAATTCCCTGACATTGGCATCACTTTTGAAATGTGCAGGTCTTCTACTGTACCATAAATGCTGGAATATGAGAAAGCATGGTTATAAAAAAAATCTAAACCCTCGACTCTGCAACCAGCAATCATATATAGCTCAGAATCACAGATGAACATTAGACCCCTCACACAGACCTTTTTCCTGTGCAATCTATGAACACCTGATCTTGAACAGTCTTCATAATGTTTTCTCCAGATAATAAATTTTGTCATGTTACTATCTGGACCAAATTTATGCATTGAATTAGCTGGTGTATCAGGCTAACACGAGGTCTAGTAAAAAAAAATAATCCAAAATTTAATTATTCCTGTTTTCTAAAAGAGATGAAATTTAGAGTAATTCAATGTTGCACAGAAAGAACAGGTGGAGAGTGCTCAGCCTGCTTTCCTCCATAGAGCTCCCATTCTACTCACTGAGAATATGACAAAATTCTAGCTCTGAGTTGCTCAAATAGACACAATTTCACATTAAGACCCTAAAACGTGAGAGCAAAAATGTTCATTTTTTTACTTCCTTCCTCCTTTAAATTAAGAATTCCAATTTTGGTTTTTGTTCTCCTTGGTCACTGATGGATATTATACCTTCTCCCCAAGTGAATGTTTTCTATGTGACACCTATAACATAATAGCTAATTTCCTGACACAGTACCTATAGAGCTTAGTGGTGAGACTTTCTTTAGTTCAGTAGGGGTTGACATCAGGATAAACTTTTTAATACTGTAATATGTGGAATTTATTAGACGAGGGCATGCAATGAAAATGCTGAACAAATTACGAACATTTGCATTTCATCAGTTCAGTCCCGTACCTTCTAACCTTAGAAATGAAGAAAGACTTTTGAATTTGGGAAGATCTTCAGCCCCAAATTATCCTGGATGGATATGTGTTGTGCTGTCACTGTTTTTTTTCTGGGAGCTGGGGCAAACCTTTCAGTGTGCCCCCAGCTGCAGTGTTGGTAGCTGTGAGCTCCATGGCGAGCTCAGGGTACCCACCCTGCTCCCTGCCTGCCCCTGAAAACCCGAGCAAGCTGCGAGAGCAAGGACCCCAGAAGGGTCCCAGCTGCTGTAATATGGTTCTTGTGCCCTTCCTCTCATATAAGGGAGAAACACAACTGGAATCCTCTGCAGAAATGGCATGTTTTGTAGTTCTAGTCACTTCAAAAGGGGTATCAAGTAGGAAAAGCTTCTCAGGCCATTTCCCTAATACCTCCATTTGATGACAGATAAGCTGTGAAAAGCGCCTTTTATGAAATTCTTTGATCTCATCTTCTTTTGGTGTTGTTTGGAAAAAAGAACTGTTCTGGTGAGATAATTTTAAAGACCTCTCATTTAATGGCCTGATGCACATGGCAGAAAATTATATCAAGCCTGTAAAATGTCATTATGCAGAAAATGTTACAATGTGCAGGCAGCTATGCCTTTGTTCTGATCCTTATAGGAAAAAATATGAATACTGTCTTCCAAATAGAACTAACTATAAAGTTCTGGAACCACCTCAGAATTTCGAAGAACAACTTTTAACCAGCTTATATTCTACCAAGGAGCTCAGAGATGTCACATGTCCTAGGTGTCTCCTCAACTCCTAGGCTGGCTCTGGTACCTTCCTTGTCTTTGCAATTCCTGTTTTCTTACACTGTTTGGGCATTTACTTTATGTCTTTGAGCACACAAGGAAGCATATCAGATGCTACAGAACTAACAGGGAACACTCTGGAATGCAGCCAGTTGGTCCAGCAGCAGTGATATCAGAAGGAAAAGGAACCCAGTAAAAGAAGATAATGAAAGTGACAGGACAAAATACTCATCTGGCAATGAGTTTCTCTGAAATTATCCAGTATTGCAAAAAAAAAAAAACCCAACCAGAAGTAATCAGCTGAGTGGGCAAGTTCTTGTATCACAGTCAGGATACACTGTCAACAGAGCTCTTTGTTTCTAGGAATGCAATCAGCTCACTGAAAGGCAGAAGTTGTCTTTGAGATTTATGCAACTGCCAGTTGTGAGCCTGGAGAATCTACAATGACTTCAGCAATGAGTTACTTGTATACAAGCTATCAAAAGTTATCTGCTGAGAAATGACTTCTAGTCACATACATCACGACCAGGCATACTGAACCAAAATGGGCAGACTACAGCAGAAATACATGAGGACATTTTATATTGAAGTTTCTCAGTTTGAATTTTCAGAATTTGTTAGAAAAGAAAGCAAAAATGTATAGGTATTTCCTCTCTCCCCATGCCAGGACAAATTCTTGCCATTGTACCAGACTGTGAAAGAAGAGTTTTCTTGCATTACAGAATTCAGCACTGGGAAAACCTGCTCCTTTTCCCAGCTCAGAATTCTACTTGCCTATAAACAGAGTATTGGACAATTCAGAGGAAAAGAAGGCAAAGCAAGCAGGTGCGAAATGTTATTCAAACATTTGTTGTGTTATCCTGTAAGTTAACTTGCCCAATAGAAGATTGATATAAACACTAGTGCATTTATTAAGAAAGGAATAAACCAGAATTCTCCAACAGCTTTCAAACTTCTTTCCTCATAATGTAGGAATGAGTGTTTGGAAAAATTGTGTTGCAGCAGGGCCAGCTTCTTTACATAGATATTCCTTTTATGATGTGTTACAGACATTTGCTACCAGATATTCTTTACAGTTTTAAAATTGTTATTTCTACCTAAGTAGAAAAAAAGTCACAGTGGAAAGGCTGGTACTTTCTCCACAGATTTTTTTTTTTTTTCCTGAAAAAGAGTAACCAAATGAAACTAGGAAAGCAAAGTGTGAGCATTAAGCAGAGGGGTTTTAGTGATTTCACAGTATGAGCTTCTTATTGTGATAATTTCACAGTCTGTGTAAGTCACTAATAATTAATGTTTCCACCAGAGTGCTCCTCTGTACGTTCCTCATACCTTCTTTACTCTTACACCCAACTCAATCACTTTGCACTGAGGAAAAAAAGCCCATGATTATTCACCCAGGCACCTAGAAGAGCACCATATTTTGTATTCAGCAATTTTACACAAGTCAGAGCATAACAACACATTCTCTGGCCTTGTTTTAGGACTTGATTGTCTAACTTTTGTACATCAGACCAGGCCACTGACTCCTACAGACCCTTGTGAGATTACGTGTTAAGGAACTGACTTACACTTTTAGAAAGTTTAGGATGGGGGAGGACAGGGAATCCTGTGCTCCTTTCAAAAGAAGATGAATGAAGTCTTTGGCAACATAAAGATACTCAGTACAGAGAAACAGCTCTTCTGTATTATGTGAAGTGTTTCAGCAATGTTCCCACGTTCTTAAAAACGAAGGTCAGCCAGTGACAACAGTTGGTTCTAGCTTGACAACACAGCAAGAAACTTGCGTTGCACTGTGATCATCCAGATGGAAAATTTATGAGATACTGTCATATCAGTTCACAAACTATGCCCTGGATGCCAGAAATAACTAAAAGTCTAAAGCTTACTTGAACATGATGTTCCAAATAGAAAAAGTAGTTGCATTTGTACTAACAAAACCTTCACGAGGATTTGAAGTTTCTTAAGATGAGACATTTGCATTGAGTAACCATGTCTCTGCTCATACAAAAAAAAACCCCAGCAGTTTGTTTTCCTGTTTTTACCAAAGAGACTTCTTTTTGGGAACTTGGCTAAGCCAAAACAAAATAATTATGACAGCCAAAAAAAGGTGTTGCTGTGTTGCTTTTCTGATGTAAGTTGAGATGCTTCCATTCAGAAATTTCTAATTCCAGATTTTTATTCAGGACCCCTCTTTTCTTACAGCTGTTGACTCGTAGCACTCTGACAGGCACATTATCATGCTGATGCTTATTTGCTCAAACTCAAACTTTATTCTTTACACTGGACATATTTAAAAAAATTAATCTCAAACATATATTATTAATAATTGTCATTATATGCCATAAAAAGACCAAATAGAAGACCAGCTTTCTGCTGACACTGCACTTAGTAATACAGACTGAAATCTTCTCTGCACCAGTACTTGGTATATGCCAAGAAGGGATAGAATTAGGATGTACAGGGAGAAATAGCATGGCAAATAGACAAAGAAGCATTAGAAAAAGTGATTGCAGGCTAAACTGAGTGACTTGCAGCATCTGCTGAATACTGGAGCCACTGAAGAAGCCTCAGGAACCAGCTCCCTTTACTAAACTCCAGGGGTTGTGTGTTATACCTGACTTGTTCAGATGCCCAGCTTGCTTCCCGCTGAGCAAGCTTCAGCACACTGACTGCAGCAATGGAAGAAGAGATACCCATCCACACTTGGGGAAGTGCAACCTTTGTTGAGACAGGGTAGCACAAAGCTGTCACTGAATGAGGCCATTTAGGAAGAGAGAGACTAAAAGTTCCTAACTTCATGGCTAGTGCAAGGACAGACACAAAATTATCCTCTCTTGGTCTCCTCATGCATCACCTTGTTTATTCCTAGGCTGTCCTAGGTAACTGTTAACAGAAATATTATCATTTTTTAATGAAACATCATTGTTTGTCAAGTTTTTCAGTGCTCCTCCTGAAACCTTGCTGTGGAAACATGACAACATGAAAAATCCCTTGTCATGGGGAGATGGAGGTCAGTATGAAGAGCAGCTCACAGACAGAGCTTCTGCCCTGGGTAAAAGTTCTGAGTAAATCCCTGTCCAGCCTCTGTTGCTAAGCAGAAACCAGATAACCTGCTCTGCTAGAGAGCAGCTGCCAGAGAGGGAAACTTAACCTTCATATGCTCTCTCCTGTGCCTCTTGTACACACTACTATTCCACCCACAGACTCAGTGTTTCATGCTCTGATTTGATCTCATGTAGGAGAAAACCACACGACAAAAAGGGAAAATTAAATTATGACAGTGAATAAAAACGAACAAAGTTAATATTAAACATGATTAATACAAATTCAAATAGATCTGTCTACTTCAAAATATTTGTAGCAAGTTTCCCCTGAAGCAAAGAGCAGGGACACACAGAGTCAGGGATGCCACGAGGACATCCCCAGCAGTCACTGGCCTCTGACTGGGGCAAAGCTTTTCTGAGATCAGATTTGCACCTGCTGCTCGGATCGGTGCACCAATGGAGGCTTTGGGTTGCATCCATTCACTGGGCAACTTCAGAGCTTGTTGAAGCATGGTTACCTGAAAACATCAGTCCTGTACATACATGCTTGCATGTGGAAATGATTACACTTTTTGAATATACATTTATCTTATTGATGAGGTCGCCAAATGGAGTTAAGTTTGCTAGCTGCTCAACAAATTTCTACCTTCCTTTGGAGGAAAAGCATTTTGATACACAGCAAACAGAAGACTTCAACTTATCTGCTGTGTCTATAGTCTTTTTAAATTATCTAGAAAACTGCTTCTTTGATTTGTTCTTTAGCTGGTTAAAGGTTAAAAATCTTTAAAGAGCACAGCATTTATTGCAACATCAAAGATGATTACAGAATAGCCTGGCAGTTTACTTCTCTGCAGAATGCCCATAAAAAAGAAAGATGTGTGCATCAGGAATTTGCAGAATGTGTTGCACTATAAGATAAACTGAAAAAGGAATGTGTATGTGCATGAATGCAGTAAAGTTCCTATTTTGACATTTACTGAAATAGCTTACGTGGTACCACTTCTTCTATATATCTAGAAGGAAAGATGTTTTTGAAAAATACTTAAAGAGATGACAGAATGGATCCAAGTCAGGAAAGTTTCATTCCAGGTTAAATAGAAGATATAACATACTTCAAATCACAAGAGGGAGAAATTACACGGTGGAAACATTCAATTTACACTAGACTCTTGCTATTTCTATCACAAAATTTTTCAACCATCTGGTGCCATTACAAGCAGAAAATGCAAAAAACAGATGGGAAAAATTAACCTCAGAACTTGTCTGTGGTTCATGAAGTTTACAAACATACCCTGTTCAACAATTTTAGTAAATATTAGAATTAAAGTCCCTCAAAACTACTTTTTATTTATTAATCTCAAAGAAATGAAATGTAAACCTGTATAATGTAAAGTCCAGTTCACTCTAAAGGCAAGTTTCAGTAGTGCGTGCAGAACTCCTAGAGTAGCAGGTCCACTGCACAAAGGAGAGTAACAATTTGAGAGAGATTAAAATCATCACACAGATGGTGAGATGAACGTGGAACTGCTATTTATCAAATCCTGCAATATTAGACCTGGGACATTATTAGGCAGAAAAATGGGTAAAAAAAGGGTTCCTTCATAGGAGTTGGCTGATGTAGCTGTGAAGGCAGACTGTACCAGCTACTCAAAATACGAATTAAAACATTTATGGACAACAGATACATAAGCAGACACTGAAAGGAATAAGGTAGAATAGCCAGATTTAACATCCTTCTCCAACTCTGGATGCTGCTGGAGTGTGAAGGGAATAGGCTGCAGAGAGCAGTACTTACATGCCCCCTCTAAATAACCTCTTTCATTGCATTGTGTCAGTAGCAACAAAATGGATTAGACTTACTTGGCAGGAATTTTTTATTTTCACAGGTTGCAAAACAATTAAGTGATTGATATATGTATACAAAGACGTTCAGAAAATGGATTGCTTTTAAATGATCACGATCCTAGCAAAGGCAGCAATGGACCTGAAGAGTAGCTACATTAATAAAACAATTATTTTAATAGAATCTGAAGAAGGATTCAAAGTATGATTGCAGCAGCTTGAAAGAAGAATGACAGACAGCCTAAAACATAAGTGTCATCTTTATTCTGGAAAAACCCCCTGAAGATGACCTAGTTTTGGGCTGTCAGGCTCTGAATATTTTTCATTTGGGATTCATGAACTAATATCAATGTGTGAAACTATTAAAAAGAAAAGAATGAACAGGAGTTTTGTGTAATAAGCCTTCAAACCCTGTAAAAGAATTTCAAAGCTTTTCCCTTTCCATCTATCAATGAACTGTGACATCTGCTAATGTGCAACAATTCAGATCAAATGTAAAAACATGAAAAAAACTCCACTGATCAAGCACAAGCTTTCATTAAAAGCCTGTGTTTTCAAGAATGTAGTAGGATAATAAAAAAAAACAACATTTATTTTTGAATATCATGTTGTGAATAAAACTCATTATTGGTTCAAACCTC
Organism: Fringilla coelebs; assembly: GCF_963513975.1. Classification (NCBI taxonomy): domain Eukaryota; kingdom Metazoa; phylum Chordata; class Aves; order Passeriformes; family Fringillidae; genus Fringilla; species Fringilla coelebs. Next base: position 87,845,894 of record NC_140030.1, read on the forward strand.
CAATCAGATGGATTTATAGGTTCTGCACTGATTGAAATGACAATTTGGATAGATTCAACTGCAAAATGGGACCTAACATTTTTACTGTCTCTTTCCCCTGTACATATTTTCTGATCACACTGGCATGCTAGGAACAAAGCCAGGGATGTATACTTAGGTATAGATTGATTTCAATCTGCAGGTTGAAACAAACAAACACCCAATCCCCCCAAAACAAAACCAACCAACCAAAAAAAAAACCCACCAGAAAATCCAGTTTATCAAAAAAAAAAACAACCCAAACCAAACAAAACCAATTAGTCTTTCAAAGTGAAGGTATTTATGCCAATGGGAATTTTACACACATTCATATGATGTATTGAAACATTAGGGTTATACAAGATTATCCTCCTAGGAGAATACCTGAAGCTGCAAATGACAGGAATATTTGAAAGTCATTTCATAAAAACCTACCAAGACCAAACCAAACAACTCTCACCTTTGTTTCTGAAGTATTTTTTAAAATACATGCATTTTGCTTTTCTAGCATGGGATCACCTTTAGCTTCTTGCTGTTCAATGGAAAAAAAGTTGACACTGACTCACAGAAACTGCTTCCATTTCCACATAAGGGGGGCTTTTTTTGATTTTTTTTCATTCTAACTTCAAAGCCAAACAAAACACATTTTTACATCTACAGGAATAAACCAATAAAAATTATTTCAGCTGCTGGAATTCAGGAAGTAAAACAAAAACAGAATGCCAGAGTAAGAAAGCAAGCTTGGAGTTTTCTCTCTCTTTTTTTCTCTATGTTTATTACAGTGCTAAAAGCAGCTGTTTCTAGCTATTACTCAGGTAGGAAAAGACCTTCATTACTATTTAGCAAGTTATTTTTTGGATAATTTTGCTTTGCTAACTTCAAAGTGCTTTCTGGTCAGGCTCTTATGAGTGTGAAGCAAGTCTGGGAGCAAGGGCACAGACCGCACTTAGGGATGTGCATTTTCTGAGGGTATGTGCAGTGCTTTAATGTTGCATTAATGCTGGAATCCTAAAGAATATGAAGATATTTTAAAAGTACTTCAAGAGCACAGCAGCAGGGAAAGTCTTCCCTGTCTGGCAAGTCCAGTCATAAGACGATGTTGCAGCAAAGCTGTGATCAAAATGGGGATGGTCCCTCCACTCAATGCAGGAAATAATTCCTTTTTTGAACACCATTTTTAGCACCATTTTTATGTCCTGTCTAGATAGAAGAACAATAAGCAATTAAATACTACTCTAGAACCTTTCTTAGACTTTCCATTTTCCAAGTTCTTTTCATTTTTAAAATCGGTGCACCACTGGGGTGAATTTCCACTTTAGTGTAAGTTACCAAGGAATCAGAGTCAACATAATCAGCTTCTTTTGCTCTGTTCCTGTTATCCTTATTGGTGAGACAGCAGTCTTACTCTTACAAAGACAATAATGACAAAACAACTGCTTTTAATAAACATTTTAAACTTTGAACTCCACAAACTCCACACCCATAAACCATAAATACTGCAAAGTAGTTGATTTTGACCAAGTGTCAACAAAATAATGCTCCACAAGCGACTGAAAGCAGATGCCCTTCTTTTCCAGCCACCAAACCTTAGTTAAATCCACCCTGCCAGAAAGAGTCTAAGTCTAATATCAAAGGTTTCCTCAAGAGCCCTAAAAGCAGTCTGGCAAAAATCACCAAGGGTCCATTCAGCACCTGGTGATTGCAGGAGTGTGTTATTCTTCATCCTGCTCCTTCTAAGGCCTCAAAGCAGCCTCTTCACAGCAAGCAAAACAGGGATCTCAGCCCTCCTCAGGTCTGTTACACGAGATTCTGCTACAGCATGGAAATAAAACCAAACCCAGGAAGATGCTCTTTAGGCTTACTGTTACTAAATGATGGGGAAAAAAAAAAAGAGAAAAAAGCCACTTAACTTTAATTATACAGAAACTAGAGGATATGATGGTTGAACAGAGTGAGACAGGCTGGACCTGGTTTAAATAATCATTTTTCTTAAATGCCATGTCAGCCAGCAAAATGAGTCTCACAACTTTTTCCCCAGTGAGGCTTAGAAGTTAGCCCTTTTACTTTACTTAAATTTAGTCTTGTTTTATTGAAAAAATATCTAACATCCTGGACAGTGAATTAGTTGCTTCCAAGTGTTTCTTTCCATCACAACACAATGAGCTGCTGGACTTTTGCCAGGGATCTTGGCTTATTGGAGGGACAAGGTGCTTAACCTTCTGAAAGGGGTGGCCATGGAAGTGTCCTGAGTTGCACTGTGCTCTCTGCAGCTTGCAGAGTGTTCCAGTGCTGGTTTATTTATGTCTTACCAGAGTAGAAAACATGCAAGTTTAAGTAAATTGAGGTCACAAGATGTAGTAAGCTTCCACAAATCTAACCCCAATGTGGTATTCAGTTCTTGGCAAGCTTTTCGTAATATGATCTCATGTAAAAAAATAACCTATTCACTGGTATGAGCAAGTCAAAACTTTCTTGAATCAATGGATCTGTGATTACATGGACCTGCCTTGAAGCTGATATATTGTGTCTAACAGCACTGGGCACTGCACAAGTGAACAGCTATAGCACTGCTACTTGATACTATTGTCTATGTGCAAACATTAAGCTGAATAGGACAAAATACTGACTCAAGCCTTTATACAATACATAAATTGAACCTTCCTTTGAAGGTTAGGAAAATTATTTTTTTCTGTTTTCATTATATTTAATTTCATAATTGGTTGCAATTTTATTACTTTGATGAGGACTGGCAGCAAAGCAGTTACACAAGATAACAAATAATTTATTTTTACTCCAGCTAGACTGAGAAAATACTCTGACATGATTTGTTCTTGGGATGGAGAGTGAAAACATTTCCATTCTGTACTAAATCAATCACTCCTTGTTTTTTCCACCTGTTTAAAACTTTACAAAACTCTAAAAGCCTTTCACCCTCATTAAATCCATAAGAGAAAGAACCCCTTTGTTCAAAAACTATAAAATTACAAAACCCAGCAAGATTAGAATCAATAAGTTGAAACTAAGCATTCTGACAACACAACACTTGTTTCCATTTTTCCTTGAAACATGTTCAATTTCTTCTATTTCTATGACCCTTTATTGAGATTCACATGATCAATTATAAAGTTACACCTACTTAGTATTTGCTCAGCTAGGAGAACACTAGATGATTTTTTTACCATAAATTCTTTTTCCTGGTACAAAAGTATAGTTAAGTTGCTGAAAGAAGGATAACCTTGTGATATTATTTATCTGGGGAGAGCTGCAGGCAGTAACAGGTTTACTGTCCAAGCAGAGTTACATTTAAGGCAGACCCTTTGTCATCTGGAATGACAGAGTGGGGGGAAGAAGAAAAGTAGCTGAGGAATAAACTTGCAGTACAATATTCTCCAGACCCAAGAAATTTCACTAGTTGTACAGTCAGACTTGGCACTATTGATTTCTTTGGGGACAGAAAACAACTTTCTTATAGCAGAGGAAAACAACTCTTCTTCTAGCAGAGGAAAACTAATATATAAGGTTCAACAGACACTACACATATTGCTGACACTACACATCCCATCACCATCAGTTTAAACTGCAGAAATCAGAAAAGCACACAAATTCAAGTGTAATGTAATCCTGATTGCTGCTTCTCTTTTGAGTAGGCTTCAAGAATCACATATTTGGGGATCCAACCCCAAAGTGTCACATGCTCTCTGAACAGTTCTGATTAAGCCACCAAGTGCTCTGCAACATTTTGGCAAGGAGAACCAACATTGCCTCCATATGAAAAAATCAGGAAATATTTTCCCTAACAAGTTATGTCCTTCATTCCTACTTGCAGACAACCTCCCAGGTGAGAGCCAGAGCTGTTCACTATTTGATTTCCTGGGCTTAGTTCTCCTGCAGTCAGAACATTATTAAGAAGCATTTGAACTATTTTTCAATATTTCTAGCTCATGCTTTATACAGCATTCTGGCAACTGGAAATTACTAGCTTGATAGCTTCTATTTATGAATAGGTGTCCATCATTTAACTGAGCTGACTGTATTTCAAGTGTGATTTGGGTTTAAATAGAAAATGAGGACTTGTTTTTCTTTTAATTTTGCTTGCAAAGCCATCCTATCTTATTCCTGGAAGTGTTCATGACACAGCCACTTGCTGGGCTGGCTCTCTTCTGAAGAGTTTAGTAGATAAATTTAGAGAACTATTTATCTCTGAGATAATACATCACAGCAAACTTCTTTTTTATTTTTAACTATTTCTTTCTTACTGAGTCTCACAGTTTTTTTCTTCATAAGCTTATTCCTTTTTTTCCCATTCATGAAATGGTCTGAGGAATGGCTAAAAAAATAGCATCAACACTTTTGCCATCCATATATTTTATTACTGAGCACAGCATCAAGGTGGTAGGTACTAATGAATTTACACCTGGATTTGCCTTGTTTGGACAACTGACTTCAAATTATCAGTGCTATGATGCAATATTCATCTGTCAAAATCTTCTGTATAAAATAGCTGCCAGCTATATAAAATAATACCTAAATTTCTGCCATGCTTGATTCAAACACTGGAATTTTCATAACTTTTCAATGACCAGTACATTTGCTTAGCTATCTTTTAGGAACTTGTCTTTAGGAAACCAAGTCTTAAAAATCTTCAACTACAGCTCACATGCAGCTCCAGAAATATTTTAAGAAAAACAGAACAGCTACATTCAAACACAGTGATTTCAAAATTAACATATTGTTCAACAGGCCTTTTTTTTAGCCTTTGAGGAATATCAGAAAGACTTACTAAACATAGATTCACTCCCCTCTCATTTCAATGGCAGTGCAACAGAGATGCACATTAAATGGCAGCTCTGCCTGCTATCTCCCACTGGCCAGGTGGGAACACCAGACAGAAGTTTAGAAAAAGCAAGAAAGTTTGGTGGTGTTTTTTATTTTTTTTCCCTTACAGATAAAGTAAACTAACACTTTAGACAGCATTCTCAGGATTCCATGGGAGATACAAAGGAGGTCCTGTTGTAATTCTCTAGGAGAGATGAGGCTTTAGAAACAATGTCCTCAGGAGAAGATACAAACCCAAGAAAGATGGCAGGACTGCAAACAATACTGTGAAGGATGTGTGCTGCAAATTTACAGCAAGTTTCACATGTTACATATTATTAATTATGAAAACACACAGAATGATGTTTCTCTTGAAATAATACAGAATGGTGGATATTATGAACCATCATATGAATATTAGATAAAATATATGTATCCATTCCTACATTGGAAATGACCACTTAAAAGATCTGGGAAAATCTAATTTTACCTCTCAGTTCCCTTGTGTCTGAATAGATGTGATGATGTGACTAGTATGTGACAATAACACTTAAACTCTTCTGTCATCAAATCATGAGCCATTTATCACACGACAGCACACACATTACTGAAACATCACTCTGATAAAGAAATTTATGGCAGGCTTCAGATATCGCTGTAGACTTCACTTTTACTTCAGACTTAGAAGAGATTTAGCAAATCCAGTCAAGGTAAGACAAAGAATAGCTCTCCCTAGAGAAAATAAACAGTATATATATGTGAAACCACTCAAAGACAAGAAGCAGATGAAACAAGGGCCACATTATGTACCTCCCTGAAGTAAGTAAAATTGCATATAACAGTAAAGGCTGGACTCAGGGCTGAAGGACTAAGCTTGATTTCCTGTTGCTGTGATTTTATATATGCATACAAAAGAGCATGCATTACTCATAAATAAAAAACCAGCACAAGAATGTGGAAAAGAGCATTACAGAAGCAGTCAAATATTCGAAATCCAAGAAATTCCAGATTTAGGAATGTTTTTGTACCTTGATCTATTGCCCATCTGTCTCTTTATACTGCAGACTGATAGTGTTTACTTATATGATGACAACATTTTCTTCTGAAACCCCAGTTTATTAATACAGGAAAACTTAAAGAAATAATGTAAATTACTGTTTTTTAGAGAAAGTATCCTAAAGCAGGTATTGCACTGATTATCACAGACACAGAAAAAGAGACCTCCTCTTTCACCACAGCAATGGTCTGGGATAAAAATGCACATAATGATGGAATTAGGGAATGCAGCATACACAAAACCCAGAAAGCTGAGTTTTACAGGACATCTCAGTACAGCAGTGAATTTTCCTAAATTGTGTTTGGTTGTCTCAGTGTTGCACAATACATTTCTGAAAACAGGTTATAGAATTCATCTTTTTAAGCTAAGCATTTCAAGGCCTTAGTGATCAGCTTCTTTAAAAGGAGCTGCTTGAAAATAGGAGGAAGCTATTAATTTATTCTTTGCCAATCATTTCCTACTAGATATAAGTGCGGGCAAATCACAGGACTAAAAACTTCCTGGGAGCTATCATGCAAATTCTCATATTAAAAATTTCAAAGTACAATATTTTATACAGAATCTTCAGAGGCTTATATGGAGGAAGGAGAAATATTGCTGGTTACAGTAGTAATGAAAACAATCAGGCAAGAGTAAGAAAACTAAAATGAACATCTTCCTAAAAGTTCTCAGTCCCTGCATTTTACCTTGCACTGCTCTGGGGATAGGAAAAAGCCTCTAAAGGAAGGGAAACTGATCTTGGTGTGACTGGCTAACATTAGGACAACTTTAAAAGCTGTTGTCCATCATTTTGCCTCGTCAGCAGGTAGCTTGGTAGGGACTGAGTTTATGTCCTTGAAGGCGTGCCCACCAATATCTGGGGACACATTACGCTGGAGGTGCTGACGGAGAAGGGACATGTTTAACCTTGGCAGGGGGAAGAAGGGGAATTTAACAATAAGCAGTTTTCTTTTAAGCAGCAGCTGGTTTCTTGAACTTCACTTAAGCAGAGGAAGTAGCATCCAGCTGGGCTATTGCTATAACAAAGGCCTTCACTAGCACAGAAAAGGGGCTGGGCAGAAAAGGGAGGAAGAAAAAACAAGCCCAAGATCTGACTTCTTATATAAGATACTTTGTATGCCAGCATAGTTTCTAGAAGCTATTCATGGCTGGAATCCCTTCCTCTCTAAACTTGTTGCTGCAGAAAAACTGAGAGATTGAGCAATTTCAAAGTGTTGCAGAAAATGTTTCTGAGAAATAAAAAGCAACTAAATGTCACGATGCTGCCTCATGGAAGAGGAATTTTTAGCACAAGCACTATTGTGATAAGTGCCATGTAAGGAGATGCACTCAGAGAAAATGCTTCCCCCCAGCCCCCCATGATTCTTGGATACCTCAGCAACATTTATTTTATGTTGATCAAAATAGAAGGAAAAAAAGCAGGACTGGAGAGGACCAAAATGAATGCTCTAGCAGCTCTGAAGAGCTCAGAAGCCACTGCCTCCACTCGGAGGCAGTAATTCAGATACAACTGTTGGCTAGAAATTCAAACTCCTGAGTGATCTTCCCAAATACTGCTACTACACGTTACTCCTACGTATTCCAAGCCAAAACAAAACTACTAAGAGAGTAAAAAAACACTGAAAGATTGCCCGTTAAGAAATAGTCCTGATATGAGAAGATAAAGTGTACAAACACTCTAAAAATAAATGAAGATGATCTTTGCAGCCTGAAAGCAGCAGCCAAACTCCTGACACGCTTTCTCCAACAAAGTTCTTAAAAATCCATTTCAAAGGAGACTGCCAACTGCAGAGACAGGGTTTTACACTTTGAATGGAGCCTCTTTCCAGATGGACACCTATCACTAACGGAGAAAGGATTACAAACTGAAGCACAGCTGGAGAACTGGCCAGGAAAGTCCCCTGGAGATGAAATCTGGAAGTTCCTGGGCTCCTGTGGCAGCTTCTGTTGGTGATACAGGGATGTGACTTGCACTGCAGCTCACTATCACTAATTACACATGGGAGACTTTTAAAGCTCTAACAAAGAGGAAATAAAACAATGGTTTTCTGTGTTACTGTGATCTTCAATAAAACTCTGATGTAGCAACCATCAAAGTCAAGAAGTTACACAAGCAGTTCCATTATCAAAATGAAAATGTGGCATATCCCTCATAATGCCCAGATTATTCTTGACCGTAATCCAGAAACTTCAAAGACAAAACACACAAGGACTGGAAGTCTGGATATCTACTAAAATAACCAATATACCCATTCAAGCAGGCTGTTCCTAAATATCAACAAGTTTTGTGTCCTGTATATTATAAATGTGGAGTTCATAATCACATAGTAGATTTTACAAGAGTCACACATTAATGTGACAGTGGTGGTGGCTTAATGGCAGCTCTGACATTTAGGTTCTTTTGAGTCCAGACAATTTCTCAGGTTGTAAGACATATGTACTATTCACCAAGAATGACTGGTCTGGTCCAATACCCATGCAATATTTTCCAATAGTTCAGATGGCCTGAACACCAGTAAAAATGCTTATACATGGATTTCATTTCAACACTCTTGTCTGTGACATTTGTGTTAACACAAATATCTCCAACTACATCCCATTTGTGTTAAATTATTCAGCAGCTGACATGTTTCTGATACATGATGGGATTTCTTAGAACACTTCAACATACCTCCCAAGGCCAACCCTACATAAACTGCTTTTATTATGCCCCCAACAAAAGAGTTTTGCTAATGCCCTGACTTATTCTCACGTTAAGATTTGCTGGTGTTGTCAAGGTGAGAGACTTTGTGGCTCTGGGCAGACTGATCAAGCTGATCAGTCACTGCTTTTCCATGTGCATGTGCCTGTGTGCTGTGCACATGAATGCATGATGAGTAGAACAGTTCCTTCTAAGCCTAAATTTTATGACCTGTTATTTGACATTAAAAAAAAGTTTTAAAATAGGACAGATTTAAAATAAAATTGAGTCCGAAGACATAGAAAAAGCATGTGCAAATCAGCAAGGGAACTTAAAAATAGAGTAAATGAACAATTCAAAGGTCAGTAGTTCTTACAAAAGTGCCCTTATAGATATTTAACACACACCCACACTAAGAATTTGTTAACTGAAAATAAAAAAAGTGTTCCTCCTATTTTTCTTGCCTTTAGCATTATGACAACATTGATGACAAACCTTTCCTTCTTTTAGGGATGCCACAAAAGGAAATTCAAACACCCTTTACAATGTAAAAAGCCAGAAAGCAGTTCTGACTCTAGCCGAGTAACACCTGCACACGGAGATTTTTACAACATGCATAAATCCCAAATGGTTTTTAGCTCTATAGGAAAAAACGAACTGACAATTTTCTAAATTACAGATAGAGGATTATGCAAGTAATTTTAAAACACACATTTAATCTGTTAAACCCTGACCACATTAGGAAAAAACCAGAAAGTTTACAATAACTTCAATTTGACAAAAGTGAAATTTACTCAACTCCAGGTGTTGGAAGTCTATATTTTTCAGAAAACTATACTGAAACTATTCTTTGTGCATTTCTTGTCAACAGAATATCTCTGCAAGTTTCTTTTTAGAAAATCAGATCCTAATTGTTGCTTGCATGACTTTTCCCCTATGCCACGGTTGGACTGCATAATATTTTCCCTGCCATATAAGCATGTCTATAAGAAGCCCAAACAAGTTCAGAAAGAGTTATATAACATTTTTTGCATTTTTGGGGACTATAATTAAAGCGATAAGATTATGGCAGAGATCCTAGAACAGATTAAGCACAGAATTCTATGATGAATGAAAGTTTGGGTCATTAAAAGTGCAAACCTAGATTTTTTTCTTTAACCCACACTCAGTTCAACATGTACAACATAAGATTTTGCTCTTAACAAGTGCCTTTAACAGGGACTAGCAAGAGTATTGATGTATACAGTAAGGCATAACAAAAATGGATCAAAAAAAAAAAGACAAAAAACAACTGTTAGCAAGTCTGACTCAAAATGCCTGTGGTGTATCTAGATTTAAAGTAATTACATGGAAGGACATAGATCTAAGAAATTTACATGAGTCCTTAGGGGAAAAAACTTCCTAAGAGGTTCTTACAGCGATAACTTGGGTGTACACGAGACCTGATCCGCACTGAATTCACGTCAGTCAATACTTTCATAGATCTTGAAAGTCGTCTGAAGATAGAGCTTAATATTTACTTTAACATACTGAGTGCTGGAAATAGTAAGCTAAAAGACTCTGTGGTTTGAAAACTGGAAGAGAACTGAAGTCACCTAGCCTCCAGCATGGTTGGTTTCCAGTGTTGGTTTCCAGCAAAAGGAAAGGAGCCTTTCTGCTGGAATGAACTGCTAACAAATATAATATACTCCCTGTATTTCTCTTCACACAGATAATTTCTCTCTGTGTTAAAAATCAGTGTTGTAACATGGAAGAGTAACCCCATGGACACCTGTGGTGACTCTCCTCTTGCTACATGACCAGCAGGTATCATTTCCATGCATCATCAGTCATAAGCCATCAACACTGAGCACTCTTCTTCCCAGTGCCAAAGAGATTCAGTGGGGTATTTTGCAGTCCAAAGCACTTTTATGTGGGATTTGAACTATTTTTCTCTAGTATTTGGTCAAACAGGAATGTTAAAAAAAATTCTTATATTAGTACATATTAATAAATTTAAGTAGAATCCACATTTAAAATCATTGCATTGGATCTAACTTTCATCTGTAATGTGAATGCAGGCAGTTTTAATCACAAAGATATATATGTATATAAAAAGCACATATGAAAATTCAATTCAACTTAAGAAAAAAAAGCCAAGCTTTTGGGGAAATTAAAAAAAAATAGAAGGGAAAATGTCCTTAAGTAGTTCCTAATTCTAAAATTATAGCAGATACATTAGAAAAGGTTTATGGAAATAATTAATATGTACATAGGTGAAGCTGGATGAACTACCAGGTCAGAAATATAACCTAGAAAAACTGTATGTGCTTTGAGTACACAAATATACAAACATGTTGCTGCACATGTTTTATACACATGGTTTGGCCAGAAAAACAGTGATAGACTAACATGTTTCTGTCTCCTAAAACAAGCTGTCCTGAATTCTCTTTTCTGATTTGAAAGAGAAAGCAGAAACTCTTTCAAAAAGTTGTCCAGGGCGTGTACAAATACAGCCTCACAATACGTAGTCAAAACAGCCACAGCACACTCTCCTGTGCTTTTCAAATTACTTTGTCTATTTGACTTTCCTGTTTTTCCCATTTCATCCCACAAACTGCTGTAACAGTGAGCAAGGCACCAAGTAAGTGCAGCCAGCAGGTTCAGACCTGTATCTATCTGACTGAGCCAGGTCCTGCTCAAGCGCAGGATGTCAAGACTGCAGACTACAAACCGGCAGCCATGCCCTTGGCAGTGATGCAAAGCAGAGCAGTGGTCAGAGAGCAGGGCTGATCCTGCCTAGAGAGCTCACAGCCCTGTGAGAAGATAGGGACAGGCAGTCACAGGGGATATCTCAGAAAGTTCAGGGAAAATGGCCCAAAGAAAGGAGAAGACACGAGGATTCGCAAGTTCCCAAAAGATCGATGTGTCTGGAGAGTGCTCACACCAGTGTACATTATTCTACAAATGCTCTGCAATCTCCAGCTGTTCTCCAAATTAAATGTTGCATTTGATACATAGAAAGCTACTGGCCAATTTTTTCCCCCGTCCTTTAAACATGCGTGTTGGGATATTTTACATTCCATTTGGGATCAGCCGTTATAAACCCTCTGCTGCATAGGTAACATACCGTCTAATCCACATAATCTAGTGCTGGGCAGAAGTGAAACAATGACTTCCAAAGATACACATGGGAAATGACAGCGTGTCACCTTAAGACTCTAATCAATTTATGTGTAACAGCTACTGCTGAGGCTTCATTGACTGCAAACACTAGACCAACAAACAAATCAAAAAAAACCACCAAAACCCAGAAACAAAACAGCAACTGCACATGCTGCTCGCATAGCTGCAGTGCCAAAAGCCAAATTTCTAACAGATGACAAAATGACACATCTCATCTGCAACACATACTTCTTTCTGGACACAGCAAAAAAATAAGAAGGCTAATGTATCTGACCCTTCTGAAGTCAGGGGGAATATAGCCATTATCTTCAAAAGGATCAAAACTGACCCACAAATCTTGTTTTCCATTCTCATGAACAACTTAATAGCAATCATGAGAATAAAGAGTTTAGGATCACTTCTAAGGTGATTATGGCCAAGAAACGCCACTGTGGAAAACCGGCAGTTCAGATTTTCTTTTTGCTCTTTTAAGAAGAAAATCCACTGCTGTCTGGATAGGCAGGGCTACATGGGATTTCTCAGCTGGCTTACTGTCCCAGCAGGGAACTGCCACTGAGGAAAGTGACAGCCTCTTCCACGCTTGCTGCCTCACAAGCACCAGTGAGTATCAGGCAGGTTAGAGTTCCTCAATGACATACAGATTATTTTTTGCTGCTTCAGTTTCCAGCTCTAGCAGAAAACCAACTCAACTCATCCATACAAGGGCTTACTGGAATCAGGTACAATGGAAAGACTGGACAGACCCAGCAAGGGGGAGCAGAGGGAGACATCCTCATCCTCCAGCAGCAACCCAGTCTCAGATCAGTGTGCACATATCATCACACTGCAATAGGAATTGGTCAGTGTTCCAAACAGCCTGGAATGAAATGCATTTCATTTCTGTACAGACAGAGCCCAATATTTTGCTTTCCATTTTCTCCCCCTCAATAGTTAGTTTCACTATTTCAGCTTCATTAAATTAAAGGTCTTCACTACTAACACAAACAAAACCTGATTCAGCGACACCACACGACTTGGGCAATATCCTGAGAAAAGTTTTCAATTATTTATACCCGCCTGTCAGATGCAGGCTGAGTACATTTTCAGCATTTTTCCATAAACATTCTCATCAGGTTACACACTGCATCAGTAAAACATGATAGGACACTCTTAAAATCTATGCAGTGCCATCACACAGTATTCTGCTTTCATCTTTGTGAGCCTAATCAAAAGCAAAATTAATTCAATGAGATCTGGACCGAATCACAATTCCAGTTTCAATTTCTGTAGCATCAATTTATTGCTCCATGCAAATCAGACTAATGTAAGGAATGCAAACTTTAATACATGGCTTTAAAGAGAGTTTTCAGCACCCTTTTCTCAATATCAAGGCTGACTATAAAGAACATGTAAGTTTTGCATTTTTGCAAACACACAAAGATAATTACAGGTTTTGATAAGGAGTAAGTAAAAATGAAGAATATCTATAGACTCAGTTTTGCTTCTTACCTGCCAAAAATGCCATTTGTAGAACAACAGCAATTTTTAAAGTAGGTTCAATAGCCTTTTATACTAAGAAAATCAGCAGAAATGCCTGGTGCCTTGGTGAGATTACAAGCATCAGCTATGAAAATGTCCATGGTATTTCGAAATAGTGGAGTGATGGCAGCTTCATAATACTTCAAGAAGACACTAGAAATTCCTTTCAGGATTTTTTTTTCACCACATATGCAAAGTTAAGACAAAATGCTTTTCCTTACATAATGCATGAATAATGCATTCTCTTTGGATAATGCAAACAGGATTACAACAAAAAATTTTATAAGACCACCCATAATAAGTATTTGGTGAATTTCTAAAAAAACCCTAGTAGTATCTAAGATTGCTGACACATACATTCTCTCTATCCTTTCTAGTGGACAAATGTGTTCAAATTTCAGGTTTTATAAAAATAAACAGGCTGTTTTTCTTTCTACTATCAATTACCTGATTCCACTCTATGTGTCAGAAAGAAGCATAATCATATTTATTTTTCTAATCTCAGGTTTTTACATTTATTTACTTATAATTAAAATTTAAACTGAAGTGTTCTGTCCCTGAAGCAGAAAAACTTTTCAGTGCATTGAAGAATATAATATATAAACATGCTCTTGCTCACACTCATCAGCGTCTAGAAAACAATAATTAGTGAACTGCATTTTTATAAAACTATAAAATAAAACAATGGGCTGGAAGTGACCCTAAAGTTTATCTAGTTCTGATCCCTGTGTCATGAACAGGGACATCTCCCGCTAGACCAGCTTGCTCAATTAAAAATTATGTCAAAGGCTCACATCATTATTTTAAAAACAAATAATAACACTCCCTATATGCAGTAATTCCAAAGTATTTATCTTACTTTTATGGCAGTTGTAGTGTTATGTGAAGGCAAAGAGAGGGCAAAGTCTTTGTCTTTCTTAGTTCAGGATCAAAACCCACACAGAGGCCACAAGAACTGAACTGAGAGACCCACACAGCAAGCCAGTAAAGCAGAATGATGCAACCAGTTTCTGATAACTGACCAGACTTACAAATAAATGTCATGTTTTAGGAGAATAAGAACACCAGTGGGATACATTTTTCTCTACACGATTACAAAATGTTGAACACATCGTTTATATTTGCCCCCCTGGTTTTATGTTGCATTTCTACAACTGTTCCTGGACTAAAACATGTCCAGGGAATATAACATGCTGCAAGCAAGGCTCAATGTAATATTTCATTCTAAGAAAAAGTATATTAATCATTAAAAAATGTTCTCTGGAATTAGGAACAAAAGAGCAGTGGGTACAATTTGCAGGAACTTAGCCTTTGTGATTCAGTAAATACGTTAGCAGTGATTTGAACCTCCCCATTCAGTACTTTGTGGTTGTGCTAACCCAGCATTTCAAAGCAAACTTCAGTTCCTCTAACACAATCTCCCATGTCTTTAGCTCCATAGGGGAGAGAAAAACTTTTGAAAATTTCACCGACTTTCACCTCGAGGCTTCATGAGACTCCTTTGAAGTTTATAACCTAAGGTTTCTCTGGGACAAGGATTTGCACAATTCAAAGGAGAGCTTTAAGGAATGGTCACAAATTACTACTTTTTAAGTTAACAGACATCTATTCTTACAGGGAAAAAGATGGAAAAGCAAAATAATTAAAAACCTCAGATTTTTTTCTCAACAGATGATCATGCTTTTAACCTTTCAAGCATTCTACTTGAACAATCCAATAATTTTATTGGTATTCTGCTTATCTTTCTGAGACCATCAGTAACTTGACAAAGGCAGTAACTTGCAAGCAAAACTCATGGGTAGGACCAAAAAATTATATAATTCTTTATTGTATCATGATAAGATCTGACAACCTCTTTTCCCCCCAGAGTTTAGATTTCTTTATTCAAATATAACAGAGTGAATTCAGCTTGCCAAGACATTATGTTCTCTCTGCTATTACTTGAATAATTTAATTTAGCATTTGTTTCAAGAACATTTTCAAAAAGAACCCATAAACTCATATGTCCTCTAACCTCTTCAAGCAGTAGCTTCCGCATTTCCTCAAAGAATGTAAACAACTTGAAAAACAACACACTGCTGATGGATAAAACATTACTTTTCTCTGTGCAAGGCCAGTAAATATACCCCCTTTCTGTCAATGCTATTTACAGAATGATGGTAATCACATGATGGTTAATGAATTCTAATGAAGTCTGCATTGGCTATCAAATCTTGGACTTGGTGATATTTGGGTTCTGGGGAGCTGCCTGTGGCTTCAGAGACCCAAATCATCAGTCTAAATCCAGTTAAAAAGCAGAGTGAAACAATACTCAGATATTAGGTTACACATGTGGCTGAGATTACATGTTAGCCTAAGGGATATTTGAACCACTTTAAGTGTTTTATATAATAATACCACATTGAAGAGCACTGTAGAAAGCAGTTAATCTCCTCAGGCATATCACCCAGCAACAATTCTTTCCTAACTTTTCCCACAGATTCATGGCAAATTTCCAAAAGTTCAGAGGTTTGGTGAGTTTAAGCCTCTTTAAATTCAGATTCCTATCTAAAACTCCTTCATTTCTGATCCAGAAATCTCATTAGATATGATCTTCCCCTTTCTCATTATGTCAGAAAAGCTCTGCAAGCTTCCTTTCCTATTGCTGTTGCAACACAGTAGTTGCCCTTAAAGACTAGTTCTTGAATACTGCAATCATGAGAACATGTGGCACAAGAAAGAATGGCTGAGACTTGGGAACATGACCACCAAGCTTCTCACATCTCAATGCAACCAAAAAGGACTTAACCAGGAGTTAATCACACCACAGAGAATTTTAAAGCCCTGAAGACAGACACTCTTCCTGGCCAAACCTTGTTTTTACTCTTTGATTGTCTAAAAATACAACAAGTGAGATTTCTTGCATGCCCAAATAACCTAATTAATTTCTCTTTTAAAACCTGTCCCATACTGTATGGGTCCACAAATAAATAATGTGTTATATTCATCAATATACCCAACACACCTACTTTCCCTTCTGAAAGTTGTCTATACCAAACCATTTCTTTAAGAAATGCTCAGGTAAATGTATTAAAAGTGGCTGAATCAAGTTTGAAAAAAGCTTAAAAGCTTTATTTAATTTGACTTGATGATCCTTGTGGGTCCCTTCTGTATTCACAGCATATTCTATGGTACTGTGATTTCAACTTCAGAAATTCAAGAAACACTGGAGACTGACAATTGGAAGGAGGATGGCATCACTCTTTGCCATGCTTCTTAATTAAGTCTACTGCATGATGCCCTTTTGGCTCTGGCATGGCATGGCCAGCTGTGGTTCAGTGCTTGTGCTCCTGAAGGGAAAGCACAAGATGGTGTAACACTTCTCTCTTTCTTTCAGTACCTTTCCTCTCAGCAATAGAAAAAGCACCTTGAGAAGTGTTCTATCAAATTTACTATATACTCTTTACCTGCATTACAACATGTAACACTTTTTCTATGTAATGTATGGAAAACAAAGCATTATGGACATGCATCCTGAAACACCTGCAGGGAATCCTGAGTTTCTTCTATGTGACAAACCTCACTCAGAATTATAGCTGGTATTTCCAGGTGCTCAGATGCATTATTTCACTACTCTAGAAGATGATGAAAATATAGTACAGCTACCTTAGTTTTTAGATTTTTAATGGCATAGACAATACTTTCAGAAATATCACTTAAAAAGAAAAGGTGCAAATATTTATACTGCATTATAGGGCTGTCTACTTGCAGATGCAGTATTAAGAGGATTTCTCTGCTCCACGTGGGTGAACAAAATGCAACATTCACAACAGTTACATTTCCAAATAGCCTCTCACTTTTCACACCTACCAGAAAAAAAAGATATTACATGCAAAGTGTCATCTGAATACCAGCAAACCTGCCATCTTTGGCTCAGGAAATGCCCAAGCCATCTATCTCATGACATTGGGATAGTACTCTGGAAAAATGCTTTGCATTCCTCCTGGGCATCTGCTTTGGCACTGTTAGAGACAGGGCCAGACATGGTGCTGGTCACTCTGCTCATATGTCTTATGCAGAACTTCATGAGACCAGAAGTCAGTTTTGCCTTTTCTTTGGCCCTTTATACAAAGCAGTTCTCAAAAGGGGATGAAAGGAACCTAGCAAGAGGTTTGAAATTCACATTTCAAGCAAAAACTACATGAGGACACGGGACTAATGAAAACCTGTAAATATATGCAAAATCTCTAGTCTACATATAATACTCCCTGTTCAACATGTTTTCAGAACCTTTCCTGAAAATGAAGGTCTTTCTGAATATCCATTGATCTGTGTAAGCCCCACATACTACCTTATTTTGCTCTTATGAAAAACATGAGTTACCTGAGCCAGGCTTTTTCAATACCCATTGAAAGTCATTATTCATACACCTCTCTTCACTATCTGGATGTCTGCAGTTCTATAAATGCAACAGTGACCTTTAAAAGCATTAATTGTATCTGCTTTATTTTCCATACTTTCCTGTTTCCAGAACTTGATTAATTTTTGGCAAAGCATATGCTTCACACAGCTGAAAACCCTGGCAATTCACGAGTATAAATTAGTTAGACAAGAAACACTGCCCAAAATTCTGCTATCATTTAAGCCACCTTAAACCCTCTGAAATGAGTAAAGCAGCAGAGAAGAAAATAGTGTGTTTTATTTTCAGGGCATAGTTTTTTCTACAACTCAGGAAGCAGTTTTAAGCAGCAGAATTCTGTGTGATTTTAATATTTGGTTTCGGAAAACAGGAAAGGGAAAATAAGTACCACCACAGACTTTTCAATAAACTATTTACCAGCAAGAGTATTCTAAGTTAGTTATTTTGTGTGATTCTGTGAAGCTTGGAAAAACTTATTTATAGAAGCTTATGACATGGATCCTATTTGTCCTTCTATAGGCTGAATGCAAAGTTACATACCTAAAAGGATAATTTTCCTTCTTGTGGACTTGGCAAGGTGCCCATACTCTGTAAGAAAGAGTTGCAACTGGGTCTGTCTTGGCTGTGTTAAGGGCAAAATGGGGTGATTTCTCCAGGTCACAGCTTAGATTATGGAAATATGCAGATTTACTACCAGCTGGTATTATCCTGTACACTATCAAAGTAGCTAAGTTTGTACCTTAACCTTCAGAATGCCTTCTACAAACACTCCTTGCATTGCTATGAGCTATGGATTAATAAGCAGAGCAAAGATTTGGAAGGAGCCTTTTATTATTCAAGTTTGCTCAGCTCTGAACAATCACTTTTTAATGACGGATCAGCTGACTAGAAGAGAACAGAAAGCCTTCACAACGAGATACATTTTACCTGTACATATTGTGTACATTCATGCTTAGTGTTTCTCACTGTTTGTGGAAGCTGTAAACACTCTTCACAAAGTATTTCAGCCCTGGTGAAGATGCTGTGACTCACAGGTGACACAGCACTCACACTCCTCCAGAGAGACACTTCTCTGAAAGGCTGGGTGGATGTTAGAAATCACCTTTGCCATAACTTTAAGGAGATAGAAGGAGACAGAATACTTCTCATCTTGCAGAATGGCCTTGGGCTCCACTTAGGGGGAGCACAGAGAGGTTCCCTACCTGCTCCTTACATGATGCAAGCATGAGACTGTGGGCTGGGCATGGCCACTCTGACACAGCCCACAGCAACTACGCAACAATAAACCCTGCAAAATCAAAACCCCGCGTTTGGTTTTAAAACTGCTCACCCACAAGTGAGATAAAACGGCACGAACAGTGAAAAAACAATCTGATGGCATGGGTTTGAGAAGAGGAGATAAAGCATACTTCAGGTTACATCCTACCCAGGTTTGGCCCATATGTGGTGTATGGAGCTGAAGATATATTATGACAAAATTACTCTGTGCAGATGCTAAAAAGGCAAGGAAAATTTTACTAAACTTGCAAACTCAGATGTTTTGTAAATGCCACTTCATTCCCATGGTGAAATTCTCTTGTGTACAATTATAATTTATTAAGTTTACTGTTGTTACCAAAAAAAAAGTTCTATTAAAGTGCCCAAATGAATTCCAAAGAGAATCATTTCCTGCATTTAGAAAAGAAGCTGCAGAAGAATCAAATTTTATATGCAGTTTCCTTTTTCCTGACTCTTCCTTTGGGGTGCATTAGCTGTTTACTTGTAAGAGCAACACCTAACAAGCACAGTATAAAATATTTCCCCACAACCTTTTGTGTATCATGGGCTTTCTTTAAATAGCATTTAAAACAGTCAGCTGGCATAAACAGGCACCCCAACAGCTAGCCATGAAAGCATTATTATTTTCACCTATTTCAAAGATTGGTTTTATCGTTGCAAATTAATTTTTATCCTGAGCCTATTAGAGGCAAATTGTGAAGAGTGTTTTATGGCCATAAAACACAAGCAAAAGCTCAAAGGGTGCTAGGAGAAGGGACCAGTGGGTCATGCACTCATGTCCAAATGAGGGGAACAGTTGTGAGGATGGTCTCAGGATATAGGTGCAGGGGAAGGACAGAAAGAAGGTCACAGCAGATGTCTGCAGAGTGACAGATCCTGTTATAAACCAGTGCCTTCCAAGCAATGCTGCCACAAGTCACATTATCCTTATCCTTCCCACTCTCCCAAGACAAAACTAAACGGAAAGCCACATTACAACTTTAACACAGCATTTCATTTCAAGCAGCAATATTAAATTATGCTGCTAGATGAGGAACAGTACTGCTTTTCCACAAGAGCTGTAAGATTAAGAATGCCAGGTCAGGAACCAACCAGAATGATGCTAACACATCCATAGCAAAAGATAATACAAGGATTGTGTGGAACCAGAAAGTGAGGGGACTACTTCAGTTTGAAAGGCTGCTACCCCCTTCACCCTGTTTGGATGACAGTGCTCCCCTCTCCTCTAATCTCTGCTAAAAGATAGACAGACAGACTTGCCAGGGAATTTACTGGCAAAGCATCTGGGTACATACTCTGAAAATTTCTCCTTTCAAGCATGCCTCAACTGGAGAAACACACTTTTCCCAAGATCAGAAGTACTTCATATGTAATTCCAGCTACTCTGTCCAAGAGATATGAACACAGCACCTTAAAGGCCCTTAGCTCTACCTGTTATCCTGGAAACCTCCTGTCTGCACATGACCAGATCAGGATTAAAACCCTGACGCTGAATTTTACGCTTGGCTGCGCTAAGATGTCTTTAACACAGTGAACTACTGACACAGTTAACTTCAAAACCCTGACAAGCAGGCAGGAGGAGCAAGGTTAAAAAAGCAGTCAGCACCAAGTGCAGCTTGCCCTCACCTATTCCATGAGGCTGTTGCAGAGTCCTGGCCGCTGGCTCGGGACTATTCCCGGGATTGCCGAGCTGGTTACAGCCAAGCAATCCATGCAGCTGCAGCTGCAGCACTCACTTGTACACAGGCAAACTAGGAACAAGCCCTAGCTTTGAGAGGGTGTGAAAGAGTCCTGTTCAGTTTGGGTGCCACATGACAAAAGAAAAGTCCTTCCTGTCTGAAAGAGGAGCATTTAGACTCCTCTGATTGATGCTGGAGATGTAATTTCTCCTGCGGGCCCTCGATGAGCCTGGCTGCACTGCTAGCCTGACTTGAAGTTTAACACTAAAGGGACTGATGTGAACAATGAATCTTCAGTGAGCTAACCAGGCTTTAATAATCCTTCAAGAGCAATAGCAATAACTGAGC
This sequence comes from Fringilla coelebs, assembly GCF_963513975.1. Classification (NCBI taxonomy): domain Eukaryota; kingdom Metazoa; phylum Chordata; class Aves; order Passeriformes; family Fringillidae; genus Fringilla; species Fringilla coelebs. The sequence goes on from NC_140030.1 coordinate 87,866,851, forward strand.
TGCATAATAGCAAGTTTCCCCAAATGGGGTCATCATGCTGGAAACAGGGGCTTGTGTGTGTGAGAGAGACAATCATTACAGTATTTAATCATCAGCTTCGCTGTTCCAACTATTCTTGACCATAGTGTCTACTTTCAGACAATCCAGTGATCGTGGTCAGTGCACCCACACTGGGCAGCAGTCACTGGGAAAGCTAAATTTAACATTCACATGATGCAAATCTCTGGAAAACCTTATTCTGCCAAAATTTTGTATCTTTACGTAACTTCTTAAATGTATGATATACAAAACACCACCAGGTACTCTTCTAACTTCAAGTGCTTCAGGAAATACTCTAAAGAAAGAGCCAAAATCAGTATATTTTAATTCCTTACGGTATGAATTGCCTGTATAAACCAGGATTTGGAATTTAAAAGTACCTACTATTGTACATAGTCTGTGTATGTGCACATATAGCAACACAGGAAAATAAAATATTTAAATTAGGTTTGAATATAAATGTGCATAAATGTATATAAATAGGTACCATAACAGCAACAGTATAAATAACATCACTCTATGCTGACCTACAGTTTTATTTTACCTTTTTTTACCATAGTTAACACTTATCTATAAGAAACCTTTGTCAATAATTTTATATTTAAATTGTATTAAAATATTTTAGCGTTAAAATAGCTAAAAATACAGGGGTTAATTTAGTCTTTTGTCTCACACGTACAAACCCACCAAAGCAGGGATAATAACGAACAGGATTGGGCCCTAAAAAGTTCTAATTTGACACTAATCAGTAATAAAAGGCAATGCAAACTTGTGTTAAACTGATTACACCCCTATAGCAATATCTGTATAATGGCTTCAGCTGCTTAGCAACAAAAGTACAAGAATACCAGATAAAATGGATTATAAGCTCTGATTAGTCCCAGACGAATGTAACAGTGGCAAGTCAGGTTAATTTGCGCTGTATATCATAAACGACACTCCTGTGAGCTATAAAGGCAGAAGACATTTAATTTTTTTGGTACACATACACATAAAAGCAATAAGACTTTATTTAACCTTACCAATAACAGTTTTGGTCACATAGTACAAGGATTCTTCCTAAATTAACTTAGAAAACATGACAGAGAAATCATAAGCATGATGATCATCTTTCTCTTTTTTTTGTTCTACAGTTTCTTACAAGATAAATCACTTTAAAAACAGAACTCCATTTTATACCTTTCCACTGGACTTGCAAACCCTTTTTGGAAATATTTAAATACAAGCCATAGTGGAAGGAAGACTAATTACTGTAGGTTTTTAGAGGGGTCTGATGCAGAAAGAAGTTCAGGGATTTTTCAGAATAACAAAGGGACATCATGACAGCTGAAATGGAAAAGGACATCCTGAATTTCAGCTTTATAAACACCAGACTTCTAGCCCTACTCAGAGTGGGCTAGGTACAGGGCAAACAGCAGAAAGGAGTAACACTGAACCACAGAACTCCCAGTCCAGGATAAAGCAGCAGGTGGCATGGAACAATCAAGGGATCAGCACAGTCCCACTGGCGTCACCACAGCCCCTTCTCCATGTGCCCTGTCCCATGGCTGATCTCTACCTTACACCACCACAACACAGGAAAGAAGGGAATGGCCTTGCAGGTCAGCCCAGGAGTTGTGCTATGGATAGATACACTGATTTTAACACTGAAAGGAAAAGTAATGTTTTTATGGGTGGCATAAGTCTGACTATTCACCTGCAGTGACTGACTTTGTCTGCTCTTCATTTAACTACTTGTTTCCTCTAAGAGAAATTGCTATAATGTTGACTAAGCATCCTTTACAAGTTCTGCAGCTCTATCATTCAGCAGGAGCATTTTTGTGCACTAAAAATACTCTTTACTATGTTTGCTGAACATAGTGTTATGAAAAGAGAAGGTGAGGACAATTTTCAAATTTATCTGATTTTATGAAGTTGGATAAAAAAAGATCAAATGGCAGATGTTAAAAGCAGCAGCTTTCTAGTCTCCTAATTTTATACTGAATTATCATAATAAAGCTTTCACTGCCTTAAATAATTTAAACTCATTTTATTTCTTAAGTATTTATTAGGATAATTCATTATAAATTATAGGGTGTGCACATACGTGTGTATGCATCTCACAGGGTAGAGGTCTAGAAAATTTTAAGTACTTATGAAGAAAGTTGACAGGGGTGTAGGAGGAATTAAATGAAGCTACTTATATTTTCTAAACGTTTCCATAAAAAGCATTTTAATTCTCACGGTTCAGAAACATCCAACTACATGAAGACAAGGAAGTTTTCAGAGAAAACAAGTCTAGAAACATTTACATCCCCTTTGTCAGACACCTAATTGAAGCGTTATCAATAAAACCTCGTGTTAATACTGCTCCATAGTTGATCCCTGAAGCAGGGTATGATCTGGGAGGGAAGAGGACACTGAAGTGGGGAACTGGGCAGCATCAGATGGCTGCCAGGTAAGACACCCCTTACTGAAAAATCAAGGGACCAACACATGAAAAAAGAGAAGATCTGAGGAAGAGTGGAAACAAAATTAAACCCTGAAAATGCCATATGCTTTCTCAATACCTTTATTGAGAAAACACTACCTACACAATGAAGTCCTGAATAAACCAAAGATGGTGATCAGCAAAGGTCAGTTGTTACAAAATGTTGTACCCTGTATGCTAGGCCTTGGGCAGGTTCTGCCACGGGAGTGGCAAATACAGAATGCAGCATTCATGGCTCATATTCCTACGGAGAGACCACAGGCGAAACGCAACTCGAACCTCTGAACATGCTGGCAGACACAGTGACCCTACCCTGGCAAAACCACACCCTGCCAGAGTGCCAGAGTGTTGAAAAACACTGTCCAAGGGTGACACGGTTTTACAAGATATGCTGCACTAAAAGAGTTAAGCTCCTTCCACCTAAAAATCCAGATCAGCTGATGCCCTGCCTGTAGGTTTCACCTTCTTTCTGATTCGTAGGACTGGGTTGTGGAGCTCTTTCCTCAAACTGTTGCAGACAAAACACCCTGGATCAGCTTTGCACACTTTTTCCCAAGCTTTGTAACTCTCTCCACTTCCAGATCACTGAAGAATATTCCAGAACTATTCCTGAAGTACTCAAAAAAATTTATATATTTTTTAATAGATCTAAAATGTTGATGAGGGCAGGGGGCGGTAGTGGCTCATTTATTGATGGGCTTAAAGCAAATTGGTTTGATCAAAGTTTGCTTCTGTATTAAGCAGGAACATGAGAGATATCAGTCCCAAGAACATTTCTTTAAAGTAAGGAAGCTGGATGGAATTCTTAAAAGAAATTAGATATATAGGGCTTAAACCACACTAATGTATAATATATGTTAGCATTAGGCATTATTTGGCACAATTTCTGTATTCCCAAGTAATTTAAAATATTATCCCTTACTTGCCATGGTAATAATATTCAGTAAGTGACACTAACGAAAAGTCTACTTCATGTAAAAAATAAATAATACTGAAACACATATACTGTATAAAGCATATTAGGCAAATTTTCTGCAGTGTCTTCAGCTGATTATTGAAGGACAACACTGCAGCATACAAAGTCAAACTTCTACATCTGCATTTTTGTGGAAGAGGAACAAAGCAAATAATCTCATCACTTAAAGACAACCTCTGAGTGCTTTGACAATGAATACTGACTCAACCTCCCCATTAAGTCTGGGTGTATACGACAAATACGCTTTACTTGAAATGTAAAATTTAATTCCAGCGTGATCACTTCAGGGACCAGTTCTGCAAAGTACAGCCACCATGCCATGGCACACAATAGCAGTGTAAGTAACTATATACTACTGTGAAACACACTTAAAACCTATTGTACTACAGCCTTTGTCTCAATGAAGCTATTTTAACCACAGAATATGTTTGTTCCAGCAAGTTTCTCTGCCTGTTTTTCTACTGAACCTGAGAAAATCATTCAGCGACTCATTATTTACTTGGTACATTTTCATTTGTGGCCATTCATAAATCATGGGGACTCTTAGCAGACATATTGCTTTTGCTTTTTCATTTATTTTGGTGTTTGGTATTTTCATTCCTTCAGAAAGACTTATTTGTAATTTTTTTGGAGGACATGCTCAAGAAAACCCTTCAATTTTTCAACTGTGGATTTTTAATTTGATTAGGTATCACTTGGTGTGGTTTTGATTGTTCAATAAGAAACACTAGCTTACAACTTGTAACTATAAATCACTTCAGTATGAGTTCCTCTGAGCTCAAAAAAAGACACAAACTACAGTTTTTCCTCTGTTATGAGATCTAGGAAGAGAGAAAGCAGTGAGAACTTCTGGATATCTTTGATGAATGGCTTTGGAGGGCAAGGAGGAAGGCAGAAGGCATGGTGCAAAAAAAGAGAAGAGCAGACCAAAAATACAAAAGAAAAGGAATCTTCAGGAAATCAGAAGAGAAGCAGAAGAATCTTCTGTCAGAATTGACTTAATGTACTACTGATCTTTACTAACGTTCTGACACATGATTCCCATCAGGCTGCTGATATATTTATTTACACTCCAAGGAGTGCACTCAGTCCTAAAAGTGCCTTTCTGTTCACAGAGTTTATACCTCACCCCACTACAATCCTTTAATAACTTCTTTCATCTGAAACGACATGCTTAATTCTAATTATAAATTTTAAAAGAATATGTTAAAACATTTTAAGAGTATGTTCACACATATAATAAAATGCTGAATGTGAAACACCCTCCACAGACATACACGCCTTCCTGGGCCACTACTTTGTGCCAACTTCAAAGCACATAAAATGCTAGCACATTTTCACTATTTTAAGAACCGTATAAACCTATTAATTGTTTGCTGCTTCTATATTCAAATCACTATAATCTTCATCCTACTAGCCATTTTCCTATAGCTTGCCCACTGCACTATTCCTCTTTCCTGACAATTTTGCTAGATCTTTTAGTCATTGCTTTTCTGCAATTCTACACACAAGTATTGCACACTGGATGCTAAAAACATTTGTACTTGATTCAACAAATAATACACCCTATTAATGTACCAAAGAAACAGAAAATGGCACCTCAGTAGTAGGTGCCATTTTTGTGCATTTTATGCATGAGGGTTTTAAAATTTTTTAACTCATTTACTGCCATCTCCTGGTACACACAAGGTAATAGTAGTTATGGTTTTCAACAGCAGCCAGTACTCCTGTAAAATACTACTGAAGTGCCAAAAAAACTTCCCTGTAATAATTTCAAAATATTGCTGTACTCTTAATGCTGTTTTCTTTCAGTCTGGAAATAATCAATGTTATTCCTTGGGCAGAAACTGGTAAAAGACTCATGTAGCTTACCTTTGTCTGGAAGCAGCAGTAAAGTTGTGTTAAATATGGATGTTTCCGTGCTAATGCCAGAATTCTCTTTTCTGTCATTGTACAGTCTACATCATCATCTTGAAGTATGACATCTTTCTTCAAGACTTTCACCGCATATACTTCATCTTTTCCTTTCAGCTCAGCTAGCATTACCTAAACCAAAGAAAAATTCTCTTTATGTATGAACAACAGATGCCATAAATGCAGGGTTTCATACGAGTTTGACTGCACTGAAAATACAAAGACAGTTACATACTTGCTTAAATAAAGCAGAAATTTATAAAATAAAAAGTAAAGTGCAGTAATTCTAGAAACATATACCTCTGGTATTATTTAAATTTGAAACAGAATGTATCTGTTCTGATTGTTAGTTAAGTGTCTTAATGAGTATCTATTAGTGAGGTCTCAAATACTAAACAAGGAAGGAAGTTGATGTAAAACAGAAATTTATTTCCCACTTTTATCTCCCACTTCTGGTAGTGAGATTTGAGTGTGACGGTCTTTGTATACAATCCAAAGTTACCATCCCAGCTGCTTTCAAGTTGTTGATTCTAACTACTACTATTGTTCAAGGTTCAGGCCCTATATTCTGTTTAAGGTCACCTCTGGCATGGAGCCAGGATAATCTTCAGAGAAAGGATTAGAAAACAGGGACACAAAAGAACTGCTTCAGCCCTGCTCCCCTGCATGTGAAGTTCCCGTAACATCGAGGAAGGAAGAGCGCACTTCTGAAACAGATTCATATTTCAGTGCTCCTCTTTGATTCCATGGTGCACAACAGTGTGGAAAGAAAACCTGTAAGCCCTGTAAACACAGCAATGCCCCTTCCACCCTCACCAATTCCCTACTATGGGAACTCTTGTGAGTTACAGCTCTGCTGCTTACACTGTATTTTGGGCAGCTGTCTGAGCCCCGTCATATCTGAGTGGAAATGCTTCAGTTCTGCTTCCTCCAGCCCTGAACACACCCACTGAGGAAAAACAAGTATGCACAATGTTCTGTGAAATAAGTAGACTTGAACTGGGAATTAACCCCACAGCATTACTCCTGACCTGATTTTTCCTGCTTGACCCAAGAAATTTTGTTGAACAGTGTGTATGTAACTGATCTCTTGGGTAAAAGAAAACCCCTAGGCTGGAAGCACTTCCTGAATGTCTATATGAACACTTCCAAATAGGTACAGTCAAAACCACCCCTGAATACTAGCTTAAAAAACATAAAAGAAGAAAAGAAGGGGAAAAAAAAGTTACCCACCTTTCCAAAGCTGCCTTTTCCTAATACTTTGATGAAGTTAAACTCTTCAAGACCTATTCTCTTGCTCTGGGCCTGTTTGACCTCCCCATTTTCACCATTCTCCCCAGGTTTGTTAAGCTGGTTGTCTGTTGATGTTGTAGCTGTTGCTCTGTGTTCCTCTCCCCGATTGTCAAAAGATAATGCTTTCCTAATGTTGTTTTCCAGCTCTTTGATTTCTGTGGAAATGTGAGGAAAAGTTAGTTTTGACCAACTGTCAGAAAACCAGCCTGTGTTAGTCTGTATCAGTGTGGGAAGGGACATTCATCATCCCTGAATGCTGTGTTTAAGAGCATTCTGTGGTTAAGAATACAGATTTAGCAAACTGCTTCTCCACCTTACAGTAATCAGCCAAACCCCTGCTCTGACAGGAAGGGCGGCCTTTTAAAATGAACTTAAGAAGATGACATATCCAAAACTTGAAAGATAAGTCAGAATAGTCGCCAAATAGTTGTTCTAGTGACTTTGGGTGTTCCTGTACCACAGAGAAGCACTTTGTTTTGAATATCCCTATCTTCCTGCAGTACTTACTCATCTTCCTGCTTAAGTATTTTAGAGCTGTGTCCCCAAAAGTTCAAAGGACAGTTGGGCGTCCCAGTCCTTGAAGTCAACATGAATGGAGCATCTTATTCAGCTCCAGCTGTTATCAGATGCCTGCCAATAAAGTGTTTGACCCCATCCTAGTGCTGCTTCAAGCAGCAATTGTGTAGATCTGCTAAATGGTTCTGAAGGTTTCTCAGCGTTAACTACAGAGAGTCCTGGAGACTAACAGTCCTCAGGGTCTGCACCAAGCTCCTGCATGGCACTTCTGCCTGATGGCCTTGGAAGAAACAACTTTACTGCACAGCTATGAAGGTCAAATTGAAGAGAGAATTTAGACAATTTCTTTGTTCTTGTTTTAAACAAAACATCAGATATTTTTTAAAATAATGATTTTATGAAAACAATGTTTTGTGAAACCAAAAGGTCGACAAATTTAAATCAGTTCTGGGTTCAGAGATTACAGATTTCTAATTTTTAAAAACAATTTGATCAGACTCAAAAAAATGCTGCTGACATACACATTTTGTGAGTCAGCTGCTCAGCTCAATGAAATCAGGTCATATCATGGAAGATTAAAATGCCTGTGTCCAAATCTATGCATAAAATAAATTGCTGAAAGGAAACATGGTTTTAAGAAGCCTCTAGAGATCACATGGACATGCTAGCATAACCTGTCTGGATGAAAGATTTATTATTACTAACATTCAACATGGAATTAAAAGGAGTAAATTTTATCTCAAAAAGTTACTAACAGATGGGTTTTCAGGTAAATAAAACTCTCTCTCAAGTTCTGTGTTACTATTAAAAACATTTTCCAGTCTTACGACAGAATATATAAACTACTTCCATAAATATATTTTGTTTACAAGGACCCATGTAGTAAACTTAATAATATCTTGAATTGACTGTATTATAATTTTCCCTTTTAAAGACACCTAATTTCACAGATTTATATTAAATGAGAAACAGGCCCTTTTAAAAAAGATTTTACAGTTCATAACTTTAAATGCTTCAATTTCTGGTGGTAACTGCTTTATTGATTTGCATACAGAGGCTCATGATCATAGATTTATTTTTTTTTTACTCCAGGAAAATGGGTGACAAAATATGCTAGATAGGAAATAAAAGGATCTGTTTGACCTTGATCACATGGAGATGTTGGTGCTGATTTCGACCTATCTTCTTCTGATGACGCGCATCCCGGCACTGGTGGTTGAGTCTCTGCACCTGCAATTAGCTAAGAACAATTCCAAAATGAGTGATCTTCCTCTGCCATGAGGAAATGCAATTTAACAACTTTAGTTCAAAAGCAGAACTATGAAATAAGGTGAAAGATTTTCTGTCCCTGTGGATTCCTACTGGCAGAACCTCAGTCATACAGTAGATGGCATCACATGAAATTGAAGCCATGGTACAAAGAGATAAAAACCAGGCAATTGAAAGAAAAACAGGTTCTTAAGATGAAATAAACGTAGTGCATATGCCCAGTGAGTGGGAAAGTATTGAGAAGCCACCATGAGTCTGTAAATTCATCCAGTAAACACATTTAATTGCAATATGTGTCAGCAAGCACTACAAACTACCTCATGCAGTAACAACATGACAACACCTTTTCCCAGGAGTGTCAGATAAATTAATTCATCCTCGAGTTTCCTACATTTCTGTAACATTTTAAAACAGCTTACAGGGGATCCCAGTGTGCAATAAGCAGGAAAATGAACAGAAGCAATTGTCAATGTTTAAAGGAATTATGGCACCAATTGCCTTCTTCTGTGAGACCAATGGGTCTGTTGTGACAATCATGCAAACAGAGATACAACATGTGGGCCCATTCTCATCCAGGATACACATCATCACTCAGGTATAATTTCATCAGTTTTGGATGTATTTGGGGTGACCTATACTTTTTATTTCCACAACAGCTTGGTTATTCCTACAAAAGGCATGATAACTCCAGAACAGTAATCTGGCAAAAAATCTCCTCTTCATGAGAATCAGCACATTGCTTTTTATCAACATTTCCAACACTATGGAGTAGTGCTGTCTGCCAATCAATCAATCATTCAATGCCTATTCTGAGCCATAATAGGCATTTATGTTTTTAACTGTTGCCAGACATTGTCTGTGAAATGTCCTTCCTCAAAATCCTTCCAGAAGTTATAGACTAAAGATCTGCAACATTGTACCAGGTCAAAATAAATATCATATCAAAGTTCAGAATAGATGATTTACACTTACAGACAAAACTTGAAGTCTTAGGTCTGTACTGAAATATTAAAAAATTACTGTGCAAGTCATTTGAGTAGGATTGAATTCCAACTAATAAAGTTACAATACAGTCATACTTCTCTGATTTTTAAAAATGTGCCAAAATCTAGTAAAATTACCTTTTTCCTTCTTTGCCCACTATTAGTGATCTTATCTGGAGTGACTCCAAGATCTGCAAGTACTTTAGCTATGCCTCGAGCATCCACTCCACAGTTTGGTGCCACATTTGTTTCACAGCGTCGATGTACATTCATCTTGCAAACTGCAATGAAATACGCAGTAATACAGTAAATTAAATACTATCTTGGCATGCATTTGCTTTACCTAAACCTATCAATAACTTTTTCAAATAAATATAATCTCAGTAGGAAAACACTTAGCTGAATTTGAATGTATACTTCAATGCTAAAGTTAATGAACCTGATTATCATTCTTCTGATATGATAATATAGAGTTGTATTTTCATACAGTGCTCAGAACAGACACAAGAACGAATGAAACTATCAAATGATCCTGTAACTCTTAAATTAATTTGAATTAGAAGAAAAGTCGTTTATATCTTGGATTTTAACTCTCCACTATGGAAAGCACAACATTAAATCCTAATGTATTATTGCTTCTTATACTATTTTACTGCAATAGATTAACTTCTTGTGAAGGCAGCCATAAAACTGACAGCACTTTAAATAAAAAATTAAGGGTTAAACACCTACTTTATTTAGATGGCAATCATGTTACTAAGCTCTTTCCCTTAAATCTCCTGAAACTATTATATTATTATGAGAAGAAAAAGGTTACTTTGCTTCCAGATTATGGGGCAGAAGCAACAACACAGCTCCATTAAAACTCGTGGAGTGTGGATTTGTTAGGAGCAGATGACATTTTATCTGAGACTTCAGTGCCCTCTTGTGGAGCAAGAATAAGGAGAGCTGCAAATGTGATTAAATCCTAGACTATTATTCAACTGTTCAAATTTCTCACTTCTTTATTTTTTTAGAGCAAAGAAAATGATAAAAATATGTATTTATAAAGTTTAGTTATATTTTTCATCAACAAAGCTTTCATTGTACAGCTCCTAAAGAAAAAAAACCAAAACCACATTTGCCTCTGAGACTATACCAGAGTCAGGCACTGAATCTGGTCATAACCATGCACTTCAAAAAGCTGGTGACTTACCTTTCTAAGTACATTTCAGCTCACAAGAAGAGCAAAAAGAATCAGCTAAACATGGTATTTTAAATGAATGTATATTCAGTGACAAAACCTCAGCAGCAGGTAAAACATTTGAGCTAGGATCCATAGAAGTGGACATTGAGGAGCCAAACTGCTTGAAATAGCAGGAAAATTTTGTTCAGTCCCACTTTATGAATGTATTTTGTAAAAAGATGCACAGAAATAACCAGTGAAAAAAACCTGAAGAAGAATAAATCTCTTATACCCTCCTCATGGTGTTAACAACCACACTGGGCAAGGAAGTGCACCTCTGAAGAAGGGAGTCACTCAGCATGTATTAAAGAGAGAAAACCAAGCACAAAGGAAATAATATTTTCAGGTCAGGTGAGTTTTCTAGATTTCATGCAGAGAACACTGCATTTTTATAGGCAATAATTTTATGACCATGGATCTGCTACACAGTATGAGAAACAACAGTTAAGACCCAACGAACAGTATGGTACTTGAGTTAGAATATGAAAGAGAACTCATGAATGTCCAGATTAGATAGAGAGATACTATAGCCCTGGTTTAAAAAGAAAAATCAAAGAGGAAAAAGCCCAGATTTAATTGAAAAGTCTTCACTGAATGCATCATCATCATAATTAAGACAGTGTTTGAGCAAAACTTCAATAGCTGCCAAATAATAGCATTTAGCTGTTCACTAGCTGGAACCATAAGGGAAGGCTTGAACTTCAGAAGTCTCACTGTGTATAACTCTGCTGTGAAGGAAATTTCTTCTTTCCCTCGCTACTCAGCAACTTATGACATGAAACATCAGGTCTGACTTTCACCTATAGTTATGTGTCATCCTAAATACTGCAAAGGATTTATTTTTATATATAACGTATTTATACATATGGCCCCCTGTTTCTGCTGTTGAGAAGTGTACACAACATGATTTTTGTATTTATGAAGATGGACCTATCCATTCCTAAGACATAACAAAATGAAAATGCTCATTTGAAAATGAAAATGGCACTAGGCACTGCTTCCTAAGAACCTGATAATCATTTCCTTCATAACATCATTTCCTTCCAACTACAAATGGAAGTATTTTATTAACTATTTCTAAAATATTACTCTAGAAATATTGCTTTAAAATATTTCTCATCCCTTACATAGGTCTGCTTGAAACAATGAGATATGGACATTTTTGACAACTAAAATGACACAAATGCACCTTTTCAGCCAGATTTTCACATTTAGATCCTGTACAGAGTACATAGTCCTTAAGTAGCAGAACATAATGAATCCTTTATTTTCTGGAACAGAGGGGCTAAGCAGACCATCACAAAGGATGATTTAGCTGGGTATCAGAATACCTCTTATTCTGGATATGTGCACACAGGACTGGTTCTACCTACTCTAATCAATACAAACCAACAATTTTTGAAAATGGCATTAAAGGGAAAAGTAGATGGAATATTGATGTTTAAAAAGTTTAACAAACCTGAAAACACAAAAGGCATATAAATTGAAGATTTATAAATTGCCATGCTCATCGTTTTCTGTTAACTTCTAATATCCAGAGTGGCAATAAACCTACAGAGGAGTGAGTGCAAAATGTGTTTCTTAATGTCCAGCCTCTGCATCTGTTACTGACTGGTGCTGCCAACAGGGTAAGGACCGCGTTCTAACCATGATGGAAATCCTTACATTGCTCCACTACTCATTTTCTATTTGCTTCTGTACATGCTGACATAGTCACTTGAAGTCTTTCCAAGTCTCACTCACAAAGAAAAAGAAAAGCTCTGAAGTGGTGCCTTACCTTTGCATTGTAAACCTTGTCTCAAAAGACCCCAGAGCAATGAACCACAGTGGTCACAGAAGGTGGGCACTTTGTAATTGTGAATGCTGAACTTGTGAGGCATGTTGACACTGAAACGCTGGGATCCCACTTGCTGGAAAAGGACAGCACAGCATATTTCATTTTAATTAATTTCTTTGCAATCAGCGTATTGTGAGGCCCTGTTGCATTTTGAAACCACGCAGAATTCAAATGAGATTAAACAGATCTGTGCTCAGATGATGACCATCACATTAGATACACTCCAGAATTCATTTCACTACTTTATCTGGGGAAAAGAGGGGGAAGGGCCACTGGTGTCCAAGAGATAAAACTAAAGTCTACTTCCTAGTACTTTTGGGAACAACAAATACACAGCTATCAGGAAAGATCTCAGTGTGGAAGGCAAGGAAGTCACTCCCAATTGTTTTAGGAACACAAGGCCAAACTAATACAGGACTAGAAAAAGAAATATATCATAAACCCTTTACTTTTTCCTATCCCACTCTTCTTTGGATCATAATAATGACAATGATAACCTGCTGTGTTCAGGGATTCCAAGGTATGATTGTTTACCAATTAGAGGACGTCATTGATAAGTTTTCAGAGTGGCCATTACACTGCAGGAGATTTATTTTTATGGTTTTCCTTCCCTTTTCTATTACCGCTGGCTGTTCTCCAGTGATCTAGCACCCCTTCTAAACAATGAGACTATCAGCAAAGTATGCAAGTCTCCACCAGTCTGGAGCCTGGGAATATAAACCTGCACAAGATTTTGTATATTCCTGTGACTACTACACAAAACCAGCACTAGCCCAACACAGTCCTTTATCGCAATTGTACGTACATCATCATGTTTTGGATGTAAAATACTGGTTGTGGACCAGGTATAACAGAATGGTCCCAGTAAGGAAGATTCTAGTGAATTGCACAGAAAAAAAGAGATCATGAGTTAGTGCCCCAGTCAAACTCATGCTAAAGTCTAAAGAATAGATTACAACTGCCCCGTTACATGCAACTCCGATTTGTAACTTAAAGGCAGGCTTTTCCAATCACATGAATGTAGGTTTTTAACAAATAAAACTATGAAATGTAGTTTTTTGGTGTGGCCAAGGAACTGTGATTACCCAAGGACCACCTCACCTAAGCCTGTGGTGAAAGACAGCAGGCTCTTGCTGCTGCACGCAACAACAGCCCAGTGAGCATATATCTGCTTTTCTGTCAAAGCACAAACCAAAAACTTCTGTGTGAGAAAAAGCATTCACTGTTTATACCCAAGGGCTGAAACTATTAAAAAAAACCCAACTACATTTTGACAGTTTGGATGTAGTCTTTGTTGAGGTGAGGTTTTGCAAGCAAATTCTGGTCAGCTGTCTGTATTGGTGTCAGATACCCACCCAAGCGTCCCAGCTCTCCGATCAGCTGCTGATGGCTCAGCCACACAAAATGCAGCCAGGGAATGAGGGATCCCAGCCTGCTGCTTCTGAATTAAACTGACAAGAACTCTATTAACTCAGAAATGGAGAGGGAATGTTAAAAGTGAAAAGGAGTGGAAAGAGCTCTCTGAAACTTTGAGCTCACATGTTATAAGAAGTAATCAAATTAGAAATAAATTTCTGTACGCTAATTCCCATGTAAATAAAACTGTGGTAGCAATCTAGCATTCCAAAGTAAATGCTGCAACACAAAGTGACCAGAGGGGCACAAAAAAGTCTGTAGCATCTATTGATTAAACAGAGGAGATAATATTATTTTGAACAGATCAAAGACAGAATTCTATACAGAAAAATTAATTTATAAACATTTACCTCATCGTGAGTTTCCTGTTTTTTTAAGCCAGCACACTTCGTTATTATAAGTTCATGGCATCTCTTGTGAACTACGCAAGTGCAAACTAGAAAGACAAAAACAGATAAAAGAATGAGACTTCATGAAGAATAATTTTAAAGCAGAAGTCTGATCTCAGAAGACTAGAACCAGTGGGACTTGAAAGTGTGTAAGTGACAGGTGGTGATTTGGCGAGTCCTATGAAATAAGTTGGTTTAAAAAACAGAAGATAATGGACTTTCAAAAGACCAAAGAATTTTAAGATAACTAAAGCATATCCACCAAATATCTCATCTATAAGACTACAAATTACCTTCTGAAATGTTAACCACAATTTTTCTCAATTTTTACATATGTGACTTGTTTATCTGATGAAGTCCACGATCTCCACGTTACATGAGACACAATAACAAACAATTCCTGTTTAAAGAGCTTTCAAAAGAAAACAGATATGAAGATAACTCATTGAAAAAGTCAAAAGAATAGGAAAAAAAAGTCAAATATTCTTTCTGTAATGCATTATACTAAGTTCATAGCAGTAAAAGGTTTCAGGAGGCAAAGATGTTTTGCCAATATACATCCTGATTACTTAGTCAATGAATAACATTTGCAGATATGACATATAAGATAAACATTACTAGGTCTATCCTACTGTAAAATTCAAGGTCATTAAGCAAAGTAAAAACCCTCAGAGTGAAATAACAAATTTCACTTTCTCCAGTTTTGGTCATAGTTGTAAGAAAAAAAAATTAGATCAGAAGTCAAGGTACCTCTCCAGATACTCCTGTGTGTTAATTCAGTAATAGTTATTATAGCATGTAAAGATCTATAAAAAATGGCATTTACTTATTTACTATAAGATTTAATACAGTAATTCTTATTAAAGCATGTAAAGCTGTATTGAAAAAAATGGCATTTAATTATTTAAAATGAGATTGCAGCAAGTCTTTTGTAACTGAGAAGTCATCACTAACTTGATGGCTTCTACTTGTTAGATAAGATTTAAGTACTAATACATCATCCCAAGAGGCACAAAGAAGTAGGAGTACAAGAAATTGAGTTGAAAAATGGGAGATGAAAATGAAGCACTTGTGCAGTCTTCGCTATAACCTTTTCTAATGATGACCTCTATAATTATCTCATCTATTTAAACTACAGTCTTTGCAATTACCTGGAATTTTTAAGCACAGAATCTTAAGCAGAATAAAGAGCTCTCAATTTTAAAATGCAAGACTTGAAAAATGAAGAAGCCAAGATCCGCAGATATGGTTCCCTAGATGGATACACATGAAGATATATCTGGGATCTGATGTTCAGGGCGGTTAGCTGAGCTCCTACTTCATGTATGATGCTTAAGACCAACAGCTCTGAAAAAAATTACTATGACTTGGTGCAAAGATAGTATACTTGTTGAGACAAACTTATTCTGATCATCGTGTGCTAAATTCTTAACATCGTTCATATACAATGCCTAATAAAAATATTTTATTACTTATATGACATAATAAATATACTTAAACTGTCTTAATGTGGAATGTCTCTTACCTTGACATTGGTATCCCTGTTTTCCTATTACACCCCTGAAAAATAATAAAGTGTTTTAGAAGAGGAAGAGGAAATATTCTTAAAAATGAAAATATTTTTTCCTTCCCTTTACTAGACATGCACATATATAAAGAAAAGCTTTTCATAACCAATCATCTGATAATTGCATGCCTGGACTGAGATCAGGTCCAAGTAGGAACATTTCAGGTGCTGAGAGGTAACAGGAAGGACGAGAGACCATGAAGGCAGTCAGAAGTACAGACAGATTCACTATAGTGAAACAGACAAAGCCAAAGGGTGCATGGAAAGGGGACGAAATGGTAAATCACCATTGAGCAGACCTCTAAATAGACAGATTGCATTTGTCAGTATTGCTTGAAATCACCTTAGCCAACATAAAGTATAACCCCCAGGCACTTGTTAGAGGAATGCAGAGTTGACTTTATGCACATTTCATGTCATTTTACATTAAGACTGACCAATTTATTACACACTCCTAAGAAATATTTACTGTTGATCACATCAGATCTTCTGTGCAAATGAGTATCTCTAGGTCACCTTGGAAAATATAATGAGTTCCTGAGAAACAACTGAAAACTGAATGTCTCCACCACTTCTCCCTATCTGAAAATTGAAAATACTCAAAATAATGCAGATAAGTTCTAAAAGGGAGTTCTTGGTCTACATTGTAAATAATAAAGACCCTGTATGCTGAGCATCAAAATCTCTGTGTCATTAGAAGTTGTTCCATGAACTTTTCCATTCCCTATTCCATTAACTACAGTAGGAAACTGTGTAAAGAAGCTTTGCATTTCTTAGAAGAAAGATGGTGATTCTTAATCGTGTAACAAAGAATTCTGTCATTGTGACAAAATGTAAAGGTCTAATATTTTAAAGTCTGAATCTATACTTAGGTCTTACACAATACTAGACTGGTCGTCTACCTGGAGTTTAGTGTGCATTAGACAGGGAAATATGGAACTTTGTGGCTCAAAGGAGAAGAACCCCAAATACAACTCATTCTAATATTTGTGATGGAGGTTTAACAGCCTTCTGTTATCATCTGCAATGCTGTTGACAGGTAAATGCTAAAATAAAGAGGAAAAGAATTACTGCTCTATACCATTTTCACCGCAGTGAAACAGGCAGGTGTGCCAAATCCCCAGCTCAAAGTTGCAAAGCAAGCCCAGCCAAAGTTGCTCCATACCATATAAAGTCTCTGCAGTGTGAGCAATATGTTGGTTGTCTAAGGTAGGTGGCCATGAACTTGTGTCCATTAACCTGATGCACCCTGCGCCGCACGGCACCCTGGCGCTTCCTGGGGCGCATCCGCTCCCGGAACACACGCTCTTCATTGTCCTTGGGGGCTGAAACACAGGGAACAAAAATAAGCACTGGCTGTCACACACACAAGCCTGGGGAAACTCAAACGCCATGCATAGGTAGATATTTTTCAAAATAAAAATAATCCTCTGCACCCAGCAGTGCAAAATAACTTCCTTAAGTTTTGTGTAATTTTTAGTCATTTTTAGCATCAATTAGCAGAGGGCAAAGGTTTTCATTGCTTAGTACAGGAACTTCTAGTTCTTTTAAAGCTTCATCTGTAATTTCATGCTAAATTTGGATTAAGTCCTCTACACTTTATCACTATCAAGCACACTGACAACCTCTTAACAGTAATTATACAGTTAGATTCTCCTAACAGATCAGACTTTCACCTCACTTGATCTTCAGGAGAAGAAAAAGATCCCAGCTTCCCCATGCCCCTGTACATTCAGAAAGTGCTGATACAAGTGCAAGAAAGCAGAGTAAAAATACATATTATCAAGCAGAACAAAAAATTCCATCTAGAATTTACTACTTATTAGAATTCCTGATTGAGATCTGAGCTTCAGGCTTTACGAACCCACTTTGATACTAATACATGCTCAGCAAAATTTCAAGGGAAGGAAGTTGTTCTTAATCAATTCCTGTTCCAATTGTACATGATATTTAATGGTAGAGGAAGTATAAGATGAACTTGATATAACTCAGAGTGAAAACATTTGGAAAAAAATCTTCAGAGTGCACTGGGTCTTTTTCTTTAGGTTTTTTTTTTAAATATCACTAACACCATCATAATATTCTGTACACATGAAGCAAAAGCTGAGGTTGAATTAGCAAGGAAGAACAGTTCACAATTTTAATGAAAAACAGATTTTACAGACATCCCCTGACCCACTCATGCTTTGGCAAACTAGATTATAAGACTTGGAGAGGACCATACTCAGTCATCCGCTGCCAACTGAATCTATGCACTCAATACTTTGGTGCATATAACACTTTGATCTGCAGTTAACACCTGCCATTCTTTGAATTTCAGCTACTGTGAATCATTACAATGGCCTAAAAACACCAACTCTGGTCTGCTGCAAGCTTTTCTGTACATGACTGAGTGTTCCAAAAAACAGTACAGTGCCTAACAGCAACACATAGAAAACTCAAAGTCTCAGAACAACTCAATGTAAAAAAAGTCTCAAATTCCTTTACAAACATTGGAATAAATCCTGGTTTTGAGGGTTTTGAATATAAAAGGTATTGATTAAAGAATTTCTAGAAAACTGTCCTAAATTAGACCAATGGATGGACATCTTGGGGAAAAAAACAGAGCACAGATGAACAAACAGAGACCAATGTCTTTCATTGCAGAGCAAAAGCTAAACTCCTTGACAGCAAATTCATTTATGCACAGAAGAGGTGAAGCTCCCTACACATTAATGTTTTACAAACACTTCATACTCAGAGTCGGTTTTCCCCCTAAGATGACACATCTGTGGGATGGCCAGAGTGGAACTCCTATTCTAAAGTGAGCTCTCAGTAAATAAACACAGCCTTGTACACAAGGCTACCCCTTTTATTTATGCTGAAGAACAACCAAAAAGCAAGGGTGGTAGGTTGCCCTTCAAGAAAGAGATAAGAAATACCAGACAGTTACCAATTATGTTTATTTTTATGATGTCAATTTTGTTTATTTTTAGGGATTAAGCAAAACTCTAATGTCTAATAAATATCACAGCTCCTTAAGAGAAAGATTGTCTTCCACAAATAATATGTACCAAATAGTTGAAAATCGAACAAAAGATTCATTTTTCCAGCTTCTTGAATGATTTACTGAGTTTCCAAAGCTGCTGGAAATCTTTTAAAAGCTATTATAGGAAGCAGTTCTATATTAACACAGATCTGCTCTTTTGGTTATCATCTAGATTATAGACTTTGCTATGGTATGCACAACCTGGATGTGAGAAAGTTAAAGTCCAGCTCCTCTAGAAAGGTTCCCCACATAAAATCCAACTCTTCTGGAAAGGTTTCAAAAAAAGTTATGTGTGCTTATACAAAATGAACAAGATGTTCTGACAGAGCACAATACACAGTTGATATGATATTCAGTCTACAGTACTGTTTTTCTCATTTTTTCATCTTAAGTGCAATTTTTCACAGATAAAGCACCTGTAATTTTACAGAGCATGTAAAATCCTCCTCTTGTTTTGGCTACATAAAAGCAGTATCATGACACTGGGGTTTTTTGTTTGCTTGCTTTGTTTCTACCAACAAAGTTTTAAACCTACTTTCACTGCATTAGTTTCAATTCTATATTTAATTTTTTAATGAAATTCCATTTTTCCCTTCTAATACTTATAGTTTAAATAACATAATGAAACAGTATCCTTTCCAGAAATGCACTGACTTGAAAACAGATACAAGCAATGCATCTGAAAGCATCAGATTTAATGTCAGGCCTCAATTATCAAAAATCACTTCTACACAAGCAGCATCAGTGTGTGTGATAAGGATCCTCTAACCTGTAGTTAGAAAATGTAGTTTTCTTGGTCTGTCTTGGATAATGCTGGCAGTCCTTTAGCCAGTTGCCCTCAAACAGTCTCTGTGCCAGTCTGCTATTCCCCTTTTGTCACTGAAGACCAGCACTTGGTCAAATCCATGCACAGTGCCCTGCTTTAGAGGGGAAGTGCCCAAAGGAGCTGCATGTTGGACACCTTTGGCTCTGCCAACACCTCACCTCATTGTGTGCAATTCCCACCTCATCAGCTGGCAGCAGGGCTCATTTAGAGAGCTTGGAGCAGAACAGAATCATGGAATCATGGAATCATTAAGACTGGAAAAGACCTCTAAGATCTCTTGGTTCAACCATTAACCCAGCACTGCCAAGGCCACCACTAAGCCATGTCCCTAACTGCTACACCTACACGTCTTTTAAGTATCTCCAAGGATGGTGGCTTCCCCAGGCAGCCCGTTGTGATGCACCATTACACAATTTGTTAAGAAAGTTTTCCAATCTAGACCTCCCCTGGTATGACTTGATAGCATTTCCTTTTCTATCAATTGTTTTTTGGGAGAAGGCACCAACTCCCACATCACTCCATCCTCCTGGAGAACAGGAAGGTCTCCTCTCAGGCTCCTTTTCTCCAGGCTAAACAAGCAGCTGACATTACTGGATGACTGGACATGAGCCTTCCATCACAGCAGATGAAGTCACAGGAGAAATTAGCTCACCCACAAGCTTAACAATAACTTCAAGCTAACATTAAGTTCAGTCACTTATTCACTGTGACCCTATATAAACATATAAGCAATGCTTTCCCACAGTCCCGAAGCAACACACTGCCACATCTTGGGTGAGACTGGATTCAAGGGAAAACATTTTACTGAAAAGGTGGTCAGGCATTGGCACAGGCAGCCCATGATGGGGTGGAGTCACCATTCCTGGAAGCATTCAAGAAATGTGTGCATATGGCACTTAAGTACATGGTTTAGTGCTGAACATGGAGGTGCTGGGTTAACAGGCAGACTTGATGACCTCAAAGGTCTTTTCCAACCTGAACAATCCTGTGATTCACACTGCTGTTTTGGGCCATAGGCATAAAATCAGGCAGGAACTGTCCCAGGTGACTCAGAAGCAGATGATCACATCTGTTCTGGCTCATACCCAGGGTTGTGAACCACTTATTTCTAGCAGAACTCACAATAGTCTGTATTTAAATTAAAATCCATTTATCTCATACTGAACACTCCAGCTAGAGATGTTAATTTATCTGTCTGAAGACACCTACTATGGAAGGGAGCTACACTGCTCTCCCCAAATATCTCTCATCATTTACAAGCAGGAAAGCAAAGATTAGTAAAAGCTAGCAGAAAGCAGGGATTATTTGGGAAAACCCCCAACATCTGGATGATACAGACAACTAGTGTTTTCAATGCATTCTTTTCAAAATACTAGCATCCCAAACAAAATTGGCCTTTAAAATTTATTTTTTAAAGTCTTACAGAGGTATGTAATAGGTTCTAGAAAATATCATTAGCATACTGCATACTGTGCATGGCGTTTCTATTCTTAGCAAAGGAGTTAAAATTAAGTGAATTTTTCATAGTCAGAATACTGGCAAGTTTCAATAGAAACAATTTCTTCTCATGGTATTTCTACTAAATAGTCACAGAGGGTTATAGTTTCCTCAGTAAAGGCTGTTTCTTTATGTAATGTACATTCTGTTCCCTGCTTTGGTTTTGAGTCCTTCTGTCTTCTGTACTATTCAGTTTATCCTTTTTAAATGCATTTCTTACATTTTATTTTCAAAGATGGAGTAAGAAATGGTGACAATTTCCAAGTGTTCATGGAGAATGCTGTCAGTGAAGCACATTAAGTTTAGGCTTCATATGATGGTATTTGAGAACTGGCAAACTTAAAACTAATTTTATTTCAAAACCATAGTCAGTAATGCCACTACTTCTTTTCACTGTAGCCAAGAGTAACTCTTGAGTTATTTGAAAAACAATGGCATACAATTGCTTTTATATACTCATGTGTACATACATACATAATGCCTACAATTTTAAAGACTCAATAGACTTGCATGCTTAAATCCAGGCTCAAAGGGAAGTGTTACAAAAGTCAGAAGTATCTGGCATGAAAAATTGCACAAAACTCATAAATACTTGCAAAATGGAGACTTAAATGAACTGTCTGAACAAGATCTAATGCTGGTCATTGTGTAGTATCCATTAAGCATCAATTATAAGTCACAACTTAAAAGTAATTTCTTAAAATTTAAAAGAAAGGAAAGTACTGCATAACCCTCAGCAATCTTCAAAGGAAACAAGACTGGGGGAGTAAGACCTGCACACCAAATATCAAAGGCTCAACCGTGTCAGGTCTTGTTTCATACTCAAACAGGTTCAGCATAAATGAGAAGGGCTCAATGCGGAGCACTAACTGCAACAAGATTATCCTGCATAGCCATATCTTATCTTCAATGCTCTGAGTACTTACACACTTCTGACAACAACCAAAAAAATGTAAGAAATAAGGCAGAAAAAGAGCAAGAGAACTTGCACACAAGTAGAGGGGGCATCCAGCATTTCTTATTGCTGACAATGCTGACTTCTAATGCTTCTTATTGCTGACAATGCTGGTCCCTTCCCTCAATCTGGAGGTGACTGTTACCAAACTGTCAGAGTTTGGGGAAGGGAAAAAACCAATTAAACTTTAGTTAAATGGCTTCTGCACCATCAAAGCCAAAGCATGGGCCATGTATGACAGTAACATGGAAACTGGTGATGCTGCCAGGTAAATCCTTGCAAGAGAACCCTGACTCCTCATGGCACTTCTGGCAGCAAGGGGCATCTCCTGAGCATCACATTGCTGTCATCCCTACCTTACAAGCACCATCCAGAGAGCTAGCTAGTTTAACATTGACCTTTAATAATTACAACTGACCCTAAATGAACAATAAATGCAAAGGAACAATGGTTGAACTGATGCTTCATTGCTGAAGATGAAACCTAACAGCTTTTACATCATATTTAAGCCTGATCACTTTAACCAGTATGTATGTACTGAAATAGAGCTTTTATTTTAGCACTACATAATATCTAAACAGAGGAAGGATACTGATTGAAGCAGGAGAGGTAATTTGTCTAAAAATATGTTGGAAAGTGAGAAGGGGCAGAAACGATTTCCAGGACTTCTCAGGATTCAGAATGGAGTGTATGTAACCAGATCATTATGCATCAAAATAAGGTCTCAAAGGATTATTCCCAAACTCTATTCTGGGCTGTACAGTAGAAGCATATTATACTGTCATTAAGATTTCTCCAGGCAGAAATCATTACAGGATTTTGCATTTAACAATTTAATCTATTTTAAAGGGAGAAAAAACCAAGCCAACCCAAAACAACAAAAAAATCTGCCGTGAACAAAAAGCTAAACACCCCCAAATATTTACATTTCTACATCCTTTCTTTTGGTAAAATCTTGTTTAGTAGTAACACATGCAACAAACTAATTCCATACCTTTTAGAGAAAAAAAAAAAAAGTAAGGTAAGTGCTATGATACCATAATGATGTTACTGATGAGCACAGAAATTATGTAGAGAGTTTACCACAGTCATAGAAAGGACATGAAATTTTTCTATGTCTTTTTCTAGAAGTTTCCAGACTACTTCTTAAACAAAGAACAAGCATACAGATTTTGCTACTGTATCCTAAATCTGCTTTATTTAGGATCCCTGACAGGAAATTTCTCATTTGATAGGAGAATCAGATCCTTCAATAACAGAAAGAGTGATTTTTAAAAAAGATATGTGTCTAGACATGTCTACTAACACCAGCTATTTACTAAATGCACTGAAGAATACATTCCATTTTAAAGTAAATCATCCCAAAGATAGTGGGTGGCTTTGTAGGATGGGCTATGCATCTGCCTTCAAACACATGCTTACCCTTCAAACGATTAAATTCTTGTCTAAAAGAGAGATTCTGCCTGTATGTATTTTAAAATTTCCCTTGAGATGCACACAGAGTTGATTTGGGGTGTCATAGGCACATATTTTTCTATGAGGGCTTCTGTTATTTTCCTTTTTTTAAAAAAAGAGCCCAATACCTATATATAAATATATAAATATATATATATATATATATATATATATATATATATATGTAAAGCTACCCAATGATTACTTTCACATGATTCAAAGTTTTCCTACATACTTAACTATCATCAGGAGTACATTCACAAGCTCACTCAAAGCTGAAGGGACAACAATAACTCCCCACATCTCTCAAACAGAAATACTTCCACATTCAACACACTTAATAAAGGAGGACTTAATGTCCAGAAGTACTAAAGAGATAGAATTACTACATAGATACTGGTAGTCCAATTGCACTTTCAGCACACACAGAAGTCCAATTTAGTTTTCAGAAATGTCCCAGCCTTAGTGGCTGGCAATAATTTGGACCAAGTGTTCAAAGCCAGGAGTGAGGTGTTTGAAGAGATTGGGGGAGCCCCCAGTGCTGCCCCAGCTGCACTGCAGCCCATCCACTTGGCTATGGCAGAGGCTGGGGTGAGAAGGGATGAGCTTCCATATCTGCTCAGACAAAATTTTCCTTGAAATGACTCAGAGACTTTTCTTAAAGTCTTCAAGATAAGCCCTCAAGCTTCTGCACTTGATCTCCACAATGCCCACAGAATTAGTGACAATTTACACAAGCTTAAGGTATTAACAACATGGAATTACACATGGTCATCCACAGTGACCATACAGCATGGTTTGATAAATCTAATATTTAACAAACAGAAGTATGTTTTATAGGAACTGGACCACTGGTAGAGGATGAATATAAATAGGCAGTCTGTTTTTTAGATTCCTGGGAGCTCACCCAGATGCTGGGGTACTGACCCCATTTTGGAGGGTGGATATAGCAATTTCTGTACTTAAACAGCTGTCAGATCCACAAAGCAAGCAAATCAGAGATTAATCCCTCCTACTTCCTCTCAATTTCTTTATTGGTAACATTAATGACTTAAAGAAAAATCATATCCTGAAACAATGTAACAACTTGTAACTACAATTTTCATATTACAATTTATTTGACAAAGGAAGTTATATCAGTAGAAATGCCACACAGAAATTATTGCTATGTGGCAGGTTTTCTGAAAAGTGAATTTCACATCTCAAGGTTTTTAAAATAAACTTTTAACTTCCACACCTTTTCCCACAATCCAGACGTGAGTGCTTTTTCAGTTGTAAAGATGTCACAGGCCACAGGACCAAAAAACAACGCTAACTAATGTCATTTCAGTCTTTCGGTCGTATTTTTCAGGAGGAAGAAACAGCCTCACTCTAAACACAATGCCCTTATGTCAACAAATCTGCAATTGAAATTAAAGAACTGGAAATGCATTCTACATATGGCAAATGCTAAAGCTACTACTCATGAGAAAAAGCTCACTCCATTAAATTTAATGTGTCTATTCATGTCCTAACTAGTAAAGTAATAATTTACAAAACATAGAACAATTTTTGTGCCATGACTTGATAAACTTGGAGGCAGAAAATTAAATTAGTTCATGTCAGTAAGAGTCAGATCATGTTGTTACAGCATTAGTAATGAGCAGTATTAGCAGCCTGGGATCAGCATTGTTAGTGTTAAGCACTTGACAGACTAACAAAATGAAATATCTCCTATTAAGTCAACTACTTACTAGAAGTAAAAAGGCAGAAAATCTTCGAAATGAAGAAACTACATACATAGCATAACATATCTGATTATTATGATACATTTATTGTAACTGATCAGATGACTGTATTGCTCAGAAGAGCTATCCTTGGGGCTGCCACTGCTGCAAGCCTACCAACACATCCTGCAACTGGACTGCGGAGCGTGCCCAGCCCCGGGTGGCGGCCGCTGCTCTGGTGACACACACTCACACCAGCTCTGCTTTGTCCTCCCTGAAAGAAGGAGGGTGAAACAAACCATGCCAGGCAGGGCTGTGGTGGGTGGTGAACTTCCACAGCCATGCTTGCTTTGACAGAGCTCCAGGCTATGGAACTATCTGCGGGGTCAAATGAGCTCTCTGCAGGGTCAACACCTGAGCTGCTGGCTTTCGTCAGCTTCCTGGAAAGGAAACGGGGTTGTGATGTGAAGAAGGAAAACAAGCATTGTAAAAACTTCAGGACAAAGCTCTTTTCTCAGAGGTAACTATTAAACCAGTCAGATCCCAAATGATGCTATTTTAAGCTAGTGTTTGTGATAGATTAGAAAAGTCCAGCAGCCTCTTTCTAATACTTGCAAAAGCTACATTAGGACGAAACAGAACCTTGTATGGCTGGGATTCTAGTCTTTCAGAAGTTATTTCTCAAATATTTGTTCAACTCTAGCTTTGTTCCTTTCCCATAGAACAACAGAAGCCCAAGTGGCAGGCACCTAGGAGATTCCTGAGCTCAGTCTCCTGCAGTAGAGAAGCGTCCCATGTACTTCAGGCATCCTCAGCTTTCATTTTTTTGATGGTTCCTAAAAAATCTCCAGTGAGGGAAATTCCACAACACACTCGTGTATCTTGTTTCACTACTTTGGCAGGCAGGCTGTTTTTCTAATGTTCAACCCCAATCCTTTTGCAATAAATTATGCTGGATGAGTGATGGCACCCTGAAAAAGTAAGTTTTGGCCAGCACAGAAACTACTGAAGTACCTGTAGCAAGGCAGCCATTATCCTGTGGATACCATGCACAAGGCCAGAGACACAGCCAGATCTCACAGAAAAGATCATACAGAAAAATTCTGTGTGATTCTCAGGCCACAGCAAGACACAAACTGCTTTGCACTACACAGGACCCTGCAGATATCCCAGTCACATGCTAGCTACAGAAAAGTCATGGCATCTGAAGGCAAAAAAGGGAATGAAAGTCACTTACTGCCTTAGGCCACTAAATCTCAAAGTTGTCTTGCTGATTGCATTTACAGATCCCCATCCTGACAGCAAAAATTTGTTTCTATCCAAGCTTTGAAATGCATGTAACAAAGCACCCTTGTACTTAAAATTTCCATATTAAAATTCTATATAACCACACTGAGGTTCTATGGGGCATAACCTACACAGGTCAGAGAAGATGGCTTTCAAAACATGGTTTTATAAAGGTTGTACCCTCAGCAAGCTCAAGCCTGCTGATTACACAGATTGCATTATACAGATTCAAAGTACTTCACAGTGGCAGTGAAATCTTACCTACAATTAGAGAAGTGGTTTTGCTTTTATTTTTTTTTTATTTGTTTCCTAATAAAGTGCTAACTGTTTGCTTGTATCCTTCACAGGGCAGGGGGAGCCCACTGCAGAACTGACTGTGATTCAGAGAACCTCCCCCAGTGCCTAGGTAATAACTGAGACAGCCAGAGAAGATTGCATAGCAGCTTCCTTTTCCCAAGCAGGAAGAATCCTTTCAATACACAGATTTTGGTATAAAGTAAAAAGCACAGAATCCTCATTACTTTGCTCAAAAAATGCTAATGAAAGCCAGAGGAAGCTTCAAGGACAGGGAGAACAGCAGTGATATATTATATTTTATTTATGCAGATTTTTTTTCCCCTTCTACTTTCAGGTAATGATAATGCTATTCTTCAACTAATAAAAATAAAGACTTGCAAATTTGGATATTACTCCTCCCTTCCAACAGTACTGAAGTAGTAAGAAAGAAAGTAGCTGTACTTCATGCAGATAAACTCACTGATGGGTTTAGTTACATATCTAATAAACAAAAGAGGATTTGATCCCAAGCAGTATGACATATTAAAAACAAGGCAATCAAACCACTGGATTTAATTTTTCACAACTTTACTGATGAACTGAATAAAACAAGTGAAGGATATTAGTGTTATGCCTCAAAAGGACTGTTCTCCAATGTAGCTATCATAAAAAAATAACATCTGACAAATTTTTTTCCCATTTTTGACCGAGTATACAACCCATAACACACTTAAAGCAGTGTTCCAACATGTCACTATTCTTTCTAGTTTATCTATTAGTAAGGACTATGTTATGAAAATCTTGTCATCCTGTACAGACTCATCTTGGCAATTTCCTAAGTGGGCAGTTCTTGCAATCAATTGCAAGAGACAAAACTCAGCAGCAAAAGAACTCCTTCCCTCTTTCCACTGTCTTTCTTGCAAATGTGGGAGGAATTTTCCTCATTCCAATATCCCCCCCAAGCACACGACAAAATCTTAATTAAGAACATCTCTGACTCACAAGCAGCTCTATTAAGGCAACTCTCACATCTCTGTCCTTCAACATTACATACATTACTACAAATTTCCACTCAGAAAACAGCAGTGAATATCTTATGTAAATCCTGAAGTACTTGAAATGATTTATTATCAGCAAACCACTTTCACACCCCAGTCCACCTAAGCATTTCTGGATGTGGCAATAAAAAAGAGCATGTTCACTCTGCCATGGATTGCAATGGAAATTTCCCAGTATTTAAAGCACTATTTACCTGCCCTGCACGATAATCCTCTGCATATAATGCATGGTAAAAATGGACACATGAGCTAAACAGGATGTTCTTTCCCCTTGCCAGGCTTATGGACACAGCATCATGAGGGAATTGCAGAAAATGAGTCCATGTGTTTTCAGTAGAACCTGAATGTATTACATAGGTTTTTACTGGGGAGGCAATTGACACGTGACAGGAACAAGGAGATGGGCCCTTGTTCTTGTCATGACATCCCCTCATAACCTGTTTGTGGCAGAAGAAGCATTTCTCACTGGCAAGATTAAACAAGAGAAGCTTTAATGTCTTTCTCATTTGCTTTGGGTTTCAATATACAGAATATTTGGTTGTACAAATACTCCACCACAATAAAAAGTAGAGAAACGAGGGGAAATCAGAGTGTTAACTCATTCCAGAAGGAACTGGGGCCCTACCATGCAGTTCCTACCAGATCCATGGTGTCCTCTGATTTGTAATAACAGATTGCTAGCTATAAATATAATGCTGATTTTTTTGCAGGTCTTTGTGCAAAAGAGCAGTAAAGGGATCTCTCTCAAGGTTCTTAGGATTCCCAGCAAAATTTTGCAGCATTTGAGGTTTTGTACAGTGTGCTGGCTGAAACACACATCATGAGAACCCTGGCTCTTGTTAAATTAAACAACACATACCTAGCCCTCAGGTTATAGAGGAGCACTTGGGAAATGTGATGCAAGTGCACACCCCAAATATATCACGAAAAATTGTGCTTGTGTCTCTGTACTGGATACACGAATACAAATCAGTAGGGGGCTCACAGGGCAGGTTTTGGTGGTGGTGGTAAGCTACAGGGGCAGTTTCTGTGAGCACCTGCTAGAAGCTTCCCCTATACCCACAAATGCCAGCTGGGTGCATGATGGACCATGCTAGTGAGGCTGAGCCCAGCAGCAGCAGGGAGAGCGCCTCTGGCTTCAGGTATTTAAGAAGCAGAGAAAAAAACCCCACTGTGTCACAGCAGGCAGAGAAAGAAGTAAGAATATGTGGGAGAAACAACACTGCAGACAGCAAGTCCAGTGAAGGAGGAGGGGAAGAAGGCGTTTCAGGGGCAAAGACTCCCCTGCAGCCCACAGTGAAGACCATGGGGAGAGAGCCCATTTCCCTGTAGACCATGGAGGTTCACAGTGGAGCTCAGATCCACCTGCAGCCTATGGACAGCCCCACACTGGAGCAGGTGGGTGTCTAAAGGAGGCTGTGAGCCCGTAGGAAGCCTGTGCATGAGCAGGATCCCAGTAGGATGTGGAGACCCATGGCAAGGGAAGTGCGTGCTGAAGCAGGTTTGCTGGCAGGACTAATGGAAGGGCCGCACGCTGAAGCAGTTTGTGAAGGATTCATGTTGGACAAGTTCCTGATGGTCTGTCTCCATACAGGAGCAGTGGAAGGGTGTGAGGAGCCCTCCCCCTGAGTAGGAAAGAGCCCAAGAGAAAATGTGGAATGAACTGATGCAACCCCCATTCCCTGTCCTGCTGTGCCACTGGAAGCGATGGAGAGGATTTGGGTTTCAAAAAGTTGAGCCTGGCAAAACAGGAGTGAGGGGAAGGTGTTCCAAGATCTGGTTTTATTTCTCATTACGCTTCTCTGACTTGATTGGCAATAAATTTAATTAACTTCCCCAAGTTAAGTATGTTTTGCCCTGAAAACACTCTCCCCATGGAGTCTTCCTGTCCTTATCTCAATCCATGAGCCTTTGGCAGTACTCTTCTCCTCTGTCCCATTACAGAGGGGAGTGGCAGAGAGCCTTTGTGGGCACCTGGGCTGGTGTCAACCCACTACAGCTGGATTAACTTTGTGTCTTACTGTATATGGCACACAAATGGGTAAAAGACAAGACTCTGTTTGAGCCAAGTTCTAAAAGTGTACCTATTTCTAAATTTTCCTTTTTTTTTCTTTAGATTTCAAATGTCCTAGCTGCAAAGTTCATTTAGCCCTTATTCTCCAAGCTTTGGTAAAACAGATGCATTGGTGTCTTTCTCATTTTCAGTGATTCGGTGAGCATGTGGCTCAAACTTTCACATGAAATGCAAAGTGCTTCTGGCATATGAAAATATGCTTAACTGGCCACCTAATTTCTAACTGAGTCAGAATTTCAGAAAAATGTTGAAGCATCATCTGCTTGAAGGAATCTAATAGGACCTGAGCTGTTTTACCTGACCTATGGCAGGTTAAGCCTCTAATAAAAAGCACACTCACAGAGGAAAAGAAGTGGCAAATAGACTTCAAAGAGGCAACAGATGTGTTGATTGAGATGTATTTTGTTTTTCATAGTTCTCTAAAATTGATGTAAAATTCAGGAATGCTTAAAAACTTACTGATGGAAGCAGCTGGCAAGTGTGAAGAGTGGGATGTTGGATGATGAGGTGACTTAGCATAGGAATTGAGAGGGGGAAAAAAAAAGAGAGACCAAAATGGAATCCAACAGAGCTTTAAACCTCTCACTTTGGAGAAAGAAAACTCAGAGAAAATGGGACATGAAAGGAAAAGGAGGGAGAAATAAAAGGGAACATAGGGCTGATGAAAGAGAGCACATCAGAGAATGCTCCCTTTCTCCCTGCAGGATGAACTGTGAGCAGCACAGCTCACATCTGTCAATGCCCAAACTCCAAGGGCAATCTGAGTTCAGAATTATTGTTAATCAATTGACTTCCTTTCTACTCATTTGCTGTACAGAAAAGTTAACTCCCCTTATTACAGAAAGCTCATACATAAGAACTAGCAGATATATATATATGTACAGAGTTAGCTAGAAAAGCACTCAGGAGCCATGCTTACATCCACAGGGATCTAAATACCTGTCTTACAGCGCTCTAACAGGTTGGACATTATCATGATGAAAGAAAATATGTTAGACTGCTAAGGGTTTCCCAAAGATATTGTCAATCAAATTCACTGAAACGACTAACTTAAAAAACCCCAACACAGATGTTGTGTCTTTAGATTCATGATAGTTAAAGCTAATTTAAACTATATTTATGCAGAAGAACAGGTACAGAAAGTCAGCTTTTCTAGGTCTTCTCCTTCCACAAGTCACCTCTTGCAACTTCCTAAAACAGAAAGCAGTTCAGTACTAACAAATGCCCTCAGCACTCACTGAAGGTTGACCTTCAAAATATATGGGAAGACTTCATATAGGAATAAATGTATGCAGGAGAAAACTTTCTTCTAAAATGTCTTAAAACTATAAGTCTCTAAAGAAACATACTTGCTAAACTCTGGCCTGTGTATCTGTATCTGAGAGAGAAAATAGAACTAAAAAAAAAAAAAACAAAACCAAAAAATCCCCAAAAAAACAACAACAAAAAAAGTTCTGAATTATTCTCTTTTCTTCTCCAGAACAAAGATCAAGTAAAATACTTCTTCAGGATCCAAAAAACTTTCTCCCTACTCCAGAAAGTAAATCAGGCAATGAAAACAGAGACAAAACAACTCTTGGAATGATTGTAGATTTCATTTTTCTCTTATTATTCCAGTGCTGTGTCTGTTTTCCATTTAGCACTGACCCTGCCTTCCCACCAGTGGTACTACCTGTGGATATTCTAAGGCATCAGGTAAGTTCTCCTAAAACTGACAGCACAAAACCCATCTAGAAACCTGTTCACAGCACAAAGAGGATTGTGTCCAACCAAAATCTGTGGAGAGCCAAGAGAATGACAAGGAGACTGCCTGCAGCACGAAGGACAGCTATTTGTACAACTTAATGCTTTAAATGCATAGCCACATGAGGATAAGATCTATCTTTGGTTACAGCTCTACACTTACGCCAGAGAACAGACACACACATAAAATCCAGGAGAATTTGGCTCAGTTTACTTACAGTAGAGATAAAAAAAGAAACCTTAATTGTCCGTGTCCAAACTGGAAAGATACAAAATGTTCTACCAATTGTAAAAAAAAACAAAACAACAAAACCCTAAAACTTCATTCCATTTATTGTTTTGTTTATTAACAAGTCAAGAGATGGCAGACATTTAAAAAAACCCTTTCCTTAAAAATTCAGGTCATAGCCCATTATCCCAAAACCTTTCTGTCCTCCTTGCTTTGCCAGCACCTCTGCTCACATTCAAACACTACATAATTCATTTTAACGTAGCCTTATCAGGTTGCTGAATAAGAATGTGAAAGTCAGCTGGCTGTAAGCTGAAAAAATATATTCAGTGCCTTCTTATTGCTGCTGTCTCTGATTTAGCTGTTCCCATGGTAAACTTAAATACCACCACAGGAAGCTGTATCATCTATCAATTCACAAGTTGCAAAGTGTGGTGGATGGAGATTTCATTTAACAGAACCCAGAACTGTCTGGTTGAAGGATGTCACAGTTGAAAGCTGGAGACTGAATTTCTTTCTTTTTTTTTTTTTTTTAAACAACCCTGTATAATCTCAAGAATAAGACATATGGCAGCATTTCCAAGTTGGTTTCAAAGAGATTTTGATTTCCCACTCACTTTCTCTCAGTGTGAATTACCTAAGAAGGTGTCAGAAGTTCCTCGAGAAAATCCTTTTAGCACTGGTTGTCTTTAGAAAAAGAACCTCTAGAGAGAAGCTCCTTTAAAAAAATAAAACAAACCAAAAAAACAAAATCTCAAACAATTTCTATGGCTGGAGCCTCTAACTTGACTCTCCATGACACATCATAGCAGTTGTGAATTAGTTTATTATAATCATTTTAATTCAGAAAAAATGTGCTTCCTTCTTGAGAAAGAGACAAAAACATCCTAAGAAAGAGATTATCCCACACACTAAAAAGAGATTTTTACCATCAGAAATCTCATAAATAAGAGCCTATAATGTACCCTATGAAACCTCTTCCTTTAGTAATTACCTATTCAAAATCAAAAATATATTCTTATACGTTGAAAAGACTTCTCTAAATGGTTTTTTAATAAAAACTACCTTTGCCATTACCATACAGTAGCCAAATTAAAATATTGAATGTATTTTAAGAAATACAAATGAAGGTGAAAAAAAACTAATTTAAACTAAATAAAACCACATTTATCATCTGACCTTTTCTGTATTCCATTTCTGGAAAACCATAACAATAAGACTTTAACAAAGAGAAAAAGCATATAAAGGTGTTCCTTAACAAGTAGAAAAAAAATGCAAAGAAATGGAAACACAGCATTTCAAGATTTGAGCACTCCGAAAATCTCTTTAAAAAAAAAGTCTTCACTAAGAACTCTCAAGATTTTTTTAAAGCTCCCAATAATACCCCTTCCAACACATGAAACCAAACCTTACTTTTTGATGCATTTGGAACACCCCTGAATCTGAAAATTTGATATCACACAGTGAATCCAAACCAGTCAATTGCGAATTACCAGTTTCGCCATCCTGTATTTTTGGAACCACTACAACAAATTTATGCTAGAAAGTAAAGATTTATAGGATACAGTGAAACTGCCTGAACTCAGCTGCATCAAGAGTGTCTTAAATCCTATATTCAAACCCAGAGGTATTCAGAATAGCTGCCTCTGTGTGGCAACTTGGACCATCGTGTCCATATTGTGGAATCAGTTTGCTTCCCCTCCCACATGCAAGAACATCCTCTTAGTATACACAATGCACCTTGTTGGTGGGGAAAAAGTCATAGAAATAGGCCAAGAAAATTAGATGTCACTGAGTGATTTTCAGTCAGCCCACACAGAACATTAGGTGGAAGAAAGCATTCCTCTGTGCAAGCATTAGCACTATTATTAGCAGCATCTAGACTTATTTAAAATGATTATTCCTGTATCTATTCCAGCAAGCAACACAGATTACACTTGTCCCTTAGATGGAAAGACAGACACAAAATCATGAATATGATCCTCCCTCTGCATTGTATTTATCTTCACCAGAAGGAAGAAAAACAGGATAGAAAGTTTTCCTGGAAACCGAGGGCAAAAATAAATCTGAAACATTATGATTATTGTGCCAGAGCTGTGGTTTTGATGAAAATGAATTATAAATTATTTAGAAAGAAGCAGAAAGCTGCATCACAAATCAAAAGTAGTAAGATCCCAGTTGGAGTACAGAGAGATCAGCAACTCATTGCTGTCTGCCATCAGCAATGCAGAAGTTGTGTGGTTCTACCATTGCACCAGAAGCATATTTTGAATCACCATCAAAATAAACTGTCCTGGGCATTTACAAGTTTTTAAACTAATAGGACAGTCATTAGATGTGAGGTGCAGTTGCCTTCTGACCAGTGAAAACCCACAGTTTTATCTGTATCACATTTTCCCCTTCCTTTTATTCTCACAAATGTGCAGCTTCCTGCTGTCACTACAGAATATCATCTGTCTGGTCACACGAGCCACAAGAGGGTGAACTCCTGCTAACAGCCCCTGGAACACTCCTGGTAAGCTATCCTTCCTAACATGCTGTTTTAGCACTGGTCCCAGCACAGGAACTCTTGCAGCCCACCACTCATTTCTTTAAGGGGCACTACCTCTAAACCAGCTGTTTCCCCCTCAAACACAAACTGCATACAGGCTGAAATACAATGGTCTTGGTCAGGGACCAACTCTGATCTACTGCCAGGAGATCTGAGTTACATTGCTGTGAACTCACACAAAAGTTATCTGTCTCTGCACATATAAAATAAAGAAAGAAATGGTTTTCAGAAGAACAGCTCTTTGGAACAGGTTTTGAAGGTGCTTTATAGCTTATGAATAATAAAACTAAAGCAAAAATCTCTCAACAAGCATGAGACTTAAGAAATTAAAGTAGAAATCTCCCTCCTATTTAAAATGAAGTAGCAGATTATACTAGACTACAGCAAAAATTACTCATTTGTTAATTTTCAAAAATAATGTATCTTTTTATTTACATGCAGTGGTGCTATTCTTTCATGTAAGTCTAACTCCTGAGAGATAAAATTTCTTGTACAATATATTTTTTCTTCTACCACTGTCAAACACCAGTTCTCCCTTCTCCTCCATCTCTGGGTCTTAGAAGAACAAAACTTAGAAACTGATTTTTAAAATCCCACTTATAAAAGCTGTAATTTTACTTCCACTGAGTTGGATGTGCACAGTTGATGGCCCACTGCTCTTCCCCTCTCCTTATCTAGGGCTAAGAAAGCAGCCTATATCAAAACTGACAAGATTTTCAGATACAATTTACAAAGCAGGCAGATAAATCAGACAACTTTTTAAATTTAGTGATTATGGCTTACTGCAAAAGGAGATATTTTTTATGAGAGGAGCTCAGGATTTTCTGGTTTATTTTTGGTTATCGCTTCTTTCTAGCAGATCATGATTCATTCACTAGTCTTCAAGGAAGACCAGTGCACATGAGCATTTTTAAGCACAGTGCTGGCATAGTTTAAAACTCGTTTGCAGCAG
Source organism: Fringilla coelebs (assembly GCF_963513975.1). NCBI lineage: Eukaryota > Metazoa > Chordata > Aves > Passeriformes > Fringillidae > Fringilla > Fringilla coelebs. The sequence continues at coordinate 87,902,382 of NC_140030.1, forward strand.
CCAGATCAGATCTCAAATGAAGGCTCAGCCCTTCTGCCCAGGTATTACGTACCAGGGGCTGGGGAGCCCCACGGCTCAGGCTGGACTCCAGGCTGCAGAAACCCAGCTCCAAAGCAGCACATGCTGTGGGGATCTCCCCAGAGCAGAGCTCATGCTCCTAAATGGAGCCTTCAGCACAGGGATGTGGATGTTTTATGCAGTGAAGTACAGTACTAGAAAATATTTCAAAAATATTTTTATTTAACATACATATTACGTGGCATGTTTTTATGGGCACTTATAGATACATACACAGACAAATCTAGTGTCAGAAAAGATGTAAACAGTTCTGATGTGCCCTCTTCTCCCTGTGAAATTTATAATGACATATGATCTGGGAAATTTGGAAGATTGCAGAAGAAAGCATATTTACCAGCACAGGGACTCTCTCTCATAAACTTTACTAATGCAAATTCTCATCTGCAAGTGTGATGCAACTTTCATTGCCACCTTTAACCTGATCTGTTGAACATAGGTGTAACTACTGGGCCTATTCAATGAAACCATCACCAAATTTCCTAAGAGGCAGCATCATGTAGAAGTGTCTTGTTTTCCCTCTTGCAGAAAATATTCCTCTTAGTGCTTGAGGTTTTTCAAGACTATTCAGTTCAGTGACAGTCCATGAATCAGTGCTCTGCTTCCAATTGTTGCTGAATTGGAAGTAACATTTAGAAATTTTAAGAACTTCTGAGAAAGGCAATTCCTAGGAAACAAGCCTGTCTAAATACCAAAGAAATATGTTAATGTTTAAAATCATAAAAGATCATAGTAATTAAAGTCAATTATTAAAGGAGCTATAAATTCTGAGCATTATGAAAACAAGAAGTTTCATAATCAAGACAACCAAACCTTTGAACACAGCAATTCAAACATCCCATTATTCCACTCTCTAAGCTGAACAAACCTTTCAGTCATAAGGCTAATACCCATAAATATTCCATAAACTTTAAAATCCTTGAAAACTTTAAGATATGATCCAACACAATTAGAAATTTTAGGAGCTCACTTTGTCTTGTGACAGTAATGTGGAACGATGATGTATTTTATCATAACCATAAGTTGCACAGTGTGTTATTTTTTTAACTCACGCTACTTGTTCTGAGTAGCTCCAAAATGCTCCCCTCAGACACTCACATAAATTCACGTATGCTCAGCATGTAAGGCTAACAGGGATTGTTTTTCCAGAAAAACATTCAAGGTAACTTTCAATTATATAAGTGTCAATTGCCATATTTAAAAAAAATTATTTGATGGATACAAGATTTCAATTATTTGTGTTTTTTCCCCCCAGTAAATAAATAACGTGCCAAACTGCCTCCAATGAACGCTATAATTTACACGGAGAGACCACCTGAGAAACAATCAGAGAAGAACCATATGTAAAATATTTAACAAACCTTAAGCTAATAAAAGAAACTTAGTTGAAGATATTGTGACACAGACACATGGCACTACAAGTTGTTATTAGTTTCAGTGTTGTCCTTTCACCTTGTTTAATGGGCTCCCTCTAGAGAGTGAACTGAATGTGGAGTTTGCTTCTCAAACAGGGACTCCAGAATGAAAAAATACATTGTTGTGCTGAGAAAACTCACACCCACAAAGCATTATTGAGAATATTATTTGTTTCAGGTGAATGCACTACCTCTCCTTTCAGCAGAACTTACTTAAAGGTTCTCTGAAGACTTGCTCCTCAATAGTTCTATGACCTAGTTTAAAGAAAATGTAAAAGGATTGTAATTTTGGCTCTTTAAATCAAGGAATTTTTTGCATTTCCAAACTTTGCTGAATCGTTTTGGCTGCAGTGCCTGTCCTTATCTGCCCAAGCAATACTCAGCTGTATGGAATTTGCTTCCAGTGTATGCTGAAAGCGCTAGCACTTTGCAAAAACCATTATTTCTTTAGCAAAGCATCTTTCATTGTACTTTACAAAACAGTTTTGAAACCTTTCGATACGTACACACAACGTCCATCTGCAGAGAAAAATGCACTCAAATGCATCCAAGAAAATCTTCAGGGGTTGTGGGGGTCTATCAAAACATGACCTAAAAACATCCTACAACAGAACTCTGTTGATTAATACATGAATACAAGACCTAGCGCTTCAAGCATCAGGGAATGAGCGGAGAGTCAACTGCTGAGACTGTTTGTCTAAGAAGGTTTTTCCTGAAGGTTTCAAAATCTGCAAAATCAATTAAAAGAATCGGGTTTTATTATTGAACATATTCTAATTACATTAACAGTAGAAAGGAGATGACTGAGCCTCAGAGGTAGCGCTCAGCAGAGTTAATAAAAAAGAGCTAAGTGATTTAATTACACCTTTCAAATCTGCCTGCTCACATAGACCCCATACTTCAGCGTTCAAACTCAGTTTCATCCCTTCTACTAAAAATATCTTTTATTACAGGGGAGTAAAAGTAAAAAGCTTATTCAGAACAAAAATTATAATTTCAGACAATGCATGGTGTGAAATGACATGTACCTTCCCATGTTAATGAGTATTTCAGTAGCAGCACGGCTTACGTAATAATCACGGGGTTTATGGCAGCTGGTTATTTTGACAAGAAATCTGAAGGAGCTGTGTGAAAATAGCATGGAAAGAAGGAAAGAAAAGCAATAGGTCTGACAAGTAGATACCCTTGTAAAAAGCATGCCAAGTCTGCTCTTTGCAGCTTAGTTTTCATGCTGAAGGTCCAATTTTGAATCCTATGAATAGATAAAAATTTGCAGCAAAAATCTTAAGGAACCCATCTGCAAGCATGTTTCTACAAATCTCTCCATTGAAATGGAAATTGTTAAATAGACAGTGGGCATACTCCTGTATTTTTAAGCAAAGACTAACTTTTTAATATAATGCAGCAAATGGGGAAAACAGAAACAAGGTGTAACGAGTACAGTTCAGCTGTGGTTTTGGACATTTTAATTTCAGTTCTGACAACAAAAGTGTTCTGAAACATCAAAGGAAGATCTTTATTACTTCTTTTCAACAAGGGAAAGGGTTAAGGCAAAAATATGTAATTTGTAGTAAATCCCAGCAGATAAAATGACAATTTTATCAAATGAAATGTTGCTTGGTTTTGGGGTTTTTTTGGGGGTTTTTTTCCCCTAAACATGCAACTGGAAGCTTAACCTTTACAAATGCTTAAGTTAAAGTCTGACCAGCAAAACCAAGGCAATGGTGATGGTTCATGGTTTGTTTTGGGGGATGACTGCGAGCAGCACAACCACACGGTGGCAGGAGCAGCAATGCCTTGCTCGGGAGCTGCATTGCTCCGGGGAGCCCATGCAACCTGCCGGGTTTGCACAGCGCATCATTTGCCCCTAATGAGGACGATGGAAAACGGATTGGCTCAGGGTAACTCAGCCCCCAGGGCTGATAAAGGTAACGCGTCTTCCCAGAGCATTCTAGCTGCTGCAAATTGAATTGCTGCTTTATAGATTGAAAGCTTGTACAACTGGAAACTTCAATTTAAAATAAGATCAGATTATTTTATAGCTAATTGTTAATAAAGTTTCAGGGGAAAAAACCTCCAATCGACTGTTTTGATGCCAGATTCAGCTTGAAAATTTGGAAATATCTGACTTGAAAACGCATTAAAAATAACAGCATTTATTGCAAATTTCATATACCCATCCACAATTTTAAGAGATTCCTTTTATCACTATTAAAACATATCGCTAATTCCTTTACTGGATTAGTAAACAGGGCATCAGCCCCCAGTCTGTTTTACTTTTCTCTCCTCTGTTTCACACTACAGTAAGACCGTGGCAGAACGGGATGTGTTTCACCAGGCACCAGTCAGGAAGGCTTGTGCTCCTGGGCAGAGCAGGGGCTGGGGAGACACAGCCATGCCCTTCCCCAACCCAGCTCAGCATCACAGCCCTGACACAAACACCTGCACAGCCAGGAAACCACTCCCTCTCCGTGACTTGGGCACAATCCTGCCACAACAGCGACAGACAATTAACCTGCTAACCCAAAAGGATGATTCCTGAATGAGCCTGAAAGCTTTAGCAGCTTACTGCACTCAAGTGAAGCCAGGCAGAAAATCTACTCAAGCAAAGCTCCAGGGAATACCTCCTGCAAAATATCTAAAATACATATACATATATCTCATCAATTTTATAAAATAGTGTGTCAGGCAACTAAACCCAAGAATCCAACTAAATGGATCTTGCAGTCTTTTTATACAGCTCTCTAAATGCAGTTCCTAGTGTTTACAACTTTAAATAATTGCACATAATGCTTTTGCCTCTCAACAGAGATTTTTCTGCTCCTCAGTGTTTCCTGACAAAAACCAAAATGCCCTAGCTAGACTGCAGCAGAATAAAAGAGTGGCTGATGACAGATGTAGATCCCAGAATGCACTGTTGATGATGATCTGTTACATTCATAGATACTAGTTGTATCAAAACCATAATCATTGGAAGATCCTGGGTGTGAGTAAAAGAGGACAAAAAGACAGCATGAAGCTCCCCTCTTCCGGGGAATGAAAAGTGTGTTCACACAGGCGTTTAATCACAAATTAAATGTGTCTTTGGGAAGCAAATCTGATCATCCCTATCTACCACACTTTCCTCCACATCACTAAATGCTGTCACAGAGCACAAACCAGACCCTTTTCCAGCAAAACTAAGGCAAACAAGAGCTTCTCTAAAGAAAAGTCACACACAGTGTTGACACTGGAGCCTCCAGCCTTGAAGCTCTGCATTACAAGTCCAGCCCATGGTCCTGGATGCTGTGCTGATGAGGATCCACCAGACTCTGGGACATTCTTTGAGATTCAAAAATACAAAACAATACTATTGTTGCTATCACAAATTATTTTAATGTTTTCTCTTACATGAATATTTCATTGTGTCTATCAGGGTACATCTCATTATTTGTAGTACATTAAAGTACAAGTCTACTTAAACCAGAGAAAAAAACTTGTGCAAAACATTACTAAAAACTTTTAAATTAATACCATGTAGTTATTTGAATACCCAAGGCCAGTTGCTGATTTCAGCAAGTTTAGTGATAAAAATAAGCATTAACCCACATGAAAAATTACTAAAAATAATTTAGGAAATATAATTTTCTTTTCTTTCCACAAATCAGAACTATTACAAAATACTCAGGAGCAAAGAGCTACAATGGGAATCTGTTATAAATACTTTTGGAGAGCATGTATGCTTCATCAATGTCTGAGTGACAAAATGTTCATATTGGCAAAAGGCTCTTAAGCTACATTCTGAGACATACAGTTAAACAGTGTTAATGTTTCTCTTCCTGTGACTTTCTTTCATGAAAAATAAAATTTGAAAAAAAAAGAAATATGCAACATCTAAAACATGAATTCAACATAACCAAAGCAAAACATTTATATTAAATAGCTTTTCTGTTTTGCTCAGCAGACATAGCCATAGTATAAGGTATTCATTACCAACTTCTCACTGTACATGATTAATTTCTGTTTGACTGGTGTCATTTAAAGAGGAACAAAAGTTTTAATTTGTAGGAGTTGGAGGTTTTTTGTTGATTTTTAAAATTTAAAAATAAATTTTTAATTGATTTCTAGCATTTTCAACAAAAATGTGGATTATAAGTACCCTTATGGAAAATGTCTAATGTCTCTCCTTACTAGATTATACAAAGAAATGTAATACTTCAGCTTCTCTTTAGCTTTAATACCCTGGCCCATTGCTATTTGCTTATGCATCTACATTGCATCCAGGGGTGAGGTGGCACTGCACCCCAACCACACAGGTGCATTAATAATTTAGCCTGGAAAAGACCTTGGAAGGTCATCTGGCTGGGAGCCCATTCAAAACAGGACTAACCTCAAAGTCAGTCAGAGCTCACAGCACTCATCCTTGCAGGCTCTCTGTTTCCCGTTCGCAGCCTTATGACATACATCTGAATAATTCACAAGGGCTCAGATTTCTCTAGCCACCACGCCAGAATAACAACTGCACATAATTTGTAACTTGTGAAATGTTTTGCTAATGTTTGTACACCCCCTTGAAAGCTTGCAGCTAATATAAAGGCAAAAAGTATGTGAACGGAGGAAAACACGAAACTTTAATTGAGAATTGTAATGGAGGAAGCATTTAGATAGTCAGATGTATCCTCTTACTGAAAATGTTAGGGAAAAAGAAAAGTTATCTCAGATCCAAATTCCATGAAATCTCATGACTTGAAAGCCATCGGCTGGACAGCAGCAATCCAGGCAACGTTAGTAACTGGTCGCAGAGAGCTGTTTCGTATTCAAATTCATAGAGAAAAAACCCACTGAGATTCTTGCTACAAAGTTATTTCAGACCATTATAAATCCATCCTGCCAGCAGAAGAAATAATCCTCTCCCTTGTCAATTCTGCTGGAGCATCACCTCTGTCTCTTGGCGCTGCTGCCTGACAGGTTCACTCAGGGCATCAACACGCTGAAAATCAGTGCAAGGAGGTTGGAGGAGAGAACCAACTTATGCCAGTTTACAGCACACATCTAAACAGAGTCTCATTTTCATTTCCCAGAACAATTCAACATTAGGCTGTGTGCTATTTTTTAGAATTTGTGACTTCCAACAGGAAGCATAAGGCTGTACATTCTTAAGATTCTCCAAAAGACACTGCCAATATGCCCTCTGAAAAAGGATGTACTAAGATGAACGTCAAGAAAATTAATATTAATATTAATTATAGTATTAATTAGAGATGCAATTACAGGTACATCACTTCTACAAAATTAAATGCTCTTACATTTGCATAGCCTCTCTCATATTTGACCATCTCCAGCTAATTTAACATCTGTATCACTGATGTCTCACTGTTCCCTTTTCCTCCAACAGAGCCCTGGAAAATCATGATCCCCTTTGAGACTAACAGGTTGTGATATTTGAGGTAATGGTTGGGGTGGTTCTTGCTGAAAAGCAGCATTTCCCAGTTCTTCTTTTCCTACCCTGCAGAGAGAGGAGCAATACCGTTTTTTGAGATCACTTCTGTTTTTCAGCTTTCATTCACCCTTCCAAAGGCAGGAAAACCTTGGCTTGTCAGCCTCAGGATGGCAAAATGTATTTTTGCACGTGCTCCTGAGAAGATTTGAGCTAAACTAGAGTTAAATTTTATGAAGTCCTATCTGCCAGCGCTCAGCTCTGAAGTCAAGAAAACCTGATGTTGCCCTCTAGGTATCCAGCAAGAGCAGCAGCACTGCAACCTAAATCCTAAACAAAACCAGGACCCTGCTATACATTATTTATATTTGGTGACATCTGGTTGGACTAGTATCAGAGTATAGATTTTAAACTTGCACAAATAAAAGGAAAACAGTCTCAAACTGGAAACTGCTGCATTATCAAACAGCCCCTTCCTGGCCTCAGTGCCCAAGACTGTTACACTGCTGTTTAATAGCAATATGGGAGAACTGCTTCAACTGCTTTTGATGGCTCTAAAAATGTTCTTTCAGCTGTCCTGAAAGCCACAACTGTAACCTTCCTGAAGTAAGGAAATTTCTGAGACACATCCATGAAATTGGGAGAGAATCTATCCTGTAAACTTGAATAAATTACTTTTACCAGACAAAGAAATGTCAGTAACGGAAAATAATTTTGATCCAATTTCTTTCCTTATGGCACTCTGACTCTTAGGGACAGATCCATATCTTTGCACCAGCTTGGAAAAAAATGATGCAAAGCAGCAGTTCCCAGAAATCTTTTAATATTTCAGTGGATTCAAACAACCCCAGACAAAAGAAAAGCTGGATTTGCTCTGCATTGTGAGTGAAAAATGCTTGCTTAAAGTGACAGAGAGGAGGAAATCTGCTACAGTTTGATGAATTATTTCTACCTATAGACTGCACTGGTAATTGCCATTCAGGAGCTTAAGCTTCTGTATCAGTGTTAGAAACAACTTCTCCACCCCGTAGTGGGGAGCTAGCACAGCTTGCTTGTTTGGGCCAGCTCCTTCTGTTTTCCATCTTCCAATCCCTTTACAATTTCCCACCCCCCTGCTGCATCACATTCCACACGTCTATCCCAAGACACCAGCCAAAAACAGAGGACAGAATGCCAACACTTTGAAAGCTTAAAAGCGAGCAGAGCACAGCAGTTTTATCTACAAATGGGGCTTCTGCTTCTCAGAACATTCATGCCTGGATCCCTCCCTCTGCTTTTGAGCCACAGAGCAGTCATGGCTCTTTTTGTTCCTTCATTCACTCCAATTTGATGTGTTTTTTCACACCACTTCTGGTGAACAGAACAGCATCCCAAATGTGGCCCAGATTCTGAGGACCTAAATGCTATTTAAATCCCTAGGATACTTGGCTTCTAGAGCCAAGGCACCTCTGAAGGTAGAAAGCCAGACCAAGGAAACACTTGGCAAAGGAATGTGAATGAAATGAGATTGCTTGACTTGAATGTTCTCCCCTTGTTCAAAAAAAATGTTGTATTTCCCATTTATTCCAGAAAACATTTACAACGCAGAGCTGAACTGTTCTGTTTACTGCAGCCCTCCAGTGCTGTTAGACTGCAAATTGTTTGGGGAAACCAATAATGGAAAAGTTTATTACAATATCCTGCAGACATTCACAGAACATTTCAGCTAACATTATCTTTGTTTACTTGCCACATTTGCTATTGCAGACTGCTACTGGAGGACAGTAATTTTCTTTCTTTTAAAACTAAGGAACATTTCATTTGGCAATTTCCATCCTTTCTGCCACATGACATACTCCATGCCAAGGCAGAAATATTAAGTATGACAGGAGACTCTGGAGGGAGAGGCATGGCTGGAACCAGGTTACCCCATCTCCCCCACTCCAAAGGATGGAGACAGAATAGTCAGGAACCAAAATCACCACCTTGGTCATGACGTTTCTTTCTCAATGCCCATCCTCACCACCCAAGAGGCACATTCTCATGATTCTTTAAAGCATTTTTTCCAAACACAAGAGTAAGCTGTGACTGCTGTCACTCTGTCACGAATGGTTGGCTCATTTTTCTTATATGCTATATATGAACTAGTTCGTGAAGAAGCTGGGGCCCCCTGTACTGTCAGAACAGGAACTGGGGCCTTTGCTTTCTCAACACTCCCAAATTCATTTTTGGATCAAAGCAGACAGGACAGGTGCTGTCACAACATCCTTTTGAAAAAGGGTAGTGAGAACTTACTTGCTATGCAGTAAGCATAGCAAAACCCCCCTACACACTTAGCAGAAGGAATACATTATTTTTTGAATTGCATCCTTAAAGAACCACTATTTGTGTTTCTAAAAGTTCTTCTTTCCCTTGGTCTGTGCTCACCTGTTGGAATTTGGCAGCTACGCTCTTACTCTTAACCTCAGATTGTCCTTTTGTGCTTGATATTTTTGTGACTGCAAATACATTGAAGTTTACAACTGTTCTAATGCAGTTTCAATTTAAATCACCCTGATGATGCATTTTTCCTTATATTAGTATTACTGCAAATACCTGCAGAATTCTCAGAATAAGTTAGTGAAAAGAGTGCCATATGTTAGCAAAAATAGTGCCTTCAATAGCAGTATACTTTGTCTTTCCTTACATTTATTTTACAGAAGCAACTATTATTTTCATGGGTTCTTTGTGAGAGCCTTTCTCGAGTAATCAAAATGTTAACCAGCTGTGCACTATGAACGTTTCTTTGGCCCAAAGAATCCCATAATGGACAAAAAGTGCCAAAAAACAAGCAGAAAGACCGACCAGGATAGGTGGTCCCAAAACTTCTTCTGCCCAAGTGCTCTGTGACAGATTTTTGTTGTTTGTTTATGCCCAGACTGAGAACAGAAAAAATTGGAATATACACAATTTTCCAAAATTATTATGCCTTGGTTGCAGCAGCAATCAGAGCAACTGAAGCTGCTCCTTGTCTTGTCTAGGAGTTGGATGAGGTATTCTGTTATTTGCAAATGATTATATAATACCTTGAAAGAGCTTTCAAATCACTGTCAATATACTAAACACAGTTCATGAACTTGCTTTGTATCAATACAAAGAATACAGTTCAAGCCCATTCAGCCAACACACACAAAATACCCTACATTATACATGTGAATGATTCATCCACAGCCTGCTGATCTAATGGAATAATTCTGCAAAGCAACGCACAGGCTAAACATCTGCACATGCTCCCTCTCATTTTTAATAGTTAAAGATGGAAATAGAATTAATTACTAAAATAATTAATTAGAATTAATTTCATAAAAAAAAGATGTATTGACTCCTTGAGGTATTATTGGATCTCTTATGTCTTTAGTCTTTGAGAGACTGATTAGCATGCACAAAGCTCTGTACTACCATGACTAGACCATCTTGGTTCCTCTGAGTTCACTGAAGGCTCATTCTGAAATCTTTCAGAGATGCAAGGAGGGCTGGGACCTTTATGGTGAGATTAATTATTTATTCCAAGAAACAAATACCCATTACTAGTATTGCTCCTCTTCCTCTTCCCACAGAATCCCAAACTCTTCTTCCAGTGTTTCTCAGTTTATTCTTTTCCCACTTCTGTTAAAAGCCCCATTATGCTCACACACAGAGGTATTGCTGTCAAAAACTCTTTGTAATCAGTATTCCTTATATGTATTTAAGGAGAACTCATTGGCTCAGGTTTCATGAGGACTGCCACAAAAGCTATCAAATCAACCTTCCCTGCTCACACCTGGCAAGAAAACCACTCATTTCAGGAGACTCAAATTCAGCCATGGGAAACAGCAGTTCCAGGAGGCCCTCCAGATGCTCTGCACACCTGGGCACCAGGTCACAACCCAAGGAAGATCCAAGAGTCACCAAAGTTTTTACATGGTTAAATCCTTTTGTTTTGAGTGGTGCCTGGGTTCCAGGATGCCCCCTGAGCCTCAGCAGAAGTGATTCAGGTGAACAGCTGCTCTGTGGGTGCCTTGAGGCAGTTGCAGGGGCTGTGCCATCCTGCTGAGGCTGGGGAGCGTCACATGAACCGCGGCGCTCCCACGGCGACACGCACAACTGCTGCTGCCACCCAGCCCTCCCACAGCACCACCACAACAACAGCAGAGGAGCAAAGTGCAGCTTCTCTTCAAGCAAAGTATAGTTCCTCCTTTAGGTAGGGAAGGAATTGTTTTGAGTTACCTTCTACAATGTAAAGGCAGAATTAAGAGGCAAAATAAAAAGGGAAGGATGGCTCTAGTGGTTATCAACCCAACTGGAAATAAAGAGGACATAGTAGGCACAAGATTTTCTAAAAATCTATTAGAATCTATATTTGTCACTTGGAATATTCCAACTAAATTACTGGCAATAATAACAGTAACACTTGTGTAGCAATTAGACTTTATGCAAAAGCTGGGCTCTTTCTGATAGTGGATAACCTAAAGTTCAGCTGGAAACATGGCCATACAGCAGGAGAACGAGACTCCCAGGACTCATTAAGGAAGAATTCCGAATACTAACAGACAACAGTGCTTGCCCCTTTGTACAACATCATTTCTTTGCTCCTGATTTTCCATAAAGAAAATCTGCAATTCCACAGGATCTTATATATAAACATATATACTTATCAGGCTTGCCTGTAGAGTGACTGCTGTTCTTCTGCTTTAAAGCTTCCACATACAAACCTCTCTATTAGCAAGCACGGTGACCACAGATTAGGATAATGCTGAAAAAAACACTTTGCACTTATTTTCTTCTTAAAACCCAGGTCAGAGAGGACCTGTGAGAAGGAAAGTTCTCAAAGAGGTTGCCACTGACAGCCAAGGAGGCAGCTGCTCCAACAGGGTGCATGGAACCCCTTGCCAACATGAAGCACTGATATGGGGCAAAACCCCATTCACCACTCCTTGAAACTGGTCAGCTCATGTTGTCTCTGTCACCACTTCCTTCCTCTCAGGAGGGAGCTCTAAAATTCTTCCCCCTGCTCCATCATGGGTCCTTTCCAGAGTCACAAAGTCATGCCAGCAAACCTGGGCTTCCATTTACATGGGTGCACAGGTCTTGCTAGAAGCCAGCTCCAGTGTGGGCTTCCCAAGCTGTTATAGCCTCTTTTGGGCATCTACCTGCTCCAGCACGTGCCTCCCTGGGCTGCAGAGGTCAGCCTGCCCTGCCATGGTCTTCTTCCCCTGCACCTTGGGCTGCAGGGGAATCTCTGCTCCAGAGCAAAGAGCACATCGTGCCCCTCCTTCTGCAATGACCTCGGTGCCTGCAGAGTTGCTCCTCTCACATATTTGCACACCCCTCTCCACCTTCAAGGGTGCAGGTATTTTTCCCCTCCCTAAACAGGTTATCCCAGAGGCACTGCCACCACCCTAGCCAGCCGTGGGCCCAGCCTTGGGCAGGCTGTCTGTCCTGGCTGGAATTGGCTCTGTGGGACATAAGGGAGCCTTCCAGCATCTTCTCACAGAAGCTGCCCTTATAGGTCTGCTACTAGCAAGATCTTGTCATGCATACACAATCCAAAGCTTTAATTACACATCAGATCTGTTGCCAGATCCTGCATGTAATTATACTACCAAGGAAATCCTTGTGCTGCAGACACAATCACTACAACTTTGGAAAAATGCTTCTAAAGAACACAGCTGTGAAAATGTCTGCAGTGAGGCCCATGTTTATGTGATGCTTCTTTCAGTTTGGAGTTTTGTACAGAAATCAAGCTTTGTCTAAAAAAAAAAGGCAACAAAAACCGCCTTAAATGGTATTATGCATGTATGTTCTTCATATGTGGGCTGCTTTCTTCAAGCAGCCTCCCGACTGAGCTGCAGCACAATCCTCCTAAAAACCAGGACACTTATCTCAAATGTGCATTTTTTTCATGAAATTAGTTTGTATGACTGTGAGCAAGAGTATTATTTGCTTAACTCCAAGTATGTTTCAGAAGTAACCTTTCAATGTTCCACTTCCAAGCCAGTCAGTTCATAGTTTATCAATATCTTGGGTTTAATCACTAGCATCTACAGCATTATAGTGTCATCAATAATTCTACTAAAATCACCGAAGACTAGTTCACATTAACTTGATTTGTTAGACTCATTTATATTCCCAAATATAGATATTCATTTATAGCTATTTGCCAGAGGTCCAGGCCAAAAAAAACCAAAACAAAAACACCCTATAACAAAACAACAACAAAAAACCAACCACAAAAAAACCCCTCTGTTGCAGGCCATTATTTTTAAAATATTGTCAAACCATCCCCAGTCTAATTTTCATTATTAATTTGTAAATAACTGTTCACTCTTCAGCTGTAATCTTTCAGGGAGTGCTGCTTTTCAAACAAAACATGAGGCATCAAGACAAAAATGTAACGGGAACTTCTCCTAAGGAATCACCTTTCTAAAATTTCCTCACATCCCACTCTTTGAAAACTCATCCCTCTAACAGATGACTCTCAGCTTTTTCTCACCACTCACTGCACACTGCCTTGCTGGTGAGAAAAGGGAGCTCCACAGCTCAGCAGGACTGCAGAGGAGGGGCAGGGGAGATCCTCTGCTCGCTCTCTCACGCTTCCTTGGGTGGGAAAGGAAACTGCCGAGCCCTTTGCTTGTGATTCCTCTGGCAGATAGGAGCCAGCAGAGACAGGAAACTGAAAAACCTGGCTTGCCTTCCCCCCTGCCTGCAATGCCCCACGTCAGAGGACGCTGGTGGGTTGAGCTGCTGAGGCTGCTGCTCCCCAGATGCCTGAAAACCTTTATGTGGTGTCCCCAGGGAACAGGCTGGCCAGGCAGGTAGGCAGGACAGTGCTGTGCTCTGCTCTGTACAGCATCCATCCCTGCCTTCCCCTGCTTTCAAACCCAGAGGATCAGACAAGCCTGTCAAGGGCCTGTGAGAATATCAGCTATACCTGCATTTTGGTTAAAGATGCAGGAGGACTTACTTTTTGTGCCAAGACCTGTACATTGCTATGTTACCTTCTCCACCTCCACAATCAGTCTCTAGATGTTGTGCTTCAGAGACCACAGTGTTCCTGTAGAGGTGCTGGATCTCCATGTGAAATCTAGATCCGCACTTACTGTTTATCAAGGAACCTTTAGGTAAATATTCTCTTCTATATTCAATTTGACATAAGGAGTAATTTTATTTTCACCAGCTTTTGAATGTATTAAAAAGAGTATTCTACAGGTATTCTGAAAGGTATCACAAAATACCTTTCCTAAAAATAATGAAAGGCATTGACTACGGCAAAAGCAGAAACATGAAAAATTCATTATTATATCAAATAAAGAACTCTAGTAACTTACTCAGACCTCCTAGAAAACAAAATATTTTGCCTTTTCCAAAGGAAAAATACAAGAGAACATTCAGGGTTAAATACTTACTCAAGCAATTTATTTAGTGCACACATGTGATAAATTTGGATACAGATCTATGGCTAGCATTTGAATGTGTCACAAGCAATAAGGGTTGTGTAGAGGTGTGTACATATATATAGATATATTTATTTATACACCCACATATAGATACTAGCTCACATGCATGGCACCATGAGGCCAGATATGCATCTAATGTTTTTCATCTATTTTGTCTTTCCTCCCCTGTCCCAAGTCTGCTAGAAGAATATGAAGCATCAGCAAGATTCTTCAAATGCAAAAAACCCCAAACTGAAGTTCATAAACCTAAACCAGTTAACTGCATAATCATTCCAAAGTTACTGTATTTACTATATGCAATGCAAAACTTTTCCCATGTAATGACCATCAAAATGCTCACATAAGATATTCTTGATAGTGATGATCTTTCAGGGTAGAAAGTTGACTCCCCCATCTATAAGGATGGCCTGACTAACACAATAATTCCTCTCTATTTTATCATTATGCTACCAATTAATGCCATTTTAAGAGCCACAATCATAAGAAAAAGAAACAAAATAGGATCCCCCACAGGGTGATACTACTTGAAAGTTTTTTTAATCCTACCTTATTATCTTTTAGCATAACACTTTCAAGTAGAAGTTCATATGAATAAAAAGGAAGAATCAGGCTATTGTTTGTACCAGAAGAATTTGAAATGCAGACAGGATTGGATAAAGGTAGCTCTGGATAATCTAGGAGCGTTCAGCAGCCAGTATGTTCCAAACAATGCCTAAGAATGATTTGAAGGGAAGGCGTTTAAACAATTGAACAGTTGAACAATCCCAGCCAGTTTATGGTGCAATATAGGCATCTTGCTTTATTGAAAGAAGGGAGGTAAATTAAACAGCTAAAGGTACAACAACAGTGTTTCAAGTTTTATTGTTTTTGTTTTTTTTTTCCTTCCAAGGGCAGGGAACTTTTGGAGGTGGGTACCTCCACATACATTTGGGCCTCATTCTAATTATTTATGTTCTGACCACCTTCTTGGGCAAATCTAGGAAAAAAACAGCTTCAGACCACACACCAGGAAAAGATGTGTAATAAACAGATAACTGTTTAATTATGCATGACCTTAGCAATAACAGAGAAGCAAATTTACCAGTAGCACATGATCACAACTATTTGCATGGGCTTTGCCCTTGGTTTTAGAGAAATGTTCCCCTTTTCTGCATTCCAGCTAGAAACATACAGAACGTGATCCTGTCCCTGGGCTAGGACAGATACTTACTCCATTTAGCTGAAGCTGTCTCCATTTCCTGCAAGATAATAGTCTGCTTTTTATCAGCACCAGGACCTCTGCTGCTAGAAAAGCATTTTATAATGCACGATGGTATTCTTTTAACATTGTCAGGCAGATATGAAAATTGATCTGAACTTGCAATCTTTTCCCATCATGGTGTTTTTCCCCTAGACTCTGGGACTGGGCCAGACTGCCAGGGCCTGATTTCATTAAGCTTGAGTAGCCTTTTGCAAAACTGAGTTTATGACTATGTGATAAATTGCTTTCTGTATTTGTACATTAATAAGCAGATAACAGCTACAGGAAGCTAAAGGCAGCATTATGGACAAAACTGTGTTTATTGACACTTATTTCTCCCAAAACTACTTACCTAGCATACCTAAACTCATCATAAGCACACATTTAAATTTCTAGACTAATCCTAGAAAGAACAAAGAATTTAAAATATTTCTCTCGATAGCAGAATATATTTTAACCTGGTCTATTTGTATTGCAAGTGATAAAACCTGCAGAGACTACAATGCAAACTCCAAGGAAACAGCCACTGAGCACACATGCTGCTGTAATCATCACCCTGATCCCTGGCTGCTGCCTGATGCTGTACCAGACAAAACCAGCTGCAAACCTTACCCAGGACATGCTTAGGAGACACAGCTGATGCACTCTTTCAGCTTCCTACTTAGCAGGTATTCTAATTTCTTTCGTGGTTTGCCACGCTTAGAAACATCTCTTTTGAAAAATACAAGCTTTAAGTGAAGTTTGAGAGAAGCAAATGTCTTGAGGAATACTAAAAAAATTGCCAGATCTTCTGCAAAAGTTCAGCTGCAATCACAGTTGCAGACTTACTGGTTAACCCCAGACCTTGGCATGTAAAATTCTATTCTGCATCCCACATCCTTTAATTAAGCAGCAAAGCAATTCTTTGATCTAACACCTTTACAAGTGTTATTTAAGGACATCAACGCATAAATAAATTTTTTCTACTCAAGAAGTAATATTATTTCTCTGCTTTCAAACTTCTTTAAGGATTTTAATGCATAAATGGATTTTTCCTACTCGAGAAGTATTTCCCTGCTTTCAAACTTCTTCAGTATAAATATTATCTTTTTAGCTTTCTAGCTTTCTCTTTCCATCATTCTGATAAATTAAGTCCAAGTTTCTCAAAAGGGCTCCCTAATTTATAGAATAAGCCTGAATAAAATTGGGCTATATTTAGTGCCATACCAAGTTCAAGGTGATCTCAAAGCACTCAAACATTTCTTCATCTCTACACTGAGAAAGGAATAAAAGCCAATGGTATATCTGTTTAAGCATTAGATGCCATGGACCTGGGACTTCCACCAAGTTTATCTTTCAGCCTTCCAGACAGAAAGTAATGTGATTTATTCTATATATTAGGTATTCTAATATAAGAAAAAAAATAATGCAAGCACTACATCTATACCCACAGACCCAGAGACCTTACCCACATAAGGACTCTTCTAGCATCTTTGTCAGATTTCCACATAGGCTCCCAGAAAGGAACCAAGACTTCAAGCATGACTGCATCCATTAGATCAAATTTACTGGGACACAAGTTCATTTTTATGAGCTAACTATGTGATATTGTAAAAGCATTGTTCTTTTAGTTCAAGTAGTTGGCAGGAAAACTTATCTTGCAAAGAAATATACATTGGATTCATAGTCTTTAATATAATATAGGTACTAAAAAGGCCAGTATCTTGGCTTTGTAAAATTATTTCTTACACTTCAAATGAGAAGAGTAACCATCCTGCTATTTTTAAAAAAGTTTTTCCAGGATTTTTATTTTTAAAATTCTTCCTCTGCCACTTACTTTAAAAACTGTAGAATGATGAAGAATTGGCTGGAAAGAAAACTTCATGAGTCCCACTGAAGCAGTTTATTCTGGAACACCATTTATAGAAATGCCATTTTGTCATTTTTACCCTGAACAGAAACTGTGTGTGATATTTCCACCCTTATACAGCTCAACTCATTATACTGTTGCCATAACAACAAATAGCAGTACATGAAATTAGATCCCAATAAGATTCCGAGAAAATTAAGTTCCAGCCTGCTAACGTGTCTCTTAGAGACTCCTCCAGCGAGCGAGAAACCAAATCTGCAAAGCTGGCAATGGGGGTACCTAATAATAGCAGTACAAGAGGCTAATATCTCGTGAAGGGAATCAAAGAAACACTGCCTCAGCCTGTAACAAAGGTAAGCAAAACCTGTGTCACACAGAGGCTATATTGGTGGACACATTTAACATTTTTATCCAAGAGTTGCTCAAATAGTGGATAGAAAAAAAGAATAATGGCTCCATGGGGTAGGTTGCCAGACAATTGTTTGTCAGTGGGAAACTTATTTCCCTAGTCTTAAGGACTCCTACAGTCTAGCCTTTCTGTTCCAGATAATATACACAGTTGAAGTCTTTAAACTTTTATAATTGTCTATAGCTGAAGACTCTATATCTCATTAATTACTTTCGGACACAGTTTTGATTTTGCAAAACAAAAGAAGTGAAATGAGCCCATGACTGGCTTCCTCTGAAAGGAACTTGGACTTGACACAGAACCTGCTGAACTCCAGTGCAATTCTAACCTTGCAGTGACCTGTAACACCCTCACCACACACCCTAGAGCCAGGCTCAAAGGCTTTTCCTAACTACATGTCAGGGGAAGAGCTGTCCTGCCTTACTGCAGCCTGGTTTTGGATCTGTTCAATGATGGCAGACAGGAGCACACCCAGCAATTTTAATGCAATTTGATAAAATATTGCTGAGAAATTCATAAGACAGTAATGCCCCTGGATCTCGATACTTCTTTCTCTCTCCCTCCAGCTTGGAATGGCAAGCAGCTGTACGCTGTACACCTTTCCTCTGACTCAAGAGGAACAGAGAAAAGAAAGATGGCCTCAATAAAAACGTCTTAAAAACTGCTGATTTCCTTCTGGTACGAAGCATGTGTAGCTTTTCATACAGAAAGGAACATCCTGCACCATGTATTTATCTACTGGCCTCTGATATTTGAGGACAGTAAACAAAATTCATCTCCCTTCAGACACCAGGACACCAAATTTTCAACATTTCAGAGATGTGAGAAGGTTACCTAGACAAAAAAAAAGTCTGAAGCTTAAGCTACATAGTACAATATTTGTGGACAAATTCCTTTCAAAATATTTTGATCTGTCATTAATAATGGTCCTTTACATAGCCATTTTAAGTAGTCAGGATGGAGTAAATGGATATCCTGGGGAGAGACCAGCACTCAGAATATTTGCCTGTAGGGGACACATAACTAGCCACATTAAAGGACTGAAATCTAGGCATTCTGCCATAACTCACATGGCCTGAGCAACTAACAAAAGCATATATAAATAAATAAAAATAACTGAAATAAAGGATACTGTCAAGGCCAGGAACTCCAGAATTAGCCTCAGTAGCCACGTTCTGGCTTGTACTGCACAAGCCCTTGTCTGTGCCTGGCAGGGTCTCTCATCCTGGTCTGGTCATGTATCAAAGCAGACAAATCCTCCTCATTACCATACAGAGACCAGCAATTACTGTCTTTCAGCACCTGCTTTCTTCAATTTGAATGAACAAGAGAGTGAAAGGGCAGACCATTCATGCCTCTGCCACAGCATTATTCCCACTTCAGACCCAATGACACAGAGGTGCCCCAAAGTGACATCTTACTACAACACGTGCCAGACTTCCTTGTGGAACACTGAACTGCCACAGCAATAAAGTCTCCATCTAACCCTTCTGGAAAATGGTTCTCCAAAGCATAAAAATCCATCAGCTTAGGAACACACACTAGATTTCAAGTACGTACTTTACATCTTAAAAATCTGTTAACTTCTTTCTTGCAAGAACTAAATTCTATTTTAAAGTTTCCATCATCTTATTCTGTGTTGCTCCTGAACTTCAAAAGGACTCATTCATCAAATATTTGCTCTCACTCTAAATAATCCTGCTATCTCAATAACCTTCACAAAAATAGAGACCTTGTCTCCAAAAAGTAATTGTGAGCATATAAATTGAAATACAGTTCCTTTAGTGACCCTTCAGATTTTGATAATTTGTAACAGTAAATATGTAGAAAGAATCCCTACTCTGATCCTGTTGTGATGACCACAAAAGTGTGTTTTTTTCCCCAAGTCCTTACAGGAATAAGCAATCACAATATAAAGTACAGTTATATAGTATGCATGCACATTAAGATGCTTTTTTCCAGCTACCCATATTGAACAGATTTCAGTAGAACATCTTACATGTGAGTATGCAAGGACAGAGCACAAGAAAAGTGCTTTTCTTTTAGGGTGAAAGCCATCTTTAGGGATAACTCACTCCATGCTGAGCCTAGGACACTGAATCAATACACGTGAAGGTCAAAGAAATTCCTGTATTCAAATTTGAATGACTTGTGATATTATTTTATATCATTAGCAAGCATTGTCAGTCACCCATATCTGGATACAGCTGTGGATTATAAGCATTATTAAAAAAATCATTTTTCAAGCAATAAATGAGGAAAAGGGTCTGAGTCCAAGAGCCCAAATGCAAATTCAAGCCTTCTAAAAACAAAGACAGTAAGGTATTCTGCTGACAAAACAGACAGAGAAGAAGAAATATTCATCAGTGGGACATCAGAGTTTCTGTGGTCAAAACAAAACTGCTTTGTCCACGAGAACAGAGCAGGTCATTGCCACAGGCCACTCTGGCACACGGGCCAGGCAGGCTGGGGAGAGCAGGACTGGTGCAGGGAACTCCCATTCCATTTCCAAGGCCAAGTCACCATGGTTTCACTGCAGTCAACTAAGGGTTGCAAACACAAACAAATTGCCATTAAGTAAAATATGAACTTAAATTAACAATTTGTCAACACTCCAAAATAAATGGAGATTTGAGAAATGAGATTTAAGAAATTCATGTATGCATTGGGTCAGGAGCATGAAACAGACATAGCAAATAAGCAATAGAAAAAAACCCAAACTAATCAGTACCTAATCCATACCTAATCCACAATATCTGAAAAACATTTGATTTCTCTTTTAAATCATCACAATAGCTAATGGTAAGGAAAATAACTTCAAACCAAAATAGGTCAAATGTCTGTAAGGACAACATACAGACAACATGTACTTAAGTGATACTTCTTTTGATAAAGTGTTATTGATTTTATGACAAATTATTCCTTCAGTCTAGTGAGTAAGACAGGAGGGAAGAGTAGCTGCTGCTAGGCAGAGAACCCTATATGCATGTGACTCCCTCAGTGATTCTTCAAAAATATAAACTTGCACTGCAAAGAGATAGCTTCTACTCCTTGTAAAATAGATAACCCTCTCCAAATGATAAGAGGCTCAAAGCTCCCTTCAGAAAGAAAAACCAATGCACTATTTAAATATCCCCAACAAAAATACAACATGTCCCCTGCCCTCAGTTGTCTTGCTGCTTTAAATTTCAAGTCCATAATGATTTCAAATACCTTTTAATCTATTCATCACTGTAACAGATATAGACAGCAGACAGATTCTTGGATAAAATGCTTGCAACTTAAATCAAGATCCATAAATATCAGCACTGTTGCCATTCCTCCTGCAGGATTTCCAAAAAAAAGTCTGCTTGCTTATTGAACAAAATCTCCTATTTAGAACTTTCAAGATATTAAACCTGTCACGGATAACTAAGCTGACGTTTTCATTTTTGTCTGGAGTTGTCAAACAGGAAAAGGAACAATGTCACTTTAGTGCTTTGAAACCTTTGAGACAAACCAGATCCTAAACAAAAAAATAAAAACAAAACCCCACAAAGTAGAAATAAAATAATGAAAAAGCCAAAACACTTGAAGTTTTTAAGATTTGGGCTTTTCCCCCACAAAATTATCATAGTTACTCTTACATTGTGCAACTAAAATTAGATCTCTAGAGGTCTATAATTTGACTTCCTTTTCAAAATAAACTGTCATATCAGAAAAGATTCCACAGATTTACCTGCCTGAAGCATCCACAATTACACTTGCAAAGAAAAATAAACTTTATTAATAAACTGCAAATTGCACTGTGAGAGCAGCACTGAGTTTCCTCTACCTGTCTTCTTTGGTAAGACCCAAAAACTGCTGACAGGAAAGATGGATGCTTAATTTTTAAAGTTTTATTGAATATAGAAAATATTAATGGTTAACCTGTCTCTTCATAAGTGTGGTTAAGAGACCCAGTTCTGCTACCACCTTTATACATTTTGGGACTTAATTATGTACCACCAAGATTAATATCATTTGCTAAGAATCATCCTTCTAGTTGTTTCCAGTGCTTCTACACTAAAGATGATTAAGTATAGCAAGGAAGCTGTAGAATAGGTTATATTAATACTGCATTGGTCTTGAAAGCTACACATTAGCAAGGTAGAAAATATTAAATGCCAATAGAAAAGCTGCTGTTGGATGATAAATTTGATGACAATAGATTAAAGCTCTATGCAGGAGAGCATTAACAGACAATGAATTACTTATAAGACCTAAACCAGTAATCCAGCAATAGTTAAATTCCCAATAGTTAAAACTATTTCAAATCCAGTGAGAATGTTGAGGGAGGAAGTTGCAACTCAATAAATCTTACCATCAGGAAGAGCATGAATAAGGATAGCATAAACTTGCTGTCTCAAAAAGCACACTTTAATGTAATTTTTTTTCCATCTGCTTTTTTTAAATTGGAGAATGTAGAGAGCATAGGACCCTTGCTAAAACATACAGCTTTTCTGGTCCAGTTCTGGTTGGTGGATTCTCAGAGATTTATTGCTCTATACCTGAGAAAGCAGAAAGAAGTAAATTCCTACCTA
Organism: Fringilla coelebs; assembly: GCF_963513975.1. NCBI lineage: Eukaryota > Metazoa > Chordata > Aves > Passeriformes > Fringillidae > Fringilla > Fringilla coelebs. The sequence continues at coordinate 87,924,802 of NC_140030.1, forward strand.
TCAGTGATTCTGAAGCCAAACCTTCTCCCTTAAGAGCAGAGAACAAAATGATGCTGGTTTGTGAGACTACAACAAAAGCAAAAAATACGCTTTCAGAGAATTTAACCTAAAACAAATGCATGCAAGTTGGTACTTGGAAAGAGAGATACAGTTTTCCATAAATTTACTGAATATGGATTTAAACAACCATTAAGTTAAAAAGAAGATATTTTAAATTTTTTCTCCAGAGCAACAATATAGAAACCAGTTAGACTGATTTTGAGAACTGTAGCTAACAAAGAAGTACCACCCTGTTCATATTTAATAAAAATTTTCATCACAGGTCAAAGTGAGTCTCAAATCAATTCTCATTCCTCACAACTCATTTCAAAATAATAAAAAAGAAGCTTTGTCCACAAATTGTCTGCAGAAAAACAGATTTGAAAATATCTATTTGCTGTGAATATAACTGCAGATTGTGTCATTTAGTACAAGTAGTATTTACTATGATAAATAATTCCCTCTTTCCTGACCTGTCTCCTCACAATATATTTGCAACTGAACGACAGAAATGACCAGCCTTTCAGAACCACTACAGCTTTAATGAGACCTCCAGGAGGGGGAATCCAGCGCCTAGAGGACCACTCACCAGCAGGAACTCAGTAATTCCTCCTACAGGCATGGAAGAAGAAAGCCCCCCAATTCTTTTGGCACCTACTTTTTGTCTTGCTGGTGCATTCCATACCAGTGCACACAGTGAGAGGGCGAGCTTATTACGTGTTTCATGTTAAACTTGCCCTGAGCCCTCAGGCTGGGACTTTACAAAACTGCTGAGGTTATTAAGTGCTCCTGAAATCCAGAGCGTTTAGCACTTCAGCATATCTGAAAACCATCTTCTGAAAACCAAAGTGCATGTCAAAAGGTTATGCTGATGCCTTTTGGAAGCAATGGGCATCTTCTTACTATTTTGTATGACTGGATAATGCTTTACAGGAAATAAAAGGAATTGCAGGTGAAGCTGCCCCTGTAACAACATGCTCATCCAGATTGAAAAGCTCTCCAGGCAAAAACTACTGCAGCAGCATTTAATTATACTGCAGTATAATTACCTTGGAAATAACTTCCAATGCATTTTATACATTGAAACCTCTGGATTTTTAGGCAATTATAAACGTGCCAATATTTTTCCTGTGACCAAATATTCTACTAAGTACCAGCCACACTGACTATGATTTCTTGTGACTAGTTTTAAAAATGGTTACTTCTTGGTTTTACTGGAGCTCTCTCACACTTCTCTTGGGAAATGCTTACAGAAATTTATTCCCTAATGGCCATTATATTTGTGCCAGCTCTTCAATCATTATGTTACTATGAAAGCTGGTAATAATCTCCTGATGTGTAGAAGCTCACTGCAGATTTTGCTATCCTTGTTTCAAGATTATTCTGCATGTGCAGCAGCCAGTCAGAGTAATAAAAACATGACAGAATTAATAAATCAGTTGTTTAAAAATGTTGTGGATACTTTTGGCATTGGTCAACTTCACCCTTTCTTAACATAATTTTGTCTGTTCTTTATGCACAGGAATGGAGTTGGCCTTGGAGTACCAGGTCAAGTGGGTGAAAGACCGGTGTGCTGATCCAAGCCAACAGCCCCACTTTGGCTTTCAATGCCAGCAGAGGATTTCACTACTCCCTGTCCAGATACATGGCAGAGGACAGGAAAACTATGGGAAGCTTTTCCCCTGATCATTTCATCTTCTGTGGAAAGATTAGGAAAAATATTCCTTGTGCTTAAAATACATAAGGACTTGCTAAAGCTAGAGAAAAGCCAAACCTCCCATCCCCTCTGAAACCAACTCTCACTTACCAGAAAAACTGGAGAATGAAGTTTGAGGAATTTGAGCTCAGCTAGAAACTTGAAAGTGAAATGAAAGTTCTGTGAATGTGCAAATATGACTAAGCAGATATGGCCCATGAATCATCTTTCCCACATCCTCATCAAGTGAACTGTGATTGAGCAAAGTAGTACCATACAACTCCCATGCAAGTAAGTTAATTCAAATTACATTTAACTGAAATGAAGGAAGCTATTCACACCTCACAGCTATTGTTTTAGGCTCTCGTGTAAACTCAGGAAATCATTTCAACACTTCTGAAGCCCTTTTCATCTTTGGAATGTTTTCTTTGCAACTATTTGAAAGGCCTTAGAAACCTAAGCTACAAATATCTATATGAATTGTACTCTTCAAGTATTCTGCCTATTTGACTTCTGAAAATTGGACTGTTACGCAAATAAATGCTACAATTTTGCAAACTTCTTCCATAATGCTGTTTTGCACTCAAGAACCTCAAATTCCTGATCATTCTAAGGAAATATGCCTCTGACATTACTTCAATGTAAATAAAAAAACCAAAACAAACTCCAAATGCCCTAATTTTCCATCACCTACTATTATTTTTTTCTTCTGGAATTTTACTGAAACTTCCTTTTATTGATAACCATGGAACTGAATTTCCCTTCATGATTGCAGTTCCACCATGAGGCTTTCTAGTCATCTTATGATCCACACTCCTCATTTTTTGATCTTTCCCAACACACTATTCACCACCACAGCAGCCAGGAGGAGTTGGAAGGACCACAGGAAAGAAGAAACTAACCTGCAGCAGCACAATCAAGAATAATTTAAATGATATCAAGAAGCATTCTGGATTTTTTTTTGGCATGAAATCGCACACAAACATAGAGACACACACACACAAAATGCCAATTTAAATGATGCCTAGGAAGTGCACATTGTACATTCCCAGAAATTCATTACATTTTTCAGCAGTCAGCTCTATTAGACTAATGTAATAACACTGCCAGCCACCATGCATAAATCATAAGTGGTATGATTGGATTTGTCTGCTCATTGCATTTTCAATTTGAATAATAGTCATTTTATTCAATTGAAAATATCTTTTTTTTTTTCTCTAAATACTCAACTGTTATATTTAGTTGGATCTGGGACAGCAGCTAAGGAGCAACAGAACTGGCTATTTGTATTGGTATGCAACCAAATTCCTAATTTTTGTGAGGTGCTCTACCTTACTATAGCACTAGAAGGATAAAGTATCCTCCCCTTATGCTACTGCTATAAATACCACAGTCATTACAAAGATTTTGAATTGGCATAATTAAGCTAAATTTTTCCAAATGTTTGGTTGCCAATTTTATAAGAAAAAGAGCTTTGTATTGGTCCAACAAGGATGGCAAGTACAATGTAAGTGCTTGTCTACACGGAGAAGCAAGTTGGAATGGCTGTGCCATAGCAGCTCCTACAGCACTTGCTCTTATTTCAGAAAAAAAGACCTTTTTTTACACATGAAGAAAGAGTAGAAGCCAAGGCACCCTGAGGCCTTGGCTGTGTCAAGTAATACAACATTCATAAAGAGTCAGTGTGAAAGAGTTACTGTTTTTCAGTATCTCCACTGGAGTATTTCGTAAGGTTTTACTCTCTCCTCTCATTCCTTTCAGACCAATCTTTAGTGACTTATAGGGATGGATCAGGTTCATCTATGTTGCAGACAAGAACAGGCACCAGAATTTGAACTGTTGATTCTACTTTCTGATGAAGGAAACCCTTCCAGCCTGACTTCAGACAGGCCATTGCAGCATTGCTGCGGTGGCTTCACCATCATTTCAGGGAATCTGTCTACCGGGGGAAACCTGATGTTTTACACTGCATAGGAAGGCAAAACCACTTCTTTTTTAAATGCCAATAAAGTTCCATTACTAAAAGACAATGAAAAATAAAACTGTGTTGAAAAAGAATTTAAGTGCTTGTACTTAAACAGCCCAAGATAGATGAAAATCTAACTTTTTTACTTCAAAAACCTTATAATGAAAAAGTAGACTGATATTTGTTCAGCCATCTAAAAAGAGTAAACTGACATTTCAGCTTGTTTCATTCAATGTTTGTATTGCCATCCTGCCTCTTGCATTCCCCTGGCTTTGCCACTGATATGGACTGAAAAAAAAATGCTTAAAAAGGATTTAATTTCTTTTAAACCTTTGTAGAAAAAGAGCTTACTTTTTCCTCAAAACCGCCCCTTACATATAAAAACGGGAAGAGCTCTTTTGCTTTTATGTAATCAGCTGCAGAGGCATTTGATTTCATTTTCTGCAGCTAATGAAACCATGTATGTACATTTGAATCCAAGAGAACCCAAGGGAAAAAGAAAGCATATTTGCCCTGACTATATCGTAAATAACTCTCTAATTTCTCAAAACTGTTAGCCTTTCTAAGCATATGAAACAATAATCAAGCTGAATTCCTTTATTTTTTACATTAAATACAAGCGTTCTTTCTTTGCTGTGATTTTTCTGGAATCTTCAAATGGAGTCACCCTTGGGGCACGGCCTGGGGCCTTCCAGAAAAACAAAATAATAAATGAAACTAGGGAGGGTGTGTTATGTACTGCTCTCTGCCAGCACAGGCCAGGGCTTGGGCTGTGGCTATGGCCCCCCCAAGATGCTGGAATGACCATCTGTGGTGGGATTCACAATCGACATGGATGGATCCTCCTCCCCAGGACCTGGCTCACGCGCACGTACAAACCATTTCTGTTCCAGATTGAATTCATTTTAGAAAATGAATGGGGAGCAAATTCAAGGAGAAATGTAAATTATTATCAAAAGTGCAACCAATAGGAAACCAACTAGGTGTGAAAATAAGCATGCACCAGTGTTTTTTCTCATTTTGGTGGTGTTTTGATAACCAGCTTTGGTTTTTATGCTGTCATTTACAGAAACAAATGCAGGGGCTGGACAGCCCACCAGAGGGCTCCCATATTTTTTGTATTCAGGTTAAAGTTGATATTGACAACAACAACAAATTATAAATCTTGCTTCTAAAAGTTTAAAAAACCCAGAATTAAAATATTGGAAATAACAGGCTATTATGATGATTTCAATTAGTCATCTGGTCTTCTTAAATAATCCATCCAGATTATTTAAGAAAAGTTAAACATCCTCAAGTTTTGAGGGCTGCTTTACTGCCCATGTTCACAGGTGTAGCATGAGACAAAATAGGTCAGAAATTATGTGTGTGCCACCTGTAGGCATTTCAGTGAGATGAAAGGCCTAGGTACTGATTATATCACCTGGGATGCTGTCTCTCTAGAGAGCACCTAAAAATTACTTTAAAAAGAAATCTAAAAAATTACCCTCAAACCAAACCACAAACCAACAGCAAACACACAACACCACTAAAACCCCCCAAAAGGGCAAAGGCAAACATTATACAGGTCAACAAGAGTCTAATATTTATTTTCTGAGAAGTTGAACTGCCTGCAGAAGGCAAATAAAGTAAAAAACGAGTACAAGCCTGAACAAAACAGTGAAATGGCACATGCACACTCAGAAATAGCTTTAAAGTAGATATGGTTAGTTGCATTCCAGCTCACAAACTGGCAGGAGCTGTTTGGTGACTGTAAAGACAAAGAGCCACATGAAAGGACTGAATGTCATGGATCAGAGAGAAACCAACACATTCACATTATGGGATAGGAAAAATGGCTTTTTCCAGAGATTGCCATGGGACAAAGCTGCACTCCCCGAGCTCCAAGGAGGCTGCTGTGGCAGCAGTGGTAGGGAATCTCTGGAGCAGTTTTAGCTGAAACAGGTCAAACAAGCAGGATTAACAAGGCTGAGCCTACAGTAGCAACACCACCACTTTCCTGTCTCACTTTCGCTGCAGCTGTGGGCACACCCAATGGAAATGATCTGCCCCAACAGTGAGGAAGAAACACCTTTGAAGCCATATATTTACAATTCACTGGTTGGGACTAATAAACATGGAAATGGCTCCTGTACAAGTGAAAACCATTGTTAATAAAACCACAGTAAGATCTTCAGAGGGCAGAATGACTTGCTCATACAGGCATTTTTAATGCAGTTCACGCTCCCAGCTTTCTATGAAAAGGTACTTTTTCAAAACAAAGGAGAACAGAAGCAGTTTGTCATACAATTAAACCATTTAATAACATTAATAAAAGAAATTAATAGAAATACAGCACGATAAAATGTATTTTATTAAACTGTTTGCAAGAAAGAGAGGCAATTTCTACACAATTATTAATGGGAGCTGAAAATACACATGCATGTAAGAACTAGGGGACATCAGGTGTGACAGAGGGCAATGATGTTAATTTAGTGCTCCATTGTTAGAAGAGTGTGAAAAGAAATGGAAAATCAGTGAAAAATGATCTAGCAGATGTGGTGCTGAGGAGCAGGGTTTAGTGGTGGACTTGGCAGTGCTGGGTTAATGGCTGGACTGGAAGATGTCAAGGGTCTTTTCCAGCCTAAAGGATTCTATGATTCTGTTTTTCCATACCTATAATCTTGGCAATCAAAAAAAGGAAAACTCATGTAGCGAATGAACTTACAAGGTCTAGAGTGGAGCTATACAAGCTTGACTCTGACTCTAAATCAAAATTCTCAAGGCAATGCCAGACAGCAGAATATCCTTATGGTGCTACCAGGTGCTACAGAGAAGCAGAGTAACTCTGGGTAGAAATAGGTGAATAGTATTTTTTGAAAGTAAATACAATTGACACAGTCTCATGCCTTCAACTTTCGGCACCACTAATGAAACCAGCAGAAGTGGTACTGAAATTTGATGTAAAGAATTGTGATTGATATCAAGTTGAAATAAAAATATTCCAAGGAGGACAGGTAGTGGGGTGGGCCTCTATGAGACCATAACTCTGCCAAGTGTGAGACACCATCAGTGTCCAGCTGGACAGCACCTACAGTAGGAGGACACTGGAGGATGGAAGAAATTATTGGTGCTATCAGCTTGTGTATTTGCTGTCATTTGTAGCACCTTACCACTAGCTGGAAGATGCAAAAGGGCCTTTCTGCTTTCCAGCAGCAACAAAAATGTACCTCAAAAATAAATACAAACCAAGAGTATTTACTACAGACTTCATCAAAACTAGTCAAGGTCACAAATTCTAGTGATGCTGTTTAACAAGAAAAGTTATGCAACATTATTCCTTAGTAGTTTCAAACTTGTATCTCAAAACTGGTATGCCTAGTTTCCTTTAAATGCCACTTGCACAGTTCTCTGATGGTGTGGGACTTGTGGCTGACAGTTTTCAGCCACACTGGTCTCATTTCACAGTGCTGGAGTAAGGGTCAAAACAGGTCATATGCTGGAAAAGTCACAGCAACTGCTTTGTTTTTTAATCTGCCTTTCCATAAACAGCAGAGAAATTTGACACTAAGCCAAATAGTTATTTATAGACAACATTTATTCTTAGGTATTTTAGTCACCAGAGAACAATTGCAGCTAAATGTACTTATTACTATCTGGAAATCTATTTTTTGAAATATCCTCTGTCAATGTAACTTTTTTGTCATTCTAACTGTATTTGGCCCTCTATGCACATGCTGTGTGTATTAATCACATACACTTCCACCACACTGGAACCTGTGTGATTTACCCAAGCAAAAGATGCAACCTTGAAGTTACCCCTCAGTTTTTATGTAAAAAATCCTACTTGCTCTCCATACTGCTTTTCCTAAATAATTGCTAGAATAGAATTTGAGCCTCAGGACATGGTACTGTGACTTGAGGGAGTTGGTCATTGTTGATTGACCCAAGTTTTTTACAATCCCTTTGCACTGACTTTCAATTCAGAGCCATCCATTCCCACTGCTGAACGAGAAAGGCTGTGCCCTTCAACACTGTGTCAGCTGCTTACACAAAAGAGCATGAAATGAAAATTGTGCACTGTCCTTTCACAGGCCAGAGCTTCTCACACTTAAAACATCATCCTTCTGTCTCTCTTCTCCACTCTTATTTTATCAAGCATCAACTTCCACTCTGTACATTTTCTGCATCTTTCCCCTTATCTTCTTTCGTCTGACTGATTTGTCCCGCACTGAACTGACCTCATGTGTTTGCCAGCTATCTATTGATACATGCTCAGCTCAACCTCTGCAAGGTAAGAAATTGTTGTTTACCCCATGCTGCAGCCTGAGAGCTGGGCTGCAGATCAGATGATTGATGGAATAAGCCAGCTACAAGCGCTGGTGCTTGCAAACTCTGTAACACCAGCACAACATATTTCAGCCAGCACTTGCATGCGAGCTATCAGCAGGGATTTTCAGAAGTTTCTGGGCTGCTTACAGGGCTCAGAGGGATGAAGCCATTGCAGTAAGCCCAGGCCAGAAGGGTGAAGTGGCACACAACTCTGGGCAGATGCAAAAATCAGCTTAATGCTCATGACTATTCACAAAACCTTCCAGATTCTTTTTCCTCTACAGAACACAGGAAATCATGGGGACAAAGAAGAAACAATTTAAAAAAAATATAAAAAGAAAAAAGAAAAGCTGAAAAACAAGTCAAAGAAAAAGTGAAAAGGTGACATAATTCCTCACTTTGTGAGGAATCCCACTGTTTTCACCAGCGGATTTTTACCATTGTTTTTCAAACAATGGAGTGACACCACTGTCTTTAGAACCACTGTGTGGACAGAACACAACACAGACCATGCACAGTTTTTGCCCACTGCAAATGCCATAATGGCTTTTCCATTATTAATGATAACTGAGAAAGATCCAAAATGTTGTGAGGTGGTTACTGGACCCATAACCTACCTAGGCCATTAACTGTTTCTCTGATTATGCCAAAATGCATCTCAATTCCCCATCTACCTCCTCGCTACAATTGCTTCATCAATATTCATAAGATCCAAAGCCTTGATATTGATTACTGCATCTAATGGACTCATTATGCAAAGTCATCGTGACCTCTGAAGCAATTCTGCTTCTGTGACTTACCTAGATGCTTGCTCAAAATGTTTTGAGATATTGGTACCCACACAGGAGCAGAGCAGAACAAAACCCACCACAGGATCTTTGCATGATGATCCTCTGACAGGATGAGCTTTTTCCAAGCCTGTATGAGATGTCACACAACCCTGCTACATTATCCCTGACTTAACAGGAGCCCTCCTTATCACACAGCAGAAAGAAGTAGTTAATATTAACTGATCATTATTAGCATTCATTATGGAAAATCAATCTGATTGTGCTATAACCTCCTGCTGCTGTCAGCTGGGTTATTCTGATATTTACACAATATTGAGTTCCTGCTAAGCAAAATTGTGTTGGTTATGTAACATCTTTCAATGTCATGATGATTCTGCAAACAAAATCTATTCTGTTTATCAGCACCAAGGCACCAAATAAAGGCATTTTTCAAACAGTTTCTAATGGCAAATATTTCACTGCTACATATGTCCAACATTATTAGTGACAAGTATACTTTTTTGAAAAGATAAGAACAAAACGGAGCAGCTACAGTGTGAATTCATCTTTTAGTCTCATAATCTAACCTTTACTGGGCTAATGATATTCATTAAGAACTCACTTAAAAAAACCTTCACAAAATGACAACACTCTTTCATATGTTAAGAAACTGAAAAAGTAAAAATAAAGACAAATTTTAGAGTAGGAATTAGGAAAAATGTTAAACTAAAAAAAAAACTTACAAGAAAGAATGACCTAAGAAGGAGGCGAGTACAGTACCACTTGGATTGTTTTTTAATAAAAAATCTGTAACTCAGAAGATAATATCTAGATTCAAGAATAATTCAGTAAAATATTGGTACAACTGCAGATGCTCCATTATAGTTAACTATGAAAACATTATTGGCATGAGCTCTGCCAACTACATACAATGAAATTCAGATGGAAAAAAATTAGTACACCTACATTTTCAGGTCAGGTCTGCACACCACCCCCCAACCTCCTCCCAATAATTTTTTGAAGCTCAATTACACTATGTGTCAAAGTTAGTTCTCTTCTGCACTCTTGAATAATGCTTGCCTGTCAGAAAGGAAAGTTTCATTTGAATTTAGATTCTTCTTTCTTTTAGATACAATTTGAGGCTCCCAAAATAAGCTATTATGAGTATTATATATAAATATATTTGCAGACAAGATTATCACATTATTCTGTTCTTTATTGTGAACATACAGATAAAAACTTTTCCAACACAGTCACACACTGGTTTTGGACTTTTGTCATAGAGGAGAATGGCTTTTGACCACCTTGCTTTTAAACTTCTCCACTGAAATTTAATATAACCCCAATATAAGCTTCATGTGTTTCCAGTAATTTAGAGATACATTTCCCCTACACATAGGTAATTGAAAAATTTAGTTATCTTGAGAAGGTGAAAAATTTTAATCAATCTGAAATCAATTCAAATGGGAAGCCTGAAGTAAGAAATGTCAGCCATAGTCAGTAGAAGGAATAGATCATTCTCTCTGTGCACATTATCAAGTGCATAAAAAGCTGATCTCCTTAGTTTAAAACATGACTTCTGTAGCATTCTCATCCTTCGAGGGAAAACAGCAGAACACAGACATCTCATTCAGGTTTTACTTTTGCTCCATCTGCAATTCCTCCAAAGCAATGATGGAGCAAGATTGGAATTGTGTTTGGCCTATTTTATGCAGTACTATAGCCAGTTCCTTCAGAATTGGCTGAAACACATCTAAACATGATACAAACCAAAATACAGATTACCATAAAGTCTTCATTATTTTCCTTTTTCCCATCACCACTAAATCTATACTATGCTGCAGGATAACAAAGCCTAGCTCCAAAATAAGTGCTTGCCTAGAGTAACTCGTAGGTTTCATTACACTACTCAAATTTGGGTGTGGCCTAAACCAGCAAATTTTATCCTCATTCATAAATTTCTATTTCTTAAGCAGTATGATCTAAAAGGACAACGTTTTTCTCCAGACAGGGAACCAAACTTAAAAATTCAAAGCACATATTCTCATCACTCTGTTTCACAGCTAAAATCTCTGCCAAGTAGCAACTGTGTCAGCACAAACCTAACACTGAAAAAAATTCAAAGGTAGAACTAATTAGAAAGCAAGCATAAAGAGCACAAATTACATGAGTTCAAAACTCTAAACCCTGAGTCCATATTTAGACACAGGTTTGAAATGAGAGCATTTACAGGTGTAAAATGGCAGCTTGGATTTACAGACCAGCAAAAATTCATTTCCCAAATGTAACTAACATAGATGCATTTTCTATTTATTGCTTTATGGTCACGGTTCACAGTTATATACAAGAACACTTATGTATGTTAACCAATAATTCGATTATTCTCATTATCCTTATTATTATCCCCAGCTCAGTCTCTGGTAGATAATAAGCACTTTGCTGAGAGAATGTGCAGGCTCTGTAGGCAAACCTTCAGCACGTGCTGCAGCCTGGGTCACAGAGGACTGAACAAATTAGCAGCTCTAGACAGGGAGAGGTTGGGACCTTGCCCTTGAAGCTGGTCCAAGGAGGAAAGAGCAGACCATGACTATGCAGCACAACTAGGCAGCACAACTAGACTGCCTTGGAAGAGCAGTCAGATGAGGGTAAGGAGCTATTCCCTCTGAAAGGACTCACATCTAACTCCACAAGTTAAAAAGGCAAATACAACCTATTAATTTGGTTTTAAATTGAGCTCTTCAGATTGTTTTTTCCGAGTTCTAATTATTAGTCTTTTTTTTCCCAAGTAGTTAGGCAGGCCTATTTATTGATTATCCATCCTACCAATACTATCTAACATTTCAGAGTACTTTACTTATGTCACACATATACACTAAAAATCTTAAATAGCTGCCTTGATTAATTCTAAATATAAACCTCCACTGCATCTGCTAGATGACTGCCATACCCTTGGGCAGAAAGGATCCAAGTGCTTGGGAAGCTGCAATGTAAATGCTGCAAAAACCCTGTAGCTTTATTAAGTTGCCAGACTTGATTTTGCACCTGCTAAAAGCCTATCACAGCCTCCATGACACCTTTCAGATGCTCTAGAATACCAGCAGAATAAAAGCAAGACATACACACTCTACAGATGGCACTAATAGGAATCAAGAGACAGTTCAGTACACTTCAAGGTACAGTAAAAGCTGTTATTCCAATTTGTCCCTGGTGATGATGACCACTATTGTGGTTGTCTTGTTTAAAGAGTCAATCATCAATCAACCACTAACTCTTAAATTTATTCCTCTCTCTGGGAAGTCGTGTATCAGACAGAAGTAACAAAGGTGCTTGATGACAAACCCAAGTCCTGTTCCACAAACTTGAACAGTCTGAAACATTAGTTCTGTGTTTCAGCGCTTTTAGAGGTGCTGAACACCTGTAAGATCAAGTTACAAGGTTCAGTTCTAAAATTCTGCCTAGAGAAGCAAAGACCAGGAGCTGCCAAGGCCAAAACTGAGCCATGAGGGTCAACGTGAAACTGAGCAGGATCTATGGAAACTTTTCCAATAGCAAAAATGGACGTTGAAAAATTAGCTGCATGGCCAAAACCTTCCATCCACCTAAAACCAGATACTGTTTTTGCACATTAACATCTAGAGTCAAATATAACAATCAGCATTAGAACTTTAAACTGTGTGACATAATATAACTTTATCCTGTTACCTTTAGTATTACATAGCTTTCAGACACCAAGATAATTTTTCTCCTTTCAATAAAGTAGTTGTCAAAAAGTTTCATCAAAATAGTTATAAGAATCATGTAAATTCTGAAGAGGCTGGACTGTGCAATCAGCACAGCTGTGAAGCCAGCACAAAGAATCTGATTGAAAGAAACGAACTGTGCATGGATACTTTTCAGTATACATGAATTTGATCAATTAGTTGAATACTGCGATAATCCTATTTCTCTCAAGCTGCAAGAGTACCATAGAAACTCAGTCCTATTTCGAAGATATTTTTTTAATCACAATATGCAGGTACCAAAGCAAAAAAATCACATTTGTTTCGACAGAATTTTGGTCAAAGTAAGGAGCATTTTTTCAAAAGTACCTCTAAGGAGAAAGGGAAAAAAAACCCTAGAAAAACAGCAGATGAAATAAATGGAGATACCCATGACAGGTAAAAGTGCTTCCCTGAAAACTGGAATTACCAAAGTCTGCTTCCCTGCCAGTTTGGTATGAATGATGTCTAAGCACTTCTGAATCTTCCATAAAAGTCCTCCCTTCTCTAACAAAGCATTAATTTTTCACTGAGCTTGTAGGAACATAATCACCTTTGACACTTCACTTGCTCCATCACATTTGAAGTAAGCCAACAGGTTCCCAGAAGGAACAGTACCTTCTTCATAGGAGGAAGAGACACAGACACAGAAAAATGAAACAGCTTTGGAGCTGTTTTCAAGGGGAGTGTGTGCTGTGGCATGAAGGAATGACATGCTAAAAATCTTGAGAGGCAGGAGGCACAAACAACATGGGTTTTGCACAGAATTTTTTTTCCCAATCCATCTCTCAAGTTTTAATGAACTGTCATCATAGTGGTTTTGAATAGTAAGTACCTGAGCATGAAGTATTTTTAGATCTCCTTAGGAGTTCCTATATTTGGAACAGCACTGCCTGAAAAATCCAGGAAGTTTCTGCTCGAAAGTTCTTTTGTCAAAATGCAAAGCTGAGTGGAAACACCTATTTATAACAAATTCTGTTCAAAAAGTCACACGCTAGGTTTACCCAAGTTTATTCCAAAACCCTTTTGGAAAAAGGCTGGGAGAGAATGGGAAATAATTTTTTTTTTTACAAAACTCAGCATTATTTTCAGAAGCTTCCATGCAAAATATATTTTTGTCAGAAAACGCTCATAGAAAGGAGAAAAAAAAGTATTTCCTGTCCAGTTTTAGCATCTTGCCTTCCAGTGACCAATAATAACAGCCCAGTAAAAACAGAGCACAACACACAGGATCCAAGTGTTTCCTCCAGATGCACCTGCAGATGTTCCTTTGCCTCAAAGACAAGAGTCCTCTCTCTACTAAATCTCATCTCTGCAGGATGACAATTTGAAATAAATACATTTAGTTACATCAACAGGATCTGATTTTCTCAGCATTTTTCTTTCCTCCTATAAGTTATTCCACACAGAAGAGCGTTCTGCACGGAAATAAAAGAAGACAAGAAGATACTCTTTTAGCCACAGCTTGTGTATGATTGAAGGTAAGCCTAACAAAATGCCACATTTCTGAAACTGAAATTCAAAACAAGGATACAAATGAGAAAGGCAGACTAAACTTTTAAAGGACCTGCATTTGCTGTTAAGCATGGAACACTATTATGTTTCCACTTTTACTATCGCAGCATTTCACTGTCATTGAGATTGCCTTTGGCTAACACAGCAAACATTGCAATGTGCTGATAAATAATTTTATTAAGTTTCACCACAGTGATCCTTCCTGAAGATGCACAGTGAAAGGTGCCAGTTAAACAGTACCAGAACATCTTGCACTGGACTTATAAAAGTGGTTTTGCAGAGAGCCAAGAGGAAGTGTGCAGCTTTCAGCCGCAGACTGCTCAGCTAGGGCTCCTCCCATTCCTGATTCCTGGTTTGCAGAATACTGGGAAACAACAGAAGCAGAAACATGAATGGTTTGTTTAAAGTAAAACATCCTCCAGCAAGGAACTCCACTGGGTTATTAGGCTCAACAAGCAGCTGAGCGCTGAGTGTTATTGCGTATGAAAGGATGAGACAGAAAGGCTCTCAGACAAACACGAGAGGGGTGTACAGCACCGAGAAACTACTGCAGTGCAGAGAACCCTCTTCTTCCACAAACACCTTCTTAAAACAATGGCAGACAACAAAGGTCTGGGTGAATACTCCGTGTCCTGCCCTATTGCTGCACAGCTGTTTCTGTACAGCTGTCCAGAGCGGTGTCTCTAAAAGCAGCAGCACCAAATACCATGAAATGCTGTAGACCCTGAAGTGAGCTCATCTGCTGCATTCCTAGTCACCTTCACAGGTTTAGATAAAGCTCCCATCTAGAGCCTCAAGGATGGCATTATCCTATTCTTAACCATACCCAAGGTAAATTTAAGCGATAACTTAACAGGAATAATGGAAGTCAATTATTTAATACAGTATGTACGTTTCTTACATAATTTTTAAAAAGTCACTATAGACAGACTTCAGCAAAATAAAAATGATCATGGTTGCATTCTGCTGTTTCCTAAAGAACATGTGTCATACTGGAAGAAGAAAATGACAGGCTTATCTCCAGATACCACTAATAAAAAAATCAAAGCTTCTCCATTTATATTTCTATGCAGTTGGCTAAAATCTAATGACACAGTGCATAAGAATTTTCAAGTATCTCACCAAGAAGCTAATTAATTTGGCTGTCATCAGCCAATATGTGGGTTTTCTCAGCCACACCCAACAGCAGATATTGTTAGTGAGTGGATTCTCTGCCTCATTTGCTCCTTTTCTTTCTTCCAACTGACAGTGAGGAACAATCTGAACTACAAAAATACAAACCTCATAACTAATAACTAATTGTTATTTTAATCAGTAAAGGCCGAGGCAAGAAATTTTGTAAGATTTAAGTACATTGCATGCTGACAGGTAAGACACTGAAAAATTGCATTTCAAAATACTAAGCCAGTATCTAGATAAAACTTTTCATGACTTCCTGTACTCACTCAAAAATGAGTGAATAGTGGATGGGGGGCCCCTCCTTAAACTATATGTGTATGCTGGTTATGAAATCCAGTAATAAAATAGCACGGAACACTCCATTTCCCTCTACCACTATGTACAATGTTCTAAGAGAAGGTGAAACCAAAGGTCACAGACTATTTCATTCCTTCATGGCTCAGTTTTTGTTCCATGCTGAATGTATCAGCAAGGGTGTTGTTTATAATGAAGGGGTTTTTTAAAATGTTTGTTTTTGAGCATCCATGAGGAATTAGACTTAGACCACCAACTGATTTCACACAGGCCACCCAAGTATTATTCCCTCAATATCAAAAGCAGAGGTTATTTTTTAAAGCTTTAAAATTTTGCTTTTCTCTTCAGTGCCAATTGCAATTTAACACCACCAGAGATACAAGAATTTTCCTGTAAATCAGAGCAGAGGAGTCCGGCATGAAAGCAAGGACTATTTAAAGACAAAACACAGAGCCATGATGGAATCCATGCATTCCAAACAACGTTGACATCATGGTACAGTTCACCCCCAGAGACTGAGTTTTCCATGCCCCAGGCAGATGCTCAACTGCCTTTTATCAGCACTATTAGTCATTAGCATGACAGCAATATAGGATGAAATCAGCATCCCTTACATCGCATAGTTACCTTAAATGCCATCCAGCCACTGAAACACACATGCCTGGAAAATTACTTGGAGCAATATTGAGCTTGTGCTTGTGCATTTTTCAATTGATGCAAACACATTAAGACAGTTAATCAATTCCAAATCAAAATCCATTCCCTCTACTATTACTGAATGCAACTTTGTTCAGGTAAAAGCATTATGTTGAAATACTTGGAACTGAACATCAAGCGTATAAATTCTGAATAACAAGAGCAAAACAAACTCCTCCAAGGAGTTTGCCTATTTCAGACATAAACATCTGTAGCTTTAAAAGGTGTTTCAGCTATTGTCCTAATCAATTGCTCTCTTCTTCCAAAAGTTTCCAGGAAATGCAGTATGAAAATTTGACCACCCATATTTTCCTTTACAGAGATTAGCATATGGATAAAAGACTTGGCCAATCAGAGCTAATTTGATACTCTGCACTAAAACCGTAATGTGAACTATTTTATAAAAAAATAAAAATTGCACCCTTTCATCAATCTGCTGCTTTTTCCTTATTTGTGCCACAGAGATGAGAAACTGGATAAAATATTGGACTTGCAACCTGTACATCAGCCATCCCCACTTGCCCTGCATGGATGAGGATCATGGTGCTCAATCCTGAAAAGAGGTTCAGTCATAATTTATTAGCTTTGAAATGCATCACTTTGATGTCAATATTATTGCATGGCTTTTTTACCCAAACTTGATTTTCTTCTCAAGGAGATAATAGGTGAAGCACGCCGTGGGTTCCACTGCATCTCTGAAGTGACCAACACCAAGGAGACTGCCTAGGGCTGATCCTATGGGAAAATCCTGCATTGCAGATCTTTGTCATGGCCTTCAGCAGCAGCTGACAGATGAGGGTGTTGGATTATACTTTCTTCTGACTCAGAGATGGGCTGAGAGGTGTCCTAAAAACTTTTATTTTATTTTTCGAATAAAAATCAGAATCAGCGCCAGCAGCTTTTCCTCAAAATGAACAGAGCATTTTGATGTATTTCCTTTATTTATGTGTGCAAATTCAAAAATCTGCATTTTAAAGTTTTTGTACTGTAATTTTAATATTATTCAGAGGTTTTGATTTGAGAGACCAGCTGATAGCCCTCCTTTAGAGAACTGAACCCAACCTCCACTGCCCAGCTCCCAAAAAACAATTGTGCCTCATAATCTGCCATAGTTTGATGGCCTAAAGCAAAAAAATAAAGAACTTGCTGCTAGCTGGAGGCTGTGAAGAACTGCACTGATCAAGTGAAGGAGAAATACCAATATTTCTAATTATATTTTCCTCCAGAATCAGAAAGGCTCTTTCTTGTTAACAAGGCAGATTTAAAATGCTTCTGTCACATAGTATTTGGCACAGATGTATCCATCAGTTTTTATGTTAACATTTTCTTCACAACACCTGACTGCCCAAGTTCAGGCTCCTATGATGGGCATCAGGACAATCTCTACTCCAACATGCTCCAGTCTCTTTGCAGCCCTAGCTGCTTGATCAATTTTCCACATCCCTGGGGCAGTCCTACTTAATAACAGTGCTCGCATACAAACAGAATTGAGATGTGGGGTAAATTGATGACTTGTCCAAGGTCACAAATACTTTTTTGCTGAGGAAGCTTCCTGAGTTCTGTATTCACTGACCAACCCACTAGCCTATAATCCTCCCAGTCTGGCAGCATCTCTGAACACATCAAAACAGATTTTCTAAAGACGTAAAGCTTAAGCAATATATAAAGTGTACCATGATGATAAGAAATACCATAAAAATGCAATTATTGCCATGCAGAGGAAACCTTGGCTGCTATCCATATAAATGACATCAACAACAACAGCAGAAGGAATAAGACCATGGAATCAAGATTATAGATTATATAATATATAAATTCTGAATTACATAACCTACTGTCCTACAACTTGTTTGTAACACTAGTTTTTTTCATACCTCAAACAAGAGATGATCAAACACTGAAAACACCTTACATTATGTTTGCTGCATAGTCAAGTGGCTGCCTAAACTTTTGCAAGATTTTTCACACTCCTAACTTGCAGAAACAGTTAAAAATTCGCTTTGATTTTTAATTTAGTTTTCAAACAAGTATTTCTGTGCTTTTGGCAGCAGGAACATAAAAATTACCACTAGCCCATAAGCAGAAATAGGAAGCATAAGCAAGTCTTACAAAATAGTCTTCTCCAGCAAGGTAGTTAAATATTTTGATGTATCTGTCTTGAGACAGGCAATACTCAATAAAGGAAGCCCTCATTTTGGATGTTTGTCACCAGATGTGATGGAAATGCACTATAGACATGAGTTGCTTAGGTTTTTTCATTCAGAAGACTAATGTGGTGGGGAAACGAGGAGCAAAGTGAAGTTCTGCGATGTGTGCTGATATTTAGGTGAGACCACCTGAAGCCAACCAAATTAGTAACTGGATACCTTCTACTTAAGAGGTAAAATTCATTCTACCCAGGAATATTCCAGATAGGCTAAATTTTAAACTAGACTTAAAATGGCAGGTAACTTGGTCATTTGAACATAGGAAGAATATATATTTAATCAGTATTAATAAATGTACTAATGCAACCATTATCAAATATTAATGTGCTTGATAAAACCATAACAGGAATCCTCATTTTTCTAATGCAATGTATCAAACATTAACATTTTCCAGGCACTTATGAGAAGTTTTTCAGTGATAAATTATTTCTTTAGATTACAAAAAATAAATATATATGCATGTGTTTATATGCACAGACATACTTTTTTTGACTGATGAAAAATTTAGTCTAAATTTTCTTCATATTTACAATGTTAAGATTAATTTTTGGTTTTGCAATAGAGTGGTCTTTTAACAAAAGTATCTCCCATTTAGTATGCTTTTCTTATGGACTCTGTTTATCTTCTCAAAAGCAAAATGCACAAGTGGTACTTTGGATTGGCAGTTCCAGGCATCATTATTTTTACATAAAGGCCAATTTTTCCCCAGAACTTGTAATAAAAAACAAACATTACAATTTGCAATGATTTTTTTTTTCCTGCTAAGGGTCAACTCCAAATAATAGACAGCCACAGTCTCTCTGCCACAGTAAAGTCATGACTTCTCCCCAGAGCAATTACATATTTCAGTGGTCTTTCCAAAACAAACCAAAGAGGAAAATCCATTCTGCAACTCAACTCATTCTGTCATCTACGTGAGGACTTTTACTTATCCTAACTATAGCGATCTTTAAAGAGCCCAGCAAGGAAGGATTGACAGGAAATTACAGCTCCAAGTACTGATCTCCAAGTAAGAATCAGTTCTGTCTGGGCAGGGACTTGAGATTTTGGCCTGCCTGCATTTCTGGAGGCAAAGCTGGCAGGAAGTGGAAGGGGAAGCAACGCACTTGGGGCTGGGATAAGCGGCTCGGCAGGAAGCGAGGGAAGAAGAGAGTTACGGGCCAGTCAGCAAGATAATGAATACAATCCAACCTCACAGCAACCAGAAGAAAAAGAAGCTTGACTTTGATTTTTAGCTCCAAATTCAAACAATGGGATTAATGGTAGTCTGCTGTTTTCCTCCCATTGTACCAAGGCATAAAACAAGCTTTGTTTGGTTTAGCAAGAGAAGACACGACTTGTGTGCGCTGGTACCGAGAGCTGTGCATAATCAAGCCCCACGCAGAGAAGTACAGGAGAGATCAAGGCTTTAGTGCTTACAAGGACAGGAAACAGGTGGGACTTCCACAAGAACCTGAGTGAGGTGGCTATGTCTGAGGTAAATTAAGGAACATAAGGAGAAAAAGCCTTATATTGAGATTGATTTCTGTGGATAGGAGTTGGCTTCAAGAGACTGTTCACCTGACTGCTCCAACTTTTCCACTGGCTTCACTGGAAAGAACCACCAACAATGGCAACCAAGTGAAAAAAGAAAGAAAAAAAATGTCTTTAAAAAAACAATAAAAAAGCCTTTCTTCACAATAACTGAGGTTTTGTGCCCATTTCTTAGAAAATGACCTTCTGAAATGCTACTGCTTGCACAGCTACACAAAAGTAGCAGCAAATTTCCAAAAAGAGAACACTACAACAATCCTTTTAAACAGCAACTACATAATCTTTAACAGCACATTCATGTTCTGCTCATCTGTGATTAATGTACACCAACTAAAGTCCATCCTCAGCTGTCATTTGAGGAAGGACTACATGGGAAAAGAAGGAAAATATTTAGTTGGGTGCTATAAAAATAGGAAACCAGCAATAAAATTTAGATCCTACTGAATTTAACAATGCCATTATTTAACTTTATTCTGAATAATCCTTAACAGAAACTTCAATTTTCTAACTAATTAAAAACCCCAACCATATGTCTCCCAGAAACAGAGAGAAGAATGAATAAAAGAAAACCCAACATCAATACCATAAAACTGAAGAAATATATTCCAGATGTCTAAAAAGGCAGATTCTTTCCTTAGTCTCTCTAAAGTAGGTATGAAATTGGAAGGTTGGATTCTTTCCATGTTGTCTTCCAAGTATCTTATTGATGTAAAATTGTTTCTGTGGAACTGGGCTGCCTTCATTACAATCACAAAGGAAATACTGTGTGCCTCATGCTATCCAAATTGTTCAGACCAGAAATGCTACAACAATTCCAGTCTCAGCTCTGCTATGGAAAATCCAACCCTCTTTCAGTCCTTCATGCAGTTGTCCTTCAATACCAGTAATGTTGGCAGTAGCAGTATTGTTAGAAGGAATCAGCATGAAACTATCGTGCAAATACAACCTTGAGTGATGGTAACTGTGACTTCAACTGCATCTGGTATTCCTGATTTAGAAAAAAGATTTTGGTAACATGATAGTTCCATCTTAATACTTTATATGGTTAAAAGAGTTTGGGCAAAGAAATTAAGAAGATGCAAGTTCTCAGATACAATTTTATAGCCTGCATGTCTGCCATATACACAGCAAAGGAAAACTGCCTTGATTACTCTTACTATGTACTGAAATAGGAATCAGGAGTCTTGTTCCACAGGAAAAGAAAGCATGAACGCTGCAGAGAAACTGTGTAGAATGTATTGGCAAGTATTCATTGAACCAACTTTTCACAAGGTTATTTGTAAATTACATTGTTCCTACTGAAGGCAGGAACAATGAAATTAAACACTCTCCAAAGCTTTCCATAGTTCTTTCTGTGTAGCTAAGCTGGCAGAAAGATGTTTGTATTCCCTACTCCAAGTATTTCACCGAGTTCCTATTCTCAGTTTGTCAGAAAACACTGTGTCTGACAACTCAAGTGACCTGTCCTGTCACAGGCAAGAGTTCCAATGCTGTCTGCTGAGAGCCAGGAAAAAGCCTCAGGAACATGGGTTCGTGCTATTTCACAGCTCATGGCCCAAGTCAGCCTTTCTGGGGCAATACAGAATCACAAGGCTGTAAGTAATGGTGCAAAGAAACAGACATGAAAAGCTGGACCACATCCTAATGTGGCAAGTGGCTTGGCTATCCTTGTGGAAACTCTGTGAGTTCCTTCAGAGAAGGCATCAAACAAGATATTGCTGCAGGTGTGAAGTCTCCCTCCCCTTTTCTCAGTCAAAAAATTTGGAAAAGTACTTGAACAACATAGGATATTCTTACATAACTTAGTCAAACACTGAAGCACAGATAAGGGAAATGCCTAATCTACCTAAGGGTAGCTAAATAACTTCTAATGAGGTACACATTCTTCTGAAATGACCCTGTCAAACCCTCCAAAGCAGTACCTTAACAAAACAAAAGGTGAAACTTCTGGTACTGATTGTATCCCACAAAGACTACATAAGTAAGTCAAATATCTAAGTTGGATGTGCGACTTTCCCTAAGTAGGCAGAATTTATGCTCTTTAATAATAAAGACCTAGAATGAAAGTGATCATTTAAAACAAGAAACACAAACCAAAACAACAAAATCCAAACAAACTATAATTAAAGATTTTTAATCTTCAAATCCTGAAATCATTACTTAGTAGAGTCTTCTATAAAATCATAGAATCATTTAGATTCAAAAAGACCTTTAAGATGTTGCATCCAATCACTAAGCCAGCATTGCCAAGTCCACCACTAAACCATGTCCCCAAGTGCTACATCTACAGGTCGTTTAAATACCTCCAGGGATGGTGACTCAACCACTTCCCCAGGCAGCATATTTTGATGTACAAATTTTTCCAGCTATCCAACCTAAACCTCCCCTAGAACAACTTGAGTCAGTTTCTGTTTTGCTTTGATTTTGATAATTTAAAATCAGATTTGAAATCCAGTACACCACCACACATTGGTGAGGAAAAAAACCCAAGAAACCAATTTTTTATTAATGGTCAATTTATCATTGTCAAATTTAGAAGTTTAACTACTGACTAATAACTCCTGCATTTGTACACAAAGTATTGTATTCAGTAGAATGCTTGGAGAAAGGATTTTAAAAGAGGACCTGACTATAACTTAATAACTACAGACAGCAAAAAGATTTTAACAATAAGGAATCCTTAAAATGCATAACACCCCCCCCCCCCGAACCTAAAAATTTATTTACTAATTTGAAACAGAGATAAATGCATTTTATTAACTGCAAGTCCATTACATCACCAAGTGTACTTTCTAGTCTTTCAATTAAGAGTGTGCAGTTAATTCAAGAGAAGATATAAATCCAAATCTCAAATCCTTTTTCAGTCTTTTTATAAGCTCTTTCTTTTAAGGAATGTTTCCATTTATATTAGCCTTGCAGCACAATAGACAGATACACTCCAGTTTTCCAGAGAAGTTTGTTAATGCACTGAAGAACCTTGTCCAAAGTCAGGATGGCACATGCACAAATCACTCCAGTTATGGGGTTTAACCAGACAATCCCAGACTCAAAAATGTTATTATAAAATGGGTTCATTATTTTTATTAACATTTAGCATTAATATTATCTTGCCTGGAGTTACACAAGTCTCAAACTGTAGTTAATATAATAACTAAATATTTCTGTTCACTCCAAAAACTGAGCACACAAAAACTGCATGCTCTAAAACAAACATCTGACATTGTGAAAATTCACAAAATCTGCTACAACTACGGAGTGCACACAAATGGATTATAGAAAACAACTCTTGAGATTCTTTAAAAACTTTAACTCTACTTTTCTTCAAAAACACTTTAAAGCATTTAAAACTAAATGAAAACTTGTTTAATCCACAAGCTGTTCTAAAACCAAAGTCAATCAGATATTGAAACTCAAGTTGTAGTTGAAAAATGAAAATAACTCACCCCATTTAAATTTTACTCCCTGAGTTTGCAGCCAATGACACCTTTTTGTTCCTCTTTTTTCTCTGTTCCGCAGGTACCATGTGTGATCCTCATGCTGACATTCACAAAGCACTGAAATATTTGTCAACTCTGCTTCTGAATATTAAATATAATACTAATTGAACACATGGCAGGGCACTGCTGGTTTACTTAGTCAACTGAAATGCAAAGGACTAATGTAAAACTAAGAACTCACCCCCTGAGACAAAGCATCAAACCTGATCCTAAAATTCTGACCTCTGCCTGTGGAGCTCTCTTTAGATGAGAAGACAGTTCCACAGGAGATACCTGATTTTTACCAAGCCCCAAATAAAGTCCTGACATAGGATTTCCAGGAGAACTGGACTTTTACGCGGGCACTCTTTCAAACAGAACTCAGGATGGTTTCAGGTCTCTGTCCCACTATAGTTAAGCATTACATCTATTACAGCTGTTATATCTAGGATTTGAAGAACCTTGACCAAAGTCTGAAAGTGATTTTACATTTTACAGTTTCATTTTTCTGAAGTCTGAAAAGGAAAAGAGATTCTTTCTTCCTTTCTTGCCTTACGGTACTGCTGTGCAAATGCAAACAATTACATTGCCCTGAAAAGAAGTACAGCTGCTTCCAGCATTTAGGCAGAAGTGAACAAATACCCTGGGCCACTTTTATCTACTACAGAACATGTATGAATTGCAATGGAAGATGTTTCCTTAAAATAACCCCATTCACAGCATAGCAGACTTCCATGGTGAAGTTAAAAAATGCTGTATTGAAGGTTCTTTGAAAACACTGAGTCTAACAAAGAAGGAAAACACATGCTTCAAAATTCACTGGAAACATCCAGTTTCCAGATACTGATCTGGGAATTATAACAGAATTAAAAAAAGGAGTATTTCTCAGAGTTCCTTTACAATACTGTACTATAAATATTTTTTTTTTTTTAATCTCCTGTCTTGGAGGACAGAGCCCCACTAGTGCAAGCTGGGGTTATGAACATTCCTCAGATTTATTCAGGTTGAGTATTTTGACCTAGATGTCGATATTATTTGACCATTTACCAATGCTTAAGCTTAGTGTGTGCAAGTGTGTAAATGTTTCAGAAGCATAATTTCTTAGAAATAGACCTTATCCTTACTACACAAGAATTCAAGGATCGACACAGGCTGCAATAGCTGCAAGTCTAAATTATCTGGCAGTCTGTTTGCTAAAGCTGCTAGTGCACATTAAAATATGTATTTTACATTATTCCTGACACCTATCATATATAGTTAACTTTTTTGATCAATACGTGGAAGACATATGGCACAAATAATGAAAGCAAACTAAATATAATAAAGTTTAAAAAAGACAAAGTAGCAGGCAGGGCTTAGAGTATGTATTTCAGCTTGCTGTACTACCTTTAGTATAGCCTTCTAAAAATTCAGTGAAATAATGAGAGGGCTTAATCTTCCTTTTTGGACTTTGCACCTTCCTTTTAAAAACTCTAACTAGAGAGTGATGCAAGGTTTACACAGTCATTTTTAATTCCAGAGACTGCCTTTTACAGAGGCAAAACAATTTTTCCCACCACAGGTACAGATCGTTCATGAAAAGCCTCATGCAGTTTCACCTTTCAAGACTATACTTAAAGAATACAGATTTTTGACACTCCAGCTGTTTGGATGACTGTAAAATTTACATTTTAAAAACAGTAGTAGATTTTCAGCCTATGTTCAAGGCAGT
Source organism: Fringilla coelebs (assembly GCF_963513975.1). Taxonomy (NCBI): domain Eukaryota; kingdom Metazoa; phylum Chordata; class Aves; order Passeriformes; family Fringillidae; genus Fringilla; species Fringilla coelebs. The sequence goes on from NC_140030.1 coordinate 87,949,953, forward strand.
AGACTTTTGGTTGATGATACTCACAGAACAAGTAAGTTTTCATAATCCAACTGATGCATGGAATAGCCAGGAACATGGCTAGACCTGTCTTTAATGTGTGTATTTCCTTATTTATCCACCCATGATTGATTAATCAGAATGGATTACAACAAGACCTTTTGCCTCAATTGCCCCAACAATAAACAGGTTTCACTATTGTTGGGAAATAAGGGTGAAGAAGGAAAAGATCTATTCAGAGCATATTACTGCACCAGCAAAAGTGTAGAGCACAACACTAACAAAACCTAAGAGTAGAGGTTATTATGTATTTTATGAAGTACCACAAAAAAAAACTAATCCAAAATTCTAATATTATATGCATTTCCCACATCACATCATGGTAAGCAGTGAGCATTGGACTCACCCATGTTGTGTCTTCTATTATGAAAAACAAGCCACACACAGATTTCAAAAAATGGATTTCCATTTCAAAACATGCTACTAGTTCATGTTTCACAAACGTATGAAAACACCACTATAGTTTTCAATGTGATACATTTCTCCAGTTTTCTTCAAAAAACACACTAGGCATAGGCAGTTATAAAATTAAACATTGCTATTCCAAAGGCCCTGCATGATTTTGTTAAAAAAAAACACAAAACAAAAGACAACTCCAACATATGGAAATCAGAGCTTTGACTACATAAATGGAAAAGAGAACGACAGCAGTTGGGAACATGGTGTGTATATGAGTTTCAATCCTTTTTCAGCCTAACACAGTTTTCCTTAAGCAAGTACAAACTCTTCCAGTACAATATGAAGGTGCCTTTAAGCCAAATTTTCTATCTATGTCTTGCTCCCTGCAAAGCATTTATTTTGGCAAGTGGCTAAAAGTCTGCCAAGGAAAGGTCACTGATCTTTGCCTGAAAAGCTCAAGCCAGCTTTATACAGTAAGGGCTTAGTACAAACACACAATGCTTACCAGATGTTCAATCAGCTAACTGGATACAATCCAAGGGATGGCTATAAATCCGTGGAGAGATGTTCCTTATGAAGGCATTTGCCACACAAAGTTAAATTTATATAAGCACCCTTTGGAGAACCTCTACACTGAGCAGTGCAGTTTAAAAGGCTCATGCACTAACAGACTGAACTGTCACCAAGTGCTGATTTGTGTGTGCACAGATACCTTTAAAAGGAAATTTGGGGTTCAACTGGGTTAACCTGCAAGGTTCATTTTTCCCAAATAAATGCCCATGCTGTTAGTCAAATCAGTGTCAAGTGGCAAGAGTCAAAAACTTAACACGGATTCAGACTAGTAGTTCTCAGCTCCTCTTCTCAGGTTTTCCAGTTACTGTCACTTGCTACCAACAGGTGAAATTTTGTCTCAGAAGAAATTGCTCACCTACTGCACCGACAAGCAAATACACACCAGAGTCAGGTATTGCACTTATCCACTGACATTAACATATTCTAACAGATTGGGGGAAATAAGATTTAGAGTGGTTCATTTGAGATGAGAAAGTTGCCTTGCCTGAGCAATGCAACCTACAGATTTCCATATTAGTATAAATGCAATACTTGGGAAGTTTTTTTGGTGGGTTTTTCATTTCATTGGTTGGTTGGCTTAAAAAACTAAAAAAACAAAAAACCAAAAAAAAAAACACCAACCCAAAAACCTAGGAACTCAATATCTGGATGGTTAGAGATTTCTTATTTCTTATAGCTGTAAAAAAAAGTTACAAAAGAGATTAATAATTTCAAAAGGAGAAAAAAACCTGAAAAAATAATTTCATTTTTGTAATAAGCATCCACACATCAGCACTGATGTATTTTAGGTTTAAACCAAATAAGACTCAAGAGAAAAATCATATTAGTAGCAGCTTTGCATTATCCCTCCTAAGAAAAGAAAATAAAAGCATAGCGGAAGGAGAAAACTTGCAAAATCAGTTTGTTTCTGTTTTTGCTTTGATTTTACCCTTTCTCCTCAGCTATAGTTTGAATGAGTGCTGATCTGATATTAAAGAAATGAAAACCCGAATAGGGAAAAATGTAATTCCCCAAACCCTGTCTACACAAAACTGAAGCTACAAAGGAAATAGGTTCTCAGTTGATACACTGCATAAGGAATTTTGAATAGGAAGATTGTGGTTAAGTTTGTTGTTAAGAAGTTTTTTTGTTGTTTTTCTCTTCAAGCATAGAAGCCAGCAGAAGGAAAGCCAAAAAGTCAGTGTAGGACTCTACCTTTACCCAAGCTATGAATAAAAACGTGCAATTATATCTTTAGGTTGAAGTCCTTCTTACTGAGACTGAACAGAGCAGAGCAACCAATATGTGCCTGGTTTTTCTGACTGGATATTTTCCTTTACAGTAGGAAGAGAGAAAAGCTACACAACACTGACACTTCAAACTCTGTATCTCTCTGGGCACCCAATACTCCCAAGAACTCCCAGGGGAAGCTGCATTTGTAGAAGAGCTCTAACTTGCAAACCTACATCAGTCAAGTGACTGAAGACAAAAACCACCCAGTTAGCACTGCCAGGTCACCAGTGTCCTGTTCACATAATTTCCGATTATTTTAACTCCCAGCAAAAGCCCCAGCCTTGAGTTTAAAAACAATGTTCAAGTAGCTTGCCGAGTCTCAGTAAATAGTTTCCCAGATGTCAAACATTATCCTTCCTTACCACTACAGGACCACTGGCCCCAGTGCCACAACAGATCTTTTTGTGCAGATCTTTCCTGCCTCACCTACAGCTCTGGAAAAGCTACAGAGGCTACTTGGGTCCCCTCTGAGAGGTCCATACTCTGACTAAACCACTGATTCTCCCCAGACTCCCTAGGGGTCTGCCTAAGACACTTCCAGCACTCAGCTTCTTCTCAAATATTAACATACAGAGAAAAATAAATGTGCATGAGTTGACTGCTCAATCCAATTCTGGGGAGCAAAATAAGAGATAAGAAGGTTTATAACAGTGAATCTATAGTGACTGTGACTCTTTTTGACTCTTTTTCCATGTGCTTACTGTAAGTGAATGAGTTACTAAAGAAAAGGTTCTTCATCCATAAATTTGGAACAAACCTGAGAATTCTTCCACTGCCTGTTCAGCGCCCCAAGATCAGCAGCTGATGGCTACAAGGAACTGACAAACAAGCAGCCTGTCAAAGTTGTATTTGCAGCAGAAGATATTAGTGAAAGAAACCACTACACTACACTAACCCAAATTCCTGAAACAACCAAGCAAAAATGCTCCCTGATTCAGACTTTGAGATTTCTGATTAAGCATCTTCCACTGCTCTGCGTTCAAACAGTGCCTGGCACAACAAGATCTCATTCACTGAGCCCTTATAGCACAAGAAGAATAATTAATGGTGATGACAATGACAACTACAAGTACTTCAGGGAAAAGCACTGGCAAAGACATACGTTAGGAATTGCAGAGAAAGTTTGTATCCTGCGGGATATTTTCTAAGAACAGATTTTTGCAAAAGGATGCTACAACACAGAACAGAAATGCAATTTTTCTTGCTGTATCAATTCTACCGAAGTTGAATGCCTGAAACAAATCCTCTGGATATTTTGATTAACAAGCTGTATCAATGTTACAGATCTATCAAGTATGGGACACAAAAATGACATTAAGAATAATTCTCTGTTTCTACTAATACTTTTTTTCATGCAGATATTCTCTCCTGACATGTCAATCAACAATAACCATACTTCCAAACCTGAGAGCCTAATGAGCTAAGAAGAACTGGAAAACCTCCTACAAATTCAAATATTTTGAATGATGTTAAATACATAACTTAGTGCTGACTTCTAAGGACTTTTTTTTTTTGGTTATTCAATGCAAAAAGGCCAGATAATAAATGTAAACAAAATGTTTTCCATTCACAAAACACCATGACTTCACCTGCAAGCTTTATTGTAAAAAATCACCTTATGTTCTTCATCTTGGGCAACTTTAGTATCATACAAGCAGATGAATCTGAAGATGAATGTATTAGAAGCTGTGGTATTTTATTGCAATTCATCTGCCACTCAGAAATGGGCAATCTGTGATTGCACAGAAGGACAATTCCATAATGCAAATTTGAATAACTAACAGTGATAACGATTACAATTGATTAGTCATAGAACACAGAAAAATAGTTTTGAATAGCTCTTAAATTTGTATTACATATTACCTATAGTAAGCACAGTTAAGAAAAAAACCAACATGTCAAGATCATTCTGAAGTTGTCCACAGTCGATTTAATATTGACATATTTCAAATGGTAACTTAGTATTAAGTTGGCACAAAGCTACTACAAGTAACTGTCTATGCTTGTGTCCCACACAAACCAGTAATTTCAAAGAAAAAGAAACCTTCAATGACAAATGCAGCAGGCAGGTCAAAAACTGTTAAATATAGCAGCACCTGTCCTTCAGTACATATAAAACTGACTTGGCTGAAAATGTTTTTAATCATTCCTCAGGCAATTTACCTCTCTTATCCATTTGTGGGCCATCTGTTACTCCAGTTCATAAATCAAATCACTGTCACTGTATTCGTTAAGTTTTAAACTTTAGCCTGCATTTGGATCTTAATCAGCTACACTGGAGCTCTTAAGTACTTCTCAAATAATTCAAAAAACTTGACTTACAAAGCTCTGTAAGAACTAAAAGAAAAAGAATGAAAAAGTAGATGTAAAGAATGTAAAGACACTGCCAAAGCATGTCAATAACAAAGTTAGTGAGTGCACTTCAGTATAGAAATAGTGCCCACAATACAGCAACACTGGATTAATAGAGAAAATCAATATGACCTTGCACAAAGAGCAGCACTGAAGAAATGAACAAGGCAGCAAGTCTTGCAGAGCCTCCTGTTCACTGACAGACTGATACACAGACACATCCTTCTCCATAGCCCAGGCAGAAGTTCAAGATACAAAACTAAAAACCTGTGCAGCCACAAGATCCAGTTTGCAAAGTAATAGAATAAATACAATGGATCTTTTCCAAGCTAATTCCTTTTTACAAACACCAGCCCACTACAAACTTTGTTTTTCTTATAACTGCATACATAAAGGGGTCACCAAATGTTTACTTAACAGCAGACTTGACTGATTGCATGCTTTGCAAGACTGACAAACTATTCTGGTAGAATAACAACCTCAGCCACCCACATTTTGATTTGGTTTCCCAAAAGCAAGCTATCAGAAATGCTTAAAGATGCTATGTGCTTGCATATGGCACAGTACATATCTATGTACCACATTCCAACAAATCTATGTAACAAATTCCAGCTCATACTCTTGGTGTGTCAGGTTCTGAGAAGCCACATTTTCTTGTTTGACCAAAGGGATTTGTTTTTTAAATATCCCTGAAAGTTCTGGGCAGGCAGTTCCTTAACCACTTAAAAAGACTTAAAGAAACCCAACCAAATTATTAAAATAATTTAAAAACTATAACTAGAACTTTATTAACTGTTGCAGTTAACTGCTCCTGAGTAACTGTTGCAGTTATTTCAGGCTGTGAACAGACACCTTAGTGCATATCTACCTTTGGGAAGGTTCCACTGATACAGCTGCTTCCATTCACAGAAAACAAAGATAGATTTCCTCTAAAGGCACAGACCCTTTTAGATAAAGTCAACCTACAGAAGGTAAATAACCCTGCAGATCAGTTTTGGCAAAGGAAGTGTAAAGATGTGACTCACAGGTGCTACAGAAATACTGCTTACATAGTTTCAAATGAAGAATTAAAAAGACTTACTTTAAGAGCTGTTTTCTCACCCTCTTCCAATGTCAACATCACCAAAATGGTAAATTATTTTGCAGAACAGATTTGGAAGCACAATATAGAAACTTTCATGTTTTAGCAGAAAAATTTAAATCCTAACTTTAGAGAACATCACCTTCTGTGTGAAAAACAGTTTATTTAGCATTTTCTTTTCAGTATGTGGGCTAGACAGTTCCTACTACAGAATTTACAGAAGATTGCTAAAATAAATAGTTACTCACCATCCCTACCAGCGCAGAAACAAACATTCAGGAACTATAAGGAGGTTCCAAAACAGGATTAGTGTAAAAAGGTGATGATAAAAACACTTCTCTTGCATTTGTTGTTGTACTTGTAAGGGCTTTTCATGTAGCTTGCTTTCCACTTCTCAGACTTTAGCATTTGTGTTTTCCATCTTTTTCTGCTTTAAAGATTAGAACTGAATGGAAGCAAGTTCTAGAAAGTTATTTTTTCAGAACAAAACTAAATTCCCTGAAGTTTGAACAATCCATTGGAAACTTCAAGTAGCACAGCCAGCAACTCTACTGTTCTTTCTCTAGCTCCATGTAAAAATATTGGCCAGATGCTGATACTGATATGCTAGGTGGCTCTCAACAAGTCTGTCTCTGCTTAGGGGAAAGGCAGAAATTTTCCTTGCCTGCCTTTGCAATCTGCCCTGCCAGATTTCCATCTGTTCTGCACACCTAAGCCACACAAGTCCATGAATGATGCAGCTTAGACAAGGGGGAGAGGAAGAAAAGGAATCCTGTGCTTTTGTTGCAGAAGTCAGCCTATAACAATGAACTGTTTTCATTGTTTTGCCATACAAATGCAAATAGTGCAGAGGGATAAGCAATCTGACAGCTGGGACTAGGTGGCAATTGGATTTTAAGAGGTACATGGTAGCAACATAAGCTTACTTTCAATTTATATACCAATTTACTCACATAAAGGCTTGCTTGGAAAATTAGATTTTTGCCTTTTAGAGGCAGTATAGTAGAGAACAATGCTCCTTGTCCATATTAATGGATTGAACTATTCTTAAGGCAATTAGACCAAAACAGAACTTGGATATCTGTCGGAAACAGCTTTTAGAAGTGCCAAATAACTGAAGCTACATTACTGACTGCTGGTAACTGGAAACCTGCTTATATAACATTGGGGAAACAAGTCAAATTTTCAGTACACAGCATATTACAAGACAAGAGTGGTTGGTGAGCATACAGTATATTTTTGCAAGAAACATGCCACTTGATTGCCTCCTTCAATTAGAATTGTTGCTATGAGTATTTCTATTTTCATAAATTGCCAATTTTCCTCGCCCAGAATTCCAGGTGAAAGAGCAATACCCATTTGTGCATCACAAAAAGAATACTATATATCCTTGCTGCTCAGTGACAACTGGATTGCAAAAAATAAGCCTGGTTCAGAAATATGGCCAAGAGGAGCAATCACTTCAACCACCCCATGCCACTCAAAAGTGATGCACCTACTATAACTTGATGTTCCTTTAGTATTCAAGAAATACACATCAACTACAATGAAGTAAGCACATTGAAATTCATAAAATACCTCACAGATTCATTATCTTTACCTACATATATATATGTGTATATAAAATAAAAGAGGTATTTTTGAAACATGTACAATAAGCTACTTCCCTTGTGGTCTAGATGCTTCCATTCACTACACAAGTTGTTATTCACATAGTTATGTTAAACTAGGTGCTTCAATAACATCACTAAATAGCCAAAATTATTTAGGCCACAGTCCTAATAAAACAGTCCAATAATAAGATTTCATAGTATCACTAACAACACTATAAAAATGGTTTGCAAACAGTTATACAAACCCAGCCCACTTTTCTTTGTGAGTAAAACTGGAACCCTCCTAGAGAACTTTGCAGCGCTTCAACACAACACTTTTACACAGTTATTTAATTGCAGGGGAAAGATCAAAAATATTCAAGTTCTATTGTGTTTTCTAAGTGCACCAACTTCTCTAATTCCTACCAAATTCACCTCAACTAAATGTCCCAGCATGTGCTGCAGTTGAGACAGGCACAATACGCAGAGCATCACCATACAACACCATAATGCTTCAGCCCATACAGAGCAGCACCTTAGCACTGCTGAAGGCTGCAAGCATCCACCCTTCTTGTTTGTCAGCCCAGCCTTTTATACCCCTCATGTTCATGTATTGCCCCTGTGTGCCCTCTGCTCCCTTTGGTGGATGGTCAGTGCACCTGGGCACTCCGTGGCTCATTGCTGTCAATGCTGCTCACCACTGGAGCCCATTGGGGATGAGGCTGGGCCACAGCCCCATCCCAATTACCACAAACTGTGTGCCTACAACTAAATGGCTCTTGGTCTTCCTGAGGGCTTCCCAAAAGCATTTCATAAGCTGTTTTCCCTCACTGTTCTGTTTCCATTTGTGTGTTCCCCTCCAATGCTACTGTAGAGACACAAATTTCTTTCCAAGTACCTTTCAAGTGTCACAGGGTAGTGCACCACATAATAAATGAGACATTAGGATAGCCATTTTTTGCTCTCCTGTGTAAAAAGGTTAGAAAGTTTTAAAGCACTTTTGGAGAACCACATAACACCATTCTTCCTGCCCTTTGACAGTCTGACACACTTGAATGCATCTCGAGATGAAACAGTAACAGCAGGCTCACCTGGGTATCAATTAGCTATCAGTGGAAGGTTGGAAGAACATTTACCTGCCCTGTGGCAGAATCACATCAATGCCTTTAACCACATTTCAGGTGATCACTGTCATGCCAGTCAGAAATACATGTGGAAACTATTTAATTGATATTTTCTTCAATATGCAGGAAGAAAAAAATGGCAGAGCACATTTTATGTAGGTACAAAAAGAGGCTATAAGATAAAGTCTGTTTTTAACATTCAGGATTTATAGCAATAGGTGTTTTTGCAAGCTACTGCTGGTAGCTGGTCAGGGTGCAGCAATTCATTACAAAGAACAGAAAGATAAACATGCTCTTCCACTGTTTCTCCACTGTAATTTCATTTCAGAGCATTTTTGGTTTCAATTCCTGTCAAGGTTCATGTGAATCTTCTTTATGTACCGTGAACTGACGATAACCTCATTTCAGTGAACGCCATGAGCTACTGGGAGAAGCTGATCAAAGCTGATTGCTGGACATAATTTAAGATAATCAATCACCTAGGCCATTTTGGCAGATCAGGCTGTCACCAAGTGCATGACTAAGACACACAGATCTGCTTCTTCATAAATTATCTTATTCCTACCATTTATCACTTGATTGTGTTTAAAGTAAGTAGCAGAAAATTATTTTTAGAATTCTTCTTAAGAATGTAATAAATACTTCCCTTCCATATTTGGGTCATTTTCCAACATGTTGTGCCATAAAAATGAAAACACCTCATATAATGACAACATTCTGGTCATTACTTTACTTGAAATGGAAAAATACCAAATATTAGAATAATTTAAAAAGAAAATTAACTCCTATTCCTCATTTTTACATCTTATCCTTTCTACCTACATAATGGTTAGCGTTCTTCCAAAAACTAAGGAATTTGGAAGTTTTCTCTGGAAATTAGTACTACTAAATATGATAATTTCATTATGGTCATTTTAGCTGATATTGTCACCATCAGTGATTAACAGGGTAAGATGAAGTGCAACTTGCTTATTGACTCAAAGGCAGAGAACAAAATGTGTTCATTTTAACTTGAGCTCGCGCAGATTTGAGGATATCAGCACGCACCTCTTCTAATACTTTCATTGCAGAGACCCTTGGAGATTCCATTCATGAAAGAGTAAGATAAAATATCAGAAGTCCCTACCTTCACCTGATGATCCTGAAAGGTCTATGATGACATACACTCTCCCTTCTGGCTCCAAGTCAATCTGTAATCAAGAAGAGAAAAAGAATAAAAAAAAAATCAAACTTGGAATGGCTCCCAAAGCAACTGACTGCACATGGAGGAAACAAGAAGTTTCCAAACCTCACAAAGTCAGGGTGCAGGCAGGACACATCCTGCACCAATAGAGCCTCTTTTTGCAAAGAGGTGTTGAGGACCCTGCACCTGAACTGGAATAAAAAAGAAGTGTGCACACTTGGAAATTTTGAGCTCAGTGAATTTTACATTTCAAATAATTAATGTACTGTTCCCACATACATTTGCACCGCTATTTTCAATAAAGTTGAACAGTGCCACAATTGCACAACTTTTTTACTCTTATTTCTACTGAGCCCAGATATACAAATGTGGAAAACAACACTGTGACAGCAGGACAGATGAGCTCTGGTCACAAAACGGGGGAAATGAACACACACAGCTGATACAGCCGGTTAACACGTGTTTACAATACCCCTTTTGTCTCCCCACTGGGAGAAAGAAATACATGCTTTATCCTCTATTTCTGAAACACAAAATTTGTTTATTTCTGCACCATTCTGGTGGATTTTAAGGAGTCTTTACCCATGAGGAGATCACTTTCACTCAGCATGAAATACAGGTGCTCAGTATCAAGCTGCTGCACTTCCAAGATTTCACAGGCTATGAGAATAAGCTCTGGTTCAGGCACGACAATGAAGAGCTTATTACAGATCTTCCTGTATTTCATCACAAGTTTCATCAGCAAATCTAAATGTTGCTGGATTTGAGTATCTTAATGGTGCAAAACAAAATCTATTTTTGCTGCCTCACATCTCTGAAAACTAAAACTGTAACTAAAACATTATGTAATCAGTAACTTCTGCTGTAACATAGCAGTTACTGTCACATGATTTCAGAGCCTGAGTGACGTGATGTTCTGTATATTAATACTGTATTTTCAACCTATTTTAGTAGGTAAGATTGCAAGGGACCTCATGTGTCAGGACCTGTCCTGTGTGACTCCACTCCAGACAGGAGCAGGGGGTCAAGGAGGCACCAGGGCATCCCCATCCCTAGGGATGGGGGCAGGCCAGGGCCAGACCCAGGCGGGGATGAGTGCTCTGCTCTCCCAGCTGAAACCCCAGGACTTGCCCAACGCTTCTGCTGCTCTGAGGGAGCTGCACACAGAGGCTGTGGCTGGGAACAGGCACTCTCCCCTCCCTCCTCATCCCAGCCTCCTCTCCCAAGGCAGGAGAAGCCTTGACTCCCCATGCCAGCGAGAGACACCGAGCTGATTGTCCTGCCACAAGGGACACCAGGGTCCAGCAGAGGCCAGCAGGAAGCAAGGAAGCAGGAGATGACCGATTCACACTAATAACAGGAGACCAACCTGTCACTCTTGACAAATTGGTGAGTAAATAAGGGCACACCAGAACACCCCGGCCATGCCAGGCTCTGCCAGCCTACGTTCAAGTGGGCAGCCCCGTGGGGCCACCTGCTTTGTCTCCTGATTTCTCTCATCACCTGAGAGGACTCTACAGGAGAGGCTTTTCCCTCTCTTTCAAGACATGGTTGCTGAATGCATCGGGATGATGCAAGCTCCTCCTGCCGATGAGCACTGTCCTTCAGGAGAGCACCGGGAGAAGAGTTCGCAGGTCCTGCTGATGTCATCGGACCAACAGATCAAGAAAATGATCTCAGCAGCTGTATTGTAAATAGAACAGGCAGGAAATAAGGCTAGCAAGGCCAGGGGTTGCTCAAGGGAGAGGAAAATGAAAGTGTGGGTGTCTGGCTTTTTATAAATAATAGTATTGAATATCCAAAAAAGACATTTTTAACAATTCCTGAATTGGCAGCATGAGTTTTGTGATGGAGTTTTTGGGGAGTTCTTGGCTTTTTGTGTTTTGTTTTAAATAAAGCTGCTGATCTTGAAATACTGCTCCTCTCCCTTTGCCAGTTTTAAATAAGAAAAATATTAGAAGATCAGAAGCACAGGTGCATGAATAGACTTTGATGTCTATGCTGAGGGAGGCTTTTGAAAAACTGCTATAGCACTCAACAGATGGCTGTATTAAAGACAGACATGTCTAATGCTCTGTTTGTATCAGCACTATACACTGTTTGGTTAAGCTTTCAGTAAAATACTTTATGCAGTTCAAATCCCAGTGTGCACGCACACACATAAACCCCCAACATCATCCCTGCAGAGGAACCAGGCATCTGGACAAGTTACTGACCACCACCACAAAATCTCTGTTCTGCCCCTTTAATTACAAACAGCATTGGAAGCAACTCAGGAAAAAGACTGGAGGCCTGAAACCAAGTTTCCATTACCCAGCAAGTGGACTGTTTCAATTTACATTTTATTATGATTCTTAGTGATTTTGAATTGGAAATTCTGCTGATGCTCTAAGAAAAATGAGCTATTTATGAAAGTCTTTTACAAAGAGAGCATGTTTCAGTCTTCATATGTTCAAATGCCAGTACGAATGAAATGGACATATTCTTACTTTCAGATTTATGAAATACCCACATTTCATTTCAGTGACACTGACAGTCTTATCAGTCTTATGAATTAGTACTTCTGCCAGAAGCCAGCAGCTCAGCTGTCTCAGCTGACCCAACATATGAAATGAACACCCCAAGAAAAGCAGAATCCCCCTGACTTAAAGGAACCCTTCTCTTCTTCTCAGGTCTTCCATGTATCAAGCCAAACAGAGGAAAAAAAGGACCAATTCCATCTTAATTATTCATTAAAAATGTCTAATCTAATGCCTAGAAACATAATGGCATAAATACCTCCAAAGCAGGCTACTAGAATATGCATGCTTTTTCTTTTCAATCTGTGCATTAAGCTGTGCTTAGATTCCACAATGTCACTTTATAAATAAGTACCAAAAGATGCATACAGCAAACTCTAAAGTTCCCATGCATTTTTCACTGAATACTATGAAAGCTATCACATGTGAAATGCCCTTAGACACATGTAACCAGAAAACAGAGGGACTGGCCAAATTCAGCTGAATAGAACAGGCATCCTTGAAAGCAATGGAAATAGTCTGATCACAGCAATTCTGATTGTGACCCTTCTCTTTGACTAAAAATACTTCTCTCTCAGTGCAGCCTAGCCTTTATACGTGCAGAGAGAACTTATGAGGAGACATCTAAAAAGACATTGCTGTTCAAAAGGAAACAGGGAACGGGGCAAGATGCAAACTAGGGATGGGACAGAGGAGTTGATACAAGAGCAGCTTTGCTGTAAGCAAAACACCTTGGAAAATAAGTGCCTCGCACAGATACATCACGTTTGCCATGTGCAGCAAAAGATGGAACAACTGTGAGCAAAAAAATCTTTGATCACCAAAACATTTTACCCTCTTACTGACCCATGCTATTGCTGTGACTTTTGTTGAAATACAGTTTTAGCATGTGCAAGTAACATTAATTAAAAAGGTAATTTAAAGAAGTTCTACATTGCTCAAATAACAACTGTGGCAGCATACTGAGATGAGTGCAATCATTGCTGGAAAGCAGCACAGATAATCAAAAACCCCAGGCCTGAATAAAACCTATTAGTAGCCTGTTTTAGGGAACAAAAGGCAGCCATCCATAAAACCAGACATACTTTCAGAGGAAAAAACTCATGTTGAAACCAAGGCCAAGCTTCAGCATATTGAAGGCATTTATATAGTTTCACAGTCATTAATGGATTTTATTTTCAACACCCTTCTGAGACAGTTCCCCATATGCAAAATGGGATACTCCCAAAGGCACAAGCTAGACTAAATGACTTTCTGACAAGTAATACAAGAAGCCTCTGGTTAAATAAGAACTGAACTCTGGTCTCTGGAGGCCCAGACTGCCCACTGGACCATTCCTCCTATTCCTCAGTTAGGCTTCACTTTGTCCAGCAATCCTGTCTTCCAGCAGCCTCAAACACTACCA